>NC_137807.1:7925605-8523105 GCF_963383645.1 Muscardinus avellanarius | reverse complement strand
TCTGCCGACCGCTGTCTCCGGGCCTGGGGGCAGGGGCGGCCTCGGGCTGGCCTCCTGCATCTGGGCAGAGCACTGGACGCTGGGGCCCCTTCTCCCTGGCTCAGCTCATGTTCTTCCCAGAGCTGCCCTCGGACATCCTAATTATGTGCTCATTTATGGTCCATCCTCCCTCAACTAGAGGGTCCCCTGCGGACGTGCGCGCTGTTGGGGCACGGCTGAGCTGCAGCGTCCGGGAGGGATGAAGGCAGAAGGAGGGAAAGGGGCTCTGTGTGGGCCGGAGCCCCTCGCTCTCCGTCCTCGGTCGCCACCGCTCTGCCCTGTGGTCCTCTTGTCCCCATTTCACAGACGAGGATACTGAGATCCCGTGGGTTGAGGCTCACACAGGTCGCAGGAGGAGAGCCGAGGGTGTTCCACCCACCAGGTGCCCGGAGTCCACGGAGCGGCCTGTGTGAGGGCAGCCATCCTCCCCAACAGAGGGAGGGCCGACGTGTTTTTTTTTTTTTTTTTTTTTTTTTTTTTTTTTTTTTGGTGGTACTGGGGTTCCTGGAAGCCCTTCTAACTCTCAGCTACACTCCCAGACCTATTTTATATTTTTATTTGGAAACAGGGTCTCTTAGGCCAGCGCGGCTGGCTTTGAACCAGCGCCATCCTCCTGTCTCCGCCTCCCAAGCGCGGGGATGACAAGCGTGCGCCACCATGCCCGGCAAGGGCCGACTTTTTAAGCCACTACTTGCAAAAAACAAAAAACAAAACCAAAAAAACCCAGGAAAGGTTGCACGCCTGTAATCCCAGTACTCGGAAGGCTGAGGCAGGAGGAGTGCAGATTCGAGGCCAGCTTCAGCAACTCAGTGAGACCTCAGCAACCTACTGAGAACTTGTTTTCAAATAAAAAATACAATAGGGCTAGAGGCATGGCTTGGAGGTAGCATGCCCCGTGGGCTTCAACTCCACAGTATCGAAAAGAAAAGTGAAATAAAGATCAAAGGAGAAGAGGAAGCCAGGGCCGGAGCCTGGGCTGGGCGCGCTGGCCCCTCCGCTGTCTGTCCGCAGGAGCCGCGCGGGGAGCTGCGGCCGCGGGGTCCGCGGGGTCCGGGTTCTGCCGGCAGCGCCGCCGCCCTTCGTTACAATGCAGCCCCCAGATCTCCGCTTTCCTCTGACGGCCGGAGTGATTGACACTTACAAATTACCCAGCCGAAAGTGTGGAGTCTTTGACCCCTGAGTACCATCTTTGGCAAGCCTGAGATTTCCCAGCATTTTGTCATCTAATTACTACAAATCCCTTGAAACTCACTGCCTGGTGAATTTTTAATGCGGGGCAATTTCAATGTGATGCGCGGCCCAGATGGGTTCTTGCCTTCCTCCTCCCTCTCTCCCTCCTTTTCTCCCTCTCTTTCTCTCTCTCTCTCCCTCCATCTCTCTCTCCCTCTCTCCCTCCCTCTTTGCTTAACTTTTTCTCCCCCTCAATCTCACAAACTTTTCAATGAGCTGCGAGCAGGAGTCCCTCCCCGAGCCAGGCAGAGAAGCCGTCATAGCCCAATCCCATCTGACCCCGCCACGCCATGTTCTTCTGGAATGTTCTACAGACTAGGAGCCGGCGGAAGGGCCAGGCGGCACAGGCGCCTGCCCCCGGGCCGTCCTGTGCGTTGCCATCTGCCCTCGTGTCCCCAGCTGGCGCCAGCCTCCCTGGGGACCGACGCACCTTGTGGTCGATGGGCAAGACCCAGGAGGGCAAAGCAGAACTACGTCATCGTCGTCGTCATGGTCATCCTCACGTGTGTGTGTGTGTGTGTGTGTGTGTGTGTGTGTGTACGCGCGTGTGTGTGTTACTAGGGCAGGGAACCAGCCCTATTTTATTTATTTATTTATTTATTTATTTATTTATTTATTTATTTTGCAGGTCTGGAGATGGAACCCAGAGACATTTGACATCCGAGCTACACCCCCTGCCCTATTTTTTATTCCTTATTTATTTATTTTATTTATTTTTTGGTGGTACTGGGGTTCCTGGAAGCCCTTCTACCTCTGGGCTACACTCCCAGACCTGTTTTATATTTTTATTTGGAAACAGGGTCTCTTAAGCCAGCACAGCTGGCTTCGAACCTGGGTGATGTGTGCGTGTATATCTCCACAAGTTCTTGTTGTTTTTTATTGTTTGTTTGTTTTGGTGGTACTGGGGGTGGAACCCAGACGCTTTCTACCTCCGGGCTATACTCCCAGACCTATTTTATACTTTATTTGGAAACAGGGTCTCACTAAGTTGCCGAGAGCCTCACTAAGTAGCTGAGGCTGGCTTCGAACCCATGCGATCCTCCTGTCTCAGCCTCCCAAGCGCGGGGATTACAAGCGTGCCCACCACAACCGGCTTATTCTTTATTTTGAAACCGGGTTTCGCTGAGTTGCAGAGGCCTCACTAAGTAGCTGAAGCTGTCCGCGAACCGCGATCCTCCTGTCTCAGCCTCCTGAATGCTGGGATGACAAGCGCGCGCCAACATGCCCATCTATTTTTTTTTTTTAATTTTTGAAGCAGGGTCTCACAAAGTTGCTAAGGGGCTCTCTAAATTGCCGAGGCTGCCCTCAAACCTGCGCTCGTCCGGCCTCAGCCTCCCGAGTCCTGGCAGGCAGGCGCGTCACTGTGCCCGGCTCCTCCACGTGGCCTCTTCCTGGTAATCAGGACAGGGGGGGGGGCGCCTGTGGGGTTCTCCTTGACCTCAGAGAGAGAAGTCCCGTCCCCCCTCACCCCTCCCGGCTCCCCCCTATTCAGGGAGACCAGGTTCTGCTTTTCAGCCGTTTCTGGCTACATATGTACACGGCTGATAAAATATTCCACCTCGCCCCTTCGTCCCTCGGGACCTGCCATCTTACGGGAACAGGGTTTGTATGACAGCGACTGGCGGAGACAGGCTGCGTGTCGCCTGGAAACGGGGGGAGGGGGGGTCGCTACCTTTCATTCCTCTTTATTCAAATTCCCTCTTCTGGTTTTGCTAACAGCTTCGCTGGGGAGAGGAGGCCGGGCCTCCTGTGTGTGGCTCTTCTACCTTGAGAGGCCAGATGCCACCCAGGGCGGCACCTGCGGCCACCAGACCCCACAGGAGGTGGGCGCCGCCCTTCCGCAGGGTCAGGGGGCCACGTCCGCAGGGCTTGGGCGGGCGGGCCGCCTGGGTGCTCTGAAGCAGAGGCCGGAGCCCGAATCGGGCTAAAGGGAGGCTGTGGGGAGCGGTCCAAGAAGAGGCTCGAGGGGGCGCTGTGCAAAGGGAGAAAGTCTGCACCCAGAGGACCCAGGTGAGGCCCAGGAGCCTTTGCAAAGATGCGGCCCTGCCTCTCCCGCCCAGCTCCATCACCCTGGGCCACGCCAGCGCGCTCTGAGGTGGAAATTAAGCGGAGGAAAGGTTTGCAGGTGCGTGGGGAGAGACGCGCCTCCCCCCGGGCTCCTGGACAACCTCCTTTACTGCAGGCAGCGGCTGGCTCTGCTCAGAGCCCTTTGTGCAGCGGCTCAGGCCCCCGGCACCCAGATAGTCAGACATCTGCTCCAGAGCCCTGGACCAGCCGGGCTCCATCCCACAGGATGGGCACAGCCACAGGCCTGTGCTCAGAAGGACTCCAAATAGGGCTCAGGTCTCCAAGGTGGCGTGGTGGTGCACGCTTATAATCCCAGCATTTGGGAGGCTGAGACTGGAGGATCGCAGTTCGCGGACAGCCTCAGCTACTTAGCGAGGCCCTTTGCAACTCAGCGAGACCCTGTTTCAAATAAAGAATAAAAATTAGGGCTAAGGCTGTGGCTCGGAGGTGGAATGTCCCTGGGTTCCATCCAAGGTACCATAAAACAAACAAAAACAAATAGGGTTCAGGGACCCTGAGTACAATGGCGCACACCTGTAATCCTAGGACTTGGGGGAGGTAAGACAGGAGGATTGCAGGTTTGAGGTTGTCCTGAGCAATTTAGTGAGACTTTCAGCAACCTAGTGAGACCCTGTTTCAAAAAAATAAGAAGGAGCCGGGCGTGGTGGCGCACGCTTGTCATCCCAGCATCTGGGAGGCTGAGACTGGAGGATCGCGGTTCGCAGACAGCCTCAGCTACTTAGTGAGGCCCTCTGCAGCTCAGTGAGCCCCTGCTTCAAAATAAAGAATAAAAAATAGGGCTGGAGGTAGAATGCTTCTGGGTTCACTGCTCAGTATAACAACAAGAAATCAGAAACAGAAGGTGGCAGAGGTGGCAGAGGGGGGGCTCTGCTCACCCCGAGAGGATATCTGGGACCCCGGCTCCCGGAGCATGCTGCCTTGGGGGGAGACACAGAAGCCTCACCGGTCTCAGTAAGAAATTGTTCCGAGCAGATGGGGAAGCCAGGCGTCCACCGGAAAGCAAGCTATTGCTGGTAGGTGCTCACAGAGCTTGCGAGTGCTGCAGCCCGGTACCACCGGCCCCGGAAGCCCCGGCTCCGACCCCAAAGCGACAGCCCTGGAGTGTGTGTGGGGACGCAGCGCTGCTGGGGCCAGAACAGTGGCTTCTGACAGGAGTTTGGCCTCTCTGATCCACTCGGCACAAAGTCACATCCAGAGAGGATTAAAAACAGCAGTAGCAAAGCCGGGCGGGATGGTGCAGACCCGGAAGCCCAGTACGCAGGAAGGCGGCAGGTTCAAAACCAGCCTCAGCACGGAATGAGACTCGGCAACCTAGCAAGACCCTATTTCTCTTTCCTTTCTTTCTTTCTTTCTTTCTTCTTTCTTTCTTTCTTTCTTTCTTTCTTTCTTTCTTTCTTTGTGGTACTGGGGATGGAACCCCCCGGGCTCCATCCCCAGTACCAAATAATAATAACAATAATAATAATAATTTTTCAATAATAATAATAATAATAATAATAATAATAGCAGTAGTAGTAACTAGAGTGGTCTGACGTCAGGGCGGACTCCTGCCAGACCCGGCAGAGCCTCACCTGCTTATCCTAGGTCCTTCCCACAGACCTGAAATCATCATTATCTCCATTTTATAGGTGGTCAAGTCAAGACCAGAGAGGCAGAGCCGCCCACCCAAGGCCATACAGCAGGAGGACACCAGCTTGGCCTGGGCACAGCCGTCCATCGGGCCCCGCGCTGGCGGCTTCTCAACAGGGAGGGCGCCTGGGCCCGCTGTCCTGCGCCAACAGGGCGCCTCGGTCCCCAGGCAAGTCTCTGGGGAGGGAGAGCGGGCGCCAACCCGTACAGAACTCCTCCGCCTGCGACGCCCGGCAGAGGAGGGCGGGGGCTCCCCAGGCGGACCCTGAAAACTAATAGCGGCTAATAATAAACTGCTAATAATAAATAAATAAGCTGCTAATAATAAACCCTAATAAATTAATAAACTAACACTCCCGGCATGCACTGCACTGGTCTGCGTGCATTTATTCACCCATTAGATTTCTCTTACAATGTTTGATCCGTAACCACCCGTTCTACAGATGAGGAAACAGATTCGGAGAGGTGGTGGGTGAAGAACAAGAGATTTTTTTTTTCTTTTCTTTCTTTTTGGTAGTGGGGATTGAGCCCAGGGGCATTCTACCTCTGAGCTCCACCTTAGCCCTTTTTACTTTTTATTTTGAAACCGGCTCTGCTTAACTTGCCGAGGCTGTCTTTGAACGTGCGATCCTCCCCTCTCAGCCTCCCAAGTACTGGGATCACGGGCGTGTGCCACCACGCTTAACTTGTGTATACATTTCTTAAATCAGAGTATTTGCATGGGAAAACACAGGGAGATGGACACCTACCTCTGAGCTATACCCCCAGCCCTATTTTCTGTTTTTTCTTTATTCTTTCTTTATTTATTTATATGTATTTTTTGTGGTACTAGGGATGGAATCCAGGGGGCCTTGTACTTCTGAGCTACACCTCCAGCCCTATTTTATATTTTATTTGAAAACAGGGCCTCACTAAGCTGCTGAGGCTGGCTTCGAACCTGCGATCCTCCTGTCTTACCCTCCCAAATACTGGGATTCCAAGCGTGCACCACCACACCCGGCTTTTATTCTTTATTTTGAAACAGGGTCTCGCTAAGTTGCTGAGCGTGTCACTAAGTAGCCGAGGCTGTCCTTGAACCCGCGATCCTCCTGGCTCAGCCTCCCGAGTCCTGGGATGACAAGTGCGCGCCACCACACCCGGGGCTGATGGATGACTCTTTACTCGGTAAGACTTTACATGTTAACTCAGAAAAAACAAAATAGATTTTTACAAAGGCTTAGCTTGCTGCCTTGGGGAACCGGTTCTGAGCGTGTGACCCAGGATGGATCTGTGCAGGGAGCGAGGAAAGAAACTTCTAGAAGGCGCAGGCTGGGGGCCGAGCACTGGCCAGGCACAGGAGAGCTAGGTGGCGCTGGGGTAACAGGAGCTAACTCTGTCCTCCGGGTGGGCACCCACGTGCGGCGGGCTTTGGGGTGCCCCCAGGAAGCCCCCACAGGTGCCTGCAGCCCCCGGAGCGTGCAGGGCCCTCGCAGGCTCCGGCGGTGTGAACGCCCCCGCCGCGCCCCCCTGAGTTCACGGGAAGGGAGATTCTCATTTTCACCCGGGAGACAGCCTGTCTGTCGGATGACTAGGAGCCTCTTTTAATTTTTTTTTCCCCCTGAATGATAATTCCCCCCCACCTCCTTTTTTTTTTTTTTTGTAGCTAAAAATCACCCAGGCTTGTCCAGACGAGAGGGCAGAAAATTATGCAGTGAAGGAGAAGGGAAGATAATTTCTCTGGGTCACAGATATTTTCACTTGTCATCTGTCTGCGGGAGAAGTGGAGGGGGGAGCGTAAGAGCAGCAGGCGGGGACGAGGAGGAGAACGAGGCCTGCGCATCCATCACTGTCCGGCCTCTCCTGGGGCAGCCGCGGGGGGAGGAGGACCAGCCTGTGGAGCCCCGCCCCGGCCAGACAGGCCCGCTCCCCCTCCAGGCCTCAGTTTCCCCATCAAGAAAACACGAATACCCGGGCGTGGTGGCTGATGCCTGTAACCACAGTTTCTCAGGAGGCCGAGGCAGGAGATTGCCGGTTCAAGACTGGCCTGGGCAACTTAGCAAGACTCTGTATCACAATAAAAAATACAAAGGGCTGGGGTGAGCGGGCCGTGGTGGCGCACACTTGTAATTCCAGTACTTGGGAGGCTGAGACAAGAGGATCGCAGGTTCGAGGCCGGCCTCGGCGACAATGCAAGGCCCTCCGCAGCTCAGTGAGACTTTGTTTCCAAATAAGAAATAAAATCGGGCTGGGGGTGTAGTGCAGAGGTAGAGGGCCCCCAGGTTTCATCCCCTGTGCTGAAAGAAGAAAGAAAGAAAGGAAGGAAGGAAGGAAGGAAGGAAGGAAGGAAGGAAGAAGAAAGAAAGGAGATTATAAGTCATTATAAGTCTTTTCCTCTCTCGCCAACTGTATCCCTTCTCTCTCCACGTATACGAGATGACAAACAGGTGCACACTTAAAGAGTCTCTACCAAGGAGTCTAGAGACATCAGGGGACAGCGTGGATGGTCACCAAGGTGGATGAAAGCTGCAGACTGTAGGTCTGCATAAGCCACGGTCCAAATCCCAGCACTGTCCCTGGGAGAGCTGAGCCAAATCACACCTCCCATCCGGGCCTCAGTTTCCCCTCAAAACGCAGGCTGTGATACCGCCTCAGGCTGCCGGGAGGATTATAAATACCACGCATGACTCTTGGAGATGGACTGAATTCACTTTGCACTGTGAGAGCTTCCGGGGGCCAGGGCGGGGCGTTAGGGTTCGGATCTGCCGCGTCCCCCAAGACCTCATGTGTTGGAGGCCGGTATTCAATGCGGCAAGGGCCAGAGGGGGTATGGCTGGAGGAGGGAGTCACTGGGGGTGAGGCCTGAGGACTAGCTCTGTTCCTGCCCCCTTCTGCAATCTCTTTCTCTCTCTCCCTCGTTTCTCTCTCTTCTCTCTCTATTTCTGTATATTTCTCTCTTCTCTCTCTCCTCTCTCTATTTCTCTCTCCTCTCTCCTCTCACTCTCTCTATTTTTCTCTCTGTTTCTCTCCCTCTCTCCCTCTCTCTCCCTCTCTCTATTTCTCTCTCTCCTCTCTCTATTTCTCTTCTCTCTCTATTTCTCTCTCCTCTCACTCTCTCTTTCTATTTTTCTCTCTCTTCTCTGTCTGTTTCTCTCTCCCTCTCTATTTCTCTCTCTCCTCTCTCTCTTCTCTGTTTCTCCTCTCTCTCCTCTATTTCTCTCTTCTCTCTATTTCTCTCTCCTCTCTCCTCTCTCTATTTCTCTCTCTTCTCTCTCTGTCTGTTTCTCTCTCTCTCCTCTCTCTCTCTCCTCTCTCCTCCCCCCTCTCTTCTTCCAGGCGCCATGAGCAGAGCAACTCCCCCACTATCCTGGGCTGCCATGATACTTCTGCCTGAGAACTGGCCAGCCATGAACTGAACCTCAGAAACCATGAACCAAGTAAACCTTTTTTTCCTCTAAGGAAAAGAAAGAAAAGAGGGAAGGAAGGAAGAAAAAAAGGAAGGAAAAGAGAGAAAGGAAGAGAAAGAAGATTGTTGTGATGTGACCATAGGTGCCCCAAAACTTTTTTTTTTTTTTTTTTTTTTTTTGGCGGTACTGGGGATAGAGCCCAGGGGCATTCTACCTCCAAGCTACATCCCCAGCACTATTTTTTTTTTTTGAAACAGGGTCTTGCTACATAGCTGAGACCATCCTCGAACCACGACCCTCCCATCTCAGCCTCCCTTTGGGATTTTATGCTGTGGTTGGTCCTCCCAACTTCGGCTGGGCTCTCCCAGACATCTGTGGTCAGTGGTGGGTTGGTAGGGAGCTTGGCTGATCCAGGCTGGCCTCTGTCACATGTCTGAGAGTGAGCGGACTGGCCATCAGTCTGGAGCAGCTCCTACTGGGAGGACTTGTCTCCCCTCCACATGGCCACTCGTCCTCAGGCACCCTAGCCCAGGTTCCATCTCCAGATGGAAGTGGAGACCGGGGAGACCGGAAGACATCTCGAGGCCAGGCTTGAGTACCCCCCCCCACCGGCAGAACTGCAGCCTTCTGCCTGCCAAGCAGAGCCAGCCAGCAGGCAACCTTACAACCTTACAGCTGCAGAAGCCATGTTAAGCGGGGCAGGTACCCCATTCCACCACTGTGCACGAAGATATCTCTGGCAGACTCCTAGGGGATTGGATTAGGGGGTCATCATGGTCATCAAGAATGGAAAACGGAACTGGGCGTGGGTGCACACGCCTGGAATCCCAGTCCTTGGGAAGGCTGAGACAGGAGGCCAGCCTCAGCAACTCACTGAGGCCCTCTGCAACTTAGTGAGGCCCTGTTTCAAAATGAGAAATAAAGTAGGGCTGAGGGTATGGGTCAGAGGTAGAATGCCCCTGGGTTCAATTCCCAGTACCACACGCATGCATGCAAATAATAGTAACAAAGAAAGAAAGAATAGAACATTCTCTGGCCTTCCACGGTTGTACCCTCAGTGGGAACCCAGGCCAAGGTCTTGGACTGTTAGCTGGGTGGACGTACAGGTGGGCGGGCTGAGCCAGAATCTACCGCAGGGAAGCACGGCCTCGTCAGGAGCCCCTCGGCCCTCCTCCAACCCAGCTGCCAGGAGGAGAGAGGACTTCTTCCTCCCCGGTTTAATGAGAGAGGACTTCTTCCTCCCCGGTTTAATTAAGTGATCTGCCTCCGTGGGTTAATCCTGTTATCACTGCCAGAGCCGACCACAGGGGGACCTTGCAGAATGTCGGCTATCTGGCGGGGCTCTGAAAGGCCCTGGAATTTGGAGCAGGGCAGGGGGTGGAGAGGAAGCCCGAGCTCCCAGGGAGGCAGGTCTGCTCTCCAGCCAGCGCACAAAGGCACTAAGCCCGGTCTCCATTCCTTCCCCGGAGGAGGTGAGGCAGGGGGGGTTGCTAAGTAGCCTCTGGCCTGGATGGATTGAGCTTTGGCTGCGGCCCATCCGGACCCCCGCATTCCAGAGTGAAAGCTTCCCGCCGGCTCCAGACCCCTCCCCTTCCCCCCCAAGGGCAGAGGGAAGAGGTGGGCACGCCCTCGTCCCCGGCCCTGGACAGAAGCGCTCAGGTTTGGATTCGGCATGCATCCGACATTTCCTGTGTGGCCCTGGGAGGATGACTTAACTTCTCTGAGCCTCTGCTTTCTTGTCTGTAGAATGGGGACAGCACAACTGAGAGTCACCAAGAAGATAAAACAGAAATGCCCAGAGCAGAACTTCGCACATGGAAGGCCTTTCCTTCTTCTGATATTGTCACACTTACAACGACAGGGGATGATTGTCCTCGTCCCTGCCGCCATCATGGACTCCCGGCAACCAAGACTATGTCTTAGCCATGGGGCCCAGGCCGGTGACCATCCCAGGCTCGGCTGTGTTCCTGTGACCTCATTCATTCGCCAACAAGTATGCGCTGATGCTGGCCTCCTTGGCTATTAAGTAGAGCGTGGGCTAGGCGTGGTGGTGCACACTTGGGAGGCTGAGACGGGAGGATCGCAGGTTCGAAACCAGCCCCAGCAATTTAACAAGACTCACAGCAACCCAGTGAGCCCCTGTTTCAAAATAAAAAATAAAATAGGGCTGGGAGGTGCGTGTAGTTTAGAGGTAGAAGGCCCCTGGGTTCGATTCCCGGTACCACGCACAAAAAAAAAAAAAAAAAAAAAAAAATGGGGCTTGGGGGTGGGGCGACTGGACAGGACAGTTCCTTCTGGCTCTAACGTGATTTGGGGGGAGACTGAGGACCCCCCAGTTTTCCCTGGAGTCATTCCTTTTCTGTCCCTGCCTGAGGCTCTCTAAAGGTAGAGACCTGCTGGTCTCAGTACACCTGGGGAGCAGGAGAGGTTCTTATGAATGGGGGACCCTTGGAACAGGCAGTGGGGGGAGAAGGGACAGCCTGGGGAGGGGACACGGGCCGGCGCCCTACACTCACCCCCAGCGCTGCAAGAGGTTTTCCTTCGCCACCCATGGTCCGGGGCACCTGAGTCTCCTCCTCCAGACAGCTGAGGGCACAGAGACCCAGACAGGGGCCCCCCAAAGGCGCACAGCAGGCACGGGGAGCTGGCTGCCCACCGGTATCGGCTTCACAGTGGCCCGCGTTTTAAGCCTCCGTGTGTTCTGACCCTACCTGACGCTCCACTTCCTGGCTGCGAGAAAATAGAAAGTCAAGTCGTGGGCCCTCCGGGAGCCTCCGTCTTCTTTCCTACCAAGCGGGATTTGCCGTCTTCCCAGCAGGAAGCCGGGAGTGGTGGCTCACACTTGTAATCATAGTACTTGGGAGGCTGAGACAGGAGGATCGTGGTTCGAGGACAGCCTCAGCTACTTAGTGAGGCCCTTTGCAACTCAGTGAGACCCTGTTTCAAAATAAAGAAAAAAAATAGGGCTGGGGGTGTAGCTTGGAGGTGCGTTGATTGACCAGCAGAGAGAATATGGGATGCAGCCCCCACTGGAGCCCGGGAAGAGGCAGGTCCGCTGCGGCCACAGGAGTCACGGCGAAATGGTAGCCCCGTAGCACTCCATAAAATCCAAGTGGTAGTTCAGCCGGACTTCCGAGTGAACGGCAGTAATCACAGCACTTCCAGAGAGTGGAGTCCAAATGTCAGGCAGTGCCAGGGCCATTATGTCCTCCGCTGGACTCCAGCCCGCTGGCTGGGTGGCCCCCGCCTCCCGCTGACCTTCTCCAAGCCGAGGACAGGGACGCAGGAGGCTGCCCGGGCTTGGGGCCGAGTTCAGGGACAGGAGAGAGGCTTCCATTCTGCTCACCTCTGGGACCAACTCCCCCCAAGGCTCGTCTTCCTCATCTGCTGAACAGATTGCATCCAGCCGGGCGTGGTGTCACACACACACCTGTCATTGCAGTACTTGAGAGGCCGAGACGGGAAGGCCGCAGGTTGGAGACCAGCCTCGGCATCTTAGTGAGGCGGTCAGCGGCTTAGAAAGGCCCTGTTTCAAGTGAAAACTTAAGCAGGAAGCCGGGCGTGGTGGCGCACGCTTGTAATCATAGCACTTGGGAGGCTGAGACAGGAGGATCGTGGTTCGCGGGCAGACTCAGCTACTTAGCGAGGCCCTCTGCAACTCAGTGAGACCCGGTTTCAAAATAAAGAATAAAAAATAGGGCTGGGGCTGTAGCTTGGAGGTAGAGTGCCCCCGGGTTCCATCCCCAGCACCTGGGGTTGCATTCGCCTGTGGGTACCAGCGAGGCCTCGGCTCCGTCCCGTCTCTAGAACCCCAGGCGCAGGCGGCGGCCTCCTGTGGAGCTGGTGAACTTCACGGGGCAGGTGGCGCCCACCTGGCAGCAGGTGTGCTGATGCTTCTGGCACCCGCCCACTTCCCTTTCCCACTCTGGCGCCCACCCCCACTATTGGGGAGCTGCCGAGGGCTCTGCCGTCTCCAGAAGAGAAGTCAAGGCAGCGTAAGCCTCTGCCACCCTGGCCCTGTGTGGTGGCTGCTTGATACGGGCATGGAAGGCTGGCCCCGGCCCCGGTCCCGGCCCTGCAAGGGGCGCGATGCCCAGGAGCCCGGCACAGTGCAGGCTCCATGGACCAGGCTAAGGCCAGACTCAAGCCACAGCTCTGCCCGGCTCCTTCCCCTGGTCCCTCCAAGGACCAGGAGACTTCCAAGAACTTGAAGAGACCTCTCCAAGTCTCTCCTTGCCAACACCCCAGGGAATCCCGGTCTCAGACTCCTCCGGGCTGACTTCAGATCCCAGTGCTCAAGAAAGACTCGAGAGCCGGGTGTGGTGGCCCGCGCCTGCAGTCCAGGTACTTGGGAGGCTGAGACAGAAGGATCACAGGTTCAAGGCCAGCCTCAGCAACGGAGTGAGCGCCCCAGTAACCTCCTGAGAGCCTGTTTTGTTTTCGTTTTTTAAGTACTGGGGATGGAATCCAGGGACATTCTACCTCTGAGCTATACTCCTGGCCCTATATTTTATTTTTTAATTTGAAATAGAGCTTCACTGAGTTACTAAGTAGCTGAGGCTGGCTACAAACTGTGGTCCTTCTGTCCTAGAATTACAAGTATGCACCATCATGCCTGGTGGGGGTTATTTTGTTATTGTTGTTGTTGGGTTTTATTTATTTATTTATTTATTTATTATTTATTTATTTATTTTTGTAGTACTGGGGATGGAACCCAGGGGCATTCTACCTCTGAGCTACACCCCCAGCCCTATTTTTTATTCTTTATTTGGAAACAGGGTCTCACTGAGTTGCAGAGGGCCTCGCTAAGTAGCTGAAGCTGGCGACGAATCACGATCTTCCTGTCTCAGCCTCCCAAATGCTGGGATTACACGCATGTGCCACCATGCCCGGCTCGAGAGCCTGTTTTAAAACAAACAAAAAAAGGGCTAGAGGTGTAGCTCAGAGGTAAAGAGCTCCTGAGTTCAATTCCCAGTACTGTACACACAAAAAATAAATGAACAATATATATGTAATATGTATATATGTGTATATGTATATGTATATATGTGTATTTGTATATGTATGTATATGTGTGTATATATACATGTATATGTATATATGTGTGTATATGTATATATAATATGTATATATGTGTATATGTATATGTATATATGTGTATGTGTATATGTATATATGTGTGTATATGTATATATGTGTATGTGTTTATGTATATATGTGTGTATATATACATGTATATGTATATATGTGTATATATGTATATATGTGTATATGTGTATGTATATGTATATGTGTGTATATGTATGTGTGTATATGTGTATATGTGTATGTGTATATGTATATATGTGTATATGTGTGTATATGTATATATGTGTATATGTATATATGTGTATATGTATATGTATGTGTGTATATATACATGTATATGTATATATGTGTATATATGTGTATGTGCATATGTATATATGTGTATATGTATGTGTGTATATATACATGTATATGTATGTGTGTGTATATGTATATATGTGTATGTGTATATGTATATATGTGTGTATATATACATGTATATGTGTATGTGTGTATATGTATATATGTGTGTGTGCATATGTATGTATATACCAGAGATAGCGTGTCTTCTTCTTGCTTCTGCTTTGTGTCCCCATCCCAGATGTGATGGGGTCAAATGATTCTGCTCCTCTTGTGGGGCGTAGTAGAATAAATGGTTAATTAATGAGTTAATTGCTGGATGCATTTCCTCTGCCTGTGAAGGGGTGGATGAGTCAAGGTCTAAGGGATCTCTGCTCTGAGTGGGGCTGACATGAGGCGCGCAGAGGAGCAGCCCACCCCACGAATCGGCCCAAGCCCCTAAGAACAAGCCCCGGGTGCGCCAGCAGCTCATGCCGGGCGCCGGGCGCAGGGCGTGGGGGATGGCCGGCCCCTCTCTCCTCCGCGGCGCATCCTGCCGGGTCCACGGGCTGACCCACCCCAATTAGGTGACTCTTGTGTTAATATTGACACACACAGGAGCCAGCTGGCGACCCCTGACCCCATCTCGCTGGGGATCACAGGAGGATCAGCCAGGCCCTCAGCAACCAGTGCCCGGCTCATAATCTGCTTTGACACCAGAAGGAGCTGGCCTCGCCCTGACCCTTGCCCCCCACCCCTCTGATTTCCGGCCCTCCCCGGGCCTGCCGGGTGTCACGTGGCCTTCCGTGCAGACACAGCTTGGACAGAGAAGAGCTAGGCAGGGCCAGGGCAGGAGGCTCACCTACCCCATCTCTGCGGGCAGATTGCCAGACAGGAGCCTGGTCAGGAGGGTTGCAGGCGCCCAGGAAGGACACGGGAAGGGGAGGCTGAGCCCCAGTACAGGTGGGAATGGGGCTGGCAGGAGAGAAACAGGGAGGCTGAAATGGACAGGGCGCACTGAGGGTGAGGCTGGGGGCCTAGGAAGGGGACACTCAGGGCGGTAGTTTCAGCATCTGGGCTCTGGGCTCCCAGGAAGGAATCTAGGAGCCTCCCCAGTGCACCACTTCCCCACGACTGGAATTTGGGCCTCAGACCGGCCTATAGTCTCCTCTTCCGAAACCGGCACCAGCCTCAGCCCTGCCACCCCCAGGGCCCAGAGCTCAGGAAACAGACCCAGAAGCGGGTGATGCCTGAGAGGGGTTGCCATGGCAACAGATACGGTGCAAAATAAAGGGGGAAGTCTTGCTGACCTTTGCCCAGCCCCCGGCAGCTGGGGGTGAACCGTGAACTGCCCTTGGAGGGGCGCCTGGCTCTGGACACCCCGCCCCAGGCTAGCTCTGCTGGGCAATGTGCAGAGGACACTTGGGCCTCCTGACGGAGCTCTCTGGCTCCTCCCGTTTCCCCTCTAGGAAGCCTTTGATTATGGCCGCCCCTGGGAGGTTGTCGGCTTTCATTGTGAACTCGGGGTACCGCTGGTGAGAGCTGAGGCCCTGAGCCCTGGACAGACGCCCGGCTGAGGCCACTTTCTGCGACAGGCCTGGGGCCCACGGGTAGCAGTGGGGGAGGATGAAGAAAGGGTCAAAGAGCAAGGGTTAAGGGTGAGGCTGCGTGGGGCTGGCTCTGCCCCTCACCCGTGGTGTGACGATGACTACGCATCTCAGCTCGTTTCCTCTCCTCTCAAACCGGGGCCGCTCACACCGGCATCCACGTTGTGGCGGCGAGGATTAATGAGGTAACACAGAAGAGTTCTTAGAACAGTATCTGGCAGAGTATAAGTACCTGGTTCCCGTCGCTGTTGTCCTTTATTAAAACCACCCATTCCTGGGAGGAGAGGGGGAGTCCTGGCCACAGAGCCACAAGAGATCAGAAGGTACAAATAACACTGTAAAAGCGAACAAGTCACGCCGGGCGCGGTGGGCACGCTCGTCATCCCCGCGCTTGGGAGGCGGAGTCAGGAGGATCGCGCAGGTTCGAAGCCAGCCGCGCTGGCTTTAAAAGACCCTGTTTCCAAATAAAAATATAAAATAGGTCTGGGAGTGTAGCCCGGAGGTAGAAGGGCTTCCAGGAACCCCGCTACCACCAAAAACAAACAAACAAACAAACAAACAAACAAACAAAAGCGAACAAGTCAGAATCAGGTGTTTGGAGAATTAGAAAGAAAGACCCTTTTTTCTTTTTTTTTTTTTGGTACCAGGGATTGAGTGAGCCCAGGGGCATTCTACCTCCAAGTTCCATTCTCGCTTTTTTACTTTTTTTGTTTTGAAGCAGGGTCTCGCTAGGTTGCGGAGAGTCTCGCTAAATTGCTGAGGCTGTCCTCAAACGTGAGGTCCTCCTGCCTCGGCCTCCCAAGGACTGGGATCACAGGCATGCGCCATCACACCCAGTCAGAAGAATGATTTTTATTTTTATTTTTTTATTTTTATTTTTTATTTTTTGGTGGTACTGGGGGTGGAACCCGGAGGCTTTCTACCTCCGGGCTAGACTCCCAGACGTTTTTTTATACTTTATTTGGAAACAGGGTCTCACTAAGTTGCCGAGAGCCTCACTCAGTAGCTGAGGCTGGCTTCGAACCTGCGCGATCCTCCTGTCTCCGCCTCCCGAGCGCGGGGATGACAAGCGTGCGCCACCACGCCCGGCTAGAATGATTTTTAAATATAATCTGCACGAGACCATAAGCCTCCAGGTGACAGCAAACAGCCTGTCCAATTTACCCCAGCTTTCCCCAACACCTTGCCCGGGCCGGGCACAAACTCTTACTTTCCACAGTCTGAAAACGCCCTGGTTTTAAGAGGCACCATCCGTTTGTTTAGTGTATAGTATTTCTAGCCAATGAAAGCGAGTGTTACATATGTAAGGTAGCCCGGCTAAAGTTGGGGAAATAGAAGGGACGTCAATGAAGGGCAACGGACGGGGCCAATGAATGATTGCGACACTCACTGTGCAGCCGGGGCTGGAAGAGCAGACAAGAGATGTACCAGGTCCGGGGGCGCACACCTGGAAGGCTTCCCGGAAGGGTGGCCTCTAGGGAGAAATGCGGGGTGGGAGGGTCTTGATCAATTCGGAAGCTCTGTGGTCACGGTGGGGTTTCTCCCGTAAGAGGAGACATCAGACTTACCAGGCAGGTGTCTTCTACGTCAATCCCCAGGAACCAGAGCGGAACAGACACCGGCCCAGGGCCCGGGGCGAGCTAGGGAGACGCGGGACTCCAGACAGTCTCCGCAGGCACAGTGGTGTGGCTTCCAGCCCGGCTCCGCTGCTCCCACCCTGGGCAACACCAGGCTGCTTCCTGGGCGTCTCCGAACATCAGGCTCTTTGCCCAGAGTAGTGGAGAAGCAGTAGGACCCTGAGGTCAGGGGCGCCCGGAAGCCCGCATGTAGAAAGTGCTACATAAATATTAAAGTTAAGTCGGGCGCGGCGGCGCACGCTCGTCATCCCAGCACTCGGGAGGCTGAGCCCGGAGGATCGCGGTTCGCGGACAGCCTCAGCTACTTAGTGAGGCCCTCTGCAACTCAGTGAGACCCGGTTTCAAAATAAAGAATAAAGCCGGGCGTGGTGGCGCACGCTTGTCATCCCCGCGCTTGGGAGGCAGAGACAGGAGGATCGCGCGGGTTTGAAGCCAGCCGCGTGAGCTGGCTTAGGAGACCCTGTTTCCAAATAAAAATGTAAAAATGGGTCTGGGAGTGTAGCCCAGAGGTAGAAGGGCTTCCAGGAACCCCCGTAGCACCCAAAAATAAATAAAAAATAAAAAATAAGAATAAAAAAATAGGGCAGAGGGTGTAGCTCGGAGGTAGAATGCCCCTGGGTTCCATCCCGAGACCCACAAAAAATAAATACAGAAATAAATATTAAAATTATAACAGATAGAGAGGATCTGGTTCCCTTTTACTGAAATGCATTGAAAGTGAAGGCCCCACCTAGGAGGCAGGAGATGGGTAATTCTTGGCCTAGGAGATCTTCCAGGCTGGGATCGGAGGAGTCTAAGCCTTCAAAGCCACCGGGCCGTGGCCCCGAGGATTTGGTGCGGGCAGAGCTGGCCACATACCCTGCAGAGCCCTGTGCAAAGTGACCACACAGAGTCGGCTCTGATTTTGTTTCTCTTGTTGTTTTGTTTTGTTTTCTTTGTTTATCTGGTACTGGGAATTGAACCCAGGGCCGCTCAACCTCCAAGCTACTGAAGCAGGGTCTCGTGACGTTGCTGAGCGCCTCATCGCCAAGGCTGTCCTTGAACCCGCGATCCTCCTGTCTCAGCCTCCCAGGCACTGCGCTTAGAGGCTCTGAATCCACAACCGGTTCTCCCAGCTGCCTGGACCTCCAGCCACACTCCCTGCAAACACCAAGGATGCTTCCTGCAGTGGGCCTGCCCCCGGGGGGAACGCAACCCTCAGAACACAGCCCGTGGAGTACGCAGCATCACCATCCCCACAATACAGAAAAGGAAACCGAGGCACAGGAGTCCAGCTAGCACTGGGCCAGCAAAGGGCAGTTTTGCTGCGTGGCGTAGCTTCCTGGGGGGGCCTGCCGCGTGGGTCTGCTGGCACCTCGCTGCTGGCCCATTCTTTGGCCTCCCAGGGAGGCGGCCTCTGTGGAGTTTCCCCCAAAGGGAGGCTGGGCCCAGGATTTCCAACCCCAGCCCGCGGGGGGCTCCTCCCTTCCCTGCACCCCGCTCTTCCCCCGCAGGCCAGGGTCTGGCAGCCAAGCTGCTCGCGGGGCCGGGGGCCAGGAGGTAACGTGGGAAGGCAGCCTGCAGTGTAGAAGCGAAAGGACATGTCAAATCAATCATATTTAAACAAAAGCCTCTCCCGCCCAAGGGCCCTTTTAAAAGCTGCTTATTTAATTAAAAGTCCCATTTTCCATATTTATGGCCCTTATTCAGTTAAATATTAACCGCTGGGGCCAGGGCTGGTGTGTGCTTTGTGAGCGCTGAGCGGGGAGGTTCATTACCGCGGCCGGGATTTATCAGAGGTGGCGTGGGCAGCTTAGATCGATAGCCTGGTGCTGGGCAAACACGCGGCCGGGCGTGGCAGCCGGGCGCCCCCTCTTGCCGGCAGGACCCCAGGCCCCGGTTTCGCTATCTCTCTCTCCCTGCCTCACTTTTATTCTGTCTCTGGGGGTCAGTCAGATGTCCAGAGACAGAGACAGAGAGATAGCGAACTACCCAGAGAGAAGAGTAAGGCAAAGACAGAGATAGTCCCAAGTATACAGAGACACAGAGAGAAACCACAGGCCGTCTTTCTCCTTGTATATCTGTGTCTCAAACAGGCCCCCAGTATATGCTTTTTGAGACCCGAGGAAGAATGAAAATGTGGGGCTCTTGTTTAAAAGGTATTAAGAATTTCTAATCCAGGCATAGTGGCACAAGCCAGTAATCCCACTACTCAGGAGGCTGAGGCAGGAGGATCTCAAGTTAGAGGCCAGCCTCAGCAACTTATGGAGAGCCTGTTTATAAGAGCTAAAAATGAAAGATATAAATGAAAGCCGGGCATGGTGGTGCATGCCTGTAATCCCAGTACTCGGGAGGCTGAGACAGGAGCCTCAGCAACTTGGTCCTCTGCAACTTAGAACCTGTTTCAAAATAAATTAAAAAATAAATAAATAAACCAGGGCTGGGGTGTAGCGCAGAAGTAGAATGCCCCTGGGTTCCATCCCTAGTGCCACACATACACACAAAAGATAAAATAAAAGGTAAAAAGGAGAGGCTGGGGTGCAGCTAAGTGATAGAGCGCCCCTGGGTTCAGTCCTCAGTACCCGCCCCCCAAAGAGAAAGGAGAATCCAGACTCCTGCATTCCTGGGTCTCCCAGCTCCTCGACACCTCACACAAACAGACAAAGTGTCTGTCTGTCCTTTACAGGTTCCTGACCCTCACCAAGCCTCAGCTTCCCTGCCTGTGAAATGGAGCAGAAAGAATCTTGGGGACAGTGTGTGTGTGTGTGTGTGTGTGTGTGTGTGTGTGTGTGTGTGTGTTACTGGGGATGGAACCCAGGGCCCTTCTACCTCTGAGCTGCACCCCCAGACTTATTTTTTATATTTTATTTGGAAACAGGGTCTCGCTAAGTTGCAGAGGACCTCACTAAGAAGCTGAGGCTGGCCTCGAACCTGCATGATCCTCCCGTCTCAGCCTCCCAAGCGCAGGGATTACTAGCGTGCGCACCACGCCCGGCTCTTGGGGGCGTTTCTGAATCTGGTTCTACCCCTGGTCCTCCACCTCGCCCTGCAGGAGCCTGGCCGGCCTGGGACATGCTTCTCGCCACCGACACCGCAGAGCACCGGGCAGGGGAGCCTCTGCTACGGTCAGTCCCCCGGCCCTCCGCAGGGCTGCTGCACCTCTGCGGCACGCCGGGTGTAGACCCGGGGCCTGAAACGGTCCCTCTGTGGGCAGAAGGGGCGCGAGCACCTGGTAGGTGCGTGTCCTGGGAAGGCGCCTCCCCCACACGTGTGCATGGAACACATGGGTGCACAAACACACACACATGCACACTCGTAGACACACATGTCACAGGCGATAGCGCGCACACACGTGTGCACATGCATGAACATGTACGCGCACCCAGGGCCACGACACACATGTATGTATATGCAGGCATGCGCACACACGGGCACAGCACAGATATCCATTTGCAGGCATGCATATTTACACACATGCACACACAGACACGGCACACGCACACGCTTACACATGCACGCACATGCATCAGCACGTTGCCTGCTTGCACACACAGGCGCCAAGCACGCGTGCACACACGCACGTGCACGTAGGTGGAGGCGCGGGCACACGCCGCCCGCCCCGGCCTGGCCGCCGCAGCGTCTGCCTCCTCCCCCTCCCCCAAAGGAAAAAAATTCTGGCAAAAGCCAGATTAGAACTTCACACTCACATCACCAGGAAAAATCTATGTCTCATTTTCATATCTAGCAAAATAAAACGACACCAGCGCCCTCCAGCAAGGCCCCAGACGGAGGGGGGCGACTGCGGGAGGGGGGGCCACCCCGGGGGGACCAGGCCAGAAGCACGGGAGGGGCCGGCGGGGGCGAGGTGGGGCGCGACGCCCCAGCCATTCTCCCCGGGGTGGGGGGTCCTGGAAGAGCCGGGGTGTCGGGAGGGTGGGGGGAGCCGGAGGAATAAGATGGGGATGGTGGTGTGAGCCGGGAGAGCAGGGAGAGACACCAGGTTATCAGAAAGTGTGAAGACAATAATACAATCTGACATTTCTGCGGCAAGACCCCCCGGTTGCCATGACAACGTCTCCTGTGGGAGCAGCTCCCAGGAGACAGCTCCGAGATGTACTATAAATGATGTTTGATTAGAATTTAAATCATTTAGGCAGAGAGAAGATAGGCCTTTTGTCAGCAAGGGGACCTGGGGTGGGGGAGGGCCGCGGCGGGGGAGGGGCGCCGCCGCCCGGGTTGATTGCTTCTGCCCTGGGCCTCATTGGCGTTTACAGTAACCTTTCCGTGGTGGCCGAGGGACCGGAGGGCAGGAGAGCGGGGAGGCCTGGGGGGACCCGGCGTGGGAGGGGAGGAGGGAGGGCCTCGCGGAGGAGGAGTGGGGAGGCAGAGACCAGGAGAAGGACAGAGAGAATCGAGACCCCGAAACAGGCAGAGGCGGAGGATGGAGCCCAAGACGGGGAAAAGGCCAAGACCAAGGAGGAGACAGACAGAGACACAGTCAGGGCGTTTATTGCAGAAAGAGAGAGAGAGAGAGAGAGAGAGAGAGAAAGAAGAGGGGGACCGAGTAGAATCAAGGACACTTTATCACAAACCCCCTGCCTCTGAAAAGTGCCCCAGGAACGCAGGTCCCCACGATGGGTCCCCAAGTCACCTTCCCTGCCCCTGTCACCACCCCCGGGGCTGGGGTTCCTAGGTGGGATTAGCGACCCTGGAGAAGGGGACCCTGGGTTCTGTCCTAAGGAAAATGAAATGGACCGAACTGAGCCTCCGTGTACAACTCCTTGTACAACTGCCGGCTGGCCCGAGCCCCAGTTTCCCCAGGTACAGAAGGAGAAATCTGTGTGTGGTCAAGGAGCTCTGCCTTCCCTGTTCAGTTTTTCTTTTCTTTTCTTTTTTTCTTTTTTTTAGGTGATGTAGCTACCGCGCTTAAAAACTGGGAGACGTCCCAGAAACGTTCGATTTGGTGGTTTCTTTTTAAAAATAGGAACATGCATACACACCAGACCCCGGTCCTACCCAGCAGATCCAACCAGTTCGGGACAGAGGGAAATCTTGGAGTGCTAGAGAAATAGCAGATAATTTGGAATCCCTTTGGCCAACAATCCCTTAAAACAACAATTTCCCCAGTTTCCTGAGTTTAGGAGTCTAAAGCTTTATTATGGCAGGACTTTCTTCCTTCCTCTCTTTCTTTCTTTCTTTCTTTCTTTCTTTCTTTCTTTCTTTCTTTCTTTCTTTCCTCTCTCTTTCTTCTTTCTTGGTGGTACTGGGGTTCCTGGAAGCCCTTCTACCTCCGGGCTACACTCCCAGATCTATTTTATATTTTTTATTTGGAAACAGGGTCTCTTTTATTTTTTCTTTTGGTGGTACTGAGGATTGAACCCAGGGGCATCCTACCTCTTAGGCTATATTTCCAGCCCTTTTTTTATTTTTTTTTTTGTTTTGAGGCAGGGTCTCACTAGGTGGCGGAGGGTCTTGCTACATTGCTGAGGCTGGCCTGGAGCCTGCGATCCTCCTGCCTCAGCATCCCAAGTACTGGGGTTACAGGTGTGCACCACCACGCCTGACTGCCATGGAACTTCCTGGTTCTTCCAACTCTACCTGCACTGGTCATGCCCGCGTAGACCAGTGTGTTGAGAAAGATGTTCTGGCCCAGGCTGGGCTTAGTGAGCAAGAATGCCGTGATCGATTAGTGATGTCTGCCATGGGCAGGGACCTGCTCACTCATTCACCAATCCTGGGTGGATATTTCCAGGTCTAGAGGAAAAGAGCGCCCCCTTCCTTTTCTGTATGGTATTGCAACTGGGCGTTTTCTTTTTCTTTTTTGCAGTTCTGGGAATGGAACCCAGGAGCATTCTACCTCCGAGCTACACCCCCTGCCCTATTTTTATTTTATTCTTTATTTTGAAACCGGTTCTCACTGAGTTGCAGAGGGCATCGCTAAGTAGCTGAGGCTGTCCGCGAACCGCGATCCTCCGGTCTCAGACTCCCGAATGCTGGGATGACAAGCGTGCGCCACCACGCCTGGCTGCAACTGGGCTAATTTTTATTCTTGCGAGTTAGAGGATGCTCATGAAGTAACTCCCAGAAAATCCCAGGAGGGAGGCCGAGCCGTTGGCCTGGGGAGCTGAGCAGGGTACCTGGGTCCTTGTTGAGAGCCGGTGGGTCTTCCAGCACCACTGTGCCTGTGAGCTGTGCTGCAGACGGGTCCCCAGACTGGAACTGCAGATAGAAGAGAGACCTGAGGGAGCCCAGGGGATTTGCAGAGGGTCAAAGAGGGGCCCTAGCTGGGCATGGTGGCACAAGCCTGTAATCCTGGTACTTGGGAGGCCGAGACAGGAGGATCACAGATTTTTGAGGCCAGTCTCAGCAATTTAGTGAGGCCCTGTGTCAAAATAAAAATGGGCTGGAGATAGAGCTCAGCAGTAGAGCACCCTTGGGTTCAGTCCCATGCTGGCGGGAGAGGGAGAGAGACAGACAGTTTCGGGGCAGCGTCTAGCCCAAAGACCGCGCGTGGCAGCCGCCTCTGGCTCCCGGTGCCGGGTGCTCTGGCCCAGCTCTGAGTCAGAGCTAAGCACACAGCCCTGTGCACTCAAGCTCAGAGTCCCCGAGCACCATCGTGCCTGCAGCCTGCGCCCGTGCCTTTCCTCTCTATCCCCAGCCCCGTCAGGTGGCTGGGCGTCCGCCCAAACACGCGCAACGCAGCCTGGACATTTAGGGCACGGCTTGAATGAGTCTGCCATGTCAAATCATCGCACACATAGCAGTTTGAAACAACCCGCCTTTATTGGCTTCCAGTGCCGGGGGGCAGGGCTGCAGCGGGGTGTCACTGAGCTTACCCAAGAGCTGAATGCATCTGGGTTTTTTTTTTTTTGGGGGGGGGGGTTGGTGGTATTGAGAATGGAACCCAGGGACATTCTACCTCTGAGTGACGCCCCTCAGCCCTATTTTTTATTATTTATTTTAAAACAGGGTCTCACTGAGTTGCAAAGGGCCTCGCTAAGTAGCTGAGGCTGTCCTCGAACCGTGATCCTCCGGTCTCAGCCTCCCAAGTGCTGAGATTTACAAGTGTGCGCCCCCACGCCCGGCTGAGCCGAGTTCGTTCTGGAAGCCTCTCATTTCTTGGCCTTGCTGGCTTCTGGAAGGTGCCCACATTCCTTGGCTCACGGCCCCCTTTCTCCACCTGGCAGCCCGCGGCTCTGGGCCACCTCGGAACGGCCCTCTGTGTCCCTGTCCCACTGATGAGAACTCAGTGAGATTTCAGGTGCCCCAGATCACCCCTCTATTTGAAGGCCAGCTGTTGGCAATCGGAACGCTCTCTGCAGCCTTCTTCCTTCTTTCTCCCGTGCCTAATGTTCCCAGGCTCCAGGGATGCGGGGTGGAGCGCCTTGGGGAGTGTTAGTGCCCCGGGTCACATCGTCCTTCAAGCTGTGGACAGAACTGCAGCCTCCTGGTCTTCAATACACAATTCTGGAAGACGGTTCTATACTCAGCAGGTTCCTGGGACATCAAGTCCCCATGGTGTGCGATGGCAACCTCAGCAAACAGCCTGCAGGCGGACTTTTCCTCTTCTGCACCCGCTTCCAAAGACACCTATCGCCGGGCGTGGGGGCGCACGCTTATAATCCCCACGCTTGGGAGGCGGAGACAGGAGGATCGTGCAGATTCAAATTTAAAGCCAGCCGCACTGGCTTAAAAGACCCCGTTTCCAAACAAAAAAAAAGTATAAAACTACGTCTGGGAATGTAGCCCGGAGGTAGAAGGGCTTCCAGAAACCCCAGTACCACCAAAAAAAAAAAAAAAAAAAAAAAGACCACTTATCAAATAATAAGTTACCCGCATCAATGCCAGTCTCAGGCTCTGCCGATAGGGGGCCCCAAACTAAAAGCCAGTGCTCGAAAAACACCAGTTATTCCATTGGTCGAGCTGAGTACGGTAGACACCTGGCTGAAGCATAAAGATTTATTTTCTCAGGGGCTGAAAAGTTCATAGTCCTATCTAGGACTTCAGGCACAGCTAGATCCAGGACCTCCAGCAATGCTATCAAAGGGTTTTTTCCCCCCTCTCTCTCTTTGTAAACCTCAGCTCTGTTTTCCTCTGGGTCAGCCTCCTCCTTGAACACTGGCCAGCACAGCCCCTCAGAGAGCATTGGCCACAGCAAACAGTTGAAAGAGTGGCCTTTGCCCCATAGCACCAGCAAAACCACCAGGTGTTCTTGTTCCTTAGCTGTGATTGGTTCATCCTGAGTCACACGTCTGCGCCTGAGCCAATCACGATGGAGAGAGGGGATGCAATGTTCCCACTGGCCCTTTTCGGGGCACTTTTCCCTGGAGCTGGGGTGGGCGCCGCCACATCGAGAACTTGAGGTCTAGAGTGTGTAAACTGGGGTCCCCCTGAAGAAAATGGGGCCACTCCTAGCATGCGATGAGAACCCGGGCAACTTTGTTAGAAGCAAAGTCATCAGTCCTGTTGATTTGAGGCAAATCCCTCTCGAGGGTGGGAGAGAAGATCCTGGCCAGCAGGTGGGGCCCGCGCCGGGTGTGGGGAGCCAGGCACCATGCCAGTCAGCCGCGCCAGCGTCCTGGCTGGAGGGAGCGCTCGGGATCAGAAACCTGCCGTCGGAGAGCTTGTCTGTATTTTTGCAATTTCTATTTTCTTGGCTACAAAGCTGGGAGAAAGCCAAAAGAGAGAGAGAGAGAGAGAGAGAGAGAGAGAGAAGAAAAAGAAATAAAGTCTCTTTCAAACATGCCAGCCTGTCCATCGTTGTCGGAGACGGCATACAAAGAGAAAAGGCGCCTTTTGCTGAAGACTGGGGAGGTGGAGAGTGGAGAGGTGGCAAGGGAAATGGAAGCCCCACCCCCCCACCCCGGCAAAGAGGCATAAAAGAAGTGGCGAGGGAAGGGAGGCTCCTTCTGCAGGAATGGAGACCAGCAGTGTCTGGTCTAAGGGCACTGGTTACTGGGGGTCCCATAGACCTGGGTCTGACTCCCAGCCCGGCCCCTTCCTAGGGGTGTGACTTGGACACGGTCCTTAAACTTCCTATCTGTGAATTGGGATAATAGCCCTTTCTCCTCTGCCCTTTTGTGATTACGGCAGAAAATGACATCTATGAAGCCATTAGCCTGAGGTGACTTGTACCTGATAAGGACTCAAGAATGAGTGGGGGTTTATTATTATTATTATTATTATTACTGCAATTTTCCTCTGATTTCTTTCTTTTGTCCTCTTCCGTGGTATTCTGTCACAAGGGAAATGCATTCCCAGCTTGCTTTGAATTACAGGGTGGGAAATGTATTGGGCATGGAGACCTAGTGTGCTGTATGAGTTTGCTCTTGCTGCTGTAACAAATGGCCCCAAACTCAGGTGACTTAAAATAACAAACATTTATTCTCTTATACTCCTGGAGGCCAGAAGTCCTTGAATCGAGGTATAGCCAGCGCTGGTTCCTTCTGGAGTCCCGAGGGGAGAATCTGTCTTGGCCTTTTCCGGTGGCTACAGGCCAACCCCCATTCCTCCGCTCTCTCAAAGTCAGCGGGACAGCATCTCTGTCTGCTTCTCCGTCCCATCTCCTCTCTCTGACTCCAGCGCCTTTTATAAGGAGCCTTGTGATCACACTGGACTCACCCAGACAATCCAGGTTCATCTCCCCACCCCAAGACCTTTAACTTGACCACGCCGCAAAATCCCTGTTGTTAGGGAGGCTGAGACAGGAAGACCAGAGCTTTGAGGCCAGCCCCAGCAACTTAGCGAGACCTCGTTTCAAAATAAAGACTAAAAAGGGATCAGAGATAAAATGCCTCTGGGTTGAATCCGCAGTACGAGAAAAATATTAAAGTTTAAAACTTCCTTTTGCAGGTCAGGTAAGTCATAGGTTCTGGGGATTCGGATGTGGACATTTGGGGTATTATTCAACACAGTATGGTTACTCAGCCTGGAAACAGGAAGATGCCTGACCAAAGGGAATATAAAATCTGTTAGAGGTTTTTTTTTTTTTTTTTTTTTTAATTTGTGTGTTTGTTGTTTTTTTTTCCACAACAAACCATCCAAAACTCAGGGCTCAAAATAACCACAGCTGCCAGGCATGATGGCATGTGCCTATAATCCCAGTACCTGGGAGGCTGAGATGGGAGGATCACAAGTTTGAGACCAGCCTCAGCAACATAGCATGATTCTCAGAAACTTAATAAGACCCTGTTTCAAAATAAAATAGGGCTGGGGATGTAGCTCAGAGAGAGAATGTCCCTAGGTTCAATCCCCAGTATCAAAAAATAAAATAGCCAGGGCTGACTGTGGGCGGCCAAGCTAGGCTCTTGTTTGGGGCTGGCCTGGCTGGGCTCGGCTGATATCGGCTGGTTTTGGCTGGTCTCAGCTGGGCTAGGCCGGTCTTGGCTGGGCTTGGCTGAGCTCAGCTGGGCTTGACTGGGCTTGGCTGGTGTGTCTGCAGGTGCTGGGGGTTGAATGATGGCCGGTGAGCTCTTCGCACCCACATTTGATTGGCTGTCGGCAGAGTCAGGACCCAACAGGTCAAGGTCTCCATCTAGCAGGCTGGCTCAGGCCTCTACACTCGTAGGCCTCAGAGG
This sequence comes from Muscardinus avellanarius, assembly GCF_963383645.1. Lineage (NCBI taxonomy): Eukaryota > Metazoa > Chordata > Mammalia > Rodentia > Gliridae > Muscardinus > Muscardinus avellanarius. Next base: position 8,495,530 of record NC_137807.1, on the reverse strand, counting down.
CGGGGAGGCTGCTTACAGCTTAGGCTCAGAGCTGAGACCTTCTGTCCCCCTCATGCCGTGAGACAAACAGAGCCCCAAGCCCGGGCGAGATTCAGAGTGTGGGAAAATGGGCCCCACCTCTGGACAGTCCTAAACATCACAGGCTTTCCTGTGACCCAGGGCCGGTGGGCAGACGACACTTACCTCAGCCTGCTGTGCAGCGGGCACCTTGGGAGACACCTCCCTTCAGCAACTCACCGCCCTCACCAAGACCCTTTAAGATGAGGACCACGTGGGTCCCCAGCTTGGGAAAATACTAACGCTCAGAGAGGGGCAGGCACTTGCCCAAGGTTGCACAGTGAGTAAGGGCAGAACCGGGCCCACGTCCCTGAGTTCACGCAGACTCTTAAAGCCAAAGGCCTGCAGTTCAGTGGCCAGGCAGCCCAGGCGGCTGCACACAGGCGGCTGCCCACCACGGCGCCACGACCTTGATACCACTGCTCAGTCATGAACTCGGTCCTCCCACTGTCCCTGCCTGTCACGTTCCAGGAATCTGTGCCATGGGTGGCCCTCCTTCCTGCCCTTGGAGGAGGGGAGGGAGGGAGGAGCCTGACTTCAAACCTAGGCTCCTCCCGTCTCAGCCTCCCAAGTATTGGGACGAGAGGCGCATGCCTCCACACCCGGCTGTTTTTCATTTATTCTGGCGGCCTCTCCAACGGCGCTCTGCGGGGAGGTTCTGCTGGGGCCACTGGGTCTCTGCCCTCTCATCTCCTGGGTGCTCACTCTCTGCGACTTTTCCTCTGGAGCACCTCCCCCAGCTGACACACACCGGGCTTATCTATTTACCATCCTCTGCCTCCAACAGACAGGCAGCGCCCCAGGGCTCCATCCCAGCTGAGTCCCAGGTGCCTGGGAGAGTTTGAAACAGGATCTCACTGAGTTTCAAAGGACCTCACTGACAGGTTGGGTCCCTCCCCGCAGGGGCGGGACCTTAGAAAAGGAGGAGACTTGCTGGGCGTGGTGGCACATGCTTGTCATCCCCGCGCTTGGGAGGCGGAGACAGGAGGATAACACAGGTTCGAAGCCAGCTGCACTAGCTTAAGAGACCCTGTTTCCAAATAAAATATAAAATAGGTCTGGGAGTGTAGCCTGGAGGTCGAAGGGCTTCCAAGAACCCCAGTACCACCACCACCAAAAAAAAAAAAAAAAAAAAAAAAAAAAAGGAGGAGACTCTGCTGGGTGATATCGCGAGGCAGGCTATGTCTCGGGAGGGGCGGCGTTCCTATGCCGAGCCCCACCCACAAGACTTAAGCCTTAAGAGGAAGGGCATTTCCTCTCCAGCTACGGAGGAGCTCGGAGGTCTCCAGGAGGGGTCCAGCCCCTATCCTGAGAGAAGACCACATTAAAATTCTTTTTGGCGCACCCAGTCTCTCTTGCCTTTTTACAATGCCAAAACCTAACATCTGGTACAAAAACCCGGGATGATTACTTTATTTTACTTTATTTTAATTTAATTTTAATTTTTTATTTTTTATTTTTCTTGCCGCCGCTGCGGCGTGCTCTAGGCGGGCTTGGCGGAAACCTCCGCCTGGATCCACCGGGGTGCTCAATCTGCTGAGACCGCTCTCACCCCGCCCGCCGCTCCAGGACCGCCGCCGCTGCTGCCCCTGCCTGCCCAGACTGTAAGCCATCTTCCCGGCCCCCGGCTCTGCCAGAGGCCATTTCCCCAGCCGTGTGCTCTAAGGGAGAGCTGGTGTCCATCTTCCCGACCCCGGGCTCTGCTGAGAGCTGGTGGCCATCTTCCCCCACCCCTGCACTTTCTTCCAGAGAGCCAGTGGCCATCTTCCCAGCCCTGAGCTCTGCTGAAAGCCGGTGGCCATCTTTCCAGCCCCAGTTCCAGCCTGCACTCTCTTCTGGAGGGCCGGCAGCCAGCTTCCCCCGACACACCCGACACACACTCAGAGCCGGTGGCCATCTCACCACCCTGCCAAGCCCCGAAAGCCATCTTAAACCTCATCCAGCCCTGATTCCACCCAACAGCTCCACAGCGTGCCCTCCCGGCTCTGCAGCCTCTCAGCGCTTCGGTTTCAGTCAGCACTGGCTGATAACACTGCACTGGTAAGCTTCCCCTTCCTTGGACAAGCGGTTCCGTTTTGAGCTTTTTCCGGACTTGGGCTCATGGCTGTTAAATAAACCCAAATATTTGGTTCCCAAGTTCTCCGAGGGTAGCCAGGCTGCCCTACGGTTGTGTAAAGGGAACAGAGACGTCCTTCTCTAACACAGCCATGCTGTTTCCGGACGTTAGGCAGGGTCTTGGGACGCCAAATTCCTGTTTTCGTCCTCACCCGCTGACCAGTCATGGGGGAAGCCAGTCATCTAAAATAGACTCCCAATCCTCACTAGGCCGTGTTCTGGTTAATCTCCAGACTCTAGGTTTATCCAGAGAACTGTGCCCCGAGCGGCTCATATTTTTCTGCACAAAAGTCTGGCCCACTTATGAGTTGGATAATGGTTCTCGGTGGCCTGAGATGGGTACGTTAGATCTTAAAATGTTGACTCATCTCAGTAACGTTTGCAAATGAGCAGGTAAATGGTCAGAGGTTCTGTATGTACAGGCTTTTCTGTGCATGTGTTCCTGGCTTTCCCTTTCCACCCCTCCTGACTCTACTGCTCGAGTCACGCTGGCTGGGGATTCCCGCCAGCCGCAGCTGCCATCTTGGTCACCATGTGGCAACTCACAGGTGCCACGTGGTGGCCTTTCTGGGTCACAGGCCTGCTATTCTGCTAACTCAAGGTCCCCATTCTGTGATGACACGTGGATCCCGGAGTCTGACCCAGCCAAGTTGCAGGCCCCATTTCCTGATGACCCTGACCCACAAGACCTCTCCTTACCACCTCAGTCGTCATCTTATTCTGGGGCAGCCTCCCATCCTAACTCACTCCTTTCTCCCCCGCCTTTCTCCCTTAAGGGACCAACCCTTACCTCCCCCTTGCCTGCCCCCGTAGGTCACCCTACCTGTTTCAGAGACCCCCCACCACCACCTTCTCTCTTGGTCCCGCTTCATGAGGTGGCTGGTGCAGAAGGTATGGTCCGGGTCCATGTTCCTTTTTCCCTTCCTGACCTTGCTCAACTTCAAAAGAGACTGGGTCCTTTTTCTGACAATTCCTCTGGTTTTATTAAGGAATTCCAACATATTGTACAAGCATATGATTTAACTTGGCGGGATCTTCATGTCATTTTAACCTCCTCTTTAACTGCAGACGAACAAGATCATTTTCTTAAGGCTGCCAGGGAACAGGCCGATCAGGCTCACCTGACCAATCCACAGCTCCCTACCGGAACAGCTGCAGTTCCTTCTGAGGATCCCCACTGGGATTATAATGTCAGGGGTGAGGGAATAAAAAAGAAAAATCACATGATGCTATACCTTCAAGCTGAGCTCAGGGTAACTCTCCAGGTAGCGGGTAAGCCGATCTCCTTTTTGATCGATACAACAGCTACATACTCTGTCCTCCCTTCCTTCTCAGGACCTAGTTTCCCTTCCCAAATCGAGGTTCAGGGGATTGACAGCATGCTCTCTTGCCCATGTATTACAGGCCCCCTTTTATGCCATTTAGAGACATTTATGGTTAACCATCCATTCCTGATTATCCCTTCATGTTCTACCCCCCTTTTAGGTAAAGACTTTTTAACCAAAATTGGGGGTGAACTCTCATTTAATTTCCCCATGGCTTCTGTTTCCTCTAATATAATTTTAATGGCTTGAGGACCGGGAAGCCAAACCTCCCCTTCCAATAGATTTGGTTGACCCTACAGTATGGGGTACCAGCACCCCAGCTGTGGCAACACACCACACCCTGGTCTGGATTGTTCTACGTGAACCCACTATTTTCCCTGCCTGCTCCCAGTTTCCCATATCCCTCCTTCACCGACGTGGGCCTAAACCCATTATTTCTCATCTCCGGGCCCAGGGACTGCTTATTCCTAATTCCCCTTATGACACCCCCATTCTTTCAGTTTAAAAGCCTAATGGGACCTATAATGATGCGGTGATCCCAATCCACCCAGTTGTCCCTAATCCCTATACCCTCTTATCTCAGATTCCCCCCAATACCACCCACTTTTTAGTTCTCAACATAAAGGATGTGTTTTATACAATTCCTCTGCATCTTGAGTCATACCCCCTTTTTGCTTTCACTTGGGAGGGCCTCGATGCCCAGGTTGCTCAACAACTAGCCTGGACCGTCCTCCCCCAGGGTTTTCAAGATAACCCACACCTCTTTGGACAGGCTCTAGCACAGGACCTCCTCCAGTGCCCCTTGGAGCCTAGTTCTCTGTTACAATATGTAGATGACCTTTTACTTTTTAGTCCCTCCCTAGAAGTGTGCAAATGACACCCTGCCCTTCTTCTTAATTTTCTTGGAATCAGGGGTTACAGGGTTGCCCCATTATAAAGCTCAATTATCAGTGCCTGAGGTGCGGTATCTAGGCCTACCTCAACACACCTACCGCAGCCAAACTGCTGGGGGACCCCAACTGGCATCATCTTACCCGGCTAAGAAGGGCTCCGTTACAACAGTCCCATGACAAATTCTCTTGCACAGTGTTGGGGCCTACTAAGCTTCGCTATTCTAGGCATAATTCTCTTTGATGTTTTATTTTAGCAGATCCACTTGTTCACATACTACGGTGCTCTCCCTATTCAGATGCCATACTGTCATAACTCCTTGTCTGCTAAAGTCTCCTTGAGCACACATCACCAAGCTGTCCAGGGTAACCTCCAACTCAACGCAGCCATACTCCCACCTGCCCACTTCTGGAGGACCCGACCTCTCCCGGCCGAGGGTCCTCTTATGACGCCTCTTGACAGCAGGAAGTAGTTTAAGATCAGAATCTCTGGCCATTATCACCAAAAGGCTGGGATGACAGGTTGGGTCCCTCCCTGAAGGGGCGGGACCTTAGAAAAGGAGGAGACTCTTCTGGGTGATATCGCAAGGCAGGCGATGTCGCGATAGGGGCGGTGTTTCCACACGTAGCCACACCCACAAGTCGTAAACCTTGAAAGGAAGGGAACTTCCTTTCTAGTGACGGAGGAGCTCGGAGGTCTCCAGGAGCGGTCCAGCCCCTATCCCCGAGAGAAGACCCCATTAAAATTCTTCTTGGCACACCTGGTCTCTCTTGCCTTTTTACTGTGCCAAAACCTAACACTCACTAAGTGAGGCTGTCTGTGAACCGCGATCCTCTTGTCTCAGCCTCCCAAATGCTAGAATTACAAGCATGCACCACTACGCCTGGCTTGGGATTGTGTATTACTTAGGAGCCAGGGCTCTGGGGCATTCTTGGGCTGAGATCCTGGCCCATCCCCTGTGTGACCTTGAGCAAGTTTCTTAGCCTTTTTGTGCCTCTGTTCCCTCATCTTTAAATCAGGGACAATATTCACATCTTCTGGGTGTAGCGTTTGTGCAGATTAAATGAGAAAACCCAGGAAAGTACAGAGTGCAGCAGATGGTACCCAGCAGGCTTTTAGCAGAAAAACCTCAGGTACTGAGGAAGGCTGGGGCGGATGGGGAAGAGGGTCTGCAAGAGAGTGACCGTCCAGAGAGGAGATGGACGGCATGTTTGAACAGATGGCTCCGAGGGGCTGCAGCCCAGAGGACAGCAGATCTGAGCCCAGCCTGGATGGCGGCCCAAGTTGGGGAACCCAAACTCAGCCAGAGGCACGTGCTCCCTGAATTCATCCCCCATGCCAGGAGGGCTGGGGACCGAGGTTCTCGCCATGGTACTATTTTTTTTTTTTTTTGGTGGTACTGGGGTTCCTGGAAGCCCTCTACCTCCAGGCTACACTCCCAGACCTATTTTTACATTTTTATTTGGAAACAGGGTCTCCTAAGCCAGCGCGTGTGCCTGGTTTCGAACCTTCGTGATCCTTCTGTCTCTGCCTCCCAAGCACAGGGATTACAAGCGTGCGCCACCACGCCCGGCTGCCATGGCACTATTGACATTTGGAGACAGGCAACTCTTCGGCGGGGTGACCCAGGTATTGTAGAGGATGCTGCTGTATCCTTGGTACCCGGAAACACCCTCCCTCAGCAGCAACGACAACCACACTGCCTCCAGACACGACAAGGCCAAGCATCTCCTGGGGACATGGCTGTCCTTGGTGGAGAACCAGGGCCCTAAATGAATGCACATCCTGTGTACCGTGATCCGCAGCAGCCTGGGCTGCAGAGAAGGCACCAGAGGAGGAGTCCAGAGCCTTGACCAAAGTCTGCACCAACTGGTTGACACACTGGGAGAATCTCTGAGTCCCAACCCCAGGTCCCTCTGGGGTGCGTGCTCTTCTTCCTGGGTGCAAAGATGGCTAGTTCGTCACTGTGTATGTCCCGCAAGGCCATGGTCTTCTCTGGCCACACCAGGACAGAGCAAAACGCTGGGAGTTGCAGGGACATTTCTCCCCGGGGCTGAACTGGCTCCGAGTTCCCTGCCAGCCCCAGAATTCTGGGGTTTTATGATTGGGGAGAAGCTCGACTTGACCCAATGCATGTTGGAGTGAGAATCTCGGGGTACACCCTGGTTTTATGGGCTCCCGCGGCCATCGCTGGCTGTGAGTCTAATCAGCCCCACCTGAAAGAACAGGAACCCTGGCTCCTGCCCTTCTGACTTGGCGCCCATCTCCGGGTTCTGGAACTTTCTGGTTTGAAATACCCAGGCGCCAGCCCGTCTGGATTTGTAGGCCAGTGAAAGAATGTAACTTGAAGGCAGGAGCAGGAACTTTGTCGTCAGCAGAGCTGACCACCTGTGCACGTGATCACGTTCCCTCTCTGAGTCTCAGTTTCTGCAGAGTTGAAGCAGCCAGTCCCCGGCGAGCTGCATGGAGTATGTACTGCCAGAGGCGGGGCTCGGCACTGCGGACCCAGGCCTGGGTGGACAAGGACGGGGGTGCCGTGGCGTGGGGTTCACCTTCCAGGAGGAAAGGCAGGTGATCGACAGCAGACAGGCCAACCCTGCGCTCACATGCCTGGTCTGACCGCTCTCCCCATGGGGAGGCCTGGCTGACTTCTACGGGAGAGCCCAGGGATAGAAAAATCTTTCCTGTAGCTTCAAATGGGATTCCTGGCATGATGGCGCATGCCTATAATCCCAGTACTTGGGAGGCTGGGACAGGAGGATCACAAGATTAAGGCTAGCTGGATCAGCTGTACCTGAAACCAGTGCTGCCCCCTGTACTTGAGTCTGTAAAAAGATCCTTTTGGCATAAAACAGAATGAATCTTTTTTCAGTACTGGGGATGGAACTCAGGGGCATTCTACCTTCAAGCTACACCCCCAGCCCTATTTTTTATTCTTTATTTTCAAACAGGGTCTCACTGAGTTGTGAAGGGCCTCACTAAGTAGCTGAGGCTGTCCTCAAACCATGATCCTCCTGTCTCAGCCTCCCGAATGCTGGGATTACAGGCGTGTGTCACCAAGCCCGGCTTTATTTCTTCTTTCTTTCCATCTTCCTTTCTTTCCTTCATTTCTGTACTCATTAACATTCAATCTGGCCGGGCATGGTGGTGCACGCTTGTAATCCCCGTGCTTGGAAGGCGGAGACAGGAGGATCACACAGGTCCAGAGCCAGCCGCGCTGGCTTAAGAGACCCTATTTCCAAATTTAAAAAGTATAAAAATAGGTCTGGAGTGTAACCTGGAGGTAGAAGGGTTTCCAGGAACCCCAGTACCACCACCAAAAAAAAGATTCAATCTGGCCAGGCAACCGCGAGGTCCTTCGCAATTCAGTGAGACCCTGCTTCAAAACTAAAAAGACTAAAAAATAGGGCTGGAGGTAGGTGTAGCTCGGAGGTACAATGCCCCTGGGTTCCATCAGAGGAAGAGGAGGAGGAGGAGGAGGAGGAGGAGGAGGAGAAGGAAGAGGAGGAGGGGAAGAGGAGGAGGAAGAGGAGAAGGAGGAGGAGGGGAAGAGGAGGAGGAGGAAGAGGAGGAGGAGGAAGAGGAGGAGGAGGAAGTGGAGGAGGAGGGGAGGAGGAGGAGGAAGAGGAGGAGGAGGTGGAGAAGGAGGGGAGGAGGAAGAAGAAGAAGAAATAATGAGAAAAGATTGAAAAGACTGATCAGAGAATGGCTTCCCCTCAGAGCTTCCAGAAGGAGCCAGCTGGGCCGACATCTTGGCCTTGGACTCCCCGTGAATGTTCACATTTCTGCTCTTTTGGGCGCCCCAGCTTGTGGTTTTTTGCTCCTGTGGCCCTGGGCAGGGGGCACGGGACAGAAGCCAGGCCAGGCAGGGGGCAGGAGACCTGCTTCGCCGGGGTAGCCGCAGGGGGGCCACAGGGGCCCAGTGCCTTGATTTCTGTGGTTACAGCATCGGGAACACGTTCAGTTTCCCCTTAATATGTGGCTCTGTGTCACCAGGGAGCTCTGTGGAAGACGGGAACTCACAGGCATTACTTATCCCCAGGCCAGTTTTGGGGTAACAGGAGGGACTGGAGCCTGGATGACCCCCGAGAGTACACTGAGCGCCCGCTGAGCTCCAAGCAAGCATGGCAGCATCTTTTCACCTGTAAGACAGACACTTAGCTTGATGTGGTGGTGCACACTTGTAATCCCAGTACTTGGGAGGCTGAGGCAGGAGGATCGCAGGTCACAGGTTCAAGGTCAGCCTTAGCAACTTAGTGAGTCTTTCTTTCTTTCTTTCTTTCTTTCTTTCTTTCTTTCTTTCTTTTTCTTTCTTGCTTGCTTTCCTTCCTTCCTTCATCTTTTCTTTTCTTGCCTTTTTTGTTCTTGCTGCGGATTAAACTCAGAGGCATTCTACCCCACACTACACCCCGCAGCCCGATTTTATTTCTTATTTGGAAACAGAGTCTCACTAGGTTGTTGAGCGCCTCCTTAAATTGCCCAGGCTGTCCTCGAACCTGCGATCCTCCTGTCTCAGCCTCCCAAGCACTAAGATGACAAGCAGGCACCACCCCACCCGTTGGACCCCGTTTCAAAGTAAAAGAAAAAAAAGTAAAAGACAGAAAAGGTGTTGTCATCATCCCCATTTCACAGAACACCTGAGCTCCCAAAGAATTGCTTGCTACATTGAGGAAAAAAACCCAGACATCATCTTGTAACCATGGAAACCATCTGCATACCCAGGCCATCCAGGCAGAGTCTGAGAGCCCGGCACACGGGCCAGCTCACCTCGCCCTCCCAGGAAGGCCAGAGGGGCTTTGCACACCTCTGCCCACTTTGCACAGGAGCTGTGGTCAGGGCCCGGTGGGGGCTCCTGCAGGCTGCCCCCCTGCAGCTGCACTGCCCACCTCTCGCCCACCTCTGCTGAAGGCCTGCTGGGGGACGGGCAGCGCGGTGACCATTCTCCACCGCCTGTCCTCCCAAGGGCCTCAGGGGTATCTGAAGAAATCGTGACCACTCCTACCTTTTTGGTGGTACTGGGGATGGAACGTCCCTTGGGTTATATCCCAGAGGTATTCTATCTCTGGGATATAACCTCAGACTTATTTTTTAATATTTTATTTTGAAACAGGGTCTCACTGAGTTGCAGAGGGCCTCATTAAGTAGCTGAGGCTGGCCGCGAACCGCAATCCTCCAGGTCTCAGCCTCCGTAATACTAGGATTACAAGCGTGCGCCACCACGCCCGGCTCTGAGGCTGGTTTTGAACCTGCACAATCTTCCTGTCTCAAGTACTGGGATTACAAGCACACCTGCTCTCTCAGACTTTTTTATTTTATTTAATTTTTAAAATTTTTTGTGGTACTTGGAATAGAACCCAGAAGCATTCTACCTCTGAGTTACACCCTCAGCCCTATTTTTTTAATTTTTTTTATTTTGAAACAGGGTCTCACTGAGTTGCAGAGGGCCTCACTAAGTACCTGAGGCTGGCCGCGAACCACGTCCACCTGTCTCAACCTCCCAAATGCTGGGATTACAAGCGTGCGCCACCACGCCTGGCTTCCTGGTCCTGTGTGTGTGTGTGTGTGTGTGTGTGTGTGTGTGTGTGTGTGTGTGTGTATTGAATATTCTTTTGTACTGAATATGTGAAGACTGATAAGTTGGGTCCCTCCCCCATGTGATCTCACAGCGGAACAGGAAGCAGAAGCCAGAAGGGAGATATCGCAAGACTCCAGGTGCCTCGAGACTCCAAACCTCATGATGCTACAGATGTCGCGAGAATCGGCTTGCCTATAAAACGGCGGTGCCTCCGATCCCCCACATGACTCAGTCGGCTGATCAGAACTGTGAGCGACTCTCCAGACGCGTGGCCCGTCGGTCCCATTCCCACGGCCGGCTGACTGTCCGGAGGGTGCCGGGTCCGAATCCGCGGTCTCTGATAACCCGGTTGGTGTTTTTACCTCCCTCCTAAGCCCCCGAACTCTACTTTCAACCTAACAAAGACCACGCATTTCACACCGCTCTCGTCCGTATCTGTTTCCGGACTCACCCTGTCTTCCCCTCCCGCATCCTGAGGACTTGTCTAATTGGTCCTGTAGGTTTGCAGGACTCTAGAGCTGGCCGGCCGCACGCCCTCCTGGGACACACGGCCCGCCTGGGACTGCTGCCCGGCGCCCAGAGGGAAGGAGGCTGGGAAGATATTTGGCTGAATTCACACATGTTGGAGGGGCTGGGATGAGAAGGAGGAGGAGGAGGAGGGGAGGAGGAGGAGGGGGAGGGAGAGGATGAGGGGAGGAGGAGGAGGGGGGGGAGGAGGAGGATCATTCAATCCAGCCCTGCCTCCATGGACCTATACATCACCCAATATAGATGGATCGACTTGGAGAATCATGAAGCAGCCTGCCGGCTCACCTCGCAAGCGTCCATGGTCGGCGCGTCCATCACCGCAGCCGCCATCCCCGGGTGGGGACCACCGAGGGCCCCCTGCCCCAGCCACCCCAGCAGATGGGCGGCTGCCTAGGGCCAGGGTCTTTCTGTGCGAGTCTCCTTGGCAGTCCTGGCTGTCCTGGGCCGGGCAGGAGGGCGGCAGGCAGCGAGCTGGTGACAGAAGGACATTTATAGTTCCGATGGGCCGACCGGGGAGGCCGCGGCGGCAGACAGGTTGGAGCGGTCGACGGTGCTTATGGCCGATAGGATCTCGATGGCTCTGAGACAGATGGCTGCGGAGGCGGCAGCCCCGCCCCAGGAGGCCCAGGTCTGCAGGTGGGGCCAGCTGGACGGCTCTGCACAACCTGGCCTGGCTGGGCGGAAGGTGGGGGCTTAGGGCAGGGCTGGGAGGGCGCAGGAGAGGGCCGGGCGCAGTGGCGCAGGCCTGACATCCCAGCACTCGGGAGGCTGAGACAGGGGCGTCGGGGGTTCGCGGCCAGCCTCAGCGACTTAGCAAGACCCTGTTTCCAAATATAAAATAAAATAGGGCTGGGGTGCAGCTCAGAGGTACAAGTCCTCTTGAGTTCAATCCTCGGTAACACAAAAATGGGGTGCAGGGGACTGGTTTGGGTGGAGACCAGAGGATAGGACTGGAAAACCCAGGACACAGCTGGCCTCCTTCTCCCTCCCAGTATGAGGCTGTTTCTGTTGCTTTGGTTTTTCTCCCTCCCTCCTCCTCCTCCTCCTCCTCCTCCTCCTCCTCCTCCTCCTCCTCCTCCTCCTCCTTCTTCTTCTTCTTCTTCTTCTCTCTCTCTCTCTCTCTCTCTCTCTCTCTCTCTCGGCAGTACTAGGGATTGGCAGTACCAGGGGCATTCTACCTTTGAGCTACACCCTCAGCCCTTTTTATTTTTAATTTTGAAACAGCACCTCACTGAGGTGCTGAGGCCAGCCTCGAACCTGTGATCAGCCTCCCAAACCTGTGATCCTCCTGTCTCAGCCTCCCAAGTACTAGAATTACAGACATGCACCACCACGCCCAGCACAAAGTCATAATATTTCTATGGTCGTTTGCATATAGTTCTGCTCTAATAAAACCTCCGGTGTGGAGGAGTCGATATTTTTGAGTAATCAACATTCCTTCTTCTCTGGGAACCTCTCATTCTCTAAACCTCTAATGGGGAGAGCCTCTGGCAGCCATGTTGGTATCATGTGACCCTAACCTTCCACGCTAATTGGATCAAAGGTGATCACCTGACCTAGGATGGACCAATCAGAGCCTCTTTCACAGGAGCCTGAGATCAACTATCTAGACTTTTTTTTACTAAGAATTTTAAACATTATTTGTCACGTAAAATAGTTTTATTATTTTTAGTTATTTGTTTTAGTACTAGAGATTGAACCCAGAAGCATTTTATCTCCCAGTGACACTCCCAGCCCTTTTTATTTTTTATTTTGAGACAGAGTCTTTCTTATTATGTTGAGGATGGGGATTTTATGCTCATCATCCCAGCATTCAGGAGGCTGAGACGGGGGATCGCGGTTCCCGGACAGCTCAGCTACTTAGTGAGGCCCTCTGCAACACAGTGAGACCCTGTTTCAAAATAAAGAATAAAAAATAGGACTGGGGTATAGCTCGGAGGTACAATGCCCCTGGGTTCCATCCCCAATACTGCAATAAATAAATAAAAATAAAATGATATAGCCAGGCGTGGTGGCGCACGCTTGTAATCCCCGCGCTTGGGAGGCTGAGACAGGAGGATCGCACGGGTTCGAAGCCAGCCTCAGCTACTTAGTGAGGCTCTCGGCAACTTAGTGAGACCCTGTTTCCAAATAAAATATAAGAAGGTCTGGGAGTATAGCCCGGAGGTAGAAAGCCTCTGGGTTCCACCCCCAGTACCACCAAAATAAATAAATAAATAAATAAATAAATAAATAAATAAATAAAAATATATTCAAGGACCTGGTTCTATTTCGTTCATGCCTGCTGACCTCATTCACAGCTGCTAGTCCATTGAAAATCCTTATTAAGTTGTAGCAAAGCACTTAAAAGCATTTCAGGCGTGCTTAACCTCCAAACAACTTTAAAGGCTGAGCGTAGGAAACTCCCAGGTCTTCCCCTGCTCACGGTAGCGAGCCCCAGGGAAGACTCCAAGGTGGAATTGACTTTCCACCCGCCTTGGGTTGTTGCTGTTGTTGTTTTTTTAAGTCTTTCAGACTGGCGCAGCTTTACTCTTAGCTGCCGAGGAAAACGACCCCGGAGCCCAGAAGCAACGAGGCTCGTGGACACTGAGTCTCGGCAGGTAGGCCACAGACACGGGGGTTACCTAAAGATGCCCAGGCGGGTCAGCGTAGGACACGGCTAAGTTTGACTTTCACGTGGACAGCGAGTACGTGTGTGTGTGTGTGTGTGTGTGTATGTGTGTGTGTGTGTGTGTGTGTGTGTGTGTGTGTGTTGCTGGAGGTTGAAGTCAGGGGCATTCTGCCTCTAAGCTACACCCCCAGACCCATTTTCTCTTTTGAAACAAGGACTCACCAAGTTGCTGAAGCTGAAGCTGGCTGTGAACCCGTCATCCTCCTGCCTCGGCCTCCCAAGTGCCGGGATTGCAGGTATGAGCCACCACGCCTGGCTTGAATACTTTTTTGGGGGGAGGTATAAGTATGTCCCAAATTTTGCAAAGGATATACTTACACTTCCCAAATTGTACTTCTTGTCTTACTGTGGGGCCGTTATCTCTCCCACACTTTTCTGGGCACATCAAGGCTTATATAAGCCACTCAGAGATTTCCAGGAAGAACAGGCAATGGTACCTGTACCTGGCCTCCAGCATCTTACCTCTGCCGCGCCCACCATGGTCTCTTCCTAGAGACCGCTCTGCTCCTGAGTTTCCTCCCAAAAAACAGAACACACTTCTGTGTGCTATCAACACCCCTCTTCCTGTAATTCCTAAGTGCCTATAATCCTAGTACAGATAGATCACAGGTTCAAAGCCAGCCTCAGAGACGTGGCTAGCTCCTTAGCAATTTAGTGAGACCCTGTTTCAAAAATTTTTAAAAAAAGCCGGGCATGGTGGCGCACGCTTGTAATCCCCGCGCTTGGGAGGTGGAGACAGGAGGATGGCGCTGGTTCGGAGCCAGCCGCGCTGGCTTAAGAGACCCTGTTTCCAAAAAATATATTAAAAAATAGGTTTCTGGGAGTGTAGCCCAGATGTAGAAGGGCTTCCAGGAACCCCAGTACCACCAAAAAAAAAAAAAAAGAAAAAAAAGAAAAAAAAAAAAAGAGCTGAGGTTGCAGCTCAGACACAGAACGCCCTTGAGTTCGATCCCCAGTACAACACGCGCGCACACACACACACACACACACACACACACACAAATTTGATTTGTCTGTGGACTAGGCTCCCCCAGGCCAGGGAGCAGGCCTTGTATTGTCCTGTAACGTATCTCAATACGACACCCAGGATATGAGAAACACCCAGTACGTATGGGCAGAATAAATAAATAACACAGTCCCCGGGGTGGCGGCGGATCAATTTCCCGGGTTTGCGTCTCTTCAGTGTGTCTGTCGATACATCTCTGCTGCTCCCCGTGGGACCCAGGGATCCTCCCCATCCTGTCCCCCGGGGAGCCAGTGAGAAAAGCAGAGTGTCCCGGCCCACCCAGACACCTGCCTCCACCCGGCCCCGCGCACCGCCCGCCAGTGGCTGATTTCAGATGCGCCCCGGTCGCCTCAACCGGAAAATCAAAGAGAAAGGGCTCTTTACTGACTCCTCCTAGCACGGACCGGCAGGCAGAGGGGCCGTGCGGAGCCAACTCCGATATGCTGCTTACAAGATGGGATTGTTCGCCTCACGAGCGGTCAGAGGGCTATAAAATAGGGCCCTGCCTCCTCCGCCTCCTCACTCGCAAGCCACCTCCTCTCTGTTTCTCGGCTCCAAGTTCCAGGTTCCTAAATAAAACCCGGCCCTCCTCCTTCTTCTTCTGCCCACCTTCCTTTCTAATTTCTAACAGCAGGCGGAATCGCCCAGGTCAGTTTTAATGGCCCGAAACAAGCTTCCACACGTGTCTGGAGGAGGCCGGGCCGGGGGGCGCCCGGGGAGGGGGTGACGGGGCCAATTCAAACAGGCGCAAGTCCCCTGTGCCTGGTTTTGTCTTGTTGAAAATGTGTGTGTTTGACGCAGGCTTGATCAAACACGTCCCTGCGCTGGGGGACGTGGCGATGGAGAAAGGAATTAGCATTTTCCTCTCCACAGAGCCTGCCCCCTCCTCCACACGGCCACATGGGGATCGTATCCAATTATACATGGACCTCAAAGTCCAGGGTCTGCCGTCACATCCCGCGCCGGCTGCGGAGGCTTCCCAAGGAGCCAGCCAACAACCATGAGTGTCTTCCATGGACCGGGCAGTGCGCTGGGTGCTTGCAAACATTTTTTTATGGGGTGACTGGGGAAAGAAATTGAAACGTAGGGTCAATGCATTTTCTGGAATTGAAAATTCCAGCCGGGTGTGGTGGCGCACGCTTGAAATCCCAGCATTCGGGAGGCTGAGACCGGACGATCGCGGTTCGCGGACAGCCTCAGCTACTTAGTGGGGCCCTTCGCAAGTCAGTGAGACCCTGTTTCAAAATAAAGAACTTTTAAAAATTGGGCAGGGGGTGTTATCTCGAAGGTCAAATGCCCCTGGATTCCATCCCCAAACCCGCAAAAAAAGAAGAAAGGAAAGAGAGAGAGAGAGAGAGAGAGAGAGAGAGAGAGAGAAAGAAAAAGAAAATTCCATCCACTGTAGCTCCCCTCCCACTCCCCGGGGTTTAGTAACAGCCACAAAAAAGGTATACATCGACCATTTCCTGACTACGCAAAAATTGGTCCAGGAACTGGTCACCTCCGCAGCATCCGAGAACTTGGTAGAAATCATGCTCCCACCACCGACGGCTGATTCAGAATCTGTAGTTATCTGTTTGTTCTTTATTGTGTGGCACTGGGGATTGAACTGGGGGCATTTTCCCTCTGAGCTATACCCCCAACCCTCTTTTTTGTGTGTGGTGCTGTGGATTAAACTCGGGGGCATTCTACTTCTGAGCTACACCCCCAGCCCTGCTTTTTATTCTTTATTTTGAAACAGGGTCTCACTAAGTTGCAGTGGGCCTCACTAGGTTGCTGAGGCTGACCGCGAACCACAGTCCTCCTGTCTCCGCCTCCCAAGTACTGGGGTTACAAGCGTGCGCCACCACACTCGGCTCCCCGCCGCCCTGTTTTCTTTCTTATTTTGAAACAGGGTCTTGCTAAGTTGCAGAGGGCCTCACTAAGTTGCTGAGCCTGGCATCGAACCTGCGATCCTCCTGTCTCAGCCCCCAAGTACCGGGATTACAGGTGTGCGCCACCACACCCAGCCCAGTATCTGCACTTTAACAAGATCCCTGGGGTGAGTGGGGTGGAGTCGCACGTGCCCTGTACCTAGAGAGGTGCTGATGGCAAAACCTCTTTCAGCATCATTAAAATACAGGTCCACGTCCACTGCAGATGAGCACACGCGCTCAGAGAGGCGAGATGCCAGAGCCAGAACTGGAGCTCTATCCCAAGGGCCAAGCAGCCAGCAGCTTAAAAGGAAGGGATCGGCAGCGGCAGCGGCAGCGGCAGCGGCAGGCCGAGGAGCTCCCTGCGCTGCCTTCTGCTCCCTGCGCTGCCTGCTGTCCCTCAGACGGGGGCTGTGATTGTCAGCAGTGTGGTCCATACGTGGTTTCTTGTCCACTGAAGCCCGTCACCGAGGGCCAGCTGCGTGTTAGAGTCTCACTGAGTTGCAGAGGGCCTCACTAAGTAGCTGAGGCTGGCCGCGAACCGGGATCCTCCTGTCTCAGCCTCCCGAGTTCTGGGATGACAAGCACGCGCCGCCAAGCCCGGCTGATTTCCAGGTTTTAACAGTGTGCGGGGTTCGGTGTTGCCACCTTTTTGCCCATGTGGTGGTGGCCTCCTCACGCCTGGAGTTCCCGTGGCTGCCTCAGAGAGCCTCCCTGGCCACGGGTCTCCGCTGGTTGGTCCCCTCCCAGCACGCCACAGGGCTCGCTCTCACCGTGGCCTCGTCGTGGACAGAGATGCCGGCGTCTGTTTGCTGGTTTGTCTGTTATCTGTCCTCCCCCAAGACCGTCGGCCCCTTAAGGGCAGGGGTCGATTTGAACAATTTTGTGGTATTTCCAAGTGCCGAGAGAGAGGGGCGCACAGTGGGCGCTTAGTGGGTATCTGCAAGTCGATGAATTAATTTCTAAGGCAATGAATTAGTGAATGAATGCACCTGTTGAATGGATGGATGGATGGTAGATAATGGATGGATAGATGGATGCATGGATGATGGATGGATGGGTGGGGGGATGAGTAGACAGATGTATGGATTTCTGGATGGTTAGATGGATGGGTGAATGGATGGATGGATCGGTAATGGATGGATGATAGATGGATGGATAGATGGATGGATGGATGGATGGATGGATGGATGGACAGGTGGATGGGTGTATGGATGGGTAGATGGCTGGATGGACAGGTAAATAAATGAATGGATGGATGATGGATGATGGATAAATGGATGATGAATAGATGGATGGATGGATGGATGGATGGATGATAGACAGATGTATGGATTTCTGGATGGGTAGATGGATGGATGGATGGATGGATGGATGGATGGATGGATGGACAGGTGGATGGATGTATGGATGGGTAGATGGCTGGATGAACAGGTAAATAAATGAATGGATGGATGATGGATGATGGATGAATGGATGATGAATAGATGGATGGATGAATGAATGGATGATAGACAGATGTATGGATTTCTGGATGGGTAGATGGATGGATGGATGGATGGATGGATGGATGGATGGATGGACAGGTGGATGGATGTATGGATGGGTAGATGGCTGGATGAACAGGTAAATAAATGAATGGATGGATGATGGATGATGGATGAATGGATGATGAATAGATGGATGGATGGATGAATGGATGATAGACAGATGTATGGATTTCTGGATGGGTAGATGGATGGATGGATGGATGGATGGATGGATGGATGGATAGGTGGACAGGTGGATGGATGTATGGATGGGTAGATGGCTGGATGGACAGGTAAATAAATGAATGGATGGATGATGGATGGATGGATGGACAGATGTATGGATAGATGGGTGGATGGATACATAGATGAATTCATAGATGAATAGATGAATGCATAGTGAGTGTATGGACAGGTGAATAAATGGATGAATTGATGGATGGATGATAGGTGGATGGACGTATAATGCAAGGATGATGGATGGATAGACAGGTGGGTGGATGGATGAATAAGTAGAGAGATGAATGGGTGGATGAATGGACAAATGGCTACTGTCCCTCGCATGCCGCAGCCGTGTCTGACCCTGGATTGGTTGGTGTGAGTCTCAGAGGGTAAGACTGCCGTATTCATGGTGGACTTGGGGCTATCTTTGGTCATTTGCAAACTCCAGGGGAGTTTTCAAAGGGCGCTCAGCCTGGCCCCTTCTCTCTGCCCCTGTCTTTCTCTCTATGGGCCTCTATCCCTCTCTCCTCTTTTCCTCTGCAGTTAATTGCTACAGGATCCAGCAATGACAGCAACCCCAGCTCCCAGTGATGTGGGCTCCACCAGGTGGCAGGCTGGGTAATGAGACGCTCTGGGGACAGGTGTGGCGGGGGGACCTGCCAGTGTCTCTGCTCCCCTGGGGAGGGTGCAGAGGTCCGTGGCCGGGACTCACGCCTCACAGACTCAGCAGAGACTGCAGCCCGGCCCCGCGGAGCGCAGACCTAGGGCTTAGAAAGCCCCGGGCTCAGCACGGCTTGGGTGGCTGAGAAGATGGGAGCTCGGGCGAGCGACTTGACCTTGGGCCCTCTGTCTCTTCTTCTGTGAGGCAGATTGAAGGCGCTCAGTTGCAGTGTTGTAGGGCTTAGATGTGGGGGCAGGCTGGGGCTGCTATTCTAATGGGACTTTTCTGGGGGACGAGGTGCAGGCTACGGGCTTCATCTAGTGGCAAAGACAAAGACATGTTGCTACAAATACCCGGGCCCAGGGGTGCTGGGTGAGAGAAAGTCACAGTGGGTAGCGGAAGGACCCCAGGGCTGGGCATTTTCCCCACCAGTGGGTGGCAGGGTTGGTCTTCTGAGATGAAAGGTGCCCCTCACCCCTTGAGCTGTGTCTGGTCCTTCATGGCCTCCCGAGGAGAAGAGCTTGGGATCAGGACACGGAGCCCGTGGGTGTCAGGAATGGCTTGCTCCTGGGGTGCTTGTGGGTACTTCAGACTCAGTCCCCCCAACACAGAGGTCCTCTGTAGGGAGAGGCTGGAGGGGGAACGGGTGCTTCCTGGTCCTTTAGACACTGGGAAGTGCTCCGAAATGTGGGCAAGCACTTTGTAAACTGTAGTGGGCGGTGTCAACAGAAAGGGACGTTGTGGAATTGAAACCCTGCTGGCCCGAGCCACCTGTAAACCTGCTTGTGGAGGGGAAAGTGGGAGAGGGGCGCGATGGGGGTCACAAACCCAGCTGGGGAGGGCGGGGTGGGGCCAGGTGTGGGAGCACTGGCTGGGGAGCACCCTGCTGCATGCCTGGTGGGTACGGGCCAAATCCACTGGTGCTCTGGAACCAGGGAGGACTCCTTGACCCAGAGTCACAGGCAGTTCTTTGGGTTCTATTGTTGTTGTTGTGTGTGTGTGTGTGTGTGTGTGTGTGTGTGTGTGTGTGTGTGTTACTGGGAATTAAACCCAGGGGCATTCTACCTCTGAGCTATACCCCAAAGCCCTACCTTACTTTTTTTTTTTTTTTGGTGGTACTGGGGTTCCTGGAAGCCCTTCTACCTCCGGGCTACACTCCCAGACCTATTTTATATTTTTATTTGGAAACAGGGTCTCTTAAAGCCAGCGCGCTGGCTTCGAACCTGCACCTCCCAGGCACGGCGATGACAAGCATGTGCTACCACGCCCAGCTGGGGTCTGGTTTTTGACAAGCAGGTTTTTGACAGCCACAGAGTCACCAGAGTGGAGCCTCCAGGGTGGAGCCCCAGGGTCTGCATTTCAACAAGGGATCCAGAAGTTCCAGGTTGTCTAAGAGCACTGTCAAGCCAGCCTGGCCCTGCGGTTCCCGGCACACAGCAAGCTCCCAGTGCATGCTGGGCAGGAGCCACGTTGCGGCCTCAGTGCTGGTCTGTGAAATGGGAGGGTGGTTCTGGAGGCAATTTAACAAGCAGTGAAATGAAGCAGGGCAAGCACGGGTGTGACAGACAGACTGGACCTCAGACATGGACAGTGCAGAGGGCTGTGTGTGAGAGAGAGAGAGAGAGAGAAAGAGAGAAGGAACGAGAAGAGATGAGCGGGGGAGGGGAAAAGGAAGGGGACAGGAGGAAGGGGAGAAGAGGGGAGGGGACTCCCCTGTCATCCTGGTACTTTAGAGGCTGAGACAGGAGGATCGCAGTTCTGAGGCCAGCCTCTGCCACTTAGCAAGGCCCTCGGCAACTTAGCAAGAACCTGTTTCAAGATATATATATATATATATATATATATATATATATATATATATATATGTATACTGTATACAAAGGGCTGGGTTGTAGCTCGGAGGTAGAAAACACCCCTGGGTTCAATTTCCAGTACCAAAAAGAAGAGTGGGATGCTGCAGGTACCTGGGTGAGCATGGGGCAGCCCGCATGGTCACCGCGGGTGAATTCTGAGCTTGGTGAGGGGGATGGGGCACCCAGCCTCTGCAATTCTTGGGTGATATCCTCCCGGTGGCGCCTGCCAGCCCCGTGCAATTATGAAGCACCTCTGTGTCTGTGTGTGGGGGTGGGGGTCTTCCTCCTGCCTCTCTCTCTGTGAATGGGGCCCAGGCTTTGACTAGCTGCAAAGCAACTCCAAAGGAGTCTTCTGGAAGTTCCAACTCAGTCCCGTACCCATAGTCCTTTGTGTGCCCTCGGGGAGACCTGTGCTCACCTCCAGTGCATGTGATGGCCATTTGAAGCTGTTCACCGCCCAGGAGCCGCGTGCCCTGGGCAGGGTCACTTAACCTCTCTGAGCCTCCACTCTCTCATCTGCAAAGTGTCAACAGCAGCGCTCATTCCCTGGGGGGCTTGAGAGGGCTGAAGCCAGGAGTGGACAGCGCCTCGTGCACGGCGGCCTCCCCCACCACGAGGCAGTCATCCACATTACTTACCTTCCTGCGTCTTGTCCATCCCTGAAGCCTGGTAGCCTGGTAGTGGATGGACTACCAGACAGACAAAAGGGTAAGAACTAACCTCAGAGAACAGATATGAAGACAGACATGAGTGAAGGCAGCGGGGCGGGGAGTAGTAGGTGCTCGGTAAACATTAGTGCCGGCGATGGGAATCACCACCGACTAGGGCAGGCGGAGTGGGGAATGGCAGGCAGGATTGATGTGGACGGGGCAGCCGGGCCTCTGCAGAGGCCAGAGAGTGAGACCGCAGAGGCTCAGCAGACTGGAGTCACGTGAGTTATCCAGTGTGCAAAGACACCTGCCGATGCCGGGGACGGGACTCCACGCCAGAGCTGCCTTCTGTCCAGCCGTGTCTCAGGGCGTCTCAGTGTGTGTGGGAGACGAGGCTTCACTAACGGCCTGGGCAGGAGGAGGGCAAAACAACATCATTCTCAGTTCAATAGTTTCCGGGGATGCCTACTGCGTTCCTGAGCTTGTGTGTGGATTTTCTGATATGTTGACTGACATTCTCACCACCTTCCCTCTGACCCTGCACCCTGAACCCTTCTGTAGGACCAAACCATGGTGATTGAGTTTGGACAGAACCCAGAGCAGCTGTCCTTGGAGGAAAAGAGGTTTCGGGTGGTATCAGTCAGGCTGTGCAGCAGTAACAGGCAGCCCCCAGATCTCGGCTTCTGCGGACAGCCCACCAAAGCTCATGTCTTATTGTGCTGCATGTCTAGAGAGGCTGGCGAGGGCTGCACTCTACTTTGCCCACTTGGGGCCCCGGCTCATGGTGGGATATCACTCAGCAGGGGAATGGGGAGGTGGCAATTACATGAGGCTGTGGTAAGACGCCCACCGGGCAGAGCCAGGCTCCATGTCCCGCATCTCACTGTCAAAGCAAGTCCCATGGCCAAGCGCAGCGTCAAGGGGAGGGAGGGCAAGGCCGCCATGTGGCCACCACATAGGATCACCGCAGGCCCATGGAGGAGCTTTGAAAGAGAGCAGGGTGCCCAGGGAGCTGGGTGGCTGGGGCTCAGCCTGGTTTGGGGATCAGGAGTGGAGGTGTGATCTGTGAGCAGAGTTGGGGTTTAGTTTGGGATTGGAGTCAGGGCTCGGTCTGTACCAGTTAGGGCTGAGGGACAAAGGTCAGGTTTTGTATGTTCGTGTGTGACTAGGATCAGGACTCAGTCTCTTTTGTGTGTGTGTGTGGTACTAGGGATGGAACCCAGGGGCATTCTGCCTCCAAGCTTCACCCTCAGCCCTATTTTTTTTATTCTTTGTTTTGAAACAGGGTCTTACTAAGTTGCAGAGGGCCTCACTAAGTAGCTGAGGCTGGCCATGAACCTGTGACCCTCCTGTCTCAGCCTCCCAAATGCTGGGATTACAAGTGTGCGCCACCATGCCCAGCTAGGACTCAGTCTTTGACTGTAGTCAGGGCTTAGTCTGAGACATGGTAAACGGGGATCAAGTGTTAGTCTACAGCTGGGATTAGGAGTCATTCTGTGGCCAGGGTCAGGGCTCAGTTTGTAGCTGGTTTAATCTGTGACAGTACTTGGGGCTCAGACTGTAACAAGGGTTAGAGTTCAGGCTGTGACTGAGATCAGGACACAGTCTATAATTGGGATCAGGGCTCAGTCTATGATCTGGGTCAGGGCACAGGTTTTAACTGGGTTCATAAATGACTGGGATCAGGGCTCAGACTGACTAGGTTCTGGGCTCAGACAATAACAGTCTGGAGCAAGAGTCAGAGCTTATTCTGGGACCAGATGGGAGCCTACGTTGACATGGGCCTCGACCCTCAGAGCCCTGTTCCCACTGCCTCCCTCCCTGGCCACGGCTGCAGGTCAGCCCGGCTGGCCCGTGGCTGTCCTGTGGCTGGTGTGGCCGTGGGCGCCTGGCTCATCCCCGCCTGGGCCCCCGCCCGCCTCCCCTCCTCTCCCACCAGCTGCCGCTCCGTCTGCTCCCGCGCTCTGGGCTCCCTCTCTGCCTTAGAGACAGCTATAAGTCTCCCGTGAAATATATACAGTGTAAATATATAAAGAGCTTGTGCCTGCCTGCTGCTTATGTATTCATGAAATAGTAAATAAATTTTATGGGATAATTTGAAGGCTGCCAGGAAGCCGGGAGATGAAAACGAAGACCTAATGAGATGGAGTATCAGTGTGGTGCACGCACAATCGATCCGCCGCTGCCTGGGCCGGGTGGGAGCAGCCGGCTCTGTGGCCCCCCAGGCCTCATGGGCCAGACATTCTGTGGCCCCCCAGGCCTCATGGGCCAGACACTCCATGGCCCCCAGTTCTCATGGGCCAGACACTCTGTAGCCCCCCATGCCTCATGGGCCAGATGCTCTGTGGCCCCCCAGGCTTCATAGGCCAGACACTCTGTGGCCCCCAGGCCTCATGGGCCAGACACTCTGTGGCCCCCCAGGCCTCATAGGCCAGACACTCTGTGGCCCCTCAGGCCTCATGGGCCAGACGCTCTGTGGCCACTCAGGCCTCATGGGCCAGATGCTCTGTGGCCACTCAGGCCTCATGGGCCAGACACTCTGTGGCCCCCAGGCCTCAATCGCCAGACACTCTGTGGCCCCCAGGACTCATGGGCCAGACGCTCTGTGCCCACTCAGGCCTCATGGGCCAGACACTCTGTGGCCCCCAGGCCTCATGGGCCAGATGCTCTGTGGCCACTCAGGCCTCATGGGTCAGACACTTTGTGGCCCCTCAGACCATATGGGTCAGACACTCTGTGGCCCCCAGGCCTAATGGGCCAGATGCTCTGTGGCCCCCAGGCCTCATGGGCCAGACACTCTGTGGTCCCCCAGGCCTCATGGGCCAGATGCTCCACAGGCCCCAGGGGCTCATAAGCCCTTATGGTGACCACAGTGGCAGGGAGACACAGGCTCCCTGATGGAGGCTCAGGCATGGAGAGACTAGGACAGTGCGCTTTTCCCATTCTCCCGGGAAGGTGCCGTGAGACCTTGAACCAGCCACGGCCCATTCATGGGCCTGTTTCCCTGTTTGCACAACAAGAGACTCAACAGTCTCCTCCTGGGCCCTGCCCTCTGTGCTTCTTGCAGTGCAGAACAATTTGTGTATTTTATGCCTACCTGTCTCACCACTAAGTTTCCACCCATCTGTGCGGGTCCTGGTCCTTCTTGCTTACCTTTTGATGTCCCCATTCCCTGGCAGAGTTGGTTCTCTCAATCCTCACTGGTTGGATGGATAATGGGATGAACTGGAAACCCAGGGCAGATCCAGTCACCCCAGCTCCCACAGTCCCCACGCTTCCTCCGTGGTCCTCCGGCATCTCCTGCTGGGACCATTGCTGTAGCCTCCTCCTGGTCTCTCTGTTACCACCTCAGCCCCCTTCTGTCCTTTCTCCCCACAGCCACCAGGGGGCTCCTATTTAATGATCAAATCATATCATGTTCCTCTGGTGTTCAAAAATCTCCTGTGGCTCTCAGCTCTTAGAAACAGCCAAAGTCCTTCCTGTGTCTGTTAAAGCCCTGTGTGATCTGCTGCAGGCCCCTCTGGCTGCCTTTCCCCTGCTCCCCAGAGCTCAGTCCTCCTCTCCTTCCACCTCATGCTTGCTGCGCCCACCTCAGGACCTTTGCACCTGCCACTGTCATCTCCCTGGGCATCCTCAGAGCTCCCTCCCTCCCTCCCTCCGCCTCTTCAGATCGTTGTTGACATCCTGCTCTCCCCTTGAGACTGCCCCAACCTCTATATAAAGAAACAGCTTCTCCCAGAACCTTGCCCCCTGGCCTGACCCCTGGCACATACTTTCTTTTTCTTATTTATTTATTTATTTGTTTGTTTGTTTGTTTGTTTATTGATTGATTGCAGTACTGAGGATGGAACCCAGGGGCATTCTACCTCTGAGCTACTACACCCTCATTCTTTATTTTTGAAACAGGGTCTCCCTGAGTTGCAAAGGGCCTCAACAAGTAGCTGAGGCTGTTCTCGGCCGTGATCCTCCTGTCTCAGACTCCCTAATGCTGGGATCACAAGGGTGTGCCACAACACTTGGCTGCTGGCACCTACTTTTAACACATTAGAGAATGTGTTTGTCCAACAGCTCCCTCCAGGAGAGTGTGTGCTCATCGCTGAACCTGGAACTCAGCACACTGCCTGCCAAGAGAGGTGGCGGAAGGAAGGATGATGGATGAATGGAAGGATGAATGGATGGATGAAAAGATAGATAAGAAGATGGATGGATGGATGGATGGATGGATGGATGGATGGATATAAGGATGGATGGAGGATGGATGGATGGATGGATAGATGGATAGATGGCTGAATGTATGGATGGAAGAATGGAAGGATGGATGGATGGATGGATGGATGGATAGAAAGATGGATGGATAGAAGGATGGATGGATGGAGGATAGAAGGATGGATGGATAGATGGATGATGGATGGAAGAATGGATGGATAGATGAATAGGTGGATAGATGGCTGAATGGACGGATGAATGGGTAGAAAGATGGATGGATAGAAGGATGGATGGATGGAGGATGGAAGGATGGATGGATGGACATATAGATAGATGGAAGAATGGAAGGATAGATGGATGGAATGATAGAAGGATGGAAGAATAAAAGGATTAGTAAATGATTGAAAGGATGGATGGATGGATGGATGGATGGATGCAAGAATGGAAGGATGGATGGATGGATGGAGGGTGGATGAATGGATGGGTGAATTAAGGACTTTTCAAAGTTGATTTATTGAGCACCTTCTCTGAGCCAGACTGAGCTCTGAGCATCAGGAGTATTCTGAGACATGGGGTGCTGGGCTGAGTTCTACTTTGAGGTGGGAAGGAGGGGGAAGGAAAGGATGTGGACCCATGCCGCAGGGTGGTGGCCTGGGAGAGGCCTGCAGGGAGGAGAGAGGCCACCTGCAGCATGGGGCTGGGAGAGAGAAACCGGGCAGGACCCTGGCCCACTCAGAGGGACAAAGGGAGAGATGCGAGCCCTAAAGTCAACCCTGGGCTGGAAGCAACTGTAGGAGGGGCCAGGGGCTGAGTGAGCGGCCTGGTTCTGTGGGGGCCACCTCTGAACGTTCCTGGGGCCCTGGAGATTGCCACGAAGTCCTTCTTGAAGCTAGCCTGGACCCCACACGCTGTAGCTGTGGCCCTCGCCTCCCTGTTCTGGGGGAAGCCCCGCGCAGCTGTCCTCACACATCTGGACATGTGACCCTTTGACCTCCAGGATCTCGACAGGTGCTCGGGCTTCGCCACCCCTGGCTGTCGTTGGCTACCCAAGCCTCAGTTGCTCATCTGTTAAATGGGACTTTCTGCTACTCCACAGAACGAGACTAAGGTCAGGTAGAAAACCTGAGGGGGAGCGGGCAGACCTGGGGAAGGAAGGACGTCAGATAGCGGGTATCCTCCGGGATCGTAACACAGATTAAGCAAGATTCCTCGCAGGAGGCAGACAAAGGGCAGGTACGCCTCTCTTGGACACTTGCGGGAGAAACACAAGGGTGTTTGAGTAAATCGATGGCCAGGCCAGTCGCTAAATAAAATAGAAGAGGTCAAAAAAGACGCAGAGTTGATAGACATGAAGGGCGGAGCTCCAGGCAGGCTCGCAGCAGGCCCAGTTGGTACGGCTGGCAACACTGGCATGCAGGGGGCCGGGGCTCATCCACTGCTGCTGGCTCTGCCCTGTAGACGGACGTGGGGGCTCCGGTCCCGGATCCCGTGGGTTCTGACCCAGTGTTGCTGGGCCACCGCTCCATGGTGATGTGACTTTATCTGTTCACATGAGGACGCGCACGTGAGCCGTCTGTCTGTCTGTCTTGTCCAGTCTGACTCTGGACATCATACCCAGACGTTATCCATCTTTATGTGTCACAACCTAGGGCTCTCAAGTTTGGGATTTTTTTTTTTTTTGATACTGGGAATAGAACCCAGGGGCATTTTACCTCTGAGCTACACCCCCACTCCTATTTTCTTTTTTCTTTTGAAATCCCAGTACGTGGGAGGCTGACACAAAAGAATCACAGGTTCAAGGTTCGCCTTGGCAATTTATCAAGGCCTCCAGCAACTCCATGAGACCCTGTTTCCAAATCAAAACCTAAATAGGTCTAGTTTAGTGGTAGAATAGCCCTGGGTTCAATGCCCAATGCCTCCCCCGACAAAAAAGATTACAGATGTGTGTGTGTGTGTGTGTGTGTGTGTGTGTGTGTGTGTGTGTGACTAGGGATGGAACCCAGGGGCATTCCAACTCTGAGTTACACCCCCAGCCCCATTTTATTCTTTATTTTGAAACAGGGTCTCACCGAGTTGCGGAGGACCTCTACGGTTACTTAAAGTGTTATTCTTCTTTTCTTCCCTAATAAGAAGAATATCCCAATTTGGTGTTTATAATTTACAAGTGGTTTGTAATATTTTACTGTCTCTGTCTATGCCCAGCTTTTGTCCACTCTGATATTTTATGTAAACTGGCGTCGCACTGCTGGCTCTTTTCTCTGCAATTTTCTTTTCACTTTAGAATTATATATTTAATATTTAGTTGTCAGCTGGGCATGGTGGTACACACCTGTCATCCCAGTACTTGGGAAGCTGTGACTGGAGGATCACAGGTTTGAGGCTAGCCTCCGCTGCTTAGTGAGGACCTCAGCAAACTAGTGAGACCCTGTTTCAAAAGTAAAAAAGTAAAATAAGATAGGTTTAGCTCAAAGGCAGAATACCCCTGGGTTCAAATCTCAGTTCTATACACACACACACACACACACACACACACACTCATACAGATTTATTTGTACCTATCATTTATTCCTTGATTACTATAGACCATTCTGGTACCCAGTATATCATTCACTAAACTCTTCTCTTGCTGATGCACATTTAAAATGTTTCTAGGTATTTTAACGATCATTGCTGCATTCAGCTACCCTGAATGTTTCAGATATGTGAGATTTTCTCAGAATTAAGGGTGGAGCCAGGCGTGGTGGCACACACAAGTAATCCCAGTACTAGGGAGGCTGAGACAGGAGGATCATCAGTTTGAGGCCAGCATCAGTAATTGTGTGAGATCTTGTTTCAAAATAAAAATAAATAGTACTGGGCCAGGCATGGTGGTACACGCTTGTAATCGCAGCATTCGGGAGGCTGAGACTGGAGGAGCGTGGTTTGCGGCCAGCCTCAGCTACTTAGTGAGGCCCTCTGCAACTCAGTGAGACCCTGTTTCAAAATAAAGAATAAAAAATAGGGCTGGAGGTGTAGCTCAGAGGTGTAGCTCAGAGGTAGAATGCCCCTGAGTTCCATCCCCAGTACTCCAAAAAAAAAAAAAAAAAAAGAATAGGACTGGGGTTTAGCTCAGAGGTTGAGAATGCCCGTGGGTTCAATCTCCAGTAGCACAAACGGAGAAGGAAGGAAGGAATCGAGAGATGAAATTGTTGGATTCTAGGGAATGCACATCATCAATCTCACTCTATATTGCTATATTATTCTCCAAAGTACATCTACCAATTGGCCCTCCCATCTGACTAGTATAAGAATTCCCCTCCCCAGCTCCGCACCTCATAAACACTGGATGTTTGGCATTTGTGATTTTGCCAAGCCGAAGGGGAAGAAATTTTGCCTTCTTATCTGAATCCACCTGTCCGACAAAGGATCTTGTGGTTTTATTTCCTCTTAGTAGTTTGTAGTTCTTTATATGTGGATACTAACCCAGAAACTGTTATTTTTTTTTTTGTGGTACTGGGTGTTAAGTTTTTGGCACAGTAAAAAGGCAAGAGAGACCGGGTGCAGGAAAAGAATTTTAATGTGGTCTTCTCTCAGGGATCGGGGCTGGACCGCTCCTGGAGACCTCCGAGCTCCTCCGTCGATGGAAAGGAAATGCCCTTCCTTTTAAGGTTTATGTCTTGTGGGTGGGGCTACGAATAGGAACGAGGCACCTCTCATGACATCGCCTGCCTCGCGATATCACCTGTGATATCGCCCAGCAAAGACTCCTCCTCTTTTTTAGGGTCCCGCCCCTGCAGGGAGGGACCCAACCTGTCATCATGGCCTTTTGTTGATAATGGGTGGAAATTAGAATCTTAAACTACTTCCTGCTGTCAAGGGGCATCGTTAGGATGGAAAACTAGGTCCTGAGAAGGAAGGGAGGACAGAGTAGGTAGCTTCTGTATCGATCAAGAGGAGATCGGCTCACCCGCTACCTGGATAGTTGCCCTGGGCTCAGCTTGAAGGCATGGTATCATGTGATTTTTCTTTTTTATTCCCTCACCCCTGTCATTATAATCCCAGTGGGGATCCTCAGAAGGAACTACAGCTGTTCCGGTAGGGAGCTGTGGATTGGTCAGGTGAGCCTGATCGGCCCATTCCCTGGCAGCCTTAAGAATACGATCTCGTTCATCTACAGTTAAAGAGGAGGTTAAAATGACATGAAGATTCCGCCAAGTTAAATCATATGCTTGTACAATATGTTGGAATTCCTTATTAAAACCAGAGGGATTGGCAAAAAAAAAGAACCATCTCTTTTGAAGTTGAGCAAGGTCAGGAAGGGAAAAAGGAACATGGACCTGGACCACGCCTTCTGCACCAGCCACACCTTCTGCACCAGCCACCTCACAAAGCAGGGCCAAGAGAGAAGGTGGGGGGGGGTCTCTGGAATGGGTAGGGTGACCTACGAGGGTAGGCAAGGGGGTGGTAACGGTTGGTCCCTTAAGGGAGAAAGGTGGGGGAGAAAGGAGTGGGTTAGAATGGGAGGCTGCCCCAGAATAAGATGATGATTGTGGTGGTAAGAAGAGGTCTTGTGGGTCAGGGTCGTCAGGAAATGGGGCCTGAAACTTGGCTGGGTCAGACTCTGGCATCCACGTGTCATCACAGAATGTAGACCTTGAGTTAGCAGAATAGCAGGCCTGGGACCCAGAAGGGCCACCATGTAGCGCCTGTGAGTTGCCATGTGGTGACCAAGATGGCAGCTGTGGCTGGCGCCAATCCCCAGTAAGCATGATTGGCGCAGTAGAGTCAGGAGGGGTGGAAAGGGAAAGCCAGGAACGCATACACAGAAAAGCCTGTATGTACAGAACCTTGGGCCATTAACCTGCCTGTTTGCAAAAGTTACTGAGATCAGTCAACATTTTAAGATCTAACGTACCCATCTCAGGCCACCGAGAACCATTACCCAACTCATAAGTGGGCCAGACTTTTGTGCAGAAAAATATGAGCCGCTCGGGGCACAGTTCCCTGGATAAACCTAGAGTCTGGAGATTAACCAGAACACGGCCTAGTGCGGATTGGGGGTCTATTTTAGATGACTGGCTTCCCCCATGACTGGTCAGCGGATGAGGACGAAAACAGGAATTTGGCGTCCCAAGATCCTGCCTAACGTCCGGAAACAGCGTGGTTGTGTTGGAGAAGGACGTCTCCGTTCCCTTTACACAACCATAGGGCAGCCTGGCTACCCTCGGAGAACTTGCACACCAAATATTTGGGTTTTTTAATAGCCGTGAGCCCAAGTCTGGAAGAGGCTCAAAGCCGGAAGCCACTTTTCCAAGAAAGGGGAAGCTTGCCAGTGCAGTGTTATCAGCCAGTGCTGACTGAAACCGAAGCGCTGAGAGGCTGCAGAGCCAGGAGGGCACGCTGTGGAGCTGTTGGGTGGAATCAGGGCTGGATGAGGTTTAAGATGGCAGGGCAGTGAGATGGCCACCGGCTCTGAGCGTGTATCAGGTATGTTGGGGGAAGCTGACTGCCGGCCCTCCAGAAGAGAGCGCAGGCTGGGACTGGAGCTGAAAAGATGGCCGCCGGCTCTTAGCAGAGCCCGAGGCCGGGAAGATAGCCGCCAGCTCTCTGGAAGAAAGTGTGGGGCAGAGGAAGATGGCCGCCGGCTCTCCTGGAGAGCGCAGGGCTGGGTCTACGGAAGATGGCCGCCGGCTCTCAGCAGAACCCAGGGCCGGGAAGATGGCTTATGGTCTGGGCAAGCAGGGGCCAGCAGTGGCAGCGGTCCTGAAGCAGCGGTGGTCCTGGAGCGGCGGGCGGGGTGGGAGCGGTCCCAGTGGATTGAGCACCCTGGCGGATCCAGGTGGAGGTTTCCGCCAAGCCTGTCCAGAGCACACTGCAGCGGTGGCAAGGAATTTAAAAATAATAATAATAATTTAAAAATTAAAATAAAATAAAGTAATCATTCCAGGTTTCGGCACCAGATGTTAGGTTTTTGGCACAGTAAAAAGGCGTGAGAGACCGGGTGCGCCGAAAAGAATTTTAATGGGGTCTTCTCTCAGGGAGAGGGGCTGGACCGCTCCTGGAGACCTCTGAGCACCTTCGTCACTGGAAAGGAAATGTCCTTCCTTTTAAGGTTTACGTCTTGTGGGTGGGGCTGCGCATAGGGACGCCGCCCCTCTCGCGACATCACCTGCCGGTGCCTCCTCAGTGGAGTGGGGAGGCCTCTTCTTCTTTCTTTCTCCTCTAGAGCCAATATTTAGACTGATTTCTCCACCTCCATGCCAGCCGCTTGCGGTCAGCGGTGTTGGGAGCGACAGAGCATGTCGGCTTCACCCAGGAGCCCTGGCCTCGGAGGAGCCACCTGGGCCATGGCGGCCACTATGGGCTGTGGTGACCGGGCTGCCCAGCTCGGCCCCTGGGGCTCCGGGGAGGAAGAAACCAGCCGCCTCCTCTTGTGGAAACCCCTTGGATGGGGGCTATGGCAGGGATTCACCTCTCAGCATCATCTGAGTGCTTAGTGTATACCAGGCACCATTGCAAGGTTAGGTCAGTGGGCGATTCATACAGCTGATTAGTATTATTATTGTTGTTGTTGTTGTTGTTATTATTATTATTATTATTATTATTATTATTTTATTATTATTATTAATTTTGGTACTGGGGATTGTACACAGAGGCATTCTACCTCCAAGCTATACCGCCAACCCCTTTTACTTTTTTTTTTTTTTTTGTACTGGGGATGGAACCCAGGGGCATTTGACCTCCGAGCTACACCCGCAGCCCTATTTTTTATTCTTTATTTTGAACCAGGGTCTCACTGAGTTGGAGGGCCTCACTAAGTAGCTGAGGCTGCCCATGAACCCTTGAGTCTCCTGTCTCCACCTCCAAAATACTGGGATTATAAGCATGCACCACCACGCCTGGTCCCATTTTTATTTTTTATTTTGAAAAAGTGTCTTGCTACATTGCTGAGGCTGACCTCAAACCTGCGATCCTCCTGTCTCAGCCTCCCAAGTACTGGGATTATAGGCGTGTGCCACTGTACCGGGCTGCAACTGTTATTTAATACGCACTTGCTCTGGAGAAGTGCAGTTCTAGGTCACAGCGAATCCATGTATCCGCAGGTTCCACATCTTCAGATTCAACCCACCACAGATCAAAAACATTCCAAAAGGGCCGGGATAGAGCTTGGTGGTAGCGTGCTTGTCTGGCATGGGTGAGGTCCTGGGTTTGATCCCAGCACTGTGAAAATAAAATAAAATTTAAATTGCAGCCAGGTATGGTGGCACACACCTCTAATCCTAGTACTTGGGAGGCTGAGACAGGAGGATCACTTGTTTGAGGCCAGCCTCAGCAGCTTAGCCAGACCCTCAGCAACTCAGTGAGACCTGTTTCAAAGTAAAAAATAAAAAAGCTGGGCGTGGTGGCGCACGCTTGTAATCCCAGCATTTGGGAGGCCAAGACAGGAGGGTCGTGGTTCGCGGCCAGCCTCAGCTACTTAGTGAGGCCCTCCCCAACTCAGTGAGACCCTGGTTCAAAATAAAGAATAAACTGGGCGTGGTGGCCCACACTTGTAATCCCCGCGCTTGGGAGGCAGAGACAGGAGGATCGCACAGGTTTGAAGCCAGCCGCGCGTGCTGGCTTAGGAGACCCTGTTTCCAAATAAAAATGTAAAAATAGGTTTGGGAGTGTAGCCCAGAGGTAGAAGGGCTTCCAGGAGCCCCAGTACCACCACAAATAAATAAATAAAATAAAGAATAAAAATAGGGCTGGGGGTGTAGTTCGGAGGTAGAATGCCCCTGGGTTCCATCCCCCGTATTGCAAAAATAAATAAATTAATTGACTAAAAAATAAAAAGAGCTGGGGTGTAGCTCCAAGCTAAGATGTTCCTGGGTTCAGTCCGCAGTATCAACAGAAAAACAACAGCGGCAAAAAACTTAATGCGAGGCCGGGCGTGGCGGCGCACGCTTGTCATCCCCGCGCTTGGGAGGCGGAGACAGGAGGATCGCGCAGGTTCGAAGCCAGCCGCGCGCGCTGGCTTAGGAGACCCTGTTTTCCTATTTATAAAAATGTAAAAATAGGTCTGGGAGTGTAGCCCCGAGGTAGAAGGGCTTCCAGGAACCCCAGTACTACCACCACCAAAAAAATAAAAAATAATTACTGCAAGAGTACATTTGTACAATTCCACTTCTGTGAAGACTTACAAAGGTCTAATTAATCTGTGATGGAAAACAGAGCCCCTGTTGCTGTGACTCTTTAGTTACTTAGAGTGCTGGGTTTTGCACTTGGGGGGCATTCTATCTCCGACTTACACCCCTAGCCTTTTTCTTTTCTTTTTTTTTTTCTTTTTTGTTTTGTTTTGTTTTTTGTTTTGAAACAGAATCTCTCTAGGTTGCTGAGAGTTTTACTATGCGGCTAAGGCTGTCCCACCTCGGCCTCCCAAGTACTGGGATCACAGGTGGGTGCCAACCTGCCCGGTTCGCTATACCCGCTTCTAACATCGAGATGGATTTTTGTTCTGTTTTACTTACTATCTTTCTGGTCACACTTTCATATGATGTGCGTGCGCTGTCCTCATTCCTTTATATGACTGCATAGTACTCCGCCCGATGGTTTGTTTGCCGGCTCCTGTACTGATGAGCACGGGGCCCGTTTCCATGGTCTGTCAAACCCCTTGAATGTGGCCATCCTTTTAGAGTTTGAGACGGAACCTGGGATCCCTCAGTGAGTTGGAAGGGAGGGGCTTCCCTGGTCAAAACCCACGGTGTAACAGTAAGTCCTCGGGCTCCCTTACTTCCGCTTTTATTAAATTATCCCAATTTGTCCTTTCAAATAGATGTCTTTTCTTAAGTAGTGATTTACCACAATTAAGCCCCCCAAAATTAAATTAAATGAATTACGTCTCTCAGGTTGGGTGTCTGTGGGAAACCGGGGTTGGGCTCGGTAATGGTCCAGATGCTATTAAAAGCTAAGGCGGAGAATGTGAGCCGGGTTAGAAGGGAAAATTCATGGCTCCGCTGATACGCCATGATAAATAATTATGAGTTATTAATTTTAAATTACATCTTTAATGCGTTGCATGATTTTAATTCCCCCTACAGTATTAATATCGGACTGGCTTTGATTAATTTAAACCAGAACAGAAAGGTGCCAATTAGGGGAGCCGGCTGGGAACTTTGAGGTGTTTATATCTGTCTCACAATGGCCCCCACGGCGGGGGGCAAGGTCACCGCTCAGGGGACAGACGCGGCCATCATCTGCAGAACCCAGGGTAGAAAAGAATGAGGGATGAGATTGTTAACCCTTTCTGTGTCTCTGAACAGAGGAGGATGGGAGAGGAGGAGCTTGGCCAGGCCCAGGGCCTTTTGATGTCCAAGAGACAGTCAGACAGAGCCAGTAAGGCTGCGACCTCCAGGAAGATCCCAGGCCCCGCACTCTGGGCTCTGAGCTTCACAGAGTAACTCAGAGTAAAGCTCTGCCTTCTCTGTCTCTATACTTCATTCACCCTGAGAACTGGAAAGAGGGACCAGTGTGGGCACAATTCTGGAGCAATAGATGGTGAGCCCCTGCTTCAAAACAAAAAATAAAGTTACCATGCCAGCTACAAGGTGACGTGGTATGAACATCTATCTCTAATCCCAGGACTTGGGAGGCTGAAACAGGAGGATCGCAGGTTCAAGGCCAGCCTCAGCTACTTAGCGAGGCCCTCCACAACTTGGTGAGACTGTATTCCAAAATACAAAAAATAAAATAGAGCTGGGGGTATAGCTCAAAGGTAGAATGTCCTGGGTTCAATCCCCAGCACCACAAAAATAAAAAAGAAACAACAACAAAAAAAGAAACAAAAAAAAGAGTGATTCAAAACACAATATTAAGCCAGGCATGGTGGTGCACGCTTGTAATCCTAGCATTTGGGAGGCTGAGACAGGAGGATCGTGGCTTAAGGACAGCGTCAGCTACTTAGTGAGGCCCTTTGCAACTCAGTGAGACCCTGTTTCAAAATAAAGAATAAAAAATAGGGCCGGGGGTGGAGCTTGGAGATAGAATGCCCCTGGGTTCCATATCCAGTACCCCCAAAACACCCCACAATATTTACTACAGCATAGTTGTAGGAAATAATAATCTTTTCACTAAATATTGTCGAAAAATAATAACTACATGAAAAAGAATAAAATTGGGCCCTTACCTAAAACCATATACAAATATTAACTCAAAATAGATAAAAGATCTAAATGTAAATCTTAAGACTTTTAGAAGAAAACCAGGGTCATAAAACTTCACAACATTGAAATTGGCAGTGATTTCTTAGATATGATTTCAAAGGCACAGGCAACAAAAGAATAACCAAACTTCATAAAAATAGAAAAATATTGTATATCCAAAGACAATGTAAACAGAATTAAAAGTTACTGATAGAATGGGATAATATATTTCCAAATGCTATATCTGAAACGTATATTAATATTCCGAATAGAAATCCTAAAAATTAGCAACAATAAAAGCAAACAATACAATTTAGAAATAGTTAAAGACTAAAATAGATAATGAATCTCCAAAGATTTTTGTATGACTAATAAACACATGAATATCACTCATCATTATATAATATAACTAATCATTAAGGAAATACAAATAAAAACTATAGTGACATACTACTTCACATTTGTTAGGATGGCTGCTTAACATGAATTACCTTGCTCCAGCCCTTTACCTTGAGTTTGTTACTCTCTTTACTTGTAAAGTAATGGATGGATTCTGGTTTTTAATCCATTTTGCCACTTTCTGTCTTTTTGTTGGGGAATTGAGGCCATTTACATTCAGTGTGATTATTAAGAGATAACTTTTAATTCCTAACATGTTAAGATTGTATTTCTGTTTGAAATACTGTTTATTCTTCTTTGCTTAGTTGTCAGCTGGATAGAAAATCTTGTTTCTCTGTTTCTGGCATGTGTTACCTATTTCTTCTTTGTAGTTAATCTCCTTGAGTATTTTCTCTAGTGCTGGTTTTGAAGACATAAATTCCTTCAGTTTCTGTTTCTCATGGAAACTTCTTATTTCCCCATATAATTTGATAGATAGTTGTGCTGGGTAGGAAATTTTTGGTTGGAAGTTATTTTCTTTCAGAGCTTGGAATATGTTACTCCAAGCCCTTCTGGCTTTCATGACTTGGTTTGGGAAGTCTGGAGTGATTTTAATTGGTTTATCGCCGAATGTCACTTGGCCTTTTGATTTTGTTGCCTTTAAGATTCTCTGCTTGGCTTCTACATTGGTCATTTTGACACTTATGTGGTGTGGGGATCCTCTTCTCTGATCCTTTCTAAAGGGAGTTCTGTAAGTTTCCTGGACCTGTGTATTGACCTCTTGCTCTATGTTTGAAATTTTTTCTGCTATTATTCCTTTGAAGATATTATTGATCCCTTTGGTTTCACCTTCTTTTCCCTCCTCTATTCCGATTATTCTTAGGTTAGCTCTCTTAAAATGGGCCCATATTTCTTCAAAGTCAGATTCCTGCTGTCCGATTTTTTTTTCTAAGTTATAAATTATGTGTTCATTTTTGGAGTGATCATCTTCTCGGAGCAAGATTCTATTCTCCATGTGGTCTAATCAATTGTTTGTTTATAGTTTGAAGTGATGTCTTTACTTCAATGATTGCATCCTTTTTCTTTTAGACTCTCTCTAAATTCTTTTAGAATGTCCTGTATTATTTCTACAGTTACATTCCTGATTTGATCTTCTGGAGATCTCTGAATTTCTGTGTTATCAGGTTCTGATATTATGGGGTTGTGGGCATTCATTGCTCTATTGTTGTTCCTCTTTCCCATGATTTCAGAAGTTTGTGCCTTCTCTGGGTTCTTCCTCAGGTCACCACGACTTCACTTAGGGTGCTCTGGATCTGGAGTTTGTGGTAATCTCAGCCGCCACTACTCCTTTACTGGGTTATATTGCAAAGTCTCAGACCCAGGAAGTTAATCGAGGCTGCGCGAGACCATGGGGGTGCCGGGTTGGGCATTTTCTCACAGGGAGCTGCGACTAGGGTGTGGTATCTCTGCCACCACCACTCCTTCACTGGGTTGGACTGCAAAATCTCAGACTCAGGTAGATTATCAAAGCTGTGCAAGTCCCTGGAAGTGCAGTGCTGGGATTTCTCCTGTAGGGGCCGCAATTTCACTCATGGTTATTGTGTGCGCTGATCTGGAGCTGTCACGGGCGTGGTGAACTCACTGCTGCTGCTGGCAATATGGCACCGCTGCCATGCCCTCGGCTGTGAGGCTGGAGTGTTTCTTTTCTGGTTTTGAGCTTCGTTTTGAGTCTCTGGAAGGCATGATGATCTTGTCCACTGGGAGTTCTTTGCTTTGGAAGAACTACTGAATTCCACCCGAATGATCTGCAGCTGCTCACTTCAGCTCCCTGTTTACCTTTCCTCTCTGGAGCCTGGTGCTGTGAGTCATGATGGCACCGGTGCGGCTCTGCAATGCAGGCTGGTTTCTTTTCTGGTCTCTGGTTGTTCTTCTAGTCTTCTTTTTCTCTGTCCCTTGTGTTTACATTTTTTATTTCTCTGCTGATAGTGTTTTCTGGCTATGAAAAGCACTGATTTTGTGGTGATAGAGATCGAGTGTTGGCAGGACTCATAAACGCTGCTTTTCTCGGTTGCCATCTTCCCAGAAGTCTAATTTTTAAATTTTGAAACAGTGTAGCGCTATGCGGCTGAGGCTGTCCTTGAACCTATGATCCTCCCGTCCCAGCCTCCCAAGTACTAGGATTACAGGCATGTACCATCATGTCAGTGCAGAGCTGGCTCTAAAACATGGAGCTGTTGTTCTGCCTTGTGAAAGAGAGGTGCATTTTATTTATTTATTTATTTATTTATTTATTTATTTATTATTTTGGTACTGGGGATGGAACCCAGGGGCCTTCTACCTCCAGGCTACACTCCTAGACCTATTTTATATTTTATTTGGAAACAGGGTCTCTTAAACCAGCCAAGGCTGGCTTCGAACCTGCACAATCCTCCTTTCTCGGCCTCCCAAGCGCGGGGATTACAAGCGTGCGCCACCACGCCCAGCTTATTTATTTATTTTGCAGTACTGGTGATGAAACCCAGGACCATTCTACCTCTGAGCTCCACCCTGAGCCCTATTTTTTTATTTTCTATTTTGAAAGAGAGTCTCACTAAATTGCAGCGGGCCTCACTAAATAGCTGAGGCTGACTGCAAACTTGGGATCCTCCTGTCTCGGCCTCCCAAGGACCAGGATTATAAGCGTGTGCCACTATGCCCGGCTGAGATATGCGTTTTATAGATGTGTCAGTCCTGAGGACACTAACTGGTCATATTTTTGAACCAAGGTCCTGGCTCCCTGGGCCTTTTTGTTTGTTTGTTTTGTTTTTGCAGGTCTGGGGATGGAACCCAGGGGCATTCTACCTCCAAGCTACACTCCCAGCCCTATTTTTTATTCTTTCTTTTGAAACAGGGTCTCACTGAGTTGCAAAGGACCTCACTAAGTAGTAGCTGAGGCTGTTCGGAAACCTTGATTCTCCTGTCTCAGCCTCCCGGATGCTGGGATCACGAGAGTACACCACCTCTCCCGGCTCTCGAGCCTGTTCTTGAGGCGCCCTTCCTGGGCCAGACAGGCGCTCAGTGGACACGGCCCCTCCTGGGCCGGGCTCCTGGGAGCGCTCTGTGCTTCCCGGCTCCGGGGCCTCCAGAAGCGCAGCCGGAAGCCGGGTTCAGCCTCCCAGCGGAGCTGCACAGGAGAAACACTCGCAGCAGGTCCAGGTCCTGGGAGGATTTGTCAGCCCCATCGGGCCTTTGAAAGGCAAGGATCGGCCTGGTGGAGAGAGAGCAACAGCTGGAGCTGGTTCCTGTCCAAAGCTCCATCCTCCAGAGGCATTAGGATGGATTATAACTGGAGTGAGAGAGGGCCAGGGATGCCAGCTCGGCTCAGATAAGACAGAACCCCAGCCGCGGCCACAATCAAGACACTCACCGAGGGCCGGGCTGTGCTAACTGCCCCAGATCCACACCCCATTCTGGCTCTCCCAGCATCCCTGAAAGAGGCACAGAAAGGCCTGCTAACCAGCTGGAGGAGACCCAGGGTGTTAAATGGTTAAACTTGGCTTCCAACACAGGAAGGGTGAAGTGTTTTTTTTTCTTTCTTCCTTCCTTTCTTTCTTTCTTTCTTTCTTTTTTTCTTTTTCTTTTTTTCAGTCAGTACTGGGGATGGAACCCAGGGGCATTCGACCCCTCCAAGCTACACCCCCTGCTCTGTTTTTTTATTTTTTGTTTTGAAACAGGATCTCACTGAGCTGCAAGGGCCTCACTAAGTAGCTGAGGCTGGCCGCAAACTGCGATCCTCCTGTCTCAGCCTCCCGAATGCTGGGATTACAAGCGTGCGCCCCCACGCCCGGATTTCCTTTTCTTTTTTGAAACAGGGTCTTGCTAAGTTACAATGGGCCTCACTAAGTTGCTAAGGCTGTTCTCAAATCTGTGAACCTCCTGTCTCAGCCTCCCAAATACTGGGATTATAGGCATGTGCCACTGAGCCTGGCTAATAGGCCTGATACATTAACAGGTTCTCACTCAGTTGCTGAGGCTGGCCTTAAACCTGCAATCCTCCCGTCTCAGCCTCCTAAGTACTAGGATTACAGGCATTTGCCACTGAGCCTGGCTAATGGGCCTGTTACCTTTCTTTCTTTCTTTCTTTCTTTCTTTCTTTCTTTCTTTCTTCTTCCTATTCTATTTTTACAGGTCTGGGGATAGAACCCAGGAGCATTCTACCTCTGAGCTACACCCCCAGCCCTATTTTTTATTCTTTATTTTGAAACAGGGTCTCACTGAGTTGCAGAGGGCCTCACCAAGAAGCTGAGGCTGGCCACAAACCACGATCCTCCCGTCTCAGCTTCCCGAATGCTGGGACTGCAGGCATGCGCCACCACGGGTGGCTGTTTGGACGTTTTTACCGTCTCTGTTGTTGACACACGAGGGCACCGTCTTCTGCGTGGTTTGAAGTTTCTGGGATTCCCAGTAGGAAAGGGCTTTCCTTCCCGGGGCTGGGCCCTGGGAGCCAGCTGCCCATCTGCCAGGGTAGATTTCTGATTAACAAGCTCTTGTAATCTCCGCTGTGATCACCGCGTCCTCCCCTTCCGTGCACTCCCGGGGGGGGTTGCAGCCTCGGAGGCTAAGCCCCAGCCGCAGCTATGAATATCTGAGCAGCTGCCCTCGCCTTCCAACCTGCCCAGGGTGCCTCCCGGACCTCTGCCCCACGCGGCGCATTCACACTCTGGCTCCTTCCAGGCTCTCTGGCACCAAAAATGTTTACTCACCGAAGTCTTTTCACTCAGCAAATATTTATCAAACACCCTACCCTGTGCCAGACCCCATCCTGGACCTGGTAGCGCCTGAGGGCTGCTTCTGAGCCACCACGATGTGTTCTGGGTCTCTGGGGAGGACAGAGAAAAACACTTGATCAAAATGGTAACAGGACCCAATTTGTGGCCATGGCCAGCTCCTTACCAAGACTTTAGTCTGAAGTCTTAAGGGAGCCAGGCACACGCCTGTCATCCTAGTACTTGGGAGGCTGAGACAGGAGGATCGCAGGTCTGATGCCAGCCTCAGCAACTTAGCCCTACTTCAAAATTAAACAATAAAAGCTGGGGTGTAGCTCGGAAGTAAAATGAGCCTGGGTCCCATCCCCAGTACCACCAAAAATAAAAAAATAAAATAAAAATAGGGATGGGGGGCGCAGCTCAGAGGGAGAATGCCCCTGGGTTCAATCCCCAGTATATATAAAATAAAAAGTCTTGGGGAGCCTGGGGCCAGGTCCCTGGAAGGGGATTCTCATGCGTGGTATTTACTGAGAGGCGGCTCTGGGCGCACCACGAAGGGGCAGGCACGGACGGGGTAGGTGGGGAAGCCATCAAGGATGGGGCTCCAGGGAAGCCAGCTCTGTCACCCTGCAGACCCTGGGCCACGGTGAAGAAGGGGAGCGAACGATTGCCCCACCAAGCATGCTATTGGCTGTACCCAGGGGGGTACAGGTCCAGTCGTCCAATGGCGCCCCTCCAAGGGAAGTCGCTGGGGTGGACGGTTCCGGCAGCCCCCGCGGCAGCTGCGCGCAGGTGCACTGCAAGTTAAAAGACCCCGCAGCAGCCGGGGGCACTAGCCCCTAGTCGGTCCACCCCAGACTTTACCCCCGGCTGACGCTGGGCTGGAGGGAGGGGTTCAAAGCACAGGCTGGGCATCAAGTAAAGCCAGTTTCTAACACCGCCCACCCCGTCTGTAGCTGTGTGGAGTTGGGAAAGACACTCTGGGCTCCAATTTCCTAGTGCGAAATGAAGACAAGGCCCACCTCGAGGGCTGTCCTGGTGATTCCTGGATCCGGCTGGCGTCTGATGCTTCTCTAAGGATCAAGTCGTTCTTTGCCAAGAACAGAGCGAGATTTTGAATCCAGGATTCCCTACGTCCCGTCACTTGATAATAAGCATAAAACCTTGGGGAGCTCCTGACACGTCTCTGAGCCTCGGTCTTCCCCACCTGCGGAGTGGGCTGGAAGCTTTCCAATCTTCTTCTCTAGAAAACGGCTTAAAGGAGGAAAGATGTATTTCTGCATGGTCGGGAGGCTGTGGTGGAGGGACGCTGCTCAGCTCACGACACCTAAGAGAGAGAGGGAGAGAGAGGGAGAGGGAGAGGAGGAGGAAGGATAAGAAATCCACTTCCAGGCTGAGGCAGGAGGATCGCGGTTCGCGGACAGCCTCGGCTACTTAGCGAGGCCCTTTGCAACTCAGTGAGACCCTGTTTCAAAATATAGAATAAAAGATAGGACTAGGGGTGTAGCTCGGAGGCAGAATGCCCCTGGGTTCCATCCCCAGCACCAAAAAAAAAAAAGAAAAAAGAAAAAAGAAATGCACTTCCAGGCCACGCCCCTTCCAACCCTGTCCTTAGGCCACGCCCCTCCAACTACTTCGCAAGGCCACGCCCCTTACTGGCTTCCCAGGCCACGCCTCCAACTACTTCTCCCAGGCCACGCCCTCCAACCCAGTCCTTAGGCCACGCCTCTCCAATTACTTCCTCAGGCCACGCCCCTCGCGAAGTCCCAGGCCACGCCCCCTCAAACTTATTTTTCTCGGGCCACGCCCCTCCAACTTACTTCCCCCAGGCCACGCCCCCTCCAACCTACTTCCTCCAGCCAAGCTTCACTTCTTCAGCTCCCATCAGTCCATTCAGCTCTGACGCTGAGGATGGCTTAGCCCGCTGACGTCACGCCCAGTGATCCAATCACGTGCCGGGGCCCCGCCTCTGACCACCTCCGCACCGCACCGGCGCCCAAGCCTTGGACACGGGAGCCCTTCCTCAGGCCACGCCCCATGCACGCTGTGTCAGGATGGTGCAAAACAGGCCGACGTCAAGGCCCAAAGAGACGCCCTCATCCCGCCTCTGCCATTCGGGGCGGTCTGACAGATGGGGAAACTGAGGCTCAGCGAAGTCGATCTCTTTGCCCGACGTCCCACAGCCTCTGCCGGAGCTAAGACAGCATCTCGGGTGTCTGCTCCCCGGCCGGGCTCTCCCTTGGGCACCCGGGGCCGCCCTCGCTGGGCACTGTGGAGCTGGGACTCTCTGCTCTGGCCTGTGTCCCCGTCCAGAAACCGGGGCGCTAAGCAGGTGCCTGCAGCCCCCGCCGACGTGAGCGCGCCGCCACCCAGCTCCCGAGTGCGCAGGCGCGCTGGCGCCCGCAATTAACCAGGTGCCACCCCGAGGCCGGTGACCCGCTTTGGGAGCAAAGGACCCAGCGTGCGGCTCCCCCGAGGCCGCTCCAGAAGGGGCGAAGAAGAGCAGGAAAAAAATGATTCTGTTTCCGCACAGGATCGCCTTGACCTTAATCCCTTAACAGTCCCTGGAGAGTGGCCGCTGACCTGCCTGGATTAAGGATCAGAGCAGGCCAGCCCTGCCTCGGAGCCCCCGAGCTGCAGGGGGCGGGGTGTCCAGCCATGTCCCGCCAGGGGGCTGTGATGAGAGGAAAGGTCAATTAAGGGAGCCCTGGGGTCGGCGAGGAGGGGCGGGGTGTCCCCACCCCATCCTATCAGCTGGAGTGGCACCCCCAGCGTGTGACCCTGGGGGTTCAGCGCCTCCTGTTCAACTCCTAGGTCCTGGCAGATCTAGGGGGACTGGTGAGGGGTGGGGAGCGGCCCTGGGGCGGTCAGGATGTGGCCCTGCTTGGTCCATGGTCCCATTTCACTGCGGGGATAAGCTGAGGGTGCGGCTCTCCTTGCAGAGAACTATCCTCAGCTGCCCGGAGCGGCCTGGTGGGTGTTTGCACACCCACCCCTTCCCAGCTGCCACCTGGCCCTTGAGGAGCTGGGGTAACTCCTGAGTGCAGCTTAAGCCTGGGAGAAGCCGGGATCAGGCCAAGAACAAGGGCCACGCCCTCCTCAGCCCCTCCTGGCCTGTATTGCGCCCCCCCCCCTTTGAGGCTTTCTCTCTGAGCTCACTCCCCAAAGACATCACAAGCACCACATGACACTGTCCCGGGCTTGGCTGGGACGAAGAATCCAGAGGACTTAGTATCCAAGACAGTGTTCAAAAGATCCCACCACGGTGGTGCCGTGACAAGCCCCTTTTACAAATGAGAGGGGAGGCAGGTACCCAGAGTCAGGCCTGTCTCAGGCGATGCCCAAGCGTGGCCCCTTGCAGAGGAGGCCCAGTGTCGGGGCCGGATGGAGTCGGGGTCACCAAGCCCTTCTCCAGCAAGGGCACCTGACCTGCCTCA
This sequence comes from Muscardinus avellanarius, assembly GCF_963383645.1. Classification (NCBI taxonomy): domain Eukaryota; kingdom Metazoa; phylum Chordata; class Mammalia; order Rodentia; family Gliridae; genus Muscardinus; species Muscardinus avellanarius. Next base: position 8,451,608 of record NC_137807.1, on the reverse strand, counting down.
TGGGGGCAGCTGGGAAGAGAGACGGTATGGAGGGGAGGCCAGGAGAGCAGGGCGCTGCACACGTCAGTGCCACGCACACGGCCCATCGGCCAGGGTCTCAGGTGGCCCAGCCTCCCGGCCCTCCGCTGTCTGCCGGCCCAGCCTCGCCCTGCACTTCAGAGGGACCCAGTGTTCCAGGAATAATGAGGGACATTGAGACCCGTTCTCCTCCGGCTGGCGACAGCTGCCGCTGAGATGGCCCGGCTGAGCCAAGGACATCTGCAAAGGTGAATCCTGCCCGAAGCGTCAGTCAGCAGCTGCTGCCGTCAAAGGTCTCCTCCTGAGGGCGCCGCTCCCCGGACCTCGGCTCCCGCTCACAGATGCCCTGGACCGGAGCAAGAAAGGCCAAAGGCCATCCTGTCCGCGCCCCTGCCCCTCAACCATAAGTCTGCGAACACACATCATCCACACACAGCATTAACACACTTGCACACGTGCCCGCACCTCTCTATGCTTATGCATTACACAGCCACACACGTGTGATGTTCTGGGTCTCGCTGGCCCAGCTGGTGTGATGATGTAATTGAACACATTTCAGGAGAGAAGAGTTCTGTGTTTGAGGCACTGCGGCGGCCCTGAGGGTAGCAAGAACACAGAGTCCCCTCCGCGGGCTCCCTCCCTCCAGGTGGGGCCCTTTCCCCAGTGGGGAGAGGAACTGGGGCTGGCGTGGCCCGCGGGGAGCTCTTCCAAGCACACCTCTTGTTGTGGTGGTGATGGGCGATGTGTGCCGGGGAGTTGGAGCATGTGTGTGCACATGCGTGTGCACTGGCGTGTGTACAGGTCTCTCTGGAGATTCTCTGACCGTGACATCTTGGAGCTGCTGACGACCCGGCTCCCCCCGGGGCCGCCGCTGGACAAGCCCCATTTCCCTCACTTGCAAAACAGGAAGGCAAAAGCCCCCGGCCCATGTGCCCAGAGGGAGCATCCCGGAGGCTGTTTCCATAGCAACCCTAGAGCCAGGTCCTCTCGACACCTGCAAGACCACACTCATCATAAAGAGCCCCAGCTGCCCCTCCTCAGTACCCTCACGCTCGCCCCAGGGAGATGGTGGCTGTTAGGCCCATGGGGAAACTGAGGCTCCTCCAGGGCAAATGTACTCGTTTAATGGTGCTAGAAATTGAATCCAGCCCAAGACGCCAGATCCCAGGCCTTTGTCCTCGCCCCGTGGCTCCATCTCCCCCCTCAGGTCCCAGTTTGAATGTCACCTCCTCTAAGAGAGTCCTTCCCCACCAAGCCCTAGAACAGCATCTCCTGGCCCATGGCCCATGGAGTCCTCCTGCTTCTTCTCCTTGCAGCCCCTTGTAGCGTCTGTGACTCTGAAACAGCGTGGCATCTCAACAGGGCAGAAAGTTTTCTTGATGTCCACTGTGGAATCGGGTTCAGTCAGTGCTTGTGCACTGAAAGAAAGGCCAAGTGAGCCAATGAATTAAATGCGGTTTTGAGCCGGGCACGGGGTTACACAGCTGAAACCCCAGTACTTGGGAGACAGAGACAAGAGGATCGCGGCCAGCCTTGGCAACTTCGCAAGGCCCTCCACAACTCAGTGAGACCCTGTTTCAAAATAAAAATAAAATAGAGCTGGGAGCGTAGCTCAGAGGTAGAATGCCCCTTGAGTTCAATCCCCGGTACCATGGAAGGTGGGGATGACACCAGGCTGTTAGGCACGGGATGGTTTAGAGTGTCTGGGTCGTCTTCCGGGTCCTGATGGGGCCTTGGCTGTATTATCAATAGGCGTCTCTTTTGTTTAGACCATTCAAGGACAGCTAAGAATGCCCAAAGAGATTACTTCTTCTGTGACCACCATCCTCTGACCAACGGAGGATGCTTAACTCTTCCTAGGTTAACAGTTCAAGGTATCTTGTGACTTTCCAAGATAGTGTCAGGCTGCTTCCCTCTCTCTTCTGTGATCTCTACTGTCTGATCAGTAGACACCCCTTTGAAGACAGTCAGTCACCAGTCCTTGGGGTAACTAGCAAAGACTTCTAGATGGGCGTGGTGGCACAGGCCTGTAATCCCAGTACTTGAGAGGCTGAGACAGGAGGATCACAGGTTCAAGGCCGGCCTCAGCAACTTAGTGAGACCCTGTTTCAAGATAAAAAATAAATCCGGACGTGGCGGTGCTTGCCTATGATCCCCTAACTTGGGAGGCAGAGACAGGAGGATCGCAGGTTAGCCTCAGCAATTTAGCAAGGCCCTCAGCCACCTAGAGAAGCCCTGTTCCCAAATTTAAAAAAAAAAATAAAAAGACCTTGGGTGTAGCTCAGAGGTAGAATGCCTCTGGGTTCAGTCGTTAGTGCCACAATAAAATAAAATAAAATAAAATAAAATAAAATAAAATAAAATAAAATAGGGCTGGAGGTGTGGTTTTGAGTTAGAATGTCCCTGGGCCCGATCCCCAGTATAAACAAAACAAAACTTGAGAATTTCCCAGAAACAGGACTAACGGGCCGGGTTGAGGAGTACGGCTATTGCGGAACTTTGCAGCCGGTTTCCATATTAAATTTACATTTTTTAAAATTCTTTCTTTATGTCTCCGCTTACCTATTCTGTGATTTCTTCTCTCCCCCCCCTCCCCACATCTAGGGCTGAGATGCTGTTAGGAACTCCCCCCTCGCCGCCTCACCTGTCTCCTGGAGGTCTACCTTCTCTTCTCCCAAGTCCATTCAAAACCTCTGGGCAATTCTCACCAAGTTCAGGGACTGCCTCTCATTGGCCTGGCTCGGGTCATGTGGTTACCTCGGAGCCAATCAGTGAGCTGGGAATGGACTGCTTCTATTGGCCCGACCTGGGTCATAAGGCCAATCAGCGCGCAGGAGGGTGAGGCTATTTAGGACGCGGGGGCCCAAGCTGGGAAGAGAGGAGGGATCCAGGGCGGCTTCAGGCAGCTGCGGGGCCGCTGGATGGTCAGCCAAGCGGAGGCACCCACCTTCTGTGCCAAGGCGGGCCGAGGGCGCGGGCCGGCAGCGGCCCCTGCCAGAGAATGTGTCTCCTGGTTGGAGAGAAGAGTGTCCAGGAAGATTCTGCCACCTAGGAGGACAGAAAGGCAGAAGGTGGGGACACGCTGGTTCAAACCCTCCATCTGAAGTGGAGTATTTGAAATCGCCACGCAGGCAGGACCTCGGTCCGTGCTGACCAGTAGAAACCCGCGAGCCACGCGCGACACTTTAAATCAACTCGTGGAAAAGGAAAAGGCAGAGGAAACGCGGGAAAGTCGTTTCTCAAATATGTTTTGTTGGGCGTAGTAGCACAGGCCTGTAATCCCAGTCCTTGGGAGGCTGGGACAGGAGGATTGCAGGTTCAAGACTGATCTCAGCAACTTAGTGGGACCTTGTTTAAAAATATAAAATAGGGCTGAGGGCTCAGCTCAGAAGATAGAACACCCTGGGCTCAATCCCCAGGACACACACACACACACACACACACACACACACACACACACACTTTATTTTCTCTTAAACACATTCTAAAATTTAGTTTCAATAGATACAACCAATTTAAAATATAACATTTTCCTCCTCCTCCTCCTCCTCCTCCTCCTCCTCCTCCTCCTCCTCCTCCTCTTTTCTTTTCCTTTTTCGTGCTAGGACTGAACCCAGAGTCATTCTACCTCCCAGCTGTATAGACTCCAGCCTTCTCTCCCCCCAATTTATAAACAGAAAGTTTCCAAGTTGCTGAGGGTGGCCTTGAACCTGCGATCCTCCGGTCTCCGCCTCCCAAGTACTAGGATTAGAGGCTTGCACCAGGCCGCCCCAACCTTTCCCCCTTCTTCGCATCGTGTTTGAAATCCAGCGTGCATTTTACATTTCCCGCAGATTCTGGCTTGGACTCACCTCTAGAGAGTTCAAGAGTGCCCTAGCCATGTGTGATTGGCAGCTGTGACTCTGGGCGGCCCAGCTCTGATCCAGTGCTCCCCAAAGTGTGCTCCCCAGGCCCTGGAAGACCTTACTCAGAGAGACAGGGTGTAGAACTCCACCCCAGAATCCCCAACCTGGGGCACCGGCCCCCAGCCCCAGAGAATTCAGGTGCCCATCGTATCCGAGACACGCTGGTCGAAACCAGCTCTGTGCGTAAGAATGTCTGTGCCCAGGGAAACACATTTTATCTCTGCCGCCCAGCATGATGGCCACGGGCCACCTGCAGCTACTGAGTACTTGAAATGAAGGAACTGAAACCAGAGAACTGAGTCTTTTATTTCATTTTAATTCAAATAGACACAAAAATACCCATCAGATAGCAGAGGTATACATCAATATAAATACCCCCAGAATCTTAGTTGTGATAATGATGATGACAATTAGGGTTTGGGGATTGAACCCAGAAGGTTCTACCTCTGACTCATACTCTCAGCTCTATTTTTGTAAAAAATTTGAAACAGGGTCTCACTATGTTGCTGAGGCTGGCCACAAACCTGTGATCTCCTGTTTCTGCCTTCCAAGTACTGGGGTTTCTGGTGTATGCCGCCATGTCCAGGTAAGCCATGATTATTATTAACATGTTACTTGCCAAAGGAGAGGGGAGAAAATCAAATGAAAACATACTCTGCAATATGGCCTTCGAATTTCTCTCTCTCTCTCTCTCTCTCTCTCTCTCTCTCTCTCTCTCTCTCTCTCACCAACTTCTAGGAGAGGGGAGTTAGTGCCCTCACTGGTTAGGTTTGGAAAATGAAATCTGAATTGCTTTCTCAAGACCTTATTGCAGCCAGGCATAGTGGCACACACCTGTAATGGCAGTACTTTACTACTACTACTACTACTACTACTAATAATAATAATAATAATAATAGGGCTGGAAGACTGAGACGGGAGGATGTCAGGTTTGAAGACAGCCTTGGCGACTTGGTGAGGCCATCCGCAACTTAGTGAGACCCTGTTTCAAAATTTAAAAAGAAAAAAAAACTGGGTAAGGTGGCGCTCGCTTGTAATCCCAGCATTTGGGGGGGGCTGAGACGGAGGATCACGGTTCGCGGACAGCCTCAGCTAATACTTAGTGAGGCCCTCCGCAACTCAGTGAGACCCTGTTTCAAATAAAGAATGAAAAATAGGGCTGGGGTGTAGCTCGGAAGTAGACTGCTCCTGGGTTCCATCCCCAGTAAAACACACACACACACATGTGCAGGCACACACACACACACACACACACACACACACACACACTCACATAGTAATAATAACAGCACCCTAACAAGCACCGCTGATAAAGCCGGTCTGTGTTCCCAGACGCTGCATACTGTCTTGGGCCCCATACCTTCCCGGTGAGGAGCCCCTGTTCCACTGCCATTTTACAGAGCAGGGCGCAGGCTGGGCCTGTTTCTTCCAAAGCTAAACTTTGATGAACCCAAGCAGTGGCTGCCGCAGCTGTGTGGGAGGGGCTGTGTCTAGGGGGACAGACGGAGGCCAGGCCTCTTCCTGAAGATGCTCCTAGGAAGCGGGGCCACCCCTGTACCTGCAGAGGCCCCCGCTGTGCTGCAGCTGGGTGGTTGGATGAGGCCAGCACGCTGGGCCGGCCCGGGCCGTGGGCACCAGGGCACACGAGGAGCTTCTGGAGGGGGGCAGTAGGCCGCAGCCCCCAGCGAGGCCCGGGGAGGGCTCAGGAGGCCCGCCGCCTGCTTGTATTTACCGCCTCGCTCCATTTGCAAGCGAGCGTGGTGCTGGGAGTGTGTTTGTCTAGCGACAGAAGGCAGCCTCCCAGGAAAATGGGCCCCCCTCCACGCTCCCGACCCGCCTAATGCTGCGTGGCGGAGCAGGCGGGTGGTTAGTAAGCAAGCCGGGGAACCCAGAGATCTCAGCAGCCTCCCGTCTCGGCCTCCCCAAAGGGGCTCATCCTGACAGACACTGGGGTCAGCCCTGGGGCACTTGGAGAGAATGGGGTCCAACCCCGACAGACGAAATAACAATGATAACTATATCGAAAATCACAGCCGCGGTCAGCGTGAGGGCGGACGGGGAAGCCTCCTCGGTCCCTTTTTCCTCAAAGAAAGCTGGGGAAAGGGCAGCTCGGAGAGGGAAGCAGAGGTGATTTATTTAGCCGAGTGAGTGAGGAGTTTGGTAGGAGGCTGTGCTGAGGCTCCAGGAAGTGCAGCCGTCACGCCTGTGTTCCAGGACGGGGAAAAGACAACAGGGGCTCCCACACGGGGAGTTCTGTTCAGGCTGGAAAGCTTCCCGCTCCTGTACCTGCTCATGGGAAGGTCACTACGCTTTTGGACTTAAGAAAGTAGTATCTGGCCCTGAAGGAGGAGTGTTATTTTAGTTTGCAGGTATGTATGTATGTATGTATGTATGTATGTATGTATGTATGTATGTATTTATTTATTTATTTATTTAGAAGTACTGGGGTATGAAACCCAGGGACAGCCTCCTTCCTAGCTACACCCTCAACCCGATTTTTTATTTTTTATTTTATTTTTATTTTTTTGCAGTACTGGAGCATTCTACCTCCGAGCTACACCTGAGCTCTATTTTTTATTCTTTGTTTGTGTGTGTGTGTGTGGGGGGGGGGGTGTCTGAGGATGGAACCTCCGAGTTACACCCCAGCTCTATTTTTTTTTCTTTTTTTATGTGTGTGGGTGGGTGGGTCTGGGGATGGAACCCCCCCCCCCCAAGAGCTACATCCCCAGCTTTATTTTCTATTCTTTATTTTGAAACAGGGTCTCACTGATGTGCGGAGGGCCTCACTGAGTAGCTGAGGCTGGCCTTGAACCGTGATCCCCCTGTCTCAGCCTCCCGAATGCTGGGATGACAAGTGTGCACCACCACGCCCGGCTGTATTTGTTTTTTGTTTTGTGTTTGTTTGTTTGTTTGTTTGTTTGTTTTGTTTGGGTGCTGAGGATAGAACCCAGGGACATTCTACCCTCAAGCTCCACCTCCAGTCCTATTTTATTTTTCAATTTTTTGAAACAGGATTCACTAGGTAGATGACCTGAGATTCTCCTGCCTTAGCCTCTTGAGTACTTATTTATTTATTTTGCTTCCTGGGGTTGACTCAAAGGCATTCTACCTCTGAGCTACAACCCCAGACCTTTTTATTTTTTATTTCAAAACAGTCTCTAGCCGGGCGTGGTGGCGCACGCTTGTAATCCCCACGCTTGGGAGGCAGAGACAGGAGGATCACACAGGTTCAAAGCCAGCTTAAGAGACCCTGTTTCCAAATAAAAATATTAAAAAAAAAAATAGGTCTGGGAGTGTAGCCTAGAGGTAGAAGGGTTTCCAGGAACCCCAGTCCAACTAAAAAAAAAAACCCAAACAAAACAAAACAAAACAAAACAAAAAAGAGTCTCTAGCCAGGCGTGATGGCACATGCTTGTAATCCCAGTACTTGGGAAGCTGAGACAGGAGGATCGCAGGTTTGAGGACAGCCTCAGCAAGTAGTGAGACTCTCATCAACCCGGTGAGCCCATTTCAGAATAAAAATTAAAAAATAGGGCTGGGAGTGTAGCTCAGAGGTAGAAAATAAACAAATAAATAAATAATTTTTTTTTTTTTTTTGCAGGTCTGGGGATGGAACCCAGGGGCATTGACCTCCAAGCTACACCCCCTGCCCTGTTTTTTTTTCTTCTTCTTCTTCTTTATTTTCAGCCTAGCTCACATAGCAAGGTGTCCATCTTCCCGGTGGACAGGGACGAATCAGAATAGCGAGGCAGAGAGAAAAGGGTGGGTTTGGGTGTGAACTCCTGCGGTGCCATCGTATGACCTAAGAGCTCTCTGTAGGTTGATTTCAGAGCCTCCGTTTCTCTGTCTGTGGAGCAGGGTGAACACTATGAGAGTTTAGTCTGGAAGAAGCCAATTGATGTGGTCCAGGTGGCGTGCAGCGCTGGTATTCAGTAGGCACTTAATAAATGCCGACGGAGAAGAGCTTTGCCTTTTAACCCTGTAGGGCCCAGGCCCTGGCAACTGCCAGGTTCTGTTTCCAAAGAGAACAGAACTTTTATTTATTTTTGGGGGGTGGGGGGGTGGTACTGGGGTTCCTGGAAACCCTTCTACCTCCGGGCTACACTCCCAGACCTATTTTTTATATTTTATTTGGAAACAGGGTCTCACTAAGTTGCTGGGAGCCTCGCTCAGTACCTGAGGCCGGCTTCGAACCTGCGCCATCCTCCTGTCTCAGCCTCGCAAGCGCGGGGATGACAAGCGTGCGTCGCCACGCCCGGCTACAAAGGGCTTTTAGAGATGTCACCCACGATGCTCTGGGCGTGGCTGCCCACTGCCGGAGCCGGGGCCGAGCCTCTGTCCACCAGGGTCCCTGAGCGTTGGCGCCGGGAGGCCGTGATGCATGGGCAGCCCGGGACGGCCAGGCCGTCACCGGGAGGGAGCCGCACTCCCCGACTCCTCGCCCAACTGCTGTCTCCATGGCAACCGCCAAAGGCCAGCTGGCCTCAGGTGCGAGGAGAGAGCGTGGCCACCTTGAGCCCTGGCCCCGGAGCCCTATGGCCTCTTCACAACGAGCCCGGCCTTGTGGCCCCCGAGGTCCCCATCGGTGCCCGCCAGGCTCAGGCAGAGCTGCCCCCAGGGCGCACCCCGGGAGCCGCACCCCAGCCTCAGCACCCCTGGGGCTCTGCTCCCCGTAGGGACGCGCACCCCCAGGGCCTGGGGTCCTTGGCCAGAGAAGGGCCTGACTCCGAGGGCGGGCGAGTGGCTCACCACGCTCTGTGCTGCAAATATTAATTATCTCCTAACGACTCTCCGGGTAGTCATTACATCCGGCTGCTGGCAGCGGTTCCCGCAGACCTACCCAAGGCGTCTGCAGGCTGACAGAGCCGGGCAGGAGGCTGGAGGGGGAACCGCCTGTGAGCTGGGGCGCGGGCCGGGCGGGGTCTCCAGGAGGGAAGGCAGGAGGGCCGTCTCCTCCAGGAAAGGGAAGAGAATTGGAGAACAGATCGTGGGCACTGGCTGGGCACAGCGGGAGACTCTGGAAAGACAGACGTGTCAGGTGGTAGAGAGGCGAGTCTTTGCTGAAAACCCATGTGCATTTATTGAGCGCCTGCGGTCTACTACACTTCCGGCTACACCAGGTGTGCTCTACAGGCCTGGAGACCCAGCCTCCACTGTTTGCGGCCTAGAACTGTGGGCTGTCAACCCCCAGCCCTAAAGCCAGGAAGCCTAGAAGCTGCGTCTAAAAAGAAAACCATAGCCGGGCGTGGTGGCGCACACCTGTAATCCCCATAGGTGGGAGGCTGAGACAGGAGGATCACAGGTGTGAGGACAGCCTCCGCAACGTAGTAAGACTCTTAGCGACATCTCGGTGACATCATGTTCAGTAAAATCATACAGCAGGCGCCCTTTTGTTTTTTAGTGTGTGTGTGTGTGTGTGGTTTTTTTTTTTTTTTTTTTTTTGGTGGTACTGGGGTTCCTGGAAGGCCCTTCTACCTCCGGGCTACACTCCCAGACCTATTTTTACATTTTTATTTGGAAACAGGGTCTCCTAAGCCAGCGCGCGCGGCTGGCTTCGAACCTGCACGATCCTCCTGTCTCTGCCTCCCAAGCGCGGGGATGACAAGCGTGCGCCACCACGCCCGGCTGCAGGCGCCCTTTTGAAAACCAGCTTTTTTATTATTTTTTTATTTTTTGGTAATACTGGGGTTCCTGGAAGCCCTTCTACCTCTGGGCTACACTCCCAGACCTATTTTATATTTTTATTTAGAAACAGGGTCTCTTAAGCCAGCGCGGCTGGCTTCGAACCTGCGCCATCCTCCTGTCTCCGCCTCCCAAGCGCGGGCATTACAAGCGTGCGCCTCCACGCCCAGCTGAAAACCAGCTCCTTTGCGATGTAGGGTGGCGATCATCGCCTCTCAGGGCGTGCTCCCGATTAAAGGAGGCCGGGGAGCACTCAGCCCAGGGCGGCGCCTCTGCTGGTGACTCCGGGTGATGCTAGGCGTGGTCCCCAGAAAGGCCGTGAAGGAGTTGCCCCTTCGGTTCCCTGAGACCCGGCTGGGCCATCGCAGAGAAGACCCTCAGGGGCCGCCCCGTGCTTAACACCTTCCAGTTCTCTCCTCCTCTTGGCAACTGAGGTCTAAGCAGTGTCTCCGGTCCAGTGAGGTCACACCGCAGGCGCCCTTTTGAAAACCAGCTCCTCTGAGAAGTAGCGCGCACACCCCGCGGCTCGCCCATGTAAGCGTGCGGGTTCAGAGCCTCTGAGGATATCCACAGCGCTGTAAAAACAAAACAAAACAAAACGTCACCACAATCCATTTTACAATATCCCAACCCCTCACAAAGAAATGCTGTAGCCTTCAGCCCTCCTCCCCAGCGCCCTCTGTCCTCTCTGGCGCCTGGCATCCACGAATCCGCTTTCTGTCTTTATGGATGGGCCTGTTCCGCGTGTCTTATATAAGTGGAATCATACCACATGTGGTCTCCGGTGTCTGGCTTCTTTCACCGAGCATGATATTTTTGAGATTCATCCGTTTGTTGGCAGCTCATTCTTTTCCTGGCTGAATAATATTCTATGTGGATATGCTACATTTAGTTTACCCATTAACTAGTCAATAGACAAATATGTACCTTCTGAATTTGCTTCTTTTCCTTACAATTAGCACCCAGGACGTGTCTGTTCACGGAATATTCTTTTTCACTGCTGTATCATATTCCTCCCAAACACACTCCTGTTTGCTGGACATTTGTGTGGCCTCCCCTTTGGCATCCTTAAGAATAAATCTGGTGGGGCGTGTTGGCATACACTTGTAATCTTAGTATTGGAGGATGGAAGGTTTGGGGCCAGCCTCGGGAGACAGCAAGGCTCTTAGCAAGACCCTGTTTCAAAGCAAAAAATAAAATAAAATAAAAAGGGCCGGTGTCACTCCGAATTAGAATAGCCCTGGGTTCAATTCCTAGGACCAAAAAAAAAAAAAAAAAAAAAAAGACCATAGCTGCAGGGAATAGTCTGGTGTGGGTCATTAGCAACCTTGTTTCGGCCGGTGTAACCAGTGTGGTCACGGGATGGGCCTTTGTTTGCTTAGCCCCTTTTTGAACAAAGGGAGGGAGGAGACTCTCAGAAAAGAAACCTTTAGCTACACTGTATCTTGGTAGAATGTACCAACATTGACTTGTTTTTATTGTGTGTAGTTAGTATGTATGTAGTTATTTTGTATAGTTATTTTCTCTTTGTATCAAAGAGATATTCTGTGTATAACACTGAACTCAAGTTTTCTTTTCTTTTTTTTTCTTTTATTTGTGGTACTGGGGTTCCTGGAAGCCCTTCTACCTCCGGGCTACACTCCCAGACTTATTTTTACATTTTTATTTGGAAACAGGGTCTCCTAAGCCAGTGCGCGCGGCTGGCTTCGAACCTGCGCGATCCTCCTGTCTCCGCCTCCCGAGCGCGGGGATGACAAGCGTGCGCCACCACGCCCGGCGTCCAAGTTTTCTTTTAAATAAGGCTCTTGGATTTTTCTTTAAGGAGTGAGCCGAGGCCGATGCATTGCCATCCCAGTACTTGGGAGGCTGAGACAGGAGGATCGCATGTTCGTGACCAGGCTGGGCCATGTAGCAAGGCCCTCTACAACTTAGTGAGATCCCCTTTCAAAATAAATAATGATAGATATAAATAAATAAATAAATAAATAAATAAATAGGGCTGGGGGTGTAGCTCAGAGGTTGAATGCCCCAGGGTTCAAGTCCCAGTAAAACACACACCACACACACACACACAATTTAAGAAAAATTTTCGGTAAGTGATAAATAATAGTGCGGGTAATACTTGGGCAGAGAGGAAGTCTGGAAGGAGATCCCCAAGTGCACGAAGGGCAGGCGCGTTGGCTCAGGAGTCTGGGTGTGCGTGTGCTTACGCCCTGGTGGCCACGCAGTCCTTCTAGCACAAGAGAAGAGGGCCGGGCGTGGCGGCGCACGCTCGTCATCCCAGCATTCGGGAGGCTGAGACTGGAGGATGGAGGTTCGCGGACAGCCTCGGCTACTTAGTGAGGCCCTCCGCAACTCAGTGAGACCCTGTTTCAAAATAAAGAATAAAAAATAGGGCCGGGGGTGTCGCTCGGAGGTAGAATGCCGCTGGGTTCCCTTGGAGAGGCAGGGAGGGAGGGATGGAGGGAAACCGGCCACCGCCAAGCCTCTGTGCAGTGCGGGGCGTGGGCAGAGCCCTCGGGGCTGCTCACTAGCTGTGTGAACTTGAGCACACAGTTCCCCCCCCGTGCCTCAGTTTCCCCCATGTGTGCAGCAGGCTTACTGCTCCCACGGCCTTCTTTTCCTACAGTTGATGTTGAGCAGGCGGGGCACATAGTAGGCCCTCAGCTCGGGCCGGCAGCACCATGGCCCCCGGGCCCCTGTGGCCGGCGCTGGGTGGAGAGGTGACGGCCACCTGGGCCCCGTCTACTCCGGCAGAGAGCGGCTGCAAGGTCGTGGGTAAGTAGCTAGTTAACTAAATAAACGATCGAGGCAGGTCTGCGCCGACATAAATCTCTGGGAGAGAACACTCAGACACTCCATATTCGAGCTGGATAGCATTTAATGATCAGCTTGCCCCCTCGGCCGTGGCCCCTCATTACCATGTTTTGAAAGCTCACGGCTTAATTGCCCAGGGACGTTCTATCTCCGAGCAACACCCCCAGCCCTATTTTTTATTCTTTATTCTGAAACAGGGTCTCACTGAGCTGTGGAGGGCCTCACTAAGTAGCTGAGGCTGTCCGCGAACCGCCATCCTCCTGTCTCAGCCTCCCAAGTGCTGGGATGACAAGCCTGCGCCTCCACACCGGCCAACAGCTGGGTCCTCGCATGTCCTCCCCAGGCCCGTGTGTTGAAGGCGTGGTCCCCACACGTGGTGCCTTTGGGAGGCCGGGGAACCCTTAGGAGGTAGGACCTTGTGGAAGGAAGCAATTTCCCCGGGACGTGCCGTGGAGGCCTCTCTCTTTGCCGCCTCCCGCCATGAGGCGAAAGGCCTGGTCCCTCGCCTGCTCCCCACCGGGTCCTCCTGCCTCTCCACAAGCCCAGGGCAGCAGAACTGACTTCACAGACAGGAACCTCTGGAACTGTGAGGGAAGGAAACCTTCCTGCTTGTTAAGTCGACGGTCTCAGGTGTTTTGTTACAGTGATGGAAAACTGCCTGCCACGCTCTGTCTTTAGATTTCCCGCAGGAGCCGCCTCTCCACCGAGACCAGGGCACCGAGACCAGGGTGCCTATCAGAGGCCTCCAGGCAAGACTGGGAGAAAGTGGTTTTGCCATCGGGGCTTCTGAGGGAAGTGAATGAAGAGACCCCGGGGAAGGCAGGTGTTTCTCCAGATGAGACAGGAAAGGAAACCCAGGTGGGGTGTGCTGATGAGCAGCTGGACCGTGCTGCCGGGGCGCCCGGAGGCTGCGGGGCGACCCTGAGGGCAAGGACGCCGGGGCTCACCGCGCATGGGCTACAAGCTGCTCTGGGGCAGGAGCCCCCAGTTCTCCCGCCCTGCCCTGTACGGGATAAGGCTCCGGGCTGTGGCCTCGGGGGTCGGGGGAGAAGCAGGTGCTGGAGGAGGGAGGCCACCGAGGACAGTAAGAGATACCCTCTGGGCCGTGAGGGAGGGACAGCTGGCGTGGGGCTGACTCCATCCAATAGGGCTTCTTGCTGCCCTTGCTATTTACATATTCATAAACTGTCAATCAACAAGCACTTATTTCCTGACCCTGACCGTGTGCCCAGCCCCGAGCCTTTGGGGATGCAGAGAAGCCCAAGCCCCAGATCACAAAATGGAGCTTAGGAGCCCGGATGGAAACGCCAGAACAGCCCAACGAGGCACAGGGAAGTGAACTGATATATCTCGGGTCACACAGCAGTAAACGATGGTGCTGCGATTGGAGCCCAGGGCCCGGGCCCCTAACCGCCTTCATCAGCAGATCCCGGCCCCTGAGCCATGAGTAGTGGCTGTTAATATTACAATTATCTTCCCTGTATGGAAGGAAGTATAGTATCTACCTCTACCCTAATCACGCCCATTTTGTAGATGGGGACATTGAGGCCCGGCAGGCACAGGACAGAGACGCAGTAGATTCTGGATGCTGGGGCTGGAGACCCGCCCGTTGCTGTCCTGGAAGTGAGCCTCAGCCCCCGCCCCTCCATGAGGTCTACAGACACCCACGCTGCAGCCAAGGACGCGCAGTTCCTTCCAAGGAGAGCCGAGATTCAAACCCAGGCTAGTGAGACTCAGAATCCAAGCACCCTAGCCCCCAATGGGGGCGTTCCCTTGAGGACATCAGCGCAAGCATGGGGGCGCACGCTTGTCATCCCAGCATTCAGGAGGCTGAGACAGGAGGATCGGGGTTCGCGCACAGCCTCAGCTACTTAGTGAGACCCTCGGCAACTCAGTGAGACCCGGTTTCTAAAGAAAGAATAAAAACGGGGCTGGGGGTGTAGCTCGGAGGCCGAATGCCCCGGGTTCATTCTCAGTACCAGAAAACAAAAATTACATAAAACAGCAAAAGTGAAATGGAGACCACAGTCCCCAGCGCCGACACACGCCCAGGAGGGGAAGGCAGATACCGCCATGATTACTTTGTATTATTATTATTATTATTATTATTATTATTATTATTATTATTATTATATGCAGCAGCAGGGCCATTTTAAGGAGCTCCAGGGCCCTAAGCTCCACGTGGAAGCCCAGCCGCAGCAGCCTGTGCATGAAAGGAACCCGCGTCCCCCCCGAAAGACAATGGTCTGCGGAAAAGAATTTGGAGAAAATCTTTGCACTTTGCTTTGGACATTACGGTCCATTTTTATCCTGAAAGTTATTTTTTGTTGTTGTTTATTTTATTTGTGTGTGTGTGTGTGTGTGTGGTACTGGGGTTCCTGGAAGCCCTTCTACCTCTGGGCTACACTCCCAGACACCTATTTTATATTTTTTTTATTTGAAAACAGGGTCTCTCTCTCTCTCTCTCTCTCTCTCTCTCTCTCTCTCTCTCTCTCTCTCTCTTTGTGGTACTAGGGGTGGAACCCAGAGGCTTTCTACCTCCGGGCTATCCTCCCAGACCTATTTTATATTTTATTTGGAAACAGGGTCTCACTAAGTTGCCGAGAGCCTCACTCAGTAGCCGAGGCTGGCTTCGAACCTGTGCGATCCTCCCGTCTCAGCCTCCCAAGTGTGGGGATTACAAGCGTGCGCCTCCACGCCCGGCTGAAAGTTATTTTTCTATATTAGGATGAATCCTATTTTCCCCCTTAGATGTGAAGGATGCCTGCTTGAGGCATCCAGATGGGGAAACTGAGGCACGGGGGCAAAGGACCAGCTTTGTGGAGGCGACTGCAGGGACGGAGCATAGGGGCCAGGTCCCTGCTGCCCACCAGCCTGGGCCTCTCTCTCTCTCTCTCTCTCTCTCTCTCTCTCTCTCCCTCCCTCCAAGCCACACCCCCCGCCCTATTTTTTATTCTTTATTTTGAAACAGGGTCTCACTGAGTTGCAAAGGGCCTCACTAAGTAGCTAAGGCTGGCCTCAAACCAGCAGTCCTCCTGTCTCAGCCTCCCAAGTACTGGGATGACAACCCTTCGCCCTCTTGTTAACCAATCCTGCTCTCAGGCTCGGGACCAAAGCTCCAAAACCATCTTAGCTTTGTCTTCACCATTTTTCTTCTTGGGTGATAAAGTTAAAATTCCCTTTTCCAGGCTCCCTCCGACGGGGCTTTCACGTAGCCTCTCACTGTTTAACGGGCCTGATACAAACTCCAGACAGAGGCTGCCAATTACCGGTGAGCTCTTCACATGAGGAAATGATTTACCTAGAAGATATTCCTCTCTCTCTCTCTCTCTCTCTCTCTCTCTCTCTCTCTCTCTCTCTCTCTCTCTCTCTCTTCTCTGTCTCTTCTGTCTCTTCTCTCTCTCGTCTCTGTATCTTTCTCTCCTCTCCTCTTCTCTCTCTCTCTTTCTCATCTCTGTCTTTCTCTCTCTCGTCTCTTCTCTGTCTCCTCTCTTTCTCTCTCTTCTCCCCCCCCCTTATTGCTTGCCTATGAATTTCTCAATCAGAAATTAAGGCTGGGGTCTGGAGGCAGCCGGCGGAGCCGCAGAGGCGGCACAGGAAGGAGGAGGGCGGCCGAGGGCACTTGGGGTGCAGAGGGAGCGGAGTGGAGGGGGCGCCGCGGGAGGAGGCGGCGGAGGAGGGAATGGGGGGGGAGAAGGGAGAGGGAGGAACAGGAGGAGATGGAAGAAAATGAGAAGCTCAGAAAGAGGCAGAGAGGAGCACGGCGGAGCGGAGCGGAGAGGGGGAAGGAGCTCGGTGGCGCAGAGGCGGGAGAGAGACAAAGAGAGAGGGGAGAGATGGGGTGAATCCAGGCAGAGGGCGGAAAAATGGAGAGAGAGACAGACAGAGACAGAGAGAGAGAGACAGAGGGAGAGAGGACGGGGGGGAGAGAAGGGGGCACTCGGCTGCAGGAGGGAGGCAGGGATGGAGGCCGGGAGCCCCGGGCAGGGAGGCTGAAGGGCGATGGCACCTGGCCGGCAGGGGCCGCGCTGCCTCGGGGAAGCCGGGCTCCATCGCTACCGTGGCCTCTCCTTTCTATCATTTCATGCATAGCCAAATATTTATTTTATAAATGTCTATGAACCGTAAATATATATGTGTATAAATCCCCTCTCTCCTCTCTCTCTCTCTCCTCTCTCTCTCTCTCTCTCTCTCCTCTCTCTCTCTCTCTTTTCCAAGCCAGTGAGATAACCAGGCCCGGAGCAGGGGCTACAACGATAAGAAGATTACAGAGGATTGGTTCGTTTGTTATAAGATTCTCCAGGAGAGATATTTTGTTCTCAGAAGACCAACCGGAAGGTTATCTAAATAGGCTAGGTCTGAACTAACCCAGCGCTGCTCCCCACTGGGACGTTAATGGGGCAACGAGCGAGCGACAGGAGGGGCCGAGATGAGTTATAATGATTATTTGATTATCTTGGGCTTTAACAAACCCAGCCAGTTCGTCTGGGTGTGAAAAATTAGCTGTTCTCACAGCGGCAAATTTCACAGCGTTCGCGTTATATATCTTTTTCTCCAGAGAGGAGGCGGGCACCGCGCTCGGGCTGGCGGGGTGACAAGGACGCCCCAGTTTCTTCTCTCTCTCTCTCTCTCTCTCTCTCTCTCTCTCTCTCTCTCTCTCTCTCTCTCTCTCTCATGACTCTGTGGCCGGGTTCTCGGGACCAGAAAATCCCTCAACAATTCAGGGCTCAGTTCAAAGCATGTTCTAGATCAACAGCTTAAAATATAAACATAGGCAGATCGGCCCCAGAATGGGCCATAACATCTGCCTCCTTAAAATAATATATGATTTTGCCGGGCGTGCTGGTGGATAGCTGTCATCCCAGGACTTGGGAGGCTGAGATTGGAGGATCCCAGGTTAGGGGCCAGCCTCCATAATTTAACGAGGCCCTCAGTAACTTCGTGAGACCCTGTTTCAAAATAAAAATAATAAGAGCTGGGTATGGTGGGGCACAAGTGTTTGTCATCCCAGGACTTGGGAGGCTGAGATGGGAGAATGGCAGCTTTGAGCAAGAAGTGAGGCTACATCAACCTAGCAAGATCCTGTTTCAAAATTAAAAAAGAAAATAGAGCTGGGGGTGTAGCTCGAAGGTAGAATGATCCTGGGTTCACTCCCCAGTACGTGTGTGTGTGGTGTGTGTGTGTATAAAATGATATACAGAATGCATGTAATGAGAATATATAACTCATATATATATATATATATATATATATATATATATATATAATTAAGCAATCTTTAAAACCATTTGGCTATGGCTCCGTGGAGAAGCGCGTCTACCTGGAAGTCTGCTGAGGCCGCAGCTATCCGGTGCACGTGGGCCGAGCACTTGAAATGGAGCTGGTCTCCGTTTGTATTGGTGAATACAAAGCACACTGCATCGCAGCGACTTCACAGGGGAAAGAAAAGAAAAGACGCCAGGTATAGGGAAGATGTTTCTACCTTGGTGACCGATGGGAGCGAACATCTGCTGGCCATACTAAGCACGTTGTTAAAATCACGTCTGTTTCTTTTTACGTCCTGAAAGCGTGGGGATCGGCACATTTTTAAATGGCGTCGGTGACACCCAGGACCGACCCAAGGGAGGCGGCTGCCTCAGCCTCGGGCAGCGCGCAGGAGGCACCGGCGTTTGTTCATTCATTCATTCATTCATTCATTCATTCATTCATCTTGTGGTGCTAGGGATTGAACCCAGGAGCAGCCTACCTCTGAGCTACATCCCCAGCCTATCTATCTATCTATCTATCTATCTATCTATCTATCTATCTATCTATCTTTTTTTTTAATTTGGAAACAGGGTCTCACTAAGTTGCTGAGAGCTGCGCTAAGTTGCTGAGGCTAGCCTCAAATTTGCAGTCCTTCTGTCTCAGCCTCCCAGGCACTGGGACGACGGGTGTGCCACCACCACACCTGGCTACTTTTTAAGAGACGGGGTCTCCCTAAACTGCCCAGGCTTGCCTACAACTTGGGATCCTCCTGCCTCAGCCTCCCGAGTGGAGTCGCTGGGAGTCAGGTGAACACCATCCCTCCCTCCGGCCCCTGGGGCCATTTCTTTAAAAGCAGCTTCCCTGCCGGGTGGGGTGGGCACGCTTGTAATCCCCGCGCTTGGGAGGCGGAGACAGGAGGATCGCGCAGGTTCGAAGCCAGCCGCGCTGGTTTAAGAGACCCTGTTTCCAAATAAAAATATAAATAGGTCTGGGAGTTTAGCCCGGAGGTGGAAGGGCTTCCACGAACCCCAGTACCACCAAAAAAAAAAAAAGAAGAAGCAGCAGCTTCCCTGGCTGAGAAAGGCCCCTTCCCCCTTCCCACCCGCCTCCTTTGAACTGGGAGGGGAGGCTGGACAGGGCAGCCCCTTGCGAAGGCACCACACAACGCCACCCCCAGCACTTCCAGAGACCCCGGGGCCAGAAATCATCAGCGAGGGCTGAGCCGCTGGGGCGGCGGACCATGCTGAGGGGAGCGGCGCCATTCCTGTTTCATAGCAAGGCCTTCTGGGCTGCTGGACAAGGCCGCTCTGCCTGGGGCCGGCGCCTCTCTCCTGCAGCCGCTCAGAGTCCGCCCTCCACCTCCCCCGCTCCCTCCTTCCCTCTGTCCTCTGAGCCCGTCGCCTCTCTCCCCTTTCTCCTTCTTCTTTATTTTATCTCAACTTGCCACAAATCTGTCCCCCTACAAAGCGGCTGCCATCTTTGTTCTGGGCCATTATCTGTGGCACCGCGGGCCGAGCGGGCCGCCGGGCAGACAATCACCGGGTAATAGAGTGTCTGCGAGCTATTGTGGCGGATCCCAGCCGATCCATCACCGCGGCCGCCTGACGGGCCCGCCGGCCTCTCTCCCGGAGTCTCGGCCTGTCCCTCGGCGCAGGACCCTGGCCTGGCCGGGACGGGGACCCAGACGGGCCGCCCCGGTTCTTCGAGGCCCTGGTTCGCTCCAGCCCTCTCTCGGACGGCGGCTTCTCCCACCCTATTGTACGGACGAGAAACTGAGGCTCAGAGGGGGAGATTCTCTTGGGCCGAATCACACAGCAAAGAGGGGACAACGCGGGGATGGGATCCCAGGTCCATCCACCCCCGGCCCGTCTGAAAGCGCCTGGCTGTGCTGTTCCTGGACCGTGCGCTCGCGGGGCCACCGAAGGTTTGGCGTGTTCTGGACAGTCCCCTCCCCTGCGGGACGGCGAGGTAGACACAGGACGGGGAGTTATTCAGGAGTCGTCCATCCCCCCCGGGCTCCAGCCTGGGGCCGCGGGTCCAATGGGCATAGAGGGGGCGGGAAAGGGGTATTCCTGGTAGGCCTGAGCCTACCAGGAGGAGCTGGGTGGAGACAGGTGTAGACAGCTGGGCTCTGCCTGTCCGCTGTGTGGCTGGGGTCAAGTGGCTTCACCTCTCTGTGCCCCTGAAGCTCCGGCCTCTCCTAGGGCCTGGCCCTGAGGACGCATCCTGTAAGTGGCAGAGACTTTTATTAATTCTCGTGCTACTTGGGGCTGGCATTTTATTTATGATGATGCCATTTACCTTGACAAACCCAATCAAGGCAGGTACAATTATCATTCCTGTTTGAC
Source organism: Muscardinus avellanarius (assembly GCF_963383645.1). NCBI lineage: Eukaryota > Metazoa > Chordata > Mammalia > Rodentia > Gliridae > Muscardinus > Muscardinus avellanarius. The sequence continues at coordinate 8,431,591 of NC_137807.1, read as the reverse complement.
GGGTGCCTAACCCAAGGCTCGGGGCCTTGTCCAAGATCACGCAGCAAAGAAAAGAGAAGAGTTCTCTCTCTCTCTCTCTCTCTCTCTCTCTCTCTCTCTCTCTCTCTCTCTCTCTCTCTCTCTCTCTCCCTCTCTCTCCCTCCCTCCCTCCTATTTATTTATTTATTTATTTATTTATTTATTTATTTTGCGGTACTGAGATAGAACCCAGGGGCTTTTCTACACCCGGGCTACACTCCCAGACCTATTTTATATTTTTATTTGGAAACAGTGTCTCTTAAGCCAGCCTCGCTCCTCCTGTCTCGATCCTCCTGTCTCTGCCTCCCAAGCGCGGGAATTACAAGCGTGCGCCACCACGCCCGGCATATACGTTATTTGGAAACAGGGTCTCACTAAGTTGCCGAGAGCCTCACTCAGTAGCTGAGGCTGGCTGCGAACCCGTGCGATCCTCCTGTCTCAGCCTCCCAAGCGCCGGGATTACAAGCGTGCGCCACCACGTCCGGAGAAGAGAGTCTTATTTTTCTTGATGTGTCTTTGGACATTATTTGAGTACCTACTGTATGCTGGGCTTTGTGCAAAGTGCTGTAGCTACAAAAGACGGCTTGCCGTCCCTCTGCGTGCTATTTAATGCGCATGCAAGCCCAGTAAACCCCCAGCAAACCTCAGAGGAAGGTGGCTCTAGTCCCTGTTTGTGGACCCCAGCGCTGAGGTGGCGAGTCTAGCAGCCGGCTGGAGGTCACAGAGGTCATAAAGAGCCCAGGACCGGCGAGCCGAGTCCAGAAACAAGGAGACAAAAAACCCGAGAGCATCCTCACACACCCAGAACCCACCACCTGCCTGCCCCGGAGGCCAATGCGGAGGCCCCAAGGAAGGATGCGGAGGGGACTTAGTTCCATCCCAATGGCAGGGCCGTGCCCACCGGCTCTGGCAGAGCAGAGGGCTCAAGCCCGTGCCATGGGGGCATCGGGAGGAGAGGTGGGGGCTCAGGAGCACCTGCAGGCTGCACAGGACTCAGGGAAAGACAGGGCCAAGACATCTGGCCCTTGATCTGTGTCCACAATGGGGCCCCGGAGGAGGAGGACATTCAGAAATGAAGACATATTCCCAGGAGTCAGTAACTTAGGAAGACACCTTATTTTATTATTATTATTTTCTGTGGCGGTGGTGGTACTGGGGGGTTGAGCCCCGGGGCCATTTTCCTTTTTTTTTTTTTTTTGCTAAGTAGTATGATATTAGCTCCCAGTTTGAGGATGTCAGGTTTGGTATGTCACAGAAGTAGCAACTGTGGTACAAATGCTACGGCAGTGATTATCTTCGTCCCCTGGTACATGTTGGGATGTGGGGATTGCTTATAAAACGTTCCACGGATTCTTAAATCCATGACCCTCGGGGACCTCGTGTGCAATGCATGTATGACCTGTGCCTGTCTTTCCCTATCTTTTATTTATTTATTTATTTATTTTTATTTATTTAATTTTTGCGGTACTGGAGATGGAGCCCAGGGGCATTCTACCTCTGAGATACACCCCCAGCCCTAGTTTTTAGTCTTTTTACTTTTGGAACGGGGTCTCACTGAGTTGCAGAGGGCCTCGCTAAGTAGCTGAGGCTGGCCGCGAACCGCGATCCTCCTGTCTCAGCCTCCCGAGTGCTGGGGTTACAAGCGTGCGCCACCAGGCCCGGCTTCTTTTCTGTCTAATTCTCCCCAAAGACCCACTGCTCTGCCTTCTCTCCCCCTGCCTAGCCCGCACACCTCCTCGGTCCTGAGCGTGTGTGTGTATAGGGTACACATGCGTGCCCCACCCGAGGCATCCTCCCAAGGATCCCGGTGACCCAGAGATGGGGTGCCAGGTGCCTCCTCCCAGTCTTGGGCTTGGGGGTCCAGGGGCCCAAGGAATCCCTGCAGCTGCCCAGAGGTGCAAAGGACCTTAGGTATGGGGGGCTGCTAGGCTCCCTGAGGGCTGCTTGGGGAGAGGCTGGGGACCACAGGGAGATGGGGCCCCACTGGGGGTCACAGGACAGGTCGTGGGACAGCGTGGCTGATGGTATCTAGAGCCCTGAGTAGAGAGGGACAGAGGGAAGAAGGGACTGTGAATTCTGAGTGTGTGGGTGCGCACGCATGCATGTATCAGAGGCTGGGGTGCGGTGCGCCGTGTCTATAAGGCAGACAGAGTCACAAACACGAGAGGGACCCTCCCGGCCACCCAGTCCCAAGAGACGTAGACACAGGAGCCCGTAGGGTCTTCAAATGCTGCTTCCAAAGCAAATGCAAAAACTATGGAGAGTCTGTATACGTGTCTATTCCCCCCCCCCTTTAAAATCAGGAGTGGCGGTAAATTTGGGGGCTGGGGGGAGAGCGCGGCCCGGCTGGGCGAGACGGAGGAGGCCGCTCACAAAGGCACCTCGGTTTCCCCCGCGCCTCTGTGTTTACTGATCTATGTGTACACACAAGGTGAGGTGCTTTGAATGGCTAATTTCCCAACGGCTTTGGCTCGGGCTGGCTGCAAAGTTGTGAACAAAATGTCTGACCATGCATTCAACTGGCTTACACAACTCTCCGTATGGAAATGAAGATAATCCGGGCCCAGCTTTGTGTCTGGGCTCCGGCAGGGGAGCGGGAGGGGAGGGGAGGGCCCGCAGCACCCGGCGCCAGGCGAGGCTCCCGGCCTTTCAGAAGAACCGTTTACTGCACGGGCTGGGGAATTTAGCTAGATTTTGTTGCTCAAACACTTAGGAGAATGTATTCTCTCGCCTCCCCCCACCCCCCGGGCCCTGGGGCCTGCTCCTGGCCACCCTCTTTCCTCCGCTCTCCCCAGCAGTGCAATGCTGGGTTCAGAGTAGGAAGGTTTTAGGCCCATACAAAAGAGGAGGGATTATGGGTAAGGTCAGAGGGCACCGGGGATTAGAGATATGACGTATTAAGAGGGTAAGATGGCCAGGAATACTTTTCGTTTCTATGAAGCCTGTGTTAATTGATGGGGAAGAAATCTCTCTTCCTCTGCGTCCCGCCCGCCACCTCTTCTCCCTGCTTCAAATTCAACCTCTGCTTCTGTGTCCTTGGACCTCCAATTCAGGCTGCCTCAGTTTATACCTGCTAAGTACACCATACTACGTATTATGTGAGCGCGATTTTGTGCCCTGCTGAACAGGCCACACTACTGCCTATTGTAGAGGTGTGATTAGCCGAGTTACTCAACCTCTCCGAACCTCAATTTCCCCATCTGTAAAATGGAAATAAGAAATAGCAATGGTTTTGGGGTACAGTGGTGCACGCTTGTAATCCCAGTACTTGGGAGGCTGAGACGGGAGGATCACAGGTTCGAGGCCAGTCCCAGTAGCTTAGTGAGAACTTATTTCAAAATAAAAATGGTCGGGGTCCCGGCATGATGGCATAGGCTTGTAATTCCAGTTACTTGGAGGCTGAAACAGGAGGATCGCAAGTTTGAGACCAGTCTCAGCAAATTAATGAAGCTCTCTTTCAAAATATAAAGTAAGCCAGGCGTGGTGACACAGGCTTGTAATCCCAGCATTTGGGAGGCTGAGACCAAAGGATTGTGGTTCGCAGCCAGCCTCAGCTACTCAGTGAGGCCCTCCGCAACTTAGTGAGACCTTGTTTCAAAATAAAGAATAAAAAATAGGGCTGGGGGTGTAGCTCAATGGTAGAGTGCCCCTGGGTTCAATCCCTGGTACGAGAGAGAGAGAGAGAGAGAGAGAGAGAGAGAGAGAGAGAGAGAGAGAGATAGCAATAATTATGCAATCAGAGGGTTTTTACAAAACTTAAAATTATCCATATTTATATGCGGGTAGGACAATGCCCCACACGTGTTTGAGTCCTATTTAACCATTCACTATTGACATAGTCCGGTGACCGAGGACCAAGAAGACAGTAGGTGTGTTGGGTGGTGTCTCAGACAACATTCTCACAGCTATAATCCCAAAACAACTGGCCACGCAATTTAGAGGAAGGAGATTTATTTGCTCGTTTTATTTGGGGGGGGGATATTTCAGGGTTCAGTCCATCTTAGGCCAGGTCTGCAGAGTTCAGCGTTTGGGAGCAAGAAGCAGAGAAAGGGAGAGAGCCAGGCTCTGCTCTCACCTTAGGGGGCAGGAAGGAAGGAGACTGCACAGTCCCGAAGGCCACATCCCCAGGAACAGCCAACCAACACCTATCTAGGTAACCTCCCAGTAAATCCATTACAATGAATTTATCCAGTGATGAGGTGACAACCCTCACGGCCTAACTAAACCAACTCTGGACGTTAGTATGTGAGTTCTTCTGGGAGCACTCTATAGCTGACCAGAACAGGCGGTGGTGTTGCTGATGGAGCAGAGGTATGGACACATTTAGAAAATCCTGAGAACCTTAAGCAAGACCCTCTCCTCCCTGGGATTGGAGTGGAGACATTTCACAGCCCATCTGTAGAAGAAAAGGACCAAAGATTTTCTAGTTAACCACACACTTGCCCTAAGTCAATGAAGCAATGTGCCCAACTGCAAAGCTAATACCGCCCCAGGCTGCTTTGATGGACACACGGGAGAAGGGTGTGGAGTCGCCCGGGTCCTCAGCTCGGCCCCGCTGGCATCTGGGTCTGCGTGGTTCTCTCTCTTGGGGGCTGTCCTGGGCCTCGTAGGATGGTGAGCACCATCCGGCCTCTGAGCAGGCAGAGCATGTAGCCTCCGTGACCACCAAAACCGTCTCCAGTCACAAAGAGTCACAGGCAGAGAAGCACAGCTCCACGCTGACCCAGTCGGCCCACCCCGGGGTACTCTCTTTTATTCCAGATTGCAAACTTCAAGACTAGGAGCTGGTTAGTGTGCGGAGAAAAGCCTTTGAAGGACGGGGATCCTAAACTGCCCCTTACTTAGAAACGAAAGCGCTCTTAAAGATGGGTTTATGGCTTTTGGAAGATATAAAGGGCTGTAACTTGGAAGAGAACCAACAAGCCGGGAACCCAGAAAGATAAGGAAAACCTGGGAATCCAGCTCAAAACTGCCCAAAGGTAAGAGGAGCTGTCGTAGAAGGGAGTGAGCTCTCTTTGGGTAGTGGCATGCAAGCCGCAGTCCCATCTAGTAGGGAAGAAATACTGCAGGGGATGGAGATGCCATTGCAAGACCCTTCCTCATCTTCAGGAGGAGTCCCCTATCAGCTTCTTTTATTTTTGCAGCACTGGGGATGGAACCCAGGGGCACTCTACCTCCGAGCTACACCCCCAGCCCTATTTTTTATTCTTTATTTGGAAACAGGGTCTCACTGAGTTGCAGAGGGCCTCACTAAGTAGCTGAGGCTGTCCTTGAACTGTGATCCTCCCGTCTCAGCCTCCCAAATACTGGGATTACAAGCACGTGCCACCACGCCCGGCTTCTAGCTTCTTTTCTAATCTTGAACCTGTTTTTTATTTCTTCTTTGGAGGTGCTGGGCGTTGAACTCAAAGGCATTCTACCCCCGAGCTATGCCTCACCTCTTTTTGTTTATTTCAAAGGGTCTCAGCCGGGCGCCATGGTGCATGCCTGTAACTCCAGTACTCGGGAGGCTGAAGGAGGAAAATTGCAGGTAGGAGGCCAGCCTCTGCAACTTAGCGAGACTCTGTTTTAAAATAAAACAAGCCAGGCGTGGTGGCACATACTTGTAATCCCCGCGCTTGGGAGGCTGAGACAGGAGGATCGCGCAGGTTCGAAGCCAGCCTCGGCTACTTAGTGAGGCTCTCAGCAACTTAGACCCTGTTTCCAAATAAAATATAAAATAGGTCTGGGAGTGTAGCCCGGAGGTAGAAAGTCCCTGGGTTCCATCCTCAGTACCACAAAAATAAATAAATAAATAGGGCTGGGTGAGGGTCTAACTCAGAGGTAGAATACCCAAGGTTCAATTCTCAGTACCCCAAAAAATAGAATGAAAGAAAAGAAGAAGGAGAAGGAGAAGGAAGAAGGAGGAGGAGGAGGAGGAGGAGGAGGAGGAGGAGGAGGAGGAGGAGGAGAAGAAGAGAGAAGAAAAGACTGACTTGAGTGTGGTGGCGCATACTTGTAATCCCAGCCCTTGGGAGGCTGACACAGGAGGATCACAGGTTCACCGACAGCCTCAGCAACTTAGTGAGGCCCTTTGGAACTCAGTGAGACTCCCTGTGTCAAAATAAAGAATAAAAATAAAATAGGGCTGGGGGTGTAGCTCAGAGGTAGAATGCCCCTGGGTTCAATTCCCAGTACCAAAAGTAAAGCAACAAGCCAGCGTGGTGGCGCACGCTTGTATTCCAGCACTTGGGAGGCTGAAACAGGAGGATCATAGGTTCGTGGCCAGCCTCAGCTACTTAGTGAGTGAGGCTCTCAACAACTCAGTGAGACCCTGTTTCAAAAAAATAAAGAATAAAAAAATAGGGCTAGGAGTGTAGCTTGGAAGTAGAATGCCCCTGAGTTCCACCGCCAGTACTCCACACAAAAAAATATATATATAATAAATAAATAATAAATAAATGGGGTTGGGGGAATAGCTTGGAGGTAGAATGTTCCGGGGTTCAAGGCCCCACACCACAAAATAAACAATAAATTGCGGCCCAGTGGTTTTCCCTGCAGAGGCCGCTGCTTCTGTGCCCCTCAGCTAAAAAGAGGGGTGAGCGAGGGCTGGCAGGTGCTGAAGACCCACAGCCCAGCCTTGGCGACGGCCTCCTGGCCGGGATCCCAAGGCTGGAGGAAACAACAGAAAAGGGGAATAATCTCCGTCGTGCAATTCAAGGTCATTTCCACAGTTGCCTCCGGCTGCTGAAGGGGACGGCCTGTTCTTTAGGACGCCCTCCCAAAGCCGCTCCTTTATGTCTAAGTGAATTTAAATTTAATGACGTGACAGAGTCCGTGCTCTGGGCGGGCTCACCCCGTCCTAAATGCCCAGTAGCCACAGGTGGGGACTGGACGACGCAGAAGGGCATTTCTGGAGTAGAAGGGAGTTCTGCCAAAGGAGCTTTTCCTTTTTTAAAAATGTTTTATTTTTTGCAGTACTGGGGATAAAACCCAGGGGCATTCTACCTCCGAGCTACACCCCCAGCCCTATTTTTTATTCTTTATTTGGAAACCGGGCCTCACTGAGTTGCAGAGGGCCTCACTAAGTAGCTGAGGCGGTCCTCGAACCGCGATCCTCCGGTCTCAGCCTCCCGAATGCTGGGATTCCAAGCGTGCGCCACCACGCCCGGCTCTTGAGCTTTCCTTTCTAATTCAGCAGGTTTGAGGACTCGTGGACACCAGTATGTTTTAAAACTCAGTCCGCTAAGTGCAGATGCGTGGCCGAGTGTGGTGCAGAGGGCGAGGGGTGTAGCTCGGAGGTAGAGTGACCGTGGGTTCAATTCCTAGTACTAAGAATAAAAAGTAAAATTTAAAAATAGGGCTGAGGGTATAGCTTAGAGGTAGAATGTCCCTGGATTCAACCTTTAGTACAGAAAGAAAGAGAGAGGGAAGGAAGGAAGGAAGGAAGGAAGGAAGGAAGGAAGGAAGGAAGCCGGGCATGGTGGCACACGCTTGTAATCCCAGCATTTGGGAGGCTGAGACAGGAGGATCGCAGTTCGAGGATGGCCTCAGCTACTTAGTAAGATCCTGTTTCAAAATAAAGAATAGCTGAGCGTGGTGGGGCCCGCTTGTAATCTCAGCATTTGGGAGGCTGAGATCGGAGGATCGCGGTTCATGGCCAGCCTCGGCTACTTAGTGAGGCGCTCTGCAACTCAGTGAGACCCTGTTTCAAAATAAAGAATAAAAAATAGGGCTGGGGTGTATCTCAGAGGTAGAATGCCCCTAGGTTCCATCCCCAGTACAACAAAAAAAAAAAAAGAAAGAGAGAAAGAGGAAGGAAGGAAGGAAGGAAGGAAGGAAGGAAGGAAGGAAGGAAGGTCGGTCGATCTGGGAACAGGGAAAATGGAAAGACTTTGACACCAGCGATGACCCCGTTGGTCCGAGTTTCCCCATCGCTCTGAGCCGGGCTGTCCAGGCCACCCAAGTATCTGGCTTCACATAATCAGCCAGAGCGACCCCTCGCCACCTCCCTCCCCGGAAGAGAAAAGCAGGGGCCGACTTTAAAGCACAGCTGCTTATTGCTGGGTAACCCCGGGCAATTGCTGGGTAACCTCTGCTGCCGCATCCGTAAAATGGAGATTCAAGGTCACGGGGCGCTGGTAGGATTCAGTGAAGCTTCAGAGGCCAAGCGCCTGGCACAGGGTTCATGGTCAAAACAAAACGTGGCCGGGCGGGGCGGCCCACGCCCGTGAAGCCAGCGCTTGGGAGGCTGAGACTGGAGGATCGCAGATTCGCGACCAGCCTCGGCTATTTAGTGAGACCCTGTTTCCACGTAAGAAATAAAAAATGGGGGTTGGGTGTGGCTTGGAGGGAGAATGCCTCTGGGTTCAATTTCCAGGACCATACACACACAAACACACACACACACACACACACACACACACACACACACACACGCCAGTTATTGTACTGAAGAGATTGCGCAAAATGTTTGTAGATTCCCTTTGTAGAAATATAGAGGTACAAAAGCAATAAGGAAGGGATTTGGGAATAAAATAACTAATGGATTTCACAGCTGAGGGGATGCTTCTTTGGGGCACCCAATGTCCCGCATCACCCAAATCTCTCATTACCCCTACCATTTCAACGCCGTGCGGTAGACATCATGAACGTTCATTGATGCACAAGCCTTTATTTCCAGTTTCTGGGGAAGGAGGGATTACAAGTTCTCTTCTCTTGAACTTAGGGGCAATGACGTGGAGGGTTTGGGCCAAATTAAATATGAACGAAAGTCATCGCACCGCTTGCTGGCTGGGCATTGTATGACCGGTGCTCAACTCTCCAGCTCTCTCCCCTCCGTTGTGGAGATCGAAGGGACAAACGCAGGGACGGCAGTGTTCTGTGAGGGTGATTCCCTCTCAAGCTGGGTCCCTGAGCAAATCCAGTGAGCAGAGGTGCACTGTTGACTTGCAAAAAACGACTGCGACGGGCAAGGCGTGAGTGAACCTTCCTTGTTTCAAACCTTGAGGCGGTCGGACTGTTTGTTACGTAGCATGACCCGGCCTGTCACTGACTGATACAACCCGGTTAGTCCTTCCCAGAGACTGCATCTTAAAAGCAAAATTTACACTTGCTCCTCCATGGATGTCTGCCCCTCTTACCACTGCTGAGACAGCAGGACTGGACTCCCCGAAGCTCCTAGAACTTCACGGCCAGAGCATCGTCCAGACGTGGGCTCCAGTTGGGAAACCAAGGCGAACCAAGAGCTACAGAAAGAATCCCGGCCACCCAGCAAACTTCTTCCTCTCTCCCTGCACCAAATGGCTGCCAAAACTTCCATGCTATGGCTCAAGTCCAACAACATATTAGAGGTGATACTTGTAAAACACACGCACACGCGCGCACACATCGGCATACACAAGACGCCCCAGAGGATTCCTCCTCTCTTTCCAAATAAAAAAGGCCATATTGCGCCTACAAAGAGCCACACTGCTCATTATGCGAAGGCTCTCCTAGTTAGTAACAGCACCGAGGTCCTTGAAACACGCTTAGCATCTTGCGATTTTAAGAAAATAATTATGCGATTCTAGAGTAGCTGCTAAGTGAGGTTGCTTGTCGGTAGAATGCTAATTTTTTTTTTCCTTTTTCTTTTTCTCAGTTTCAAGTGTTTGGGGGGGAGGGGCTAAAGCTGTATCTTGTGCCGATCGTGTAATTTATATGACTTTTTTTTTTTCCTCCTTCATTTGGAAAAACAAGGGCATCGGTAACAACAAAAACGGGTAGAAAAGCGCCGGGGTTTGGGGGCTGTCTCCGTTACGCTTGGATCTATGCGGAAATTGAGCACTGCTTTCTGTTCTCCTTAGACCCAACAATTGGAATGGCTAGGGTGAGGATTTGTCTTTGAGAACAATGGAGTGCTTGGAAAATTCCAGAAAGTTAAGACTCGCCACCTAGCCAAGCTCCCAGACGGAGTCAGGGCCTCCGGTTAGTTCTTTTCCGGACAGTCCCGGCTGAGCCGCACCTCCTGCTCACCACACGGTTCCTCCCACAAGAATCCCCCTGTGACCAGCTAAATGGCTGGATGCTCGGCCCTTGAAAGTTCTAAGGCTTCCTTCTTAGCCTCCTTCCAAACGCCTCCCCTTGGAGCCCGACCTGTTTCATAAAAAGTCTAACTCCTTCCTCAGCCAGGCGTGGTGGGCACGCTTGTAATCCCAGCACTTGGGAGGCTGAGACCGGAGGATCGCGGTTCGCGGACAGCCTCAGCTACTTAGCGAGGCCCTCTGCAACTCAGTGAGACCCGGTTTCAATATAAAGAATAAAAAATAGGGCAGGGGGTGTAGCTTGGAGGTAGAATGCCCCTGGGTTCCATCTCCAGTACTAAAAATAAAATAAAATAAAATAAAATAAAATAAAATAAAATAAAATAAAATCTGGCTCCCAGCCTAGTGTGGCAGTACTTGCCTACAATCCCAGTATTTGGGAGGTTGAAATAGAAGGATCGCAGGTTCGAGGACAGCCTTAGCAACTTGATGAGGCCCTCTGTACCTTAGTGAGACTCTGTTTCAAAATAAAAGATAAAATAGAACCGAGCGGGTAGCTCAGAGGTGGACTGCCTCTGGGTTCAATCCTTCATACCACAGACACACACAAAATGTGGTGGAGCACGCCTTTAATCCCCGTACTCGGGAGGCTGAGATAGGAGGATTGCAGATTCAAGGTCAGTCTCGGCAACTTAGCAAGGCCCTCCGCAACTTAGTGAGACCCTGTTGTTTCAAATTAAAAAGTAAAGTAGGGCCGGGAGTGGTGGCACACGGTTGTAATCCCCGCGCTTGGGAGGCTGAGACAGGAGGATCGCGCGGGTTCGAAGCCAGCCTCAGCTACTTAGTGAGACCCTGTTTCCAAATAAAAATGTAAAAATAGGTCTGGGAGTGTATGTAGCCCGGAGGTAGAAGGGCTTCCAGGAACCCCAGTACCACCAAAAAAAAAAAAAGTAAAGTAGGGCTGGGTGTAGCTTGAACACACACACACACACACACACACACACACACACACACACACACACACTGTGACGGCCGTCCAGCTAGGAAGCCCTCTCTTTCTCTGGTGCCGGCGTTGATGAAGCCATCTGCCACGGGGACTCCAGGGCAGGGGGCCAAGGGCGCTGCCGTGCAAGGGAGCTTGGGAGCCGGTCTTCCTGCTCAGCACCACCTGGCTGGTACCCATGGCAGACTCGGGGAGACGTCCCTCAGCCGAGCCGAGTTCAGGCCCGACCACTACCACTGCAGGAAAACGTGGGGGGCTGATGTTTTCAACGACTGGTCACTCAGTAGTTGATGCAAATACTAAGCTCAGCCGGGCGTGGGGGCGCACGCTTGTCACCCCAGCATTCGGGAGGCTGAGGCAGGAGGATCGTGGTTCGCGGCCAGACTCAGCCACTTGGTGAGGCCCTCTGCAACTCAGTGAGACCCTGTTTCAAAATAAAGAATAAAAAGTAAGGCTGGAGGTGTAGCTCGGAGGTAGAATTCCCCTGGGTTCTATCCCCAATACCCCAGGGAAAATAATACTAAGCACAGCACCCCAAAATCAGGTAGTGCTCAGACAGGGTGGCCACCGGCGCCTGACTGCCCAGCATAGGAGCGGAGACCTGACTGTTTGCAGGCGCTGGGTTCCCTTAGGGCACAGGATGGGTCTGAAACCTCATTGAGTCGCTCAACAAACCCAGAACACTGACTCGGCACCAGGCCGTGAGGGATCAGGGACACCCGGACCTGCCCACCAGAGGCTTCTACTGTAGAAAATCCAATCAGTCACAGGTAGCCCAGCCATGGTGTAATCGCCCTGGAGACGGAGGTTGGCACGAGTGTGGGCCAACCTGTTAAGATGGCTTCTTAGCGCTGTTCCCCAAAACAGCGGATTTTTATCTCTGTATTTAGAAATGCAAGTCTTCCTTTTCTTTCTCTTTTTCTTTCTCTCTTTCTTTTTTTTTTTTTTTTTTTTTTTTTTTTTGGTGCTGGGAATTGAAGCCAGGGGCACCGTGCCTCTGACTTACACCGCTAACCCTTTTTATTTCTAGTTCGAGACAGGGTCTGCCCAAGTTGCTGAGGGCCCCGCTACATTGTCCAGGCTGGCTTTGAACCCGCGACCTTCCCGTCTCAGCCCCTCCCTCGGGTACTGGGTTCACCTGCGTGTGCCACCAGGCCTGGCTTCACCTCAGCACTCCCTAGGACAGGAGCGAATTTCTCTTGGCATCTGCCCGATGTTGATTTGATTCAACGAACTTTGAAGAGTTCCTGATACTACTCTCCGATATCTCTTCTCAATGCCATTTTCGTTCCTTCTAATTTAGTTTCGAGACCACAAGTGTACGTAGCTTTTTAGGCTTTCTAGAGATCTTGGACCGGCCGCCGGTCGGCTGCAATTTCATTCTTTCTTATATATATATATATATATATATATATATATGACTTGTACAACAAACAGATCTCAGAGCCGGCTCTCGCACACCCAAAGCCCCAGGCAGGTTGCAGAGACGTTCAGAATTTGTGGTCCACGGGTCTGAAATCCCCAGAAATCTCAAATCCATACACAGCTTAGTCCCGAGGATTAAGAAGTTCTGATCTCCGGCCCACTTGGCAGAGAGGACTTTGACGGGCAGAAGCAAAGGTAGGTGAGTCGGAGGAAGTTATTAAATCAGCGTCCTCGAGCTGGGAAGTGAATACCTAATGTCCCACGGACGCCGAGATCTGTGATACATCATCTTCCGTGATGGTAAGATGACGCCATATATCACCCGCCCGTAATAAATAGCATATCATCTGCTCAAAATATTTTATCATACAGTATCATGACATCTGCCCACAACATCATAGATTATTATGGGATAGACGCTTGGCGTTTCCTCTTAGAAAGAGCATCCTCAGATATGTTTGTTTAAAAGGAAAAATGCGGCCGGGAGTGGTGGCGCACGCTTGTAATCCCTGCGCTTGGGAGGCGGAGACAGGAGGATTGCGCAGGCCGCGCTGGCTTAAGAGACCCTGTTTCCAAATTTAAAATATATATAAAAATAGGTGTCTGGGAGTGTAGCCCAGAGGTAGAAGGGTTTCCAGGAACCCCAGTACCACCAAAAATAAATAAACAAATAAATAAATAAATGAATAAATAAGACAGGCGTGGTGGTGCACGCTTGTAATCCCCGCACTTAGGAGGCAGAGACAGGAGGATCGTGCAGGTTCAAAACCAGCCTCTCTGGTTTAAGATACCCTGTGTCCAAATTTTTAAAAATATATAAAAATAGGTGTCTGGGAGTGGAGCCCGGAGGTAGAAGGGTTTCCAGGAACCCCAGTACCACCAAAAATAAATAAATAAACAAACAAACAAATAAATAAATAAATAAATAAATAAGACAGGCATGGTGGTGCACGCTTGTAATCCCCGCACTTAGGAGGCAGAGACAGGAGGATCGCGCAGGTTCAAAACCAGCCTCTCTGGCTTAAGATACCCTGTGTCCAAATTTTAAAATATATATAAAAATAGGTGTCTTGGAGTGGAGCCCGGAGGTAGAAGGGTTTCCAGGAACCCCAGTACCACCAAAAAAATAAAAATTAAAAATTAAGTATCTCAGAGGTAGAATGCCTCTGGGTTCAAGCCCCAGTATAGAAAGAAAGAAAGAAAGAAAGAAAGAAAAAAAGAAAGAAAGAAAGAAAGAGAAAAAAAATTGTTCCCAGTTCGGAACTGCCGCTCTATCTTTAAAAATCCAAGATTGAGCCAGGCGTGCTCAGATATGTTTGTTTAAAAGGAAAAATGCGGCCAGGCGTGGTGGCGCACGCTTGGAATCCCAGCATTCGGGAGGCTGAGACAGGAGGATCGCAGGTTCGTGGCCAGTCTCAGCTACTTAGTGAGGCCTCTGCAACTCAGTGAGACCCTGTTTCAAAATAAAGACTAAAGAAAATAGGGCAGGGGGTGTAGCTTGGAGGCAGAAGGCCCCTGGCTTCCATCCCCAATACTGGAAAAAAAAAATCAAAGATTGACCAGGCCTCGGGGCTCTCTCTGGCGCTGTTTTTGAACACTCCGTCCCCAGGCAGGTGGATGGGGAGCTGTCCATCAGCGCCTCCGCGTGCCCCGGTGTGAACTGGGGGGGGGGGGGCGCGTGTGCAAGGAGCCCCCCCCACGCGTTCCTGCAGTAATTCTTTTATCTTTCTCGCACACCCTGGGCGTTATGAACATTCATCAAATAATTGACGCGGATGAAATTAGCGTTCCCTGCTATGTCGGGCAGATAAACTTTGCTGAATATTGATTTCACACAAAGGAAATGACATGTGCTTGTGCCTTACCCTTTATCTGGCCTGGCCAGGGGATGCGCGGGAGGGGGGCGGCCTGGCCGCCTCCGGTGGAGACGCTGCCCGAAGAATTACCTTTATCTCCTCTTCCACAAGAAGACAAGGGAAGATAAGGCGCCAGAGGGAGGGAACGCGGGCCCTGGGCGTTGGGGAAATCCGCAGAAGGCGTGGGACCGGCCGGCCCTGCGGGACCCAGCCGGGCACGATGAATACAGAAGAGGAAGGAGGAGCAAACTGACAGACAGGGCTCCACAGCTCCGTCCTAAAACCAAACTGATCCACTCAGCCGGCTGGCCTGGGACTGCGGGGTTTTCTAAAACATGTGAATTTCAGGGCCAGATCGAAAATAGGGATTTGCATACCAGGAGGGCCCAAGACTTCCACTGCCCTGGTTCTATCTTTTAGGATGGAGTAGCACAGGAGAGGCGGCATAAGAAAGACTGCTCTTTTGTGTGTGTGGCAGGTTCGAAGCCGGCCTCAGCAACTTAGCGAGACCCTGTTTCAAATAAAAAAATAATTTTAAAGGGCTGGGGTGTGGCTTGGAGGTAGAATGCTCCCTGGGTTCCCCAATTTCAGCACAAGAGAGGGAGGGAGGGAGGGAGGGAGGGAGGAGAGAGAGAGAGAGAGAGAGAGAGAGAGAGAGAGAGAGAGAGAGAGAGAATGTGTGTCAGGCAAGTTAGCTTTCTTCCTTCCTTCACTTTGACTTGAAAATTCAGGAGTTCGTTATCCCTCTGCCAGCAGGGCCAGGCAAGCCTCTGAGAAGCCAGGGAAGGGGGAAATGTTTGATTCCTCTGAGATCTTCACGTTCACTTTACTGAAGACCTACTATGTGCCAGGTCTGTACCAGAAGCCACCTCTCCCTCCTCTCCCCCTCCTCCTCCTCCTCCTCCTCCTCTTCACAGAGAATGCCTGAGCAGCCAATGCTTTCTCTCAATATGGGTCAGCCGGGCGTGGTGGCGCACGCTTGTCATCCCAGCATTCCGGAGGCTGAGACCGGAGGATCAGCCTCAGCTACTTAGTGAGGCCCTCTGCAACTCAGTGAGACCCTGTTTCCAAATAAAGAAAGAAAGAAAAAAAAAAAGCAGAGGGTGTAGCTCAGAGGTCGAATGCCCCTGGATTCCATCCCCAGACCCGCAAAAAAAAAAGAAAAAAATCACACCAAATTGGGCGTGGTGGGGCACGCTTGTCATCCCAGCATTCGGGGGGGCTGGGACGGGAGGATCGCGGTTCGCGGACAGCCTCAGCTACTTAGTGAGGCCCTTTGCAACTCAGTGAGACCTTCTTTCCAAATAAAGAATAAAAAAGAGAGCTGGGGGTGTAGCTCGGAGGTGGAATGGCCCTGGGTTCCATCCCCAGTACCTCACACACACAAAGAAAGACCACACCACTGTGGTGCGTGGTATCCATGGGGTGCAGAGGGAGCCCCGGAGCTCCAAGATGAGGACCCGCCAGCCTTCAGGGGGCAACACCCGGTTCCCGCCGCCCCGGGATCCTCCTTGGTCACCCCGGTCCACAGAGACCTCCACGTGCTACAAAGGCCCCTCGCGCCCACTGTCCGCCTCGCTCCAGAAGCATCTGGGGCAGCTCTGTGAGGTCAGGGCTGCAGCCTGGTCCTCTCCACAGGACGCCAAAGCCACCTTTGGCCTGGGCTCCTCCCCCAGTGCTCCTCCTCCTCCTATCTAGGGGCATTCCACCTCCCAGCTACACCCACACCCTTTTCTAATTTTTTAATTTTTATTTATTTATTTTGGTGGTACTGGGGGTGGAACCATGGGGCTTTCTATCTCCAGGCTATATGCCCAGACCGATTTTATTTTATTTTATTTTATTTTATTTTATTTTATTTTATTGCAGGTCTGGGGATGGAACCCAGGAGCATTCGACCTCTGAGCTACACCCCCTGCCCTATTTTTTTATTCTTTATTTTGAAACCGGGTCTCACTGAGTTGCAGAGGGCCTCACTAAGTAACTGAGGCTGTCCACGAACCTCGATCCTGTGGTCTCAGCCTCCCGAATGCTGGGATGACAAGCGTGCGCCACCACGCCCGGCTTCCTATTTTATCCTTTATTTGAAAACAGGCTCTCACTAAGTTGCTGAGAGCCTCACTAAGTAGCTGAGGCTGGCTTCGAACCTGTGCGACCCTCCTGTCTCAGCCTCCAAGGGCGGGGATGACAAGCGTGCGCCACCACGCCCGGCTCCTTTTTCTTTATTTTGAAACAAGGTCTCGCTAAGTTGCTGAAGGTCTCACCAAATGGCCGGGGCTGTCTTTAAACCTGCAATCCTCCCGTCCCAGCCTCCTAAGCGCTGGCGTTCCCGGGGTGCATCGCCACGCCCGGCTCCTGGCCCTGCAACGAAGCCTAGACACTCATCCATGACCTGGGCCTCACGATCGCTCACAGTCAGGTGGGGAAACTGAGTCCCAGAGAGCAGAAATGACCTGGCTGGTAAGTCCTCTCCCTGAGGCATTGGTGAGAATTCTTTCATCTGTCTGAGAACTTAATTCCTCTTCTGCAACATGGGGATCCTGTCCCAGCTCCCAGGGGCCTGGACTGCACCGTGGGGACCGGGGCGGGAGGCAGCGCGGCTTCTCTTGAAGGCCTGATGGTCGGGTCATTTCTAAGCCCCGCTGGCCTGGCCGGGTCTCGGCCTGGAGAGTTTGGGGGCGACTGTCCCCTACTTCAGCCCCCGTGGGTTCCCGGGGCGGGGGTAGAGAAGCTGGCGAGAGGCTCCGCCCTGCCCGGCCTGGACACCCCCTGGCCACTCCCCGCTCGCTGGAGCCGGCCTCGGTCCCCACGGGGGGCCGTGGGGCTCGGCTAATTGCATATCATTTCTCGGGGCTCCCCGCTGTTCAGCTAAATTCACTGGAACTAATGTGTCCCGAAACAAATTTCACAGAAGAGACAGGGCGATTACATGATATTTACTTTTCCTCCTGCAGCCCCGCCCGAGGCTGGGGCGAGGCCAGGGGAGGGGAGCGAGGGGAGGGGAGGCGGGCAGGGTGCCCAATGGCCTCCTTCCCACTCCGAACCCGTGCCTCTGCAGGGGGCAGGTCACAGCACCTCCAAGGGGCAGAAGTGCTCCAGGAAGCTGGCGTGGTGGGCGTGGTGGGCACGCCTGTGATCCCCGAGCTCCAGGGATGGGAGGATCGCAGGTTTGAAGCCAGTTTCCGCCACTTAGCGAGGAGGCCCTCGGCACCTAACTGGGACCCTGTTTCACAATAAAATATAAAACAAAAAAAAAGGGGTTGGGGGTGTAGCTTGGAGGTGGAATGCCCCTGGCTTCCACCCGCAGAGACAAAGAGGGAGGAGAGGAGACAGAGGAGACTGCCTGAGTCAGAGACCCAGAGGCTGCGGGACACCGGACACCCCGGGCCTGCACCAGCCAGGCACCTGCCCAGGCTCCCAGCCCTGGTCCTGGGGTTCACAAGCCTCCATCCCCCAGCCTCCACCCCATAACACCAGCCCCCCAGTCCTGCCGGGTCCCCCAAGTCCTGCCCGGCCCCCACCCTCCCTCTGCCGTCCCTCCCTCCCTCCCTCCTGTCCCCTTCCCAGCGCCTTTGTGGCCGCCCCAAGTGCGCAGCGACAATGGCAGGGTGATGGGTTAATTCGCGCGCGGAGGGGACGCGCGGGCGCCGGGACAATGCTGGCGGACGCCTGGGAGCCGGCCATTGTGCGCGGTGTGAACCGCGCCTGCTGTTCCCGCCGCCGCCGGGTTAACCCCCTCGCGCCCTCGCCCTTGAACCCCGGAGGCCCGGCCTCCTCGACCTCCCCTTCTCCTCCAGGTCAGGAGACAGGTGCTCAGATGCTGGAGGCCGAGAAGTCCCCGGGAGGGCCCGGCTTCAAGGTCACGCCGGCCTTGGCAAGGTCAGCCTCTGGTTCCGAGCTGGGCTGGGACTGCAAAACCCAGCTCCACCCCGCAGCTGTGCTCCAGCCTCAGCACAAAAATAAAATAAAATAAAATAAAATAAAATAAAAAAGAAGGGGGGGGGAGGGTTGTGGTTCCGTTCTCCCGCAGGGATCATGAATCCCTTCCCTTCCAGACATCAGCGCTGGGTGGGTCCTGGCAGATGTGGGCAACCACTGTCTGTCCACCTTTGTTCCCGGGAGCCCCCGGCGGGGTGGTTCCAATCAGAGCCCTGGGAGAAAGGCAACCAGGCCCAAGCTCCCCCTTCTCCACTGGGCTCCGGCTGACCAACCCCCCACCACACCGTGGCTGAGAAGTGGGGTTACCTGTCCCCCACGGAGCCGCGGGTGGCGGGAGAGATGGGAGACGCAGCCCTGTGGGGCTCAGGCAGGTTCTGTCTTTTGCTGGTACTTCAGCTCGCATTTGCCAGTGGTGTGAAGGGCCAGGATCCTTCTAAGCTGGGCGGGCGCGGTGGCACGCTTGTCATCCCAGCATTCGGGAGGCTGAGACTGGAGGATCGCAGTTTGCGGACAGCCTCAGCTACTTAGGCCCTTTGAAACTCAGTGAGACCCTGTTTCAAAATAAAGAATAAAAAATAGGGCTGGGGTGTAGCTTGGAGGTAGAATGCCCCTGGGTTCCATCCCCAGTACCAAAAAAAAAAAAAAAAAAAAGATGATGCTTCTAGAAGAATCATGGCTGGGCCAGAAGACCAAATCTCCCGGAAGCTGCTTTAAAGACCCTAGGAGCCGGGTGCAGCGGCTCAGCCCTGTGATCCCAGTACTTGGGAGGCTGAGACAGGGGGATCTCAGGTTGGTGGCCAGCCTCGGCTACTTAGTGAGAATCTGTTTCAAGCTAAAAAATAAGACAGGGCTGGGGGTGTAGCTCAGAAGTAGTACACCCCTGAAGAAAAGAAGAAAAGGAAGACAAAAAATAAAGAAAAGGGAAAAAGAAAAGAATGAAGTTAATTTAAGTACTCGGGTCACCTGTTTCTTTAAGATCAGCAGCCGGGCGTGGTGGCGCACGCTTATCATCCCAGCATCTGGGAGGCTGAGACAGGAGGATCGGGGTTCGCGGCCAGCCTCAGCTACTTAGTGAGGCCCTCTGCCATTCAGTGAGACCCTGTTTCAAAAAAAAAATAGGGATGGGGGTGTAGCTTGTAGGTAGAATGCCCCTGTACCGAAAAAAAAAATCATCTGAAAGCTGCAGACCCCATCCCCGAAAGAAGGTGCAGGGGCTCCCACATCGGCCTCAGCATCCTTGACACCCCAGCAATAAACCTCCACAACAGCAGAATCCACACTGGGGCGGTGACTTGTCTTGGGCTCATGATAATGGACCAAACTCCCCGCTCTCCTGACTTGCGATTCAGATTGGGGGTGCTTACACGCCCCCGAGTTTGACATCGGGCGGGTGTGAACGTGGTCTGGGTCGCCATCCCCATCTCTTCCTTGATCACCCTGTTTTTACACCCGGACCCCTTTTTCCAAAAGAAATGAAAGCCAGGGCTCTGGGCTCCCCAGGCAGAGCAGTTTCTTCCTTGTAAAAGCCCCAGGTCCACAAGGAAGGGAGTGCGGCAGGTGCCTGCGGGCGGGGCCTGGGAGGCACAGATGGAGGCGGCCTGGGCTGGGCCGAGGGGCAGACGCAGCCACCCCCGGAGCCTCATCTGCTCTGCTATCTCCCCATTGTGTGCGGCGGCTGCCCAGGCCCTCAGCCAGTCGGCAGCCCCGCCCCAGCGCCCCGGAGGGAGCCGCAAAGAGGGTCCCCTCTCCGGCCCACGCTGGGGCGGAGGTGGGCGCCGGCTGGGTGGGAAGGAGGGAGCTGCGGAGGGGAGGCCGGGAGGGGGGTGTCAGAGCCCATAAATCACGCCCCACTGCGCTGCTGTTTAACACACACTACTCGGACGAGTTGTCAATGAAACCGTTAATTAATTAGCTAATCCCGCAATGAAGTCGATTCTAAATGGCTCCCCCCCTCCCAGCCTCCCATTTAGATAATTACTGCTGCGGGATCTTTTGTGAGTCTTTTTTTTTTCCCCCAACACGGATGGCCCTGGAACACGGAGGGACATGAATTTCAACCAGGGATTGGCGGGCCGTCCCCAGAGCTCCTGCCAGGGAAGACCCTTCTCTTCGCTTAGGCAAAAACTAAGAAAAAAAAGGGGGGGGGGCCCAGGGAGGAGGGTTGGAAGGGGAAGCGAGCTCCCGTGTTTGGGGTTTGATTTGGGTTTCTTGATAATTTGCGGTTCTCTGGAAGCCTTCCTGGGCCGGGTCCCGAAGAGGAGATACCACTAATAATGCTTATGTCTTCTGCGTAGAGCCAGGCCTCCTAGCTGCAAATTTCTGCAGCCACCGTCTCCTTGGTCCTTCTCTTTACATCTGGTGGCAAGTGGCATTGCGGGGACAGGACAGCTTCACTCCAAATGGGGCAGAGTCCAGCTGTCTGACCCGCTGCCAACCGTCCTAGCAACTCTGGCGTATTATGGAAGGGGTGCCAAGGGTACTGAAAGGGGATATGGTGGCCAACCTCCAGGCGGAAGGGAAGAAATACTCGTGAGCTGGGTGTGGTGGTCACGCCTGTCATCCCAGTACTTGTGGGGCTGAAACAGGAGGATGGCGGGTTTGAGGACAGCCTCAGCAACCTAATGAGGCCCTCAGCAACTTAGTGAGACCCCTTTTCAGAATAAAATAGGGCTGGGGTATAGTTCAGAGGTAGGATACCCCTGGTATTCAATCCCTAGTACCAAAAATGAGAGAGGAGAGAGAGAGAGAGAGAGAGAGAGAGAGAGAGAGAGAGAGAGAGAGAGAGAGAGAGATTTTATGAATGAATGAATGAATGAATGAATGAATGAATGATAACAGACCCCTCTCCGTTGCGGTACTTGTCTCTCACTGGTCTCAGCGGGCCTGTTCCTACCTGGGGCTCCAAGGGAGGGCGCTGCCCAAGTCTGGCCAACCAGAGTCTGTTTCTCACCGCAAGCTCTGTCCCTGGTATAAAATGGATTCGCCAGGAGTGGACCTGAGACCCAAGCCAGGACAAGGAGACTCAACCATCAGAAGTGTTAGCTAGCCGGGCGTGGTGGTGTCCGTCTATAATCCCAGTACTTGGGAGGCTGAGACAGGAGAGTCGCAGGTCTGAAGTTAGACGCCACAGCCTAGCCAGGCTCTCAGCAACCTAGAGAGACCTTGATTCAAAACAAAAACTGAAATGGGGCTGGGAGTGTAGGTCAGAGTTAGAACACCCCTGGGTTCAATCCCCAATACAAAAAAGACAAAGAAAAGAGACGGAAGAAAGAAAGATAGAGCCAAAGAAAGGAAGGAAGGAGGAAGGGAAAAAGAAGAAAAAGAAAGAGAGAAAGAGAGTAATGAGGAAGAAAAGAAAGAAATGAAGAAAGAAAGAAAGAAAGAAAGAAAGAAAAGAAAGGAAGGAAGGAGGAAGGGAGAAAGAAGAAAAAGAAAGAGAAAGAGAGTAATGAGGAAGAAAAGAAAGGAAGAAAGAGAGAAAGAAAAAGAAAGGAAGGAGGAAAGAAAGAAGTTCTCAGTTCCTGCGATCACTAAGCTAATACACTGTCCACTGGAAGTCACTGGAGCCATTTTGCCACCAGAAACAGAACCGCATATAACAAGCACCATGTCTGGCAATGCTCTCTGAGCCCCTGGGCCCAGCTGTGCCTGACGCCCATCTGCACTTGGACCGTTTCTCAGTCACATAGGTTTTCACTGATGGAGCATCTACTTCCCTTCTCCTCCCCAGCAACACGACCTCGTTTTGTTTAAAGCAGCAGCAGAACGCTGCTAAGAGTCTCACTAAGTTGCGGAGGCTGGCCTCGAACCTGCGATCCTCCCGTCTCAGCTTTCCAAGTACTAGGATGGCAGGCATGTGCCAGCGTGCCCAGGTTATTGCTTCCTTTTTGAGAGAAAATCTCACTATGTTGCCCAGGCTGGTTTCTCCTGGGTTCAAAAGATGCTCCTGCCTCAGCTTCCCAAGTAACTGGAAATCCAGGTGTCTCCACCCATCTTTCTTTTTCTCTCTTTCTTTCTTTCTTTCTTTTTTTTTTTTTTTTTTTTTTGGGCGGGTCTGGGGATGGAACCCAGAGGCATTCGACCTCCGAGCTACATCCCCTGCCCTATTTTTTATCCTTTTTTTTGAAACAGGGCCTCACTGAGTTGCAGAGGGCCTCACTAAGTAGCTGAGGCTGTCCGCGAACCGCGATCCTCCAGTCTCAGCCTCCCGAATGCTGGGATGACAAGCGTGCGCCACCACGCCCGGCTCCGTCTTTCTCTTTTAACTTTCTGTGTGGTTTCTTGTGAACTACAGATAACCGATTTTGTGCTTTATCTGACCTGGGAATCTTTATCTTTTAATAGATAAATTTAAGCCACTTATATTTATTGTAACTTGCACAGTTGAAATTATTTTGATCATTTTTTTTTAATTTTCTGATTTAAAAAGTCAGAAAATAAGGATTTCGTCAGTCCTAAAGTTCTGCGATTCGAATTTTAGAATCTCTTGGTCTGATATTACAGAATTTTATAATTCTAAGATGTTAGTGTGAAAAAGAAGCTGTGAGCTGGGCGTGGTGGGCACGCTTGTAACCCTAGTACCTGGGAGGCTGAGACAGGAGGATCGCGGTTCAAGGCCGGCCTCCGCTACTTAGTGAGGCCCTCTGCAACTCAGCGAGACCCTGTTTCAAAATAAAGAAGAAAAAAATAGAGCTGGGGATGTAGCTCGGAGGTAGAAAGCTCCTGGGTTCCATCCCCAGACCCGCATACAAAATAAATAAATAAATATATAAATAAATGAACAAATATGATGTTGCACGAGTCAAGTAAGGCCGCTTAGCTAATAATGTGTCAAACTGGTTAATTGCAACAAGTGTTTCATCCTAAGGAAGGATGTTTGCCACAGGGGGAACGGTGCGGGCAGGCGTGTGGAATCTCTTGGTGCTGGCTTTGCAGTTCTCCTGTGTCCCTACAAATTTCTAGAATTAAATGTTTGCTTGTTTAGAAAACAAAGAGAAACCAGGCCCGGTGGCCCACATTGGTGATCCCAGAACTTGGGAGGCCCAGACAGGAGGGTTGCAGGTTCGAGGCTAGCCTCAAGCAACTTAGCCAGACCCTAAGCAACTGAGTAAGACCTTGTTTCAAAGTAAAAAATAGAAAGGGCTTGGGGTTTATGGTTGGGCAGTAGAATGCCCCTGGGTACAGTCCCTCGTTCCAAATAAATACATCAATATGTGTGACTTGTTGTATGTCCATTGTATATATACAGCTCTATAAAGCTGGATTTTGAGCCCAGTGTGACAGTGGCTGCCTGT
Organism: Muscardinus avellanarius; assembly: GCF_963383645.1. Taxonomy (NCBI): domain Eukaryota; kingdom Metazoa; phylum Chordata; class Mammalia; order Rodentia; family Gliridae; genus Muscardinus; species Muscardinus avellanarius. The sequence goes on along the minus strand of NC_137807.1, from coordinate 8,408,055 downwards.
AATCCCAGTAGTTGGGAGGCTGAAACAGGAGGATTGAAGGTTTTGGGCCAGCCTCACCCCGCAATTTAGACTCTCAGCCACCTAGTGAGACCTTGTTCCCAAATAAGAAATAAAATAAGCCGGGCGTGGTGGCGCACGCTTTTTCATCCCCGCGCTTGGGAGGCAGAGACAGGAGGATCGCGCAGGTTCGAAGTCAGCCGCGCGCGCTGGCTTAGAAGACCCTGTTTCCAAATAAAAATGTAAAAATAGGTCTGGCAGTGTAGCCCGGAGGTAGAAGGGCTTCCAGGAACCCCAGTACCACCAAAAAAAAAAAAAAAAAAAAAAAGAGAGAGACCCTGTTTACAAATAAAATATTAAAAAATAGGTCTGGGAGTGTAGTCTGGAGGTAGAAGGGTTCCATCCCCAGTACCACCAAAAAATAAATAATAAATAAATAAATAAATAAATAAATAAATAAAATGGACTGGGGGTTTGGCTTGAAAGCAGAATGTCCCTGGGTTGTTCAATCCCCAGTCTCACACACACACACACACACACACACACACACACACACACACAGAGTATTTTCAAAGCAAGCCTATTCAGAGACAGAAACGAAGGGCGTATGGGTGGCCGAGTGCGGGGAGCCGGCTGGTGTCCGGACACGGGTGGCCGCCGCCCTCGCTGGAGCCTGAGATGGGCTCCGGCCCGTGGGCACCTCTGGGGGCTAATTCTCCTCCCCCAGGGGAGTTCCTGGGAAAACAGGCTTCATTAGCCAAGGGCCGGGCCTCGTGGAATTCTGTGTTTGCTAAAGATTAATAGGGTGTCTCCAGTGGAGGAGCCGAGGGGTCTCCCAGCCTCGTTTCCTCCAAATCAGCCCCCCGCCACGACTCAGCCGCAGTCATGGCGCCGGGAGCGGGAGGGGAGGCAGCTGAGGGCCTCGCGCTCCTCCTCCTCCATAAAGCCACGCAAGGAGCCCGCTGCGGCCGGCGCGACCTCTCTGTGCAGTGTCTTCGGGAGAGCAGGGTTTCCTCGGGCCTGGCTCCAGGACCTCGGACCCCAGCCCGGGTCCGGCTCGGCCCGTGGCGTCTACTTTTGGAAATAAGCTCAGGCGGGGAACTGCTACAAAGCCTGGGCCTTTGGCCCCAAGATGTCTGCACTCTCTTGTTCCTGCCCGTGAACGCCACAAAGGCCAGGACCGGGGCTCACTCTGTCTCTCCTGGATAACCACAAGCTAGCCCGTCTTCATGTCTAGGACCCCGACTTCCATTTTGTTTTGTTTTATTCAAGTTTTTTTCACCCTTGACACTGGGGGTAAGCCTAAGGGTGGTCTCCCACTGAGCTAGACCTCTATCCCTTTTTCTTTTCCTCCTTCCTCTCTGTTCTAAGGAGTGGACCCAGGGACATTCTGCCTCTAAACCATAGCCCCAGACCCATTTTATCTCCTATTTTGAAGCAGGGTCTTGCTATCTCGTTGAGGCCTTGAACCTGCGATCCTCCTGTCTCAGCCTTCAAAGTCCTGGGATTGTAGGCGTACCCACCACGCCCGGCTTTTCTTCTTTCTTTTGAGACAGATTCTCACTAGGTTGCTGAGGCTGGCCTCAGAACTGTCACCCTTCTGCCTCAGCCTCCTGGGTAGCTGGGATCACCGGCGTGGTCTCCGTGCCTGGGCCCCACTCTGTTCCCTCCGCCCCAGCACACAACAGCAAGCTCAGGGAAGGGCAACTAGATTGGTCAAATTCACCAACCCCCAAGCAGCTCTTAGAACATTCAGGACAGACCCCACACCAACCTTGTCTCCCCAATTTCTACCCTCTCCCTGCTAGAAGCTCACTCTCAGCCGAGTCGATATATTCTCTCTCTGTCTTGTAAACCTGTTCCCTAGATCAATACAGTTTTGATGTAATAAAGTTAAAAAGTCAAAATTAATACCATCATCAGATGAATACATGAACAAAACGTGGTCTCTCCAGACGGTGGAATATTATTCAGTTGTGAAAAGGGAATGCGCGTGGCAACAGGGACGAACCTTGAGATGCTGAAGGTGGGGGCAGATGCAAAAGACGGCATTATGGGATTTCATGCAGATGAAACTTCTAGAAGAGGCAGGTCCCTAGAGACAGCACGCAGATTAGCTGTCCTGGGGGATGAGGAGAAGGAGGGCCGGGACTGACGGCTTAATGGGTAGGAGTTTCTTTTGGGCTGATGAAAATGTTTCGGAATTAGATCCGTGATGACGGTCGCCCAATTCTGCGAATGTTTATTCAATGACACTTTAAAAGGGTTGAAATAAATCCGGTTCTCTATGAGTTTCGTTTCCATTAAAAAAAAAAAAAATCCAAGATGTCAACATTTTAAGTGGTGGGGGGGGGCGTGCAGAGATGAGAAACGAGTCAGTGGGTCTGTGTCCCTGCCGCCTGGGAGTCTGCGCCCGCACCCCCTTAAAGCCCAGAAGACAGAAGTGTGCCCCAAACTCATTAAAAGTCCAGAAACAGAACTGGGGCCCGTCCCCCTCCCCCGGCATCCCAGTGCCTCAGGACTCCATGATGCTCTCCCACAAGCCGGGGGCGCCTCCGTCTCCCCAAGGTGAGCGGGGGCCCTGGCGCTGGAGGAAGGCCGGCCCGCCCGCCCCGTGGGCCTCCATGACCAGCCCTGAGGCCCGGGCTGTGGCTGCCTGGCTGTGGCTGTGGGGCCCGGGAGCCAGCTTCGCTCAGGGGCGGCACAGCCCGGGCCCAGGGCATTAGCGTGTTTGCTCAGCAAACACTGCGGGGCTGGGGGAGGAGCCGCGGCCAGTGCTCAACACACAGCTCCTGTTTGCTGGCTGGCGAATAGCTCCATGCGGCGGGTAGGGGGGAGAGCCTGGGCTCAGGGGCCCCCGCTGGGGCTCCACGGGGACGGCCTGATCTGCAGGCACCGGAGCCTCTCACCAGCCCGGCGTCCACGCAGCCTCGGGCAGACAGATGGGCCTTCAGAGCAAACCGTGTTGGATTTCTTGCTGTGTGATGGCAGGCAGGTTACGAGATGTCTCTGAACCTTGGTCTCGCCATAGGAACTGGCCCTCCCTACCTTCCTTCCTTCCTTCCTTCCTTCTTTCCTTCCTTCCTTTACTGGGGATGGAACCCAGGAGCATTCTACCTCCAAGCTACACTCCCAGCCCCCCCCCCTTTTTTTTATTCTTTATTTGGAAACAGGGTCTCACTGATTTGCTAAGGGCCTTGCTAAGTAGCTGAGGCTGGCCGCAAATGGAGATCCTCCTGTCTCAGCCTCCCAAGCACTGGGATAACAAGTGTGCGCCACCACGCCCGGCCACACCTACCCCCTTTTTGTTTTTTTAATTTTGAAACAGTAGGGTCTCACTAAGTTCCTGAGGGTCTTACTAAGTTGCTGAGGCTGGTCTTGAACCTGCGTCCCTCCTGTCTCAATACTGGGATTGAGGGTGTGTGCTACCACACCCAGCTTGCTATGTGGTTTTCAATTCACATGAGACCTTTTCTTTGTTCCTCTTTTTTTTTTCCTTTTCTTTCTTTTCGTGTTTAATCCCACTCCTAAATCCCTTCCCCCAGCAATCGTGTTCATGATTGTTCTAAAGGTGTGATTATTGGCCGGGCATGGTGGCGCAGGTTTATAATCCCAGTACTTGGGAGGCTGAGACAGGAGGCTGGAGGTTCGAGGGCAGCCTCAGCTACTTAGCGAGGCCCTCTGAAACCTCCCGAGAACTGTTTCAAAATAAAAGATGGAAGCCAGGCGTGGTGGCGCACGTTTGTTATCCCGGTACTTGGGAGGCTGAGACAGGAGGATCCCAGGTCCACGGCCAGCCTCAGCTGCTTAGTGAGGCTCTCTGCAACTCAGTGAGACCCTGTTTCAAAATAAAGAATTAAAGCCGGGCGTGGTGGCGCACGCTTGTAATCCCCGCATGGAGACAGGAGGATCGCGCAGGTTCGAAGCCAGCCGCACTGGCTTAGGGGACCCTGTTTCCAAAAATAAAATAGGTCTGGGAGTATAGCCCGGAGGTAGAAGGGCTTCCAGGAACCCCAGTACCACCAAAAAAATAATAATAATAATAATAATAATAATAATAATAATAATAATAATAAATTAAAAATAGGGCTGAGGGTGTAGCTCAGAAATAGAATGTCCCTAGGTTCCATCCCTAGTACTGCAAAAAAAAAAAAAAAAAACTTAAAAAATAGGGTGGGGTATAGCTCAGAGGTAGAATGCCCTAGGTCCAATCCCCAGTACTACACACACACACACACACCATACACACACACACGGTAGTTGTGGGGTTTCTGGGTTCAATCTCCAGCACCAAAAGCAAAAACAAAACAAAAAAAACCACTTTTATCTGGGAAGAGTCCAGGAATCAAAGGGAAAATCTTACTTGAAAATGAGAGGGAGATACAAGAAGGCAGCCCTGCGCCCCCAGAAGAGGCTTCACGCCTAGTAGAGGATTTCAGGAGCTCAGCTCTTAAACAGGGTCTCCTAAGCCAGCGCGGCCGGCTTCAAACCTGCCCGATCCTCCTGTCTCGGCCTCCCAAGCACGGGGATTACAAGTGTGCACCACCACGACCGGCTAGCAAATTTTTTAAAAAGAGCTGGGGGTATAGCTCAGAAGTAGAATGCCCTGGTTTCAATCCCCAGTACCCTCCAAAAATTAAAAAAAAAAAAATTTTTTAACTTAAACTTGCAATTAAACAAACCACAGTAAAATAAGCAATAAGTACTTACAACTCACGGGTTCTGGATTATTTGGCTTCTTGTTATTTTTCCCTACAATTGTGAGGCTATTTATAGCCATCGGTGTGATAGAAATACTATACTAGAACTATGTTTGTCTTCCCAACTATTAAACTATCATACTGTACACACTGTGTCTCTTCTCAGCTATCATGTTACATACACTGTATCTTTCCCTAAGGATCACATTATATACTCTGTGTCTCTTCTCAAGTATCATATTACATACACTGTATCTCTTCTCAGCTATCATATTACATACACTGTATCTTTTCCTAGATCACATTATATACTCTGTGTCTTTTCTCAGCTATCGTATTACATACACTGTATCTCTTCTCCATTCCTTCAGGGACATCAGGTGGGATATTTACACCATGGAAATCAACAAACTCTACAAGCCAAGAATTTGGTTTTTTAGAGAATCTTGTCAGATAGGGACCAGCACCCCACTGCCCAGGGGCCTCTGGAAGCCAGGGCAGCCCTCCCTTTCGCCCGTCTGTCTGCGAGCAGGCAGAGGGACGGACGGAGGCCCCTGCTTTATTTAGGGCCGTGGTGGGAGTGGACCACACAGTGCAGAGAGAGTCATACCCGGTGCACGTGCCAGACCAGCCAGGAGGGAGCAGCGTCTACCCTCCTCCTCCTCCTCCTCCAGCCGGACGGTCAAGCTCCAAGATGCCAGCCGTCACCCCCACTTAATTCCCACCATCTTCTCATAACTACTCTAACTGCCCCATGTCTCCTGACTCTTCTGCAGTTGGCAGCCAGAGAATGGGGCAGAGGGTTTTTTTTTCTTTTATCTTTCTTTCTTTCCTTTCTTTCTTTCTTTCTTTCTTTCTTTCTTTCTTTTTTCTTTTTTTTTTTTTTTTTTTGTCCTGAGAATGACTCTCGATAATTGGGACTCCTACTTGCTATTTCTCTGCCTTCTATTTTACCCGAAAACTGCCTGGTGGTAATTGCCCATCCTCTGGCACGGAGAGGGAGCCAGCCCTTCTGCCGCACACGCTCCCAATTGGGCTATTACCGCCCCGGCCCACTTTCCCTTAAATGGCCCTGAAACGATTTTTCGACATTGTGGAGGAGAAGGAGAAGAGGCTCATCTTTCTCAGTCTCAGAGAGAAAAAGAGGATGCGAAGTCCCGCTTTATCCCTCTGGGATGGGGGTGCAATGAAAGGACTTCTCACCCTTTTCTTTTCTTTTTCTTTTCTTTTCTTTTCTTTCTTTTTTTTTTTTTTTTTTGTAATGACAACCTGGGGGCTCAGTCATTCCCATTTCATAGAAGGGGAAACTGAGGCTGGGAATCGACCCCGTATTCTCATCCCACGAGGGGAGCAGGATGGGAGCATGGCCGTTCCCAGATGTTGGCCGGCACCGAGCCGTTCTCACCCTGAAGGTGCCTCCGCACATCGGGACAGCCCTACCAAAAGCACAGCACGCCCATACCCCAGAGCTGGTTTTGCTGAAATTAAAAATGAATATACAGCCGGGCATGGGTGGCACACGCTTGTCATCCCCATCCTTGGGAGGCTGAGATGGGGCCAGCCCCACTACTTAGTGAGGCCCTTTGCAACTCAGTGAGACCTTGTTTCAAAATAAAGAATTTAAAAAAATAGGGTTAGGGGTGTAGCTCAGAGATAGAATGCCCTTGGATTCTATCCCCAGTTCGGTAAAAAAGAAGAAGAAGAAGAAGAAGAAGAAGAAGAAGAAGAAGAAGAAGAAGAAGAAGGAGGAGGAGGAGGAGGAGGAGGAGGAGGAGGAGGAGGAGGAGGAGGAGGAGGAGGAGGAGGAGGAGGAGGAGAAGGGGAAGAGGAAGAGGAAGAAGAAGAAGAAGAAGAAGAAGAAGAAGAAGAAGAAGAAGAAGAAGTAGAAGAAGAAGAAGAAGAAGAAGAAGAAGAAGAAGAAGAAGAAGAAGAAGAAGAAGAAGAAATAAAATTAAACAGATTTTCACATTTCCCTTCTGCAATTTGGCTCTACAGACTCACTGAATGGCTGGCTGGCTAGGAGTGGCTTGGCTCTTCCCAGGCATGCTCAGGAACTTCTGGCAGAGAGAAAAAAATCTGAGTTAAACTAGCAGAGATATTTAATTTAATCTGCAATATGTGTGTGTATCATATGTATATATACTATTATATATTATATGCTATATAACTCAGCCAGGCATGGTGGTGCACACTTGTAATCCCAGCATTTGGGAGGTTGAGACAGGAAGATGGTGGCTCACGGCCAGCCTCAGCTACTTAGTCAGGCCCTCTGCAACTCAGTGAGACCCTGTTTCAAAATAGAGAATAAAAAATAGGGCATAGTGGCACATGCTTGTAATCTCAGCGCTCGGGAGGCTGAGACCGGATGATCACACAGGTTCGAAGCCAGCCTCAGCTACTAAGTGAGGCTCTCAGCAACTTAGTGAGACCCTGTTTCCAAATATAGTATAAAATAGGTCTGGGAGTATAGCCCGGAGGTAGAAAGCCTCTGGGTTCCCACCCCCAGTACCACCAAAAAAAAAAAAAAAAAAAAATAGGGCTGGGGGTGTAGCTTGGAGTTAGAATGGCCCTGGGCTCCACTGCCAGTACTGCAACAATAAATAAAGAAAAAAAGAAATAAAGAATATGCTATGTATCGCTTCTCAACTATCATATTATATACTATGTATCTCTTCCTAACTGTTATATAGACTATGTATCTCCTCCTCTATATCTGTATATGTTGAGGGAGCTGGGCATGGTGGCACGCATTTGTAATTCCAGTACAAATGCTAATCCTTACATAGGTACATAGGATCAGGAGGCTAAGACAGGAGGATCACAGGTTCTAGGACAGCCCTAGCAGCTTAGTGAGACGCTCAGCAACCTAGTGAGACCCTGTTTCAAAAAACAAAACAGCCGGGCGTGGCGGCGCACGCTGTCATCCCAGCATTCGGGAGGCTGAGACCTGGAGGATCGCGGTTCGCCAACAGCCTCAGCTACTTAGTGAGGCCCTCTGCAACTCAGTGAGACCCTGTTTCAAAATAAAGAATAAAAAATAGGGCAGGGGGTATAGCTCGGAGGTCGAGTGCCCCTGGGTTCCATCCCCAGACCCGAAAAAAACCAAAAAAACCAGAATTTAAAAGGGCTGGGAGTATAGCTGAGAGGGGAAAGGCCTCTGGGTTCAACCCCCAGTGCCAAAAAAAAAAAAAAAAAAAGAATGCCTATTTGCCTATTTTTGAAAGCAAATAACAAAATTTGGGAAGACAGGAGGGAAGGGATTAGAGTCAGGAGGAAACACCTGGGAGGGCGCTTATCTTCATTAGAGCACTGGGGAGGTCGGAGCCAGGAAAGAGGGAGCCTACGGGTCCTCCATCGTGGAGAGCGCTGGGAACCTGACCCACCAATTGTCTCCTTAGGCGGTGACGTTTTTATGGACACCCAGCCGAGCAATTAGCGCCCTTGACATAAAATATGTGGCCTAGCCCCGCGTTTATGAATTTTGAGGAGGGGCTTTTCTTTATCTATTTCGCAGCCAAGCATTTCTCCACCCGCCCCCCTCCCAGGTCTCAGACATCCTCCTAGGTGCCGGCTGCATCTGGACTTGCTCCTGGGGGCTCCAGGACTTCCCTGAGGGCAGAAGGACGGCCAGCTCTCCCTGCGGGGACAAAGCCCACCTGTCCTCTGACACCTCCACACACACGCACACACGCGCGCACACGGAGACCCCTTCCCACGCACGTGCCGCGCCCACGGCTCAGCTTGCAGGTACCCCAAGGGGGTACAGCCCTAGGCTGCAGGCCTGGCTTGGGGGGGGGGGTCCCATCAAAGCCCCTCTTCCTCCTCCTTCCCCTCTCTCCCCTCCCCTCCTCCTCAAGAATGCTGAAAGAAATGGAAAATACTTCGCTGCAAAAATGTTGGGTCTTTGTTGGGGCCCAGGAGGACACAGAGCATAAAAGGTCTGAGAAAGCCGAGGGGGGGTGGAGGGCGGGGGTGGGGGGGCGAGGGGAAGAGGACGGATTCTCCGTGTCTAAAGGGGAATTAAAGTGCTTTTACTGGAGTGAAGAAATCGGCCGAAGAATGACCGGAGAACAAAGGCAGAAACTCGGCGCACAAGGCCCGCTGAATAGGGCCGATCCCCTCAAGTTTGTAAGCCTCCTCCCTGCGCCCTAAGCCTTCCTTACTTGCGGCCGCCCTGAACAATCGGCGAGGGGGAAAACACCGCCGGGGGAGGGGAAGGGGGGATGGCCGAACCAGGGAGAGAAACCCTAAAATAAAAGGTAATCCCTCCGGCACTTTGTCCTCGCAGAGCCTACCAGGGATCTGATTAAAGGTCCCAGATGAAGCTGTCCCGCTATTCACATGCAAGAAGCAGGATTTACAAGAAAAGGGAGAGAGAAGAATGGGCCGAGAGAGGAGAAAAGAGGAATTATTTGTGGCCCTGGACGCTTGTTAAGCACTTTTGTGTTTGCTGGTACCGGACAAGACAAGGCTGCCGTGGGCACAGGGAAATCGCCAGCGAGCATCCCTCCCCGGCCCGCCGGCCTCTGCCCGCCCCACCCGAGGCCGGACCGTCCTCCACACACACACACACACACACACACACACACACACACACACACACACACAGGCTGTCCTGTTGCAACAAGTCAGGCTCGACACTCACCAGAGAATGCCAATTAACCCCCAGTCCCCGCTGACCAGGATCGAATCAAACCAACCTCCCTGTGCCCAGAGCTGGGTGGCCTCCGAGGCAAAGGGCTCCAGAGGCTGCCACTGCCAGGGAGGCGGAGGCCGGAGCATCCTTCGGGAGAGCTGGGGCCTCCTAATGGTGCCCCGAAAACCGGCTAAGGTCCCCGCTCGCCTGCTCGCAGATGCCCCTGGGCTCGGCCTGGGGTGCGGCTCCCCATCAACCGGGGAAGTCAACTCACATGGGAGCCTTCCTCCCAACTCAGATGGGAGCCCTCCTCCCGGCCCCTGCTCTCCCCGACCACCCCGTCCTTTCCTGAGCTTGGCTCTCAGAAGATGTCAGAAGCCAGTTGCATGCAATCCGTGCAGGGTAGAAACAAGTGTTTGTCACCCACGAGGTAGAAATAGCCGTAGACCACACGGTTTTGCAGTGAGTGCGCGTAAGCTTCCCACTCCTTGGTAAACTCTGCGGTGGTGTCGGCTGCTCCGCAGCGGCGGACAGTGGACAGTGACCACCTCTGTCCACCGCGGGGTCCCCGGGGCCTGGTGCAGCTCTTGGCCTAAACACACCGCGTTAGCAGTTCTTGCCGAGTGAACGAATGATTGAATGAATAGGCAGGGCACTGGGTCAGAGACAGCTGACCTATCCACCCTGTGCAAATGGCTTTTGATGTTTGGGTTTTTAGGTGGTTTTTTTTTTTTTTTTTTTTTTTTTTTTTTGGTGCTGGGGATTTAACCCAGCGGGCGTTCTACCTCTGAACTCCACTCCCAACCTTTTTATTTGTTATTTTGAAACAAAGTTCTTGCTAAATTGTGGAGGTTAGCCTCAAACTTGAGATCCTCCTCTTTCAACCTCCCAAGTACTGGGATTTACAGGCGTGCACCATAGCGGTTGGGCTCTATTTTTTCTTAATGGAAGAATGGGTTCTTGAAAGTTACATAAGGCCCCCGAGGGACAAAGCCAAATTGACCAGGCCTGGTGGTACACACCTGTGATCCTAGTGCGTGGGAGGCTGAGATAGGAGGACCGCAGGTTTGAGGCCAGCCCCTTGGCAATTTAGCAAAACTCTCAACAACTGAGTGAGTCTTGTAATGAAACAAAAACATAAAAAGGGCCAGGGATATAGCTCAGAGCTAGAATGCCCCTTGGGCTTAATCCCCAGTACAAAGGGAAGGAAGGAAGGAAGGAAGGAAGGAAGGAAGGAAGGAAGGAAGGCAGGCAGCCAGCCAAACCCAGCCGGGCATGTTGGCCCACGCTTCTAATCTCAGTACTTGGGAGGCTGAGGCAGGAGGACCACAGGTTTGAAGCCAGCCTCAACTGAGCAAGGCCCCCCGCAACTTAGTGAGACCCTGTTTCCAAATAAGAAATAAAAATAGGGCTGAGGGTTTAGCTCAGAGGTAAAATGCCTCTGGGTTGAATTCTCAGTGCGAGAGAGAGAGAGAGAGAGAGAGAGAGAGAGAGAGAGAGAGAGAGAGGGAATTTGGTGTATTGCATGGACGTAGGTGTCTTTCCCACAAACCATGGAGATGTGTGTTCACACGTACGCATACACAAGCACACATGCACGCACACACACGCGCGCGCCCACACACACCTCAATTACACCTCGGGAAGCAGAGCTAATGGACGCTAGATTGATTCAAAGATAACAATTAGAGCACAATTTTAATCCCTGCTGCGACTGAGACGCACAGTTTATTTTTAATTTGTATCCATAATAAAAAATAATAATTAAAGGGGCTGGCAAACCGCAGCTTTTGCCGGGAAATCAGATTTCCGCTGCCCACCTTCACCCCGCCGGGAGCGCGGCCGCCTCCGCCGCCTCCGTCTCCGCCGCCGGTGCCCCTCCATCACGCCTCGCTCCCGCTCAGAAGCCGGGGACCCCACTTTAAATATAGAGACTCATTAATTAGGGGGAGATGGAGAGCGAACTTTTTTTTTTTTTAGCGTCTACTTTGTGCCAGGCACGACGCTAAATATATTTCTGCAGATTATTTCATTTAACCCTTGTGGCCAGTCTGTGGAGAGCAGCTCGGCTTCCTCTCGTTATGGAGGAGCCCAGCGCTGGCTGCACCGCCAGCCGGGCGCGGGACGGGGCTGACGCGGGCCCAGCGAGCCAGTCACCGCCCAAGAGCCTTGCCTAAGGATGGGTGGGCTCCCAGCTCTGGCCTCCTGGTCCTAGGTACTGTTTGCTGCCCAGATCTCTACCAGACTTTTATGCCGCTCCAAGCCTCCTGTTTGAAACAAACAAACAAAAAAAAAAAACAAAAAAAAGTAGAGGGGAAGGTTTACCCGGGGCTCGTGCTCTGAGCCTCTGGCTGATTCCAAACCAGTCGGAGATTCTAAGAAAATATCACTGTGGCGGCCGTAAGCGAAGGGAGGGAAAAGGAAGCCCGGCGTGGTGGCACAGGCTTCTTATCACAGTACTTGGGAGGCTGAGACAGGAGGATTCCGGGTTTGAGGACAGCCTCAGCAAGTAGCGAGACTCATTAACCTAGAGAGACCTTGTTTCCAAATATAAATAAAACAAGGCTGTGGGTGTAACTTGGAAGTAGAATGTCCTTGGATTCTATCCCCAGTACCAAAAAAAAAAAAAGAAAAAGAAAAAGAAGGAAAGAAAAAGAAAATGTAAAGGAAGAGGAGCTGGGCGTGGTGGCTCACGCTTGTAATCCCAGTACTTGAGAGGCTGAGACAGGAGGATCGCGGTTCGTGGACAGCCTCAGCTACTTAGTGAGGCCCTTTGCAACTCAGCTAGACTCTGCTTCAAAATAAAAAATAAAAAATAGGGCTGGGGGTGTAGCTTGGAGGTCAAATGCCCCTGGGTTCCATCCCTAGACCCGCAAAAAAAAAATAAAAAATAGGGCTGGGGGTGCAGCTCGGAGGAAGAATGCTCCTGGGTTCAATCCTCATCCCCGTACAGCAAAAAGAAAGAAAAAAGAAAGAGAAAAGGAAGAGGAGGAAGAAGAGGGAGGAGGGAGGCCAAGGAGGAAGGAAAAGAGGAGGAGGAGGCGGCGGCTTACTGGTTGAGGCTAGCCTCAAAACTACGACCCTCCTGTCCGAGCCTCCGAGGCCTCGGGTTTCTGTCATCTGACACCTTTGTCAATAAGCTGTCTGTCCTGCCGGCTCAGGTCAGAGGCTCCTCCGACAAGAAGACCTTCCTGAAATCATCTCCTGTCTGAAGCGCCCTCCTCCCTGGCTTCCCGTAGCATTCGATGTCTTTTGCCCGTGGTGTTCTCCACCCGCGGCTGTGTCTCGGCGTGCCCCCGCCCACCTCCCCTGCTGGCCTTGGGGCTCCCAGAGCAGGGACCATTCCCATCTTTCCACGGCACCCAGCACCGGGGCTCACACCTTCTACTGGGGACCCCTCTCCCTCCTCGTGACATCTCCCTCTTTAGCCTGCCTGCCCCTCAATCAAAGTCTGTTTTCTTGCAAACAGTGTGCACACATCGTGCCACACACCTGTGCTTGGGAAACAGAGACAGGAGGGTCACAGGTTCAAGACCAGCCTCAGCAACCTAATGAGACTCTCAGGGACTCACAATACCCTGTTCCCAAAGGAAAATTTTAAAAAGGCTGGGGACGTGGCTCAGAGGCAGAATGCCCCTGGGTTGGATCCTCCTCTCCCCCGTACCCCGCACAACAGGAGAAAGTAGAGAACTAGTCGATACAATTATTGATAGATATTGATAAAATTGATAGATCAAAAGAACCGATAGAAATGGATAGATATTGTGGGTGTGGTGGTGCACACTTGTAATCTCAGTACCGGGGACGTTGAGACCCGAGGATTTCAGGCTTGAGATCTCAGCATCAGCAACTTATGAGACCCCCAGCAGCTTAGTGAAACCCTATTTCAAAATAAGAAATAGGGCTGGAGGTGAAGCTCAGAGGTGGAATGCCCCCGGGTTCAATCCCCAGTGCCAAAATAATAATGACGATGATGGTGATAATAATGGTAGATAAATGATGTTGACCTGGGTAATAATAACATAGATAATAATAATAATAATAATAATAATAATAGCTTCCAGTCGCTGAGAAGTCATAGCTGAGCTACTGAGTTCACATGGTGTGATACTGCAAGGGTGAATTCTGCACCTCCCCAGGTTCAAATCCCAGCTCTACCGCCGGCCAGCTGTGTGCCCTCGGTCAAGTTCCTTAACCTCTCTGTGTTTTTATCTCTCATCTGTCACAGGGTTCTTGTGGTTAACTGGTAAAAGAATGCATTCCTGGCAATGAAACCAGAGTCTCACACAGTATAGGGACTCAAGAAATGGAGTCTGTATCGTTATTATTATTATTATTATTATTATTATTATTATTAATGGCTGCTGACTAACATCCAGAATACTAGCAGCAAATACCCTCCATGAGGGCTTGCTTTGCCAAATACTGTTCTACAAGCAGGATTCCACCCATCTAAACAACCCTTGCATTAACTCATTTCACACATTTTTTTTCCTAACCATAAGTGGAAAAGCTAGAATAAGACCTCAGACAGTGTAAAAAGACCATAGTTCTTTGTCCTGTGGGGTGAGAAAGAGGAATGCCACCCAAAGAGACGGGGGACTGGGTGAAACGACCCCGGGGTTCTCCGGGATCCAGGAAGGCTCACCGCAGGACTGTGTGCTGGCTGTGCCTCTGTCCGTGGTGCTGAAAATGTCAGCGCCAGGCCCAGACCCTCAGGACCAGGACTTGGGGCCCAGAGAGCTCTTCTTAGAAGGCAGTGACTTTATCCATGGGCCCTGCAAAGCAATAGATTTGGACCCAAGGTATGGCTTTTAGTAATTTGCCAAGGTCCTTGGGGGCCCTGACTATAGAAGACATGAGCCCTATCCCAGCCGCCATCAAACACACAAGTGACTACACTTAACCCTTCTTAACCGAGTTCACTGGGAATCTAGGACTTTCACAAGCTCCTTATACACAGAAAAGCCGTGTATCTCCTGGAACCACAGTGTAGACGTGACACTGGACCCCTCCCAAGCGAGGCAGACGTCTCCTTGTTCAAACCCGGGTGAATATGTGCCCCCCTCTGACACATCATTGAGGCAGACTCATGTCTCCTCGGTCTTGGTTGGAGGAAAAGCAGAATTTCAGGACTTCGGGATCTAAAATGATTTCCTAGCCGGGCGCGATGGGCACGCTTGTAATCCCCGCGCTTGGGAGGCGGAGACAGAAGGATCGCGCAGGTTCCAAGTCAGCCTCGCTGGCTTAAGAGACCCTGATTCCAAATAAAAATAATATAAAAATAGGTCTGGGAGTGTAGCCCGGAGGTAGCAGGGTTTCCAGGAACCCCAGTACCACCAAATTAAATAAATAAATAATGATTTCCTAGATTCCAGGTGTGATGGTGCACACTTTGTAATCCCAGGACTTGGGAGGCCAAGACAGGAGGATCACAGGTTCACGGCTAGCCTCAGCAATTTTGTGAGGCTCTGTGCAACTTAGTGAGACCCTGTTTCCAAATTAAAAAAATAAAATGGGGCTGAAGGTATAGCTCAGAGGCAGTATAGCCCTGAGTTCAATACCCACCACTACAAAAATAAATAAAACAAAATAATTTCCCCTCCAACTCAACAAAGCCTTCCCTCATTAACCAAAACACCAAGATCAAATTAGGAGGTAAAATACCTGACTGGTCTGGTGTCTTGTGCAGGTATAAATAGGTAACAGGAATTCATCTCTGGGCAGGTGTCTGGGACTCAGAGACAACCCGGGTGGGGCTACTTACCACCTTGAACAGGTGCACTGAAGTGGCCCGACCTGTGCTTGGTGTGGGGTGTAATAAGCAAGTCATTCTGTTATCCAGGCCCTCCCTCTGCTCCTCCTAAACACCATTCTTTCTCACCCAACCAGTTAAACCGGTTCTCTCCCTCCTCACCAACATATTTGGAGAGTAGTAATTTCATTGCTGGCCATTCCAATGGATAGATTTGTTCAAAGCCTGAAATTGCCATTTGGGGCTGGGTGTGATGGTGCGGGGCGCACGCCTGTAATCCCAGTACTTGGGAGGCTGAGACGGGAGGGTCGCAGGTTCAAGGACATCCTCAACAATGTGGCTAGACTCTCGGCATCCTAGTAAGACCCTCTTTTAGAACAATAATAAATAAATAAATAAATAAATAAATAAATAAATAAATAGCTAAGGGTATAGGTCAGAGGTAGAATGCTCCTGGGTTCAATCTTAGCATCAACATAAATAAACGGGCATTTTTATAGGTCTTCCCAGTCATAGGCAGACAATTACATATTATAACATCAGAAATAAACACTCTGTGAGTGCCTCCCCCCCCCCCTCTCTCTCTCTCTCTCTCTCTCTCTCTTTTTTCTTTCTCTCTGCCTTTCTGGAAGCAAGAAATAGGTTTGTAGTTTTGGAAAGACAACCTTAGCTGGGAGTAGTGGGGTAAAGAATTCATCACACTTTATAAAGCATCAGAATAACATTGACAGAGCTAAAACAAACAAACAAACAAACAAACAAACAAACAAACAAAAAAAGCTACCCTCAGTGGCCATGTTCCCCGCAACTGAGACTAGCAAATCAGCCGTGTGTGTGTGTGTGTGTGTGTGTGTGTGTGTGTGTGTGTGTGTGTGTGTACACGCGTGCGCGCTCTTGGGGATCGAACCCAGGGGCTTTCCACCTCTGAGCTACACCCCCCAACCCTATTTTATTTTTTAGTTTGAAACAGGTTCTCACTAAGTTGCTGAGGGCCTTGCTAAGTTGCTGTGGCTGACCTCAAGCCTGGGGTCCTCCTGTCTCAGCCCCCCAAGTTTTGGGCTCATAGGCATGCACCACCACGCCCAACCTAATTCAGCCATTTTTGAAGGAGAGAAAAAAAATTATTCTCACACTTAGGAGCAAATTGGTTGAAATAATCCACGCCATCCTCTCCTGTCTCCTTGGCTAATCAGATTGGTAAATGGTTGGTGTTTCCCCCCCTGCGGCTGCTGCCTCGGAGGTAAGGAGCTAGAAACGGGGCGGGGGCAGGAGGGAGGGCTGTTCCGTGATAGATGGCTGATTCGAGGATGCCTGTGATACTTAACTTCCTGGCAGGCACAGAGAATCGGATTGGTCGGACAGCTCCCCCTGTGTGGCACAAACAAGAAACATTAATTAAAAATAATTGCCACCCCCTCCCCAGAACGAAGAGTGTGATGTTCAGATCCATTTTAAGAAAGGTAATTTGATGCCAATAAATTACAATTATAAAAACTTCATTACAGTCAAGAGCAATCTAGCCTCCATTGTCCTAATTACACATTGTAGGAATAATGAATGCTAATGATTTAATGTACAATAATTACCACGATTGAAAAATAAAATATAATAATCGCCATTGTTAGTGTTATCAATAATACAGATATTTTGGCATGGCTAATCTCCACTTGAGGCTAAGATAAAATTTCCGAGACTTTTTATTTGGTCCCAAATTAGACCTCCCCTCCTCACCCTTTCATATCCCTCTCCCAGCTCCGTCTTTATATTAATTTAATTTTTTGTGCCAGGCGTGGTGGCGCACGCTTGTAATCCCTATGCTTGGGAGGCAGAGACAGGAGGATCGCGCAGGTTCAAAGCCAGCCCCGCTGGCTAAAGAGACCCTGTTTCCAAATAAAATACGAAAATAGGTCTGGGAGTGTAGCCCGGAGTTAGAAGGGCTTCCAGGAGCCCCAGTACCACCAAAAAAATAAATAAAATAAAATAAATTTTTGTAATGCTGGGAATTGAACCCATGAGTATTATACCTCTGCGCTATTTCCCCAGCCCTATTATTTATTTATTTATTTATTTATTTATTTATTTATTTATTTATTGTTGTACCGGGGATGGAACCCAGGGACATTCTACCTCTGAGCGACACCCCCAGCCCTATTTTTTTCTTTATTTTGAAATAGGGTCTCGTTGAGTTGTAAAGGGCCTCACTAAGTAGCTGAGTCTGTCTGCGAACCGTGATCCTCCAGTCTCAGCCTCCCAACTGCTGGGATGACAAGCGTGCGCCACCGTACCCGGCTTATTTCTTTCTTTATTTGTGATACACTGGGGATGGAACTCAGGGCCATTCTACCTCCGAGCGACACCCCCGACCCCTTTTTTATTCCTTATTTTGAAACAGGGTCTAGCTAAATTGCCAAGACCGGCCACAAACCTGCGATCCTCCTATCTCAGCCTCCCAAGTAGTGACTGCAGGCATACACCATGGCACCCTACAGAGAGCTATTTTCTTATCCCCACGTACCAGATGGGGGAACTGAGGTTCTGAGGAGCCGAGGTACATTGCTTGCGGGTGTGAAGCTGTGGCGCTCAGATACCCTGTGCTTGAGGACCTCTTGGTGTGGTTGTGGGGGATAAATTAGCAGAAGCCCGTGGCAGGTGCTGAGGGAGTTAAAAATAGCCTGCGAGCGCGGGTAGCTGAGCGGTCAGGAGCTCAGCGCACCCCTCTCCGAGGCGGGTTGAGCGGTAGGTGAGAACGAGGTAATTAAGAAATTAAAAGGTAATTTCCACTGACGCTGCGGCTCGCCGAGCCCTGCGATCATCTAACTGATGATGCACGGCGTGGAGCCCACGCAGCCCCGGCTCCCACTGCGGTCCGCGCTTCCCAGACCTGGCACCAGGAGGGATCTGCGGGCCCTGGGCTTCCTGGGAGAAGTAGCCGCAGGCCCCATGGCTCCATCCATCCGTTAGACTCCATCGCCCCATCCATCGCTCCATCTATCCATTTAGAGAGAGGCAGTCTCTCTCTCTCTCTCTCTCTCTCTCTCTCTCTCTCTCTCTCTCTCTCTCTCTCCTCTCTCTCCTGGATGTCTCTTCTCTCCTCCCTCCTCTCCCCTCTCCTCTTCTCTCTCTTCTATTCTCCTCTCCCCTCTTAGTTGAGCCCTTCATCTTTCTCTCTTCTTCACCCCTTTCCTAAAGTTTCCACACCTCCATTTTTCTTTTTCCTTCACTTCACCAATTCTTCCTACTGAGCAGGTTGAGGTGTGGCTCAGTGGTCCAGCTCCTGCCCGGCTGAAAGGCCCTGGGCTCCACCCCCAGCTCAGTAAGGAGGTAGGGACCAGGAGAACAGGAACGGGTGTCCTCAAACCCTGCAGGAGATCGCACTGACTTGTTGCCAGGCCCCGCGTGATGGTGGCGTGCCTGTAATCCTAGTACTTGGGAGGCTGAGACAGGAGGATCACAGGTTCAAGGACAGCCTTGGCAACTTAAGGAGAGACCTTCCCCTCTACATTTCAAAATAAAATAAAATAAAATAGGGCTTAGGGGTAGAATGCCCTTGGGTTTTAGCCCCCAGTAACTAACACACACACACACACACACACACACACACACACACACACACAGAGTTACTTCTCACCCTGCAGACCTCTGTTTGGGGTGAGCCCTGAGCCTACAGCACTGGCTTCATCCCACCCATCTGAATCCCACTTGGGGTGTCTGTGCCCAGGAATGATGGAGAAGGAGGTAGGTGGATGGATGGGGAGGGGTAGTGGGAAGGTAGTCAGCTGAGTATTTGGATGGGTGGTTGGTCTAATGGATGAATGGATGGGCGGTTGGTTGGTGTCTGGGTGGATGGATGGATGGATGGATGGATAAGCGGGCAGGTGGATGGATGGGATGTGTAGATGTTGGTGGGTGAACGAAGGCGCAGTTAACACAGGAAATCTGAGCCAGGTGCAGTGGCGCCCTCTTGTAATCCCAGTACTTGGCAGGCTGAGACAGGAGGACCACATGTTTGAAGCCAGCCTCAGCAACTCAGTGAGGCCCTCAGAAGCTAAGAGAGATGCTGTTTCAAAATAAAAAATAAAAGCCGGGCGTGGCGGCGCACGCTTGTAATCCCAACATTCTGGAGGCTGAGACCGGAGGATCACGGTTTGCGGACAGCCTCAGCTACTTAGTGAGGCTCTCTGCAACTTAGTGAGACCCTGTTTCAAAAAATAAAAGAATAAAAAATAGGGCAGGGGGTGCAGCTCAGAGGTCAAATGCCCCTGGGTTCCATCCCCAAACCCGCACACAAACAAACAAACAAATAAATAAAGCCAGGCGTGGTGGCGCACGTTTGTAATCCCCGTGCTTGGGAGGCTGAGACAGGAGGGTCGCACAGGTTCGAAGCCAGCCTCAGCTACTTAGTGAGGCTCTCAGCAACTTAGTGAGACCCTGTTTCCAAATAAAGTATAAAATAGGTCTGGGAGTATAGCCTGGAGGTAGAAAAGCCTCTGGGTTCCACCCCCAATACCACTAAATAAATCAATCAATAAATAAACAAACAGGGCTAGGGATGTAGCTCAGAGGTAGAATGTCTCTGGGTTTCAGGACCATTAAAAAGGGGCAGGGGCCTGTGGGTAAATGAATGAGAGCGAATGAGGTGGCGAGGTTGGAGGTGAGCAGCGGCGGGTGCAGGGTGTAGGTGGCTATCTGGGTGTCTGGGCAGGTAAGAGGACGGGCGGTGGGTGAGGGGAAAGATGGGCAGGTACCGGGTGGATGATGGACGGATGGGGGGTGGTTTGTGCGCATGCGCGTGATCGGGAGGAATCGAGAGGAAGGCATCAATAGGCGAGTGTCGAGATAGCGAGCCGGGAGAGAGCTGGTTGGGTGTATGGACAGACAAGTCGATGAATGGCTGGGTCAACAGATGGACGGGTGAGCGGGGAACACGGGGGTCAGTTGACTAAGTAGTTGGGAGGGTAAATGAGACGATTAGTAGGGCTGGTAAGAAGGTCGACAGGCGTGTGGGTGCCCAGAGGGATGGAGGGACTCCTAGAAAGAGGAACACATTCCTGGAGACGACATCAAGGCTCAGCTGTTGGAGGGCAAAGTCAGACGCCAACAGGACAAGCGGGAATTCACAGCCCAAGACATGTCCCAGCGCTGGGGTCCACGGAGCAAGGCTCTTCCTTCAGCCACGACGTCTCTTCTAGAAGGCCCTCGCGTCTTTACTTCCCAGCTGCCAGCGGTCCTGCGAGGTCCAGCTCTCACCCATCTATACCCATAGGAAGCCTTTGCAGACATCCCCACCCCGCCATAGAGGGCCTTTCTGCCACACAGACGCCATGGACTTGGTGGGGCCGGTGGAATCAGGCCTCAGGGTGATTTTAAAGTCCACCCGGCCTCGGGGTCTATTCCATGAAGACCCTCGAGATCCATGCCTGGGGTCCAGCTCCAAGATAGAGAAGCCGCTTTTGTGGGTCTTTGGGGTGGAGATCTCGGGCCCCTGGTGGAGAACCCAGTAGCAGTAGGTTCTCAGGGAACACTTGTGAGCGGGACATACTGAGCCAGCTGGCCGTGCGGTTTGCCTGGGGCTCTTCCTGCTGTTGTGTATTCTCTTATTTATTGGAGGAGGGAACGGAGGCCAGAACAGGTGGGCCAACTGACCCCCAACACCCTGCAGCCCCCTCCCTGCCCTGAACCAAGTGGTCAGGCATGTGGCCACCAGCGCAGGGGGCTTTGTCCCCCCACTCAGAGGTAAAGGAGGGGTGGGTCTGGGAGGAGGGAAGGCCCAGGCCATTCCTTTCCCACGGGCCCAGCGGGAGGATGGGGATGGCTTTCCACCCACAGCCCTGCCTCCCACCTGCTGGGAATGACCACAGCCTGGGTGCCGGATGCTCCCCTGAGGTGGCCCTGCTTGGACCGGCACAGCTGGACAAAGGAGAGGAAGAAGATAAAGAGTAAAGACGGTGGAAGAAAGTCAGGAGGAAAGGGGCGGGAGCAGAGGCCTGGGCACAAGCTCAGTACAGTGTAGACACTGTGTGCAGGTCATTGCAAATACGTGTACACTAGCGCATGTTTGGACATGTGTGGGAATGAATCTTCATCAGATTCACCAACACACACACACAGAGTCATTCACAGCCACGCAGGTCCCACTGCTCTCCCAGCCCCTCCCCACTGCTGGCTGCCTTTTCTCCAAAATTTTTCTTTTTTCTTTCTTTCTTTCTTTCTTTCTTTCTTCCTTTCTTTCTTTCTTTTCAGTACTAGGGATGGAACCTAGAGGCATTCTACTTCCGAGCTACGCCCCAAGCCCTATTTTTTTTTATTATTTCTTTTTTCTTTTTCTTTTTTCTTTTTTTCTTTCTTTTTTTTTTTTTTTTGGTGGTACTGGGGTTCCTGGAAGCCCTTCTACCTCTGGGCTACACTCCCAGACCTATTTTTGCATTTTTATTTGGAAACAGGGTCTCCTAAGCCAGCGCGCGCGGCTGGCTTCGAACCTGCGCGATCCTCCTGTCTCTGCCTCCCAAGCGCGGGGATTACAAGCGTGCGCCACCACGCCCGGCTTATTATTTCTTTTGAAACAGGGTCTCACTGAGTTGCAAAGGGCCTCACCAAGTAGTTGAGGCTGGCTGCAAACCACCATCCTCCTGTCTCAGCCTCCCAAGTACTGGGATTATAAGCGTGAGCCACCACGCCTGGCTCCCAAAAATTTTAAATTTCTTCCTTGGCAGTTTTGCAGGCCCGAGAGCATGCATGTGTGCCCATGTGCCTGACGAGTCTCCACGGAAGATTCCATGACGACCCTCCCCAACGACCTAGAGCCTGGGGAGGCTAGGGAGCAATGCAGAAAGGAAGGCAGAAAGGAATCCTCCTCCTCCTTCTCCTCCTCCTCCTCCTCCTCCTCTTTCTCCTCCTCCTCCTCTTCCTCCTCCTCCTCTTCCTCCTCTTCTTCCTCCTCCTTCCACTCCTCTTCCTCCTCCTCATCTTCCTCCTCCTCTTCCTCTTCTTCCTCCTCCTGTCTTCCCAAGTGTTCTCCAGCCAGCCTCTCACTGGGGCTGTGGCACATCTCAGAGTAGTAAACAGAAGGATTGCCAATCAAGCCGGGCAGGATTAAAGGTTTGAGGCCAGCCTCAGCAGTTTATCAAGACCCTAGGCAACTTAGTGAGACCTGGTTTCAAAATTTTAAAAAAATAAATTAAAAGGGCTGGAGGTGTGGCTCAGAGGTAGAAATGCCCTAGGATTCAAACTCTAGTATCATCAAAGTCAATCAATCAATCAATCAGTCAATGCCCTATTTATTTTGCCCCCCCACACCCAAGGGTGAAATCATCCTTCTAATTATGAAGACTCTGAAATAGCAGGGACCCTCCCAATCCTCCTGTCTTCATGGAGCAGTCTTGGAGAAAGCATTTCTTTATGCTTTTTGCTTAAAACGTATCTCCCAGAAACCCATTGTTTATTTAACACGCCTTTGAGCTTTGCATGAACGACATGCCCGCTACGGGGTTCCTCCGCCTGGGCACTGCAGACAGGCTCAGGGTGGGGTGACTCAGTCATGGAGCTGTGCTGTGCATTGCAGGATGGTTAACGGCATCCTGGTCTCCGCTTGCCGGATGTCAGTGGCACCATCCCCACCCCCAGCTGTGACACCCAGTCGTGTCTCCAGCCATCGTCCAGTGTCCCTGGGCAGAGGTGGGGATGGAACAAAATCCCCCTTGCTGGGGAGCTGCTGGCCACTGTCCGCCTGCCTGCCCCTTGCCCTCCTCCATCAGGGCCAGGCCGGTGAGCTCCGTCCAGCTTGCGCCGGAGCCCAGTCCATTGACATTTGCAACCACAATGGCTTCTGCTGTACAGAAAAGCCACCTGAGCTCCACCCTCCAACTCGGGGGCCTTTAGACCTTTCCTGGTTCTCTTCTTACCAGCAGAGGCGCCAGGAGCATCCCTACGAGGAGCCCAGGCTTCTGCGGGGACGCGTCCATTCATCCATGACATTGTTTCCTAACACCCTTCTTTCATTTTCTTTGTTTTTATCGAATCGTGCCTGTGTTTGCTCAGGCCCTGATGCTGTGATGCTATTTGGGGCCCAGGACAAGCGACCCTCCTCTGGGCTGTGCCCCTTTGCATGGGAGCTAGTGAGGGGAACTGAGGGAGCTCAGTATTTGCGTCCTCTCCCAGAGCACACGGGATGAAAGCACCATCATGGCCCAAATGGGGAAACCGAGGCACGAAGCGTCAAGCAACTCGCCCAAGGTCATGCATCTAGTAGGCGCGGAACTGGCATCATTCCTCCCGGTCCTGGGTTCTGAACGCAGGTGCACTCTACCACTGAACCCCATCCCCAGCCTTTTCATTTTTATTTATTTATTTACTTCTTTCTTTCTTTGTTTATTTGCAGTACTGGGGTCGAACCCAGCGGCATTCTACCTCCGAGCTACACCCCCAGCCCTATTTTTTATTCTTTTTCTTGAAACAGGGTCTCACTGAATTGCGAAGAGCCTCGCTAAGTAGCTGAGGCTGGCCGCGAACCGCGATCCTCCGGTCTCAGCCTCCCAAGTACTAAGATCACAAGCGTGCGTTTATTTATTTATTTATTTATTTCTTGACACAAGGTCTCACTAAATTACCCAGACGTGGCCTGAAAACTGCGATCCTCCTGCATCGGCCTCCTCCGTCACATGGAATCATGGAGAAGTCTTCACTGCATAGGGAATGGACTGAGGAGGCTCTGTGGGAAGAGGGTGTCCAGCAAAGGAACAGCTGGAGCAGAGGCCCTAAGTCAAGAGACACTCTGGAACAACCCTACAATAGCTCGAGCCAGGGAAGGGCGACAGGAAAGGCAGAGAAACCTCACTCGGAGCCTCACCGACTTCTTGGCCGGACCTTGGGAGCCTTCCGGGGGCTGATCCCACCCCTCGGTTTTCCTGTCCTTACAGACCCTACTTGTACACTCCAGGGAGGAGGTGCTGGCTCCCGCCCCGGGCACAAGCTGGGCCAGGCAGGGTAGCTCCCTCGGCCCCCTCCCCTGGTCCGAGGAGGAGAAGTCCCCAGCTCTGCCATTCCTGGAGCCAAAGTCCCAATAGAAGGCTGCCCAGAGCCGGGGGCGGTGGCGCACGCTTGTCATCTCAGCATTTGGAAGATTGAGAGGGGAGGATCCGGGTTCGCGGACAGCCTCAGCTGCTTAGGCCCTCTGCAACGCAGTGAGACCCTGTTTCAAAATAAAGGATAAAAAATAGGGCTGAGCTCTATTGAGAGTATTTTTATGAGACTAAAATATAGATGTAGCTTGAAGGTATAATGCCCCCTGGGTTCCATTCCCAGTACCGAAGAAAGAAGAAAGAAAGAAAGAAAAAAAGAAAGAAAGAAGGAAGGAAGGAAGGAAGGAAGGAAGGAAGGAAGGAAGGAAGGAAGGAAGCTGACCAGCAGATAGTAAGCATCCTGTGTGTTGGTCACTGGGGGAATAGAAAGGCCATCTCTCTGCCTCCCAAAGAGTCCATCCTGCAGAGAGGGAGCTGCCTTCTCCCTCTCAGGGGCAATGAGCTATGAGTGGTGGTTAGGAAGCTGAGGTTTCCAAAATAGACACATCTCCCCTCTGCCCTGCAGAGCTGTGTGCCCTTGGGCCAAGGGCGCGGCCTCTCTGAGCCTCTGCTTCCATGTCCTGCAAACGGCAGGATTGTTGAGAAACAGCATAGGCCTCAGCTCTGGGATACGGGAGCCTTTCAACTCATCTTAATTTCCTATTTCCTCGGGGACTAATTTTTCAGCCTCGGGAAGCTGGCTTCACCACTTCTGATGAGAGCAGGCTGGAGTCTGCGAAGGGCTTGTGAAAATCCGCCCAGCCTTGATTGGATGGTGTGGCGAACCTTCCTCGACTCTCTCTCCTCCAGGGCGCCTGTTCCAGGACCTTCCCGACACACTTCTGCGTCACAGCTCCGTGACCGGGGTGGCGGTGGCGGGAGGGAAGGCGGGGAAGATGACCTCGTGCCTCCCTGGGCCTGAACGCTGGGGGCAGGGCTAGCGGGAGGTTCGTGGAGCCCCCGTCTTCCCCTTCCTCTTGCTTCCTAGAGATGGAGTGAGGGCTTTCACACTTGTCTGAGCCGACTCCAAGTGTGCGATCACCCTCCCCGGGTGTCAGCACGGCTGAGATTTGCAATGTGGCCTAATTACCTCCCTCTCTCGCCTCCCGGAGCCGCTGCCAGCACCTCCATCACCTCCAACTGCCAGTGTGCCTGGCTCTGTCTGCAGGGGAGAGACACGGCCGGAAGGCCAGACCCGGAGGCCTGGACAAGGTACAGCCGGCATAGAGAAGGGACCCTCCTACCGCCTGCCAAAACGCCCAGCTCACCAAGCGTGGGCATGGGGGGGGTCCCGGGAACATGAGCTTGTTCCAGAAGCCAATAGCAATGCAATTCCCTGTGTCGTCTGGGTAAAAGGTAAAAGAAAACACAACCTGGGTGCTCCCACGAAGGCTGGCCAAGCACGTCGGAGATGCCCTAGCCCAGGATACAGAAAACAAAATCTCCTCCAGGGTTGCGAATCCAAGACAGTGACAATGAGCGGAGAGGGAACCGAGACAGGAGAGGGCGGCGCGTGGGCAACTCAGACCTGGCGATGTCGCTTGCCCCTTCTTGGACATGCGTACTGGGTGGCTGCTCAGCCCTGTGGGGCCCTTGCATGGGGACAGGCGGACCGTCCTCGGGGAAAGCAGGGAATTTATCAGCCCCGTTTTGAGTTAGCCCCCTGTATTTCTGGGTTGTATCCTCACACAGTTGTGTTGGCAGCAGCTTGGGAAGCTGTTCTCTATGGGGGAGTATTTCTCCTAAGCCCAGCACTGCCAGGAGACACCAGAGGCTCTGGGCTGGTGGCTGATGGGTCCTGGAATAGCCTGAGCCCGTGCGGATCCAGCTCACTGGGTCCGCAGGGGAGGCTGAGGCAGCAGCCAAGTTCTGGGAAGAGGTGAGAAGTCATATCGGATGAATCTCCCAAATGGGCCCGATGTAGTTGGCTTCCTGGTGCAATGTCCGTTCCTGGTGAAAACTCCACACGATGTCATACTTATTGGTAAAACAAGCAAAGGGTTCCCAGGTAAATTCAAGACAGAGGTGAAGTTCCCCGGGGTCGCACCTGCCGTCCAACATTGTATGTCAGGCTTTAGCCAACGCAATAAGACAAGAAAAACAGACAAATAGACGTGGGACACGTGGAAAGGTTAAAGTGTGGGAGCTCGGGCCTCTGGTCCTTGGGAAGAGGATGCCAAGGTCCTGAGCTCCGGCGCCAGAAAATCCTACTTCACATCCGGATGCCCACAGTTGTCCTGCCCTGTGCCTTCAGGAGCATTGTCTCATCCTTTCTGCCTGGGCTTCTCTTCTACAAGTGGAGATAGCGACCATACCTACCTTTCAGGGTTGCTTTGGAGGGAGAGGAATGAAATCCTCAAATGTGAAGAACGTAAGCCCTTTTCAACTCACTGAGACCCTGCTTCAAATGAAAGAATAAAAAATAGGGCTGGGATCGTAGCACGGAGGTAAAATGCCCCTGGGTTCCATTCCCAGTACGAAAGAAAGAGAGAAAGAAAGAAAGAGAGAGAAAGAGAGAGAGAGAGAGAGAGAGAGAGAGAGAGAGAGAAAGAAGGAAGGAAGGAAGGAAGGAAGGAAGGAAGGAAGGAAGGAAGGAAGGATAAAAGGATAAAAGTAGGGCCAGGGGTGTAGCTCACAAGTAGAATGCCCCTGGGTTCAAGCCCCAGTACTACGAGGAAAAAAAAGAAATAAAGAAAAGAAATTCAGCTCGCGACGCCCCACCCCAGCTGGCAGGGGAGGAGAGGAAGCTGCTTCTGGACTCTTAACCAGCCCCGGGCCGCTGTCAGCACCTCCGGGCTCAGCCTCCCTCCCTCCCTCCCATCTCCAGTGCCAAGGGGTCAGGCGGGGCGGGCGACCGTGGTCTAGAGCGTGAGAAGAGCGATGGGGCTGCGGCCGGAGTGGGGAAGAAGAGATGATGGATGGAGGGGAAGACAGAGGGAGACAGGAAGACAGTCACCAAGGGCGGAGTGTTTACCTGCCAAGCGGGGTGCACTGCCCCAGACTGGATGAGCCGCGCCCAGTCACTCCTCTAAACATTCCTGGGGACCTACCGTGTGCTGGGCCTGGCCCGGGGTTGGCAGCCGGGTGCCTCGGAGCTGGTCAAGGTGACCTTTGTCCACCCAAGGGAGGATGGCCTGGGCTCCCAAGGGTGAGCGCGGAGGGTCTGGGTGTGGCCTGGGGGAGAGATGGGGTGCTGGGGGAGGATGCTGGGTCTCCCCTGGGTGGGGTCTCTGGAGTTCTGGCCCCCTTTCTCCTGTGTTCAGACCAATGGAAAGTAACCACCACGAGTCACCAGGAAGATGAAGTCCTGCTAGAAAATACATTCCCAGCCAGGCTCAGTGGCACACACCTAGCACTGGGGAGGCTGAGACAGGAGGATTGCAGGTTTGAGGCCAGCCTCAGCAACTTAGCAAGGCCCTGTTTCCAGATAAAAAATAAAATAGGACTGGGGCGCAGTAGAAGGCAGAAGGCCCCTGGAACTGGGCTCCTGGGTTCCATCCCCAGCACAAGAAAAAACAGTTCCTGCTCTTTCATCTACTCTTTCCCGCTGTGTGTGTGTGTGTGTGTGTGTGTGTGTGTGTGTGTGTGTGCACGCGTGTGTGTTACTGGGAATTGAACCCAGGGCCATTCTACCTCCAAGCTACACCCCCAGCCCTTTTCTCATCTTTCCTTTTGAAACAGGGTCTCACTAGGGTGCTGAGGGCCTCAACAAGTTGTTGAGGCTGTCCTCGAACCTGCGACCCTCCTGTCTCACCCCCCCCCCCAAGTACTGGGATTACAGGTGTGCGCCACCACGCCTGGCTTCTTCTATTCTTTTCTATCAGACCTTCCTCTCTTACACAGACCAGCAACACACACACACACAATCATGCTCACACACCCCTCCATGCCTGATGGCTTCAGCCCACTGCCCCCACCCGAGCCACCCAGAGGAGCGGGTGCTGAGCCCCCTGCCCATCCTAGCCTGAGAGTTAGCGTCCTTCTGGACACCAAGGACAGGGGGACAGGGACAGGGCGGTGGCTGGGAAGGAGCAGGAGGTGCTGGGAGAAGAGTGAGTGAGGGGCCCTCCACCCGCCCTGGGCGCGGAGCATGTGGCCGGATATTACGGTAATAAACGCGGCACCTCGCGCCCTCGCACCAGCTGCTGCGCGCCGGCTCGGCCTAGGATCTGCTTATTCCTCATTAGCGAAATCACCTGTTTGTCAAATAGGGACAGCTCGGTGAGACATTAAATTGCCAGGCCCGGGGACCACTGCGGGCGGCGGCGGGGAGGGAGGGCGAGAGGGAGGGAGGGCGAGGGAGGGGTGACCCAGGGGCCGCTCTGCTCTGGACACAGGGAGAGCGCTGAAGGTCCCTCCACTGTCACCCCCAAGAGCTGGGGCCCCGGGGACCGTGGGACAGGGTTGAGCAGGACCGGGATGGGCCGGATGCCCAGAGATGGTAGCTGGGGGGCGCGGCCCAGGGTGCTGCTGGGACAGAGCGTCGAGCAGCCGCCTCCACCCTCTGGTGCGCGGGCCAAATTGCTCTCACGCTTGCGCTTGCTCTCGGAAGAGGCATCTGGTCTACCTTAAGCACCCAAGACCTGGAGTCCAGCGGAGCTGGTTCAGGTCCCCAGTCCTCTCTCCTGCTGCTCAAGAGGCCGGCGTCAGCACCTGCCTGGTGCGTGGTCCAGGTGGTCCAATGAGACCGTACACCCAGGACCGGAGCCAGGAGCCGGGGCGGGGAAGAACGGCTAGCTTCCTCAGTACATGCATCAGCTTGCTGCTGGGCTGGGAAGAGGGAGGCCGAGTCCCCTCCACCCGTTCCTCCCTCCTTAAAGCCCCTTAGAGCCAGGTATGGTGGCCCAGGTCTGTAATCCCAGTACTCAGGAGGCTGAGACAGGAGGAGCATAGGTTTGCGGCCAGCCTCAGCTACTTCGTGAGCTCCTGTTTCCAAAAAATAAATGAATAAATAAAGACAGGCTGGGGGGGGGGTATAGCTCAGAGATAGAATACGCCTGAGTTTAATTCCCAGTAACACAAAAAATGTAATAAATAAACAAATTCCAAAGAAATATGTAATTGATATAAAAACGAACAGAAACAAAAACTCCAAGGTATATACTGTAACCTTAGACGCCAATCCAACTCCTCAGAGGAAATTGCTGGTCACAATTCTATATATATATCCTTTTAGACAGTTCTATGCAAGTATAAGTGTGTGTGTGTGTGTGTGTGTGTGTGTGTGTGTATGCACACACATGAGACTTATCGTGCTATGTACTGATAGGAAACTTTTCTCACCCAACCAGATATGTGCTAGGTTGTTTAAATGAGAAAAGCAAGTTATGAAATTTCCTAAGTATATGCAGAGAAAAAGATCCAGAAACACCACATCTGAAAGATAAATAGGTCACAAACCCCAGTAGCGGGTGGGGCTACGGAGAGAAGAAGGCTGAAGACCGGTCTGATCCTCAGTTCTGGAAGGTACACAGTCTCCATCTTTCCAAGCCTCAGTTTCCCCACTTGTAAACATGGCACAGAAGCGGCGGTCCTCGCAAGAGACAGGTGGCAATCTCTGACGATGGTTTGGGCCAGGCATGGGGGTACATGCCTGTCGTCCTAGTACTTTGGGAGGCTGAGACAGGAGGATCGCATGCTCACGGCCAGCCTCCACAACTTAGTGAGACTCTCCACAACCTAGCGAGACCTTGTTTCAAAACAAGAGAATAAAAATAAAAATAGGACTGGGGGCCGGAGTAGCTCGGAGGTAGAATGCCCCTGAGTCTGATCCCCAGTACCACGTGCGCGTGCACACACACACACGCACAAAGATGGTTTGGTTATAGTAGATGGGGGTAACTGGCATCTAAAGAGGAGAGACCAGGGATATTGGACATCCCACAGTCCACAGGATGGTCACCGCAGCACAGAATTATCTGGTCCAAAATGTCTAAACTTCAAAGATAGAAAACTTTTGACCCAATATCCCCATACACCTGCACGGTTCCGGGAGTCGTGGGTAGCAGCAGCCTCATCATCATCAATAGTTGTGAAGAGCTGGATTTTTCTTGTGTGTGTGTATGTGGTACTGGGGGTGGAACCCAGGGGCTTTTATACCTCTAGGCTATACTCCCAGCCCTATTTTATATTTTATTTGGAAACAGGGTCTCACTAAGCTGCCGAGAGCCTCACTAAGTAGCTGAGGCTGGCTTCGAACCTGTGCGATCCTCCTGTCTCAGCCTCCCAAGCGCGGGGATGACAAGCGTGCGCCACCACGCCCTGCATAAACTGGATATTTCCAAATGTATTTTCATTGACGCAGTCCACTCTCATCACATAATGTAAGCCATCTAGACAATGACACACACACACACACACACACACACACACACACACACACACACACGGCACTTGGCGCCCCTCCCTCCCCATTTCCCTCCGGATATTTTTTTTAAATCTCAAAGATGCTGCCATTGGGTCCGGCCCAGCCTCACGGAAGCCACTGGGCTGAGTCACCACCCAGGTGAGTATCCGGCTGTCACTGTCACGGCGTTTGGACTTCTCCGGTGCCCGCCCACGGCCAGGGACAGCGGGGCGGGAGGCGGGCGAGCAGACTGGCAGGGCATCGCGGGCCTGGCATGAAGCCCCCGCCGGCGGCTGACCAGCTGGCCGGGCCCCCGAGTGAGGACCCAGCTGGCCAGCCTGGGCCCTGGCCCGCGCTCCTTCCCCGGCCGCTCCCGGGGAGCAGGAATGAGCACAGCCGGAGCCAGAGCCCGAGACGTCCTATGCACCTCCGAAGCTCATTAGCTCCCGGGTCTCATTCTCTGCAGAAAGCTGGAGTCCTGCTTGTGGAATCACGCGCCACCGTGGGCTGTGACTCTGGCCGGCCTCCGCCGCCTCCTCCGGCCCACCGGGGCCCGCTCCTCCCATCTGTCCGCTGCTCCGAAGCCGCCCTGCGCCCCTCCCTGCTCCACCTGCTTCCTTCGACATCCGAATCAGGCCTTCTCGGCTTGCTGCTCTCTGCACTGGCTCTCCTGGCCCAGGGCGCCGAGCCTCCGGTTCCTCTCTTTCTGCTCCTCTGGGCCCTTTCATAAAAGGAGGTGGAGCCGGGCGTGGTGGCCCGCGCTTGTAATCCCCGCGCTTGGGAGGCGGAGACAGGAGGATCTCGCAGGTTGGAAGCCAGCCGCGCTGGCGTAAGAGACCCTGTTTCCAAAAATAAAATAGGTCTGGGAGTGTAGCCCGGAGGTAGAAGGGCTTCCAGGAACCCCAGTACCACCACCACCAAAAAAAAAAAAAAAAAAAAAAAAGGGAGGGGGAAAAATTAAGATTAGCCCCTCCTGGTTCTCTCATAGAAGGGGGAAACAAATTTCAAAATTATTTATAGATTTATAGACACAGAACCTGATAAAGGGCCATTCTACAGATAGGGGAACTGAGGCCTGCAAGATTTCCCTGAAAGGTGGAGAGTAAGTTGGAGAAACATGCGGCCATTCACAAGTTAAGTACCTAGCAAGCTCTCGCTCCTCACAGCGCCGGGCCAGGGCCCGGGAGGTGCCAGCTCTCCAGACCCCACATTCCCACCGGTCACCCCCGCCACACCCTGCCCTGTCCCCCTCTTTCAGCCCAATTGTAGCCTCAGCCGCCTGTGTAGGGCTTCCGTCTAGAGCAATTGGCACGCTTTCCCTGCAAAGAGCCAGACTGAGTGTTTCTGGTGTTGTAGCCACACAGCCTTTGACAGGAGGAGCCGGCTCAGCGGCTGCCAAGGTAACATCAGTGTGGACAGGAAGGACCGAGGGACCGGCCGCCGCGGCAGTCCCTGGAAAGACGAGAGACAGAAGCACCACGGGACCCGGTGATCCCTCGGTATTTATCAGTGCCCCAGTATTTCTCCAAAAGGATGAAAGTCAGAACGCTGCGGCGGTCCACACGGGCCCGCGTTGACAGCCGCGCAGTTCCCAGCAGCCACGTCATGAGATCAGCTTATACGTCCATCAGCAGCTGAGTGGACGGAGCTGTGGTGCTTAGACACAGAGGAG
This sequence comes from Muscardinus avellanarius, assembly GCF_963383645.1. Lineage (NCBI taxonomy): Eukaryota > Metazoa > Chordata > Mammalia > Rodentia > Gliridae > Muscardinus > Muscardinus avellanarius. Next base: position 8,375,896 of record NC_137807.1, on the reverse strand, counting down.
TCTTCCTCGGCCGTCAGGAAGACCAAAGCGATGTCGCTGGCGGGAAGGTGGCGGAGCGGGAGAACATCTCCCTGAGTGAGACCTGCCGGACTCAGAAGACCTCGCGGTGTTTCAATTCTTAGATTTCTCGGGCCAGCAGCGCCAGTGGCTTCTTTTCCCTGATAACTCGGGGCTGTCTTTAGAGGACAAACGGAATTTTCCCTGGGTATTCCTCACCCCCAGGCTGCCCCGGGGGCCAAGGTTCAGCGGAAGGCCCAGCTCCCTGCGGGCAGGCGATGGAGGGGCTTCTTTCTGAAAAGCAGGAACAAGAGCAAGAAGGGTCGGCCGGGCGTGGTGGCGCACGCTTGTCATCCCAGCGCTTGGGAGGCCGAGACAGCAGGATTGCGCAGGTTCAAAGCCAGCCTCGGCTACTTAGTGAGGCTTTCAGCAGCTTAGTGAAATGTGCCCACGAACGTCCCCAGAATTGTTTGTTTGTTCCCCAAGGCAGGTGGGGACAGCCTCTGCGTGCCACCATGTCTGAATACAAGGCCCCGCGCCAGGGTGTGACGGGGTAGCGCTGGATGTGTCGGTTCACAGGGATCGGCTGGCCATGAAGCCCAGGGGCACCCTGGGTATAAAAGTGAATAGTTGAAAATAAAGTGCTGCTGTTTTATTCGGACCCGGCCACGCGTCTGGAGAGCTGCGCATAGTCCTGATCAGCGGCTGAGTCACGTCGGGGATCGGAGGCACCGCCGTTTTATAGGCGCGCCGATTCTCTCGCGACATCTGTAGCATCGCGAGGTTTGGAGCCTCGAGGCACCTGGAGTCTCGCGATATCTCCCTTCTGGCTTCCGCTTCCTACTCCGCTGTGAGATCACGTAGGGGAGGGACCCAACTTATCAAAAAGTATTCCGGTCTCTGGGACTCTGTTTCCTCTCAACAACTGCCGTAGCTCCCAACTCTCATGTTAAAACCCAGATGTGGTGCATTGGAAAAGCTCAGCACAGAGCGCACAGCCAGCCAGCCACGGCCCTGGGAGTCCCGTCGTCCCCCAGCCAGGCAGTGGGCTCCAGAGGTGGGTGCCCCTGTCCCTGTTCTGCAGGGGAAGGGACGGAGGAGCAGGCGTGCGCCTAGCACGCTGCCCGGACCCCAGAGCAGGACCTCACGCCATGTCCTGCACGGTGAGCACCCGCTGTCCATAGTTCTCGACTGGCCGCCTCCCTCCCCGGGAACTGCCCTGCTAAAGAGGGGCGACCCCAGCTCAGCCCCTCCCAGTGCTTGGCAGGGCTACAAACACCAGCTCCCTTGTGCTGGACAGGGCATCTCTGGAAGTCTCCCCAGCTCCAGAGCTCTACTGGATGGACTGCAGCCCAGCCCCACCCTCTGCCCCCACCTGCTGCCTCCGTCCTCCCAGGGTGGCTTGTCTCACAGCCCGCCCCAGCGAGGCGGCCCAGCTCCATGGACCCACTCCAAGATCCCTGGGAAGCCAGTGGAGGAGGCTGCCCAGGCCCAGACCTCCCTGCCTCCCCTCCAGGGCAGCCCCCATCGCCGGCTCCCTACACCAACAGAGCCAGAACAGTCGGCTGTTACTCTCGCTTGTGGGCTGGGAGCTGTGTGTGTGTGTGTGTGTGTGTGTGTGTGTGTGTGTGTGTGTGTTGCTGGAGATTGAACCCAGGGCCATTCTACCGCCAAGCTACACTCCAAGACCTTTTTCCCTGTTTTATTTTGAAACACAGTCTTACTAAAGTGCTGAGGCCAGTCTCGAACCTGTGATCCTCCTGTCTCAGCCTGCCAAGCACTGGGATTATAGGCATGTGCCACCGTGCCCAGCCGAAGTTTTGTATTTCTAACAGGTTTCCTGGTGATACAGGTGAGGCTGCCCCAGGGGCCGGCATGTCTATTCACAGCTGTGTGCAGAAGGTTAGGTCTGATTCAAAGATGCCTGTATTTAAGTCCTGGCGATGCCAGCGGTACGCTCTGTGTGATCTTGGGCAAGTTCCCTGCCCTCTCTGAACCTGTATCCTATTATGTGGGAACTGGTTAAAGACTCAAAAGATCAGGGGCGTGAAAACAACTTGGCATGCCAGGCATGGTGGGGCACGCCCGTAATCCCAGTACCTGGGAGGCTGAGATGGAGGATCGCAGGTTCAAGGCCAGCCTCAGTAACTTTAGCAAAACCCTCAGCAACTTAGTGAGATTCTGTTCCCAACTAAAAAAATAAAATAGCACTGGGAGTACAGCTCAGAGGTTGAATGTCCCTCGGGTTTAATCCCTAGTATCATACCAAAACAAACAAACAAACAAACAAACAAAAAACCATCTGACAGGAACCAAGAGCCCCCCAAACACAAACTCTAGAATTATTTTTTTTTTCAGTACTGGGGATGGAACCCAGGGGCATTCTACCTCTGAGCTACAACCCCAGCCCAATTTTTTTTATTGTTTATTTTGAAACAGAGTCTCACTGAGTTGCAAAGGGCCTCACTAAGTGAGGCTGGCCATGAACTGTGATCCTCCTGTCTCAGCCTCCCAGATGCTGGTTACAAGCTGCACCACCAACCCCGGCTGTGATTATTATGATAACGCCCAGGCACTGTGCTGGGCCCACACAAGCTTTAGCTCATTAATACTTTCATGCTAAAAACAATCGGGCCCCATTTTTAGACTCCCGAGGCTCCATGTTGCTGCCTGCTCCCCATCTCTCTGCCGGGTGATTCACCCCACTTCTGAGAAGACCAAAGGGACACAGCGCCTTGCCCAAGGTTGGGAGCGCAGCTCCGTCCATCCTCCGGGGGACTCTGGAGCCCAGCCCTGCGCTGGGGCTCCCCTCCCGGAGCCAGGCCGCCTCCTCCTCTGGCAGTAGTCTTCCCAAACAAGGAAAGAATAAAGAGCTTTCTGTCCATTCCTGAAGAAAAACAAGCCCCCTCCGCCCTCCCTCGCCCGCTAAGGAAATGATGGATTTTTGTTATTATTGTTGTTGAAATCACTACCAGGGGAAATAGATCAAGGTACATTTTGCCAGCAAGAGCGCGCCGTGTTGCGGAGGGCAGGGCATCCCGGCGCTCTCTGGCTCGCCCTGTCTTTATTCTCCAGTGCTGCTCCCGCCCCTCCCGAAAACCCAGGGATGGCGGCTCTGGGCTTCGGGTTGGGGGCCCTGGACGGAGGAGAAAGGACGGGGCTGTGGCTGGGGGTGGGACAGTGCTTCCTCCATCTGCACACCTGCCCCCTCTCCCCTCCTGTGTGCGGCTGCGGGGAAGGAGGAGATGTAAACTAGATAGGTATTTAATCTGACTTTTCCCCCTTGCATCGACGGAAGCAGAGAGAGAGGAGCGGAGAAAAATCACTATCTACAGGAAAAGAGGCTTCTGGAATATGTCTGTGGTCTGTCCGAAAAGCAACCACACATCCCTCACCCTCTGGGGCCATTTTGGTTCCAAATTCCCTAGACTGCTTTCCCAGTATGAGATATAGGAACAGGTCTCTAGACAAAATCTGGAGTTCGTAGTCCAATTGAGATAAAACAGAGTCGGGCGTGGTGACGCACGCCTGTAATCCCAGTACTTGGGAGGCTGAGACAGGAGGATCGCAGGTTCGTAGCCAGCCTCTGCAACTTAGCGACACCCTGTTTCAAAATTTAAAAAAAATAAATAAATAAGCCAGATGTGGTGGCGCACGCCTGTAATCCCAGCATTTGGGAGGCAGAGGCAGGAGGATTGCGGTTCGAGGACAGCCCCAGCTACTTAGTGAGGCCCTTTAATGCAGTGAGACCCTGTTGCAAAATAAAGAAAAAAAGCCGGGCGTGGTGGGCATGCTTGTAATCCCCGCGCTTGGGAGGTGGAGACAGGAGGATCGCGCAGGTTTGAAGCCAGCCGCGCTGGCTTAAGAGACCCTGTTTCCAAATTAAAAAAATATAAAATAGGTCTGGGAATGTAGCCCAGAGGTAGAAGGGCTTCCAGGGACCCCAGTGCCACCAAAAAAGAAAAAGAAAAAAAATAAAGAAAAAAACAGGGCTGGGGGTGTCACTCAGAGGTAGAATTCCCCTGGATTCCATCCCCAGTACTGCCAAAAAAATTTTTTTAATAAAATAAAATAGGGCTGGGGGGTGTAGCTCAGAGATAGAATGGTCCCTGAGTTCAATCTCCAGTGCCATAAAAAATAAGTAAAATAACAAAAACTAAATAAAACAGAGTGGAGGGGATTTTATACCTTGGTCCTGCGCTAGTGTAAACAGCCCTACACCAGATCGTCTGCTTGATCCAATGGCCGGGCTGAGACCATGTAGACTTGGCCTCGGCTGACAGCCTTGCCGCGTTCCTCCCTCCCCAAGCCTCCAAACAGGAGGTGTGAACAGAAAGAGAATTGGCACTGAGTTTAAACGTCAGCAGAACAGACTATGGCTGCTTGACCTCGACCAGTGTTTGATTGTTTCCTGTGATACTAGGAATTGAATCCAGGGGCATTCTCCCTCTGAGCTCCACCCCCAGCCCTATTTTATTTATTTATTTATTTATTTATTTATTTATTTATTTATTTATTTTGCAATAGGGTCTTGCTAGGTTGATGAGAGCCTGGCTACGTTGCTGAGGCTGACCTCCAAACTGCGATCCTCCTGCCTCAGCCTCCCGAGCGCTGGGATGGCAGGGGTGCACCACCACGCCTGCCTCCTCCCTTTCCGTTTATCTCCTGCTGCCTCCGCTGGGGACGTGGCTGAGCCCGTCTGAAATCCAGGTGCCCTGATGGCCGGAGCTGGGATGTCACGCAGAGCGTTCTGGAAGGCTCCACTGGGGTCATTTTCCTTCCAGCGTCTTTGAGAAGTCAGTCTCGATCATTTCCGTGCGCCCGTCTCGTTCAGCCCGCCATGGGGAATTGCCGTGAGCCCCAGTGTCTTTGGGAATGGCGATCCAGAAGACGTCACGAATCCAGGTCACGGCTGGCAGGTCCTGTGGGACGGGGCCTCGGGTGTCTCTCCCATTAAAAACCGTTGTTTGGGGAACACATTCCCAGGGTCCCCCCGGACCTTGCCAACCTCAGTCTTTCCTCAGACTCTGGGCAGAAAACAGCTGGGTCCACATCCCCTCCGTACCCACAATAAAATGGCCCCACAGAAACATTTCAGCCGTGTGTGCGTGTGTGTGTGTGTGTGTGTGTGTGTGTGTGTGCGCGTGCGTGTGTGTGTGGTACTGGAGGTTGAGTCCCGGAGCATTCTACCTCTAAGCTATGCCCTCAGCCCAATTTTACTTTTTATTTGGAAACAGGGTCTCACTAAGTTGCTGAAGTTGCTGAGGCTGTCCTCGAACCTGTGATCCTCCTGTCTCAGCCTCCCAAGTACTGGGATTACAGTCGTGCACCGCCACCCCTGGGCTTCTACCTTTCTTTTCTTTTCTTTTCTTTTCTTTTTCCTTTCTTTCTTTCTTGCTTGCTTTTTTTTTTGTGATACTGGGGATGGAATACAGGGGCATTCTACCTCCAAGCTACTCCCCCAGTCCTATTTTTTAGTCTTTATTTATTTTTTTTTGAAACAGGGTCTCACTGAGTTGTGAAGGGCCTCGCTAAGTAGCCGAGGCTGTCCGCGAACCGCAATCCTCCAGTCTCAGCCTCCCGAATGCTGGGATGACAAGTCTGCGCCCCCACGCCCGGCTTCCCTACCTTTCTTAAAGCCCGGGTTTGCTGTTTTTCAAAAGCAGTCTTACATTTGACCAGTGCATCTTAAGGAACTGTGGCTACGCTGGGGACTGAGCTGAGCCAGAGGTATAAGGCCAGCCCCAGCCTTTGCAGGACAGCCATGCATGGGGTTTGGAGTTTATCGGTATTTGCTAAGGAGGGAGGAAAGTGCTTGGGACCACAGATGACTCTGAGGTCGGCCTCCACCCAGAGAGCAGGCTGGTGGGCAGGGAGAGCTGAGCGATGGCTTACTAGGCAGGAGGACAAGCTTCGGGCCAGTGAATAACCCCTCCTTCCCAGAGCATGGGCATGTGACGGGTGGCGCTGGGCTGCTGTTTGCAGGCCCTTCCTAAGGGACTTGCATCTGGTTTGATGAACAATGACATGGATGGGTCTTGACTGGAGGATCATGGGAAAGCACGGTGTGTTCCAATCTTGGTTGAAGGATCAAAATGCTTGTGGGTTATCTGGGAGGTGTCCCCAGCTTGGAGGAACAGAGAGGTGTGAAGAAAGGGGAAGGGAAGCCCTAGCCGGGTGTGGTGGCGCACGCTTGTGATCCCAGCATTCGGGAGGCTGAGACAGGAGGATCGCAGGTTCATAGACAGCCTCAGCTACTTAGCGAGGCCCTCCGCAACTCAGTGAGACCCTGTTTCAAAATGAAGAATAAAAAATAGGGCAGGGGGTGTAGCTCAGAGGTTGAATGCCCCTGGGTCCAATCCCTAGTTCCACAAAAGAAAGAGAAATAAAGAAATAAGGAAGGAATAAGGAAGGAAGGAAGGAAGGAAGGAAGGAAGGAAGGAAGGAAGGAAGGAAGGAAGGTAAGTAAAGGAGCTGTCACAGAGCCGGTGACCCTGTGAGGACCTGGAGCTTACCCGCCAGCAGGATCAGAGAGACACTTAAGCTCAGGGCCATCCCCACCCACAGGATGGAAAAGTACCAACCTGCCGTTAGTGGAGAGACTGCAGCCAGGAAGAAAGCCCAGTCCTTGAGAGGCTGAGACAGGAGGATTGTGGGTTTGAGACCAACCTCAGTAACTTACCAAGGCTCGAGGCAACCCAGCAAGACCCTTTTCAAAATAAAAAATAAATAGGGCTGAGGGGTGAAACTCAGAGGTACTCTGACCCTGGGCTCAATTCCCAGCACCTAATTTTGCCTGTACTTGGGTTCCCTTGATCATGGTGAATGGTGCAGAGAAGTCCTCTATAAACCAGTCTTCCCGCAATAATGGTTGCCGTTTACTGAGCACCCACTGAACGTCAGGTACCAAGATGCCAGACACACACAAGAAGAAGAGGAGGAGGAGGAGGAGGAGGAGGAGAAAGGAGGAGAAAGAGGAGGAGAAGGGGGAGGAAGAGGAGGGGGAGGAGGGGGAGGAGGAGGAGAGGGAGGAGGGGGGAGGAGGGGGGAGGAGGGGGAAGAATAGGAAGAGGAAGAGGAGGAGGAGGGGAGGAGGAGAAAGAGGAGAAAGAGGAGGAGGAAGGGGAGGAGGGGGAGGAGGAGGAGGGGGAGGAAGAATAGGAGGAGGGGGGAGGAGGAGGAGGGGGAGGAGGGGGAGTAAGATGAGGAGGAGGAAGAATAGGAAGAGGAGGAGGAGGGGAGGAGGGGGAGGAAGAAGAGGAGGAAGAGGAAGAGGAGGAGAAAGAGGAGGAGGAGGGGAGGAGGAAGAGGAAGAAGAGGAGGAGGAGAAGGAGGAGGAGGAAGAGGAGGAAGAAGAGGAAGAGGAGGAGGAAGAGGAGGAGAAGAGGAGGAGGAACAGGAGGAGAAAGAGGAGGAGGAGGAGGAGGAGGAGGAGGAGGAGGAGGAGGAGGAGGGGACCCTCAGGCAGAGAACTAACTTCCTTTGTAGAAGAGGAGTAAAGATGGCTTGGGCGTGGACCAGCCTTAACAGTATCTACTGCAGGATCCAAAAAATGTTCATTGTATGAATGAATGAATGAATGAATGAGTGAATGAATGAATGGGAATCTGTGTACCGGCACCATGCTGGACTCCAATGGTACAGAGATGATGTAGGGAAAACTCACAGGAGTAAGGCACGCGCACACACACACACACACACACACACACACACACACACACACCAACTACAGTGAGATCTCCGAGTCTGAATGCTCCGTCTTTAGTCCTAATTGGTCATGAACACCTTCTGGGGTTGGTGGGGGTAACTGTTGTCACTGTATTTCCCAAACTGCATTCCAGGGAACCCCACTCCCATGATACACTTGGAAGGAAAAGACCGCTCTACGGACACAGCACCTGGGAAATTCTTCTAAACACTCCGTCCTCGACACCCATGCCATATTAAAAGCTTGGATGATAGCCGGGCTTGGTGGCCCATGCCCACCATCCCAGTATTTGGGAGACTGAGACAGGAGGAATGGCAGATTCAACTTAGCAAGACCCTCAACAACCTAGTGAGACCCTGCTTCTAAATTAAAAAAAAATTCAAAAGGGCTGGAAGCACAGTTCAGAGGTAGACTGCCCCTGAGTTCAATCCCCGGTGCCAATAAATAAATAAACAAACAAAAGCTTCAATGAGCCACTTGGGAAGGAAACTGGTTTTACTTTGTTTAAGGCGGGGTTCGCCAATCACACCTGACACGGTTATCCTTTGAGATTCAGAGCAAATCCAGCAAAACTGAGCCCATCGGGCCACTAGAACCGTTTCCTTCTGGGCTGGAGAAGATGGAGCGTGGTGCTGCCCCTTCTGCGAGGACAGAAATGTTCCGTGTCCGTGATATCCAACATGGCAGACACTGCCGCCCCTGAGCAGCTGGGATGTGGTTAGAGCAGCCTGAGGAACTGAATGTTTCCATTTTAATTAATTAACTATAAATTAAAGGCTAGCAGGCAACTCATTGGGCAGCAAAGCTTTACCACCATTCTTTTTTTTTTTTTTTTTTTTTTAGGTACTGGGGATGGAACCCAGGGGCATTCTACCTCCGACCTACATCCCCGGCCCTATTTTTTATTCGAAACAGGGTCTCGCTGTGTTGCAGAGGGCCTCGCTAAGTAGCTGAGGCTGTCCCCACACCTGCGTTCCTCCTCCTGTCTCCCAAATACTGGGATTACAGATGTGCCTCACCGCACCCAACTCCCAACTCCCTCTCTTAGCCCACATTTGTATATCCAGATGGGCTTCTGGAACGTTCTCAGCAGCGGGCCCAGGATCCCTCACGCTTCTTTCTTCACGTCTAACATAGAAAGGGACTTGCTCCCCACTGAAGGTTGGAACTGTTCTCTAACTGGATGCAGGAGGCGGGGGGCTCTGGAAATCGGGAGCGCACCCTCTGGGATCTCCCGTCTATTGGGAGACATCAAGCAGGTGAGCAACGTCCCCCAATACAGCAAACAAGAGCTCGGAGGGAACAATCTCCATCCCTCCCGACACCCCAGCCCAGCCCCCTCCCCCTCCACAAAGAAACCCCGGAGCGGGGGCGCCCCGGCCCCACCCCAACAGCGCGGTGTTGTGCCCAGTGAGCAGGGGACACGATCCCATTCCTTTTATCCCTTGCGGAGTTCAGATAAATCTCCCCTCTCCCCCTCTGCAGCTGAAAGCCGTCCGGTCTAGCGAGGCTCTCTCCCACTTATGTAGCTCATGAATATTTAACAGCATCTGCCGTGGAGGCGATAAAGCCCTACCAATCCTTGACAAATATGGCCTAATCTTTTCAATTTCGGGGTGCAAATATGCCTTCTGAGTCCTGTTTGTCACCTAGATTAATGGCCCAGGGTCCCATAATCCTTTGGTGCTAATTCAAGTGGTGGCTGGCCGGCGTGTGCCTGCCAGGGGATGCTGGGATACACGCCACACACACACGCACACACATGCACACACACACAGAGGAAGGTGTGGTTAGTCATGTCGGGATTACTTGTAGCAATGTGTGTGTATGTGTGTGTATGTGTGGTTGTGGCTATTGTATGTGTGGTTTGTATACACATATTGTTACCCGTGTGTGGCTGGTCTTTGTGTGTACATGGGTTTAGGTGTCTGTGTCAAGAGTGAGTTGCAGGAGTCGGGTCCACGGGCCTGTTCTGTTTGTGCGAGTGCACACGGGTGTGTTTCTCCAGGCACACGGTGGATACCGTGTGTACCTGCGTGTCCGTGGGGGAAGGGAGGCGCATCGGCCTGTCGGGCGGTCCCTCTGCCCCACGAATGGGCGAGGGAGGAAGGCTGGTCAAAGGCAGAGATGACGTAAGAGAAGACGCCTCTGGGATGTCTGTCTGTCTGTCGTCAGTCTGTCTGAAAGTCAACCACACTGCCCACATCCTCTGGGGCCATTTTGATTCCAAATGCGCTGTACCGCTGCCCTGCGAGACGCCACAGTGGAATGGCTATCTGGAATAGCCAGAGTATGCGGCCCGTCGAAGAGCCAAAATCAGTGTGCATGTTTGGGTGTGTGTGTCTGTCTGTCTGTGTATGTGTGTGTGAGTGTGGTGATTTCCAGCCTTTATAAACTAATCTAGACTAGACAGAGAAGATCCATAGTAGATTATCTGCTATGCACTGTATTATCAGCTTTGTGCACTATTGCACAGCTCTCTCTCTCCTCTCTCTCTCTCTCTCTCTTGCTCATTCTCACTCTCCCTCTCTGTCTCCTCCCCACCCCCTCTCTTCTCTCCTCTTGCAGCACACCTCCAATATTTCACCAAGATGTCAGGCTGAGAAGGCACGGACCTGGCCTCCGTTGACGTTCTCAGCACTGGGTTCTTCTATCCCAGGCCCGTTCTCGAGGCAGATCATCTGGAACTGGGGAATCACCAGGAAGACCGAGCTCTCCATCCTCTCCCTCTCCCCCTCCTCACGAGCATCCGCACCCTCACCCGTGAGGGCAGAGAGAGGTCACTGAGCTGAGCCGGGTGCAGAGGGGCAGCCTCACCTCATCTGCTTGGGGTTAGGAAGAAGAGAAGGAGTCCAGGGTACAAGGAGATGGACCCAAACTAGGGCCAACGGAGAGTGTCCACCCTCGGAGTGAGATAAAAAAAAAAAATCAGTTCAAGTACAAAGACAGCAATGCCCAACTCCAGACTGAGCAGGTAGCTTCTGTATCTTCCTCCAACAAAGATGTCTCTGATCCCAGCTCTACCTGCAGCTGATGGCAGTGCACCTGTGCACCCCGGCGTCCGCACCCAGCCTGTTCTTGCTGAGGATGCTAACAGAGCGGCGAGCCTGCTGCCCCGGGACTTGAGATGCCACACTGGAAGGGCTGAGGTGCTGGCAGAGGGGGCGATGGCGTGGGCATCCCCGGCTTCTGGCAAAAGCAGCCAGGGCTGAGTTTATATATTTGCTGTAAAACAGAACTTTGTGGACAAAAGAGCCGGTCCCACCCTCATAGACCCCAGAATGGAACGGGACGTGGTGGGTAGAGATCCGCGGTGAATGGTCCCGGCGCCACAGCCGGGCAAGGCTCTTTGAATCTTTCTAAAGATGCCTCAATGTCGGGTGACCTTGAGCAAGTCATTTCCCTTCTCCGTAGCTCAGTTTCCTCAGATGTGAATAGGGACCTGTTGTAAGGATTATCCACCAAGCACATGGTATGTGCTCATACAAGGTGGTAACTGTTGTTGTTCTTATTTTCTTTTTTTTTTTTTTCGGCACTAGGGGTTGAACCCAAGGACAGTCTACTTCTGAGATACATCTCCAACCCTATTTTTTTTTTTTTTGGTGGTACTGGGGTTCCTGGAAGCTCTTCTACCTCCGGGCTACACTCCCAGACCTATTTTATATTTTGAAACAGTGTCTCATAAGCCAGCGCGGCTGGCTTTGAACCTGCACGATTCTCCTGTCTCTGCCTCCCAAGCGCGGGGATTACAAGCGTGCGCCACCACGCCTGGCCCCAACCCTATCATTATTATTATTATTATTATTATTATTATTATTATTATTATTATTTTGGTGGTACTGGGGTTCCTGAAAATCTTTCTACCTCCGAGCTACACTCCCAGACACCTGTATTTTTTATATATTTTCATTTGGAAACAGGTCTCTTACCCAGTGAGGCTGGCTTCGAACCTGCGCGATCCTTCTGTCTCAGCCTCCCAAATACTGGGATGACAAGCTCACTCCACCACGCCCGGCTTATTATTGTTATTTCTGGGACCCGTGAATGTTTTCAGCCTCACACCCCCCTGTCTTCCCCTAAAGTAGAAACTGCAAGAATGCGATTTGTCATTCCACACACGTTCCTCCTGCCATCTAGTCTGGGAAAAACAGACCATCTTAAGATTTCTCTCTCATTTTCAAGCAAAGTTCTAGCTCACAGTTGAATACAGAAGCAACCACCAGCATCCTCACCGGCCAAAGACTGTCTCCTGGGAAGATCCTTCTCCAATCACCCTGGCATATCCTCCTCCAGCCAAAATGGGTTCTTCCCTCCATGGTTACCAGCCAGCCCCAGCTCTGAGGCTGTGGGACTTCCGGAGCTCAGGAAGTGACCGGGCCACGCAATGCAATGACTGCCTCTCTGCACGGGAGAGAAATCCCCTTGTTCTGAAATAAAGAGGAGCCCGCAGCAGCAGTTTGAAGGATTAGGGTGGTATGTGTGTCTCTCAGCTGTTAGAGAACATAAACATCTCCTTCCTCCCCTTCCCAAGAATCTGAGCGAGCTGGCACATAAAAGATGATAAACTTCCGCCCAGGTGTCCCCACGGACAGGGAGATTCCGGTCATCTTTCTGTTCTATAGGTTGTGAGAGGAAAACAACACACTCAGCTCTTTCTTCCAATACCACTAATTTTTCAGACTGTACTCACCCTTCTCTGGGAGATTGGCTCTAGCAACCCATCCATCCACACCCTGAGTCAACACAGAGGGTTTGCTTATTATCTCCTAGAGGCAGGGGCCGAAGCCAAGGAACTCTGTGGGCGCTCGGGACCTCTGCCCTGGCCCTCCAGGATGTTGTAATGATCACACGAAAGGAACTAGAGTATTTAAGCAACTATTGGTTATCCTGGAGGGCAGCTGTGATATTGCAAGAGTGGAACATAGGGGTTACAGTGGACAGGCTGGAAGATGGTGGGCTCAGAATGGCCGCCTCAAGATGGCTGCCTCAAGATGGCCGCCTCAAGATGGCCGTCTCAAGATGGCCGCCTCAAGATGGCCGCCTCTAAGACGGCCACCACTAACGTGACACCAGTGGTCCCTGTCTTGAAGAATTCATGCCCCTGTGTACTTCCCTTCACTTGAGAGTGTGTTAGGCAGTCGTGGTGGTGCACACCTGTAATCCTAGTGCTTGGGAGGCTGACACAGGAGGATTGCAGGTTCGAGGACAGCCTCAGCAAATAGTGGGACTCCCATCAACCTAGTGAGACCCTGCTTCCAAATAAGAAATAAAATGGGGCTGGGGTGTGACTCAAAGGCAAAATGCCTCTGATTTCAATCCCCAGTACTACAAAATTAACAACAACAACAACAACAACAATAATAATAATAATAATAATAATAATAATAATAATAATAATGGGCTAGACCTAGAAACACCTTTCTTTCTTTGTTTATTTATTTATTTTCTTCCTTCTTCTTTTGGTACTGAGGATTGAACCCAGGAACAGTCTACCTCCGAGCTACACCCCCAGCCCATTTTCTTTTTTATTCTTGAGATAAGTTCTCACTAAGTTGCTGAGGCTGACCTCAAACCTGCTATCCTCCTGTCTTAGCCTCCCAAGTACTAATATTACAGGTGTGCACCACCATACCTGGCCCTAATAATTCACCTTAAATGAGTATACTGGGACAAAAGAGAGAGGTATCATACCAAAATTTGGTTGGAAAAAACACTGCCTTCTGCTTGCTTTCTCTCTGGTTGAGCCCCCAGTACAGCTTTCCTAAGTATCAAAGAAGTAGCCAATTAAAACTTTGAAACAACTTTCAAATTTTTAAAACTTTTACAACCCCTACCCCGTTTTTCAAAACCATCACAGCCAATGCCCACACCTCTAGCCAGAGGTACAAGCAGACTTCTCCAACAGCAGGGCGGGTCCATATTAGCTGGTAGAAAGCCACTTGTAAGGAGTGGTCCCGGGGGCAGGCCTGTCATTCAACACGGTAACCCCATACGCCAGTCAGAGTCTCTCGGAAAAACAGAATCCACCTCCAGGCTGTCCGAAGAAGGAGATATTCAACACAAGGACTGTTGGGGAAATATAGGAAGTGTTGAAATAACCAAGAAAGGTTGAGGGACCCAGTGACTAGCCACAGTGGGGAGCTCTGAAACCATATCCCCCTGCCACCAACCTGGAGCGGGAGGAAGCTGGAGTCTGGAGGGGAGATTATGGGTCCTAGCCGCACCGCAGAGTAAGGGTGAGCAGGAAAGAGACCCCCAAACTCTCTCCTGCCCTTGTTACCTCCCCTCATTGTGTGTGTGTGTGTGTGTGTGTGTGTGTGTGTGTGTGTGTGTACGTGTGATGTGTGGATGTGTGGTTGTTTTTTGCGGTACTGGGGATGAAACCCAGGGGCATTCTATCTTCGAGCTACACCCCCAGCCCTATTTTATATTTTATTTATGTATGTATTTATTTATTTATTTATTGGTGGTACTGGGGTCCCTGGAAACCCTCCTACCTCCAGGCTACACTCCCAGACCTATTTTATGTATTTTTTTAAAATTTGGAAACAGAGTCTCTTAAGCCAGCTGAGGCTGGCTTCGAACCTGCGCGATCCTCCTGTCTCGGCCTCCCAAGCGCGGGGATGACAAGCCTGCGCCACCACGCCCGGCTTATTCTTTATTTTGAAACAGGGTCTCACTGAGTTGCAGAGGGCCTCACTATCCACAAACCGCGATCCTCCGGCCTCAACCCCCCGAATGCGGGGATTACAAGCGTGCGCCACCACGCCCGGCTGTGTGTGTGTGTTTTATACTGGGGGCTGAACCTAAAGGCATTTAACCTTGGAGCAAAATCCCAGCCCCTTTTTATTATTATTATTATTTTTTAAACACGGTCTTGCTAGGTTGCCGACAGTCTCGCTAAATTGTTGGGGCTGGCTTCAAACCTGCAGTCCTTCCGTCTCCGCCTCCCAAGTACTGGGATTACAGACGTGTGCCACCATGCCCAGCCCTCCAGGGTCTTGGTAGAGCCTCTCGTGGTCTGAATCCAGTATCAAACAAAAGCAAGAAAGCTCACGGTATACGGGGCCAGCCGACCAGAGCAGGGAACGGGCCAGGGTGGGCGGAGAAGGAGTTGGTCAGTGGTGATTAATCAACACCCCCTTTTGATGCATTAAGCCTCCCTCGTAAATTTATTCTAAGGGGAAAAAAAAAAGTCCTCGGGGGCCAAAGGGAGATGCAGGAAGATGTCCATGCCGTGTTATCTCTAATTCCCCCAATCTCCAAAGGAAACAGAAAGCTCCTTATCTTTCCACTACACAACACCCCCGGGGACTCCCCTGCTCCAGAAAAACCCTGGGATTCCCGAGACCCGGAGGGAGGAGAGTGGAGACTTCTTTGGGGTTTTTTCAGAGCTTTGTCTCTGGGCTGGCTCCCCAAGACCGTGGCAGGGAAACCAAGTGTGTATATGCCTTAAATTCCGGGGCGGCCCTCTGCTGAAAGGCCGTGGACATTAAGCAGATCTGAGGTCACTTCAGCAACTTAGTGAGACCGTCATCAACTTAGCAAGAACCTGTTTCCAGAAAAAACGTCAAAAAAAAATAAAAATAAAAATAAAAAGGATACAGCTTCCTCAAGCAGGCAGAAGGGTCCCGTCCTCAGTTTCTGGGCTTCCACACCCCAAAACCAAGACGGATCTGGCAGTGTGGTGCTCAGTCCCAGCAGTTTGCTTGTTCTCTGCTCTGTGGGCATCCTGGACTTAACAAGGAGGCTGTATCCTTTTTCTGGTACTGAGGATGGAACGCAGGGGCATTCTACCTCCGAGCTACACCCTCAGCCCTTTTGATTTTTTATTTGGAAACAGGTTCTCGCTAAGTTGATGAAGCTGACCTCAAACCTGTGATCCTCCTGTCCCGGCCTCCCAAGTACTGAGATGACAGGTAGGCGCCACCACGCCCAGCCAGAGGTGGGGATTTTAGCTGCCAGAATGGCTGTGGCACCCTGAAACATGGAGACATTCATTCATTCATTCATTCATTCATTCATGCTGTGTTTATTGAGCACCTACTACGTGCCACGTGCTCTTCTGGGCTCTAGGGGTGCTACTGGTGAACAAGGCAAAGTTCCTGGCCCTTGGGGGCTCACAGTCTGTGGAGCAGAGGCAGGCAGGGACCAGATCAAAGCATGAACAGATAATATGGCAAATTAGGATGAATGTGGTGGCAAAGAGGAACAGTAACTATGATTACCAATATTGAGGGGATCAGAGTGGGCAGGGAGGGCCTCTCTGAAGGACGACATTTGAGTCAAAGGAGAGGGACAAGACTGCCGTGAGAGCAGACGGTGCAAAAGTCCTGGGGTACAGAGAAGAGAGTGGAGGAGAGGGCGGGTGAGCGTACGACGTAGAAGGGGCGGCAGGCAGAGCCAGGCTGGCCAGGACCTTGTGGGCCGAGGCCAGGAGTTGGGAGTTAATTCTGGTGCATCGTGGAGCCGTTGACGGAGTCTGACACCAGCCCATCAATGATAAATAGGAGTCTGTCTGGGTCTGGCGGAACGCACAGCCCCGTGAGAGGGAGACAGATGACAGCGGGCTGGGACGGATGTCCCGAGCAGAGTACTGAGAGCTGAGTACTGCCTGGGAGTCGGCCTGGCCAGCACCTCCCCTTCACCCAGAGGACGGTCCTGCCTGGAGGCCCCTCGGCCCCCCGACTGCCCACAGCCCTCAGATGAGTCTGCTTGCCCGCTCTGGGCTGAGCCAAATCTATGGCTCGTTTTGGGGGGTAGAACGCAGAGGGACTGAGTGTGTTCAGGTCCAAGCTGAGTTCTCAGGAGGCTTCATAACTCCCGTGCTGCCCCGGGAATCCCACCATCACCCTGGCTACCCAAGGGAGGATCAGAGACGAGGGAGACCGGCATAGAGGCAGCCTGAACCCAGAGCTGTGAGGAAATCAGGCCAGCTCGGCAGAATCGAGCCACCGCTGCCCAGAGGCGCGTGTGGGAGCCCGGCCAAGGCCCAGGGAGAGTGTCCAGCTGCCCCATAAAATAGAGAACAATAATAATTGGCTGTTGTTTCTAAATAGTTAAATTCTGGGGTGATTTGTTATGCGGCATAAGCTAACTGATACACACTCGAAGCCTCAACCTCTGCTGACAACCAGGGCCAAGACTTCCTACTCTCAATTCCTCAGCCTGCCTGTAAAGGGAAGACCCAAAAATATACCAAAATAAGAAAAAGTGTCCTACCTATAGTGATGAGCAAGAAGGGGTTACAAAAACTCAATCTCACACCGTGGCCATTTCTCCCATTCAATGCAGTTAAGACTAACAAAAAAAGCTGGGTATGTTGGCAGATGCCTGTAATCCCAATACTTGGGAGGCTGAGACGGGAGGATCGCAGGTTTGAGACCAGCCTCAACAACTTAATGAGACCCTCAGCAACTTAGCAAGACCCTGTTTCAAAACGAATCATAAAAATAGCTAGGGGGGGTGTAGCTTGGAGGTAGAATAACCCTGGGTTCGATAACCAGTACCAAAATAATAATGATTAATAATAATAATAATAATAATAATAACCAAACAATTCAATATCTTCATATCCTTGATAATTACATCAACATAAGGGCAGCATCATTTGTGAAGCTATTTTTCTTGCTATAAATCATTCCTTCCAGCCAGGAAATATTTGTTGATCACCTACTGTATGCAAGGAACCTTAGAAACAAAAATGGAGAAAGTCACGTCTCTAGGGTGCAGGGACAGCTCAGCCCTGAGGGATGTCTGCTGGGAGCGCGGTCCGCACGGCTGCCTTGACTGATTTAGACTTAGCACTGGGCCGTGCAGTGGGGCGAGGACCACTGGGACTGAAAGAGTAATAAAACAGAGGCCAGCCTCCCCTCCTGCCTCCAGCCCCGCCTGGCTTTGCACCTTCCCTTTTACGGCTCCCTGCGGCCGCCCATCTCTGCCCGCACCCCTCCGCCTGCCGTGTCCCCTCCTCCTCGGCCCGGCCCCCTGTCCCGTCCCCTCTGGACCCCTTGGGCTTTCGCCGGCTCCTGCCCATCTCTTCTCTCCTGGACCCCGCTTCCTTTCCCCTTTTCCAACATCCTCCTCCTCCATCCACCTGCCTCTCGGCCCCCACCCATCCATCTTCCCTCCTCCTCCCCTGCCCGGCCTCCCTTGCCTCCTGACAGGGAGCGCTTGGAAAAAGATGGATGGAAATAGCACCGGGCCGGGGCGTGACTGCCGCTGGCTGATGCATTGGGAGCCGTCCTGCGTTCCGTGGGAGTCCTGCAGATGAGACGGCGACCTCCCCACGCGCGGGGTCAAGGACGCGGGGAGGCCGGAGGGCCGGGCCTGGGGAGCAGGCAGGACGGTGCGGGCCGGGGTCTCGCCTTCCTGGGACCCAGAAGACCAAGAGCCTCTGAAAGCTGCCTGTATCCCAAGGAGGACCAGCGTCAAGAAGGGAGTTAAAAGTGCGGTGGTGCTCACCTGTGATCCCAGCACTTGGGAGGCTGATGCAGGAGGATTGCGGGTTCGAGGCCAGCCTCAGCAACTTAGCAAGGCCCTCTGCAACTTAGTGAGACCTTGCTTCAAAATAAAATATAAGAGGGGGCTGGGGGTAGCGTGTAGCTCAAGGGTCGGATGCCCCAGGATTCGATCCTCAGCACCAGAAAAAGGGAGGGAATTGAGAACATGTTCCAGGTTCAGCCACAGGCGCGCGGTGCCTTAGACAAGTAACCCAAGCTCTCTGGCCTCGGTTTCACCATTTGTAAAACCAGTAAGGTCATTGCAAGTATTCAGTGAGCTGATTCATGGACAGTACTTAGCACACACACCTGACATAGGCTCAACGCTTCATGCAAATTAGCGTTATAATGAACAACATCAGCATTGTTGCTGTTGCTGTTGACAACATCAGCATGGTTGCTGTTGTTGTTGTTGTTGTTGTTGTTGTTGTTGTTGTTGTTATTATTATTATTATTATTATTATTATTATGTGATGTTGGGAATTGAACCCAGAGATGTTCTACCTCTGAGCTTCACCCTCAGCCCTTTTTCATTTCTTATTTTGAAAAAGGGTCTCACTAAGTTGCTGAGGCTGGCCTCGAACCCATGATCCTCCTGTTTCAGCCTCTCAAGTATGGAGATGACGGGCCTGTGCCACCACGCCCAGCTTCGCCAGTGTCGTTGAATGGGGCAGCCACTCCGGGCAGACTCAACGATAAAATAGGCGTGCACAGGGAATCCGTGTGAGGCGGGGCACCCCCAGAAGACTCCGGACGAAAGACTCGTGGGATTGCAAAAGGAGGGCGTTTTTCCTCCCCTTTTGCCTGTTTTCTGGTGAAACTAGAGGCGGTGCGGAGTGAAGGAAACGGGCTTGGCCTCAGCAGCGAGCCATTTCCTAGCCACGGACCCTGTTCCACCACAGAAACTCTGTAAGCCTCAGTTTCCCCTTCTGCAGTGATGGGAGTGTCTCGTTGCTAGGGTGTGTGAGAGTTTAATTCCCTCACTCCCTCATTCATTCATTCAACAAATATTTCCTAAACTGGGCATGGTGACATGCGCCTGTAATCCCAGTTCATGGGAGGCTGAGACCGGAAGATCGCAGGTTCAAGGCCAGTCACAGCTACTTAGTGAGGCCTCTGCAACTCAGTGAGACCCTGTTTCAAAATAAAGAATAAAGCCGGGCGTGGTGGCGCACGCTTGTCATCCCAGCATTCAGGAGGCTGAGACCGGAGGATCGCGGTTGGCAGACAGCCTCAGCTACTTAGTGAGGCCCTCTGCAACTCAGTGAGACCCAGTTTCAAAATAAAGAATAAAAAATGGGGCAGGGTTCCATCCCCAGACCCACAAAGAAAGAAAGAAAGAAAGAAAGAAAGAAAGAAAGAAAGAAAGAAAGAGAGAGAGAGAGGAAGGAAGGAAGGAAGGAAGGAAGGAAGGAAGGAAGGAAGGAAGGAAGGAATTGGGCTGGGGGTGTAGCTCAGAGGTAGAATGCCCCTGGGTTCAATTCTTAGCACTACAAATATATAGAGATATAGATGATATTGATACAGAAACAGATATAGCTCTTCTCTCTCACGCACACAGGTGGAGAAGTCACGGTACCTTCTAAGAACGTCACATGCTTAGGGCACTTACCCTCTGTGCAAACCAAGGATGACTTTTCTAGCGGAAGCCTGGGATATTACCCTCCCGTGATGTTCAGCTTCAGCCTCGGGCGCACAGGTAATCAAAACCCATCCCCCCACACAAACTGGCAGGCTAAGCCTGACTAAGGGCCGCCGAGCTCTCCGGCGCCGGCCGCTGCCCAGCGGTCATTTGTTTTGCGGCAGGGAGAGCTGGCAGGCGGCAAGCAGGGAGCAGGGTCGAGGTTTGCAAAAGGGGAACTTGGGGGAGAGGAGCCTGGAGAGGAGGAGATGCCACCGTGGCCGGCGCTGTCTCTGTAAGGGTTAAAGATAGTTCCACTCACGTGGCTGAACACCTTTGCGACATGGTAGGGGTGCAGAAGACGTGGCACTCTACGGCTGGGTCCCGGGACTCCAGCTTGCATTGGAACCCCCCGAAGGGCTCGTTGAAACACCGGAGTGCTGGGTCATATCCCCGGGGCCTCTCATGCAGCAGGTCTCAGGCCAGACCTGAGAATTTGCTTGTCTAACAAAGTTCCCAGAGAGCACACTCAGGCGGCTCCCCAGGGAACCAACCATCTTCCCCTCTCTTCCCAGCCACCTTGGCTTCGTCTCCTCATTCATTATGGTTTGAGGATAGAATATTTCCTAGAAATGCTCATAAATGGGCATGCAAAAATGTTAAGACACGAAATCATCGAATGAGGTTCTAATCTCATCAATGGAAAACTCCACCAAAAGATTAGTAACTTGAATGGATTCAGAGCTGGGTGATTTAAGTGGATGAGGTATGGGTGGAGGAGGTGGGTGACTAGGGGTGTGGACTTGGGGGCTAGATCTGTCCCTGGTCACTGCCTGTTGCTCTCTCTCTGCTTCCTGTCTTCCTTGGAGTTAGCCAACCTTGGACTAGACCTCCAAGACGATGATATTCGCCTTGGAGTTGACCAACCTTGGACCTAGACCTCTAAGACCACAATGTCTTCCTTGGAGTTGGCCAACCATGGACTAGACCTCCAAGACCACGATGTCTGCATTGGAGTTGGCCAACCTTGAACTGGTCCTCCAAAACCCTGATGTCTGCCTTGGAGTTGGCCAACCTTGGACTAGACCTCTAAGAACATGATGTCTGCCTTAGAGTTAGCCAACCTTGGACTAGACCTCCAAGACCATGATATTTGCCTTGGAGTTGACCAACCTTGGACTAGACCTCTAAGACCACAATGTCTGCCTTGGAGTTAGCCAACCTTGGACTAGACTTCCAAAACCCTGATGTCTGCCTTGGAGTTGGCCAACCTTGGACTAGACCTCCAAGACCATGATGTCTGCCTTGGAGTTGGCCAACCATAGACAAGACCTCTAAGAACACAATGTCTGCCTTGGAGTTGGCCAACCTTGGACTAGACCTCTAAGAACATGATGTCTGCCTTAGAGTTAGCCAACCTTGGACTAGACCTCCAAGACCATGATATTTGCCTTGGAGTTGACCAACCTTGGACTAGACCTCTAAGACCACAATGTCTGCCTTGGAGTTAGCCAACCTTGGACTAGACCTCCAAGACCATGATGTCTGCCTTGGAGTTGGCCAACCATAGACAAGACCTCTAAGAACACAATGTCTGCCTTGGAGTTGGCCAACCTAGAACTAGACTACATCCAATACCATGTTGTCTGTCTTGGAGTTGGCCAACTTTGGACTAGACCTCTAAGACCATGATGTCTGCCTTGGAGTTAGCCAAACTTGGACTAGACCTCTAAGACCATGATGTCTGCCTTGGAGTTGGCCAACCTTGGACTAGACCTCTAAGACCACAATGTCTGCCTTGGAGTTGACCAACCTTGGACAAGACCTCCAAAACCCTGATGTCTGCCTTGGAGTTGGCCAACCTTGGACTAGACCTCCAAGACCATGATGTTTGCCTTGGAGTTGGCCAACCTTGGACTAGACCTCTAAGACCATGATGTCTTCCTTGGAGTTGGCCAACCATAGACTAGACCTCTAAGAACACAATATCTGCCTTGGAGTTGGCCAACCTTGGACTAGACCTCTAAGAACATGATATCTGCCTTGGTGTTGCCAACCATGGACTGTATTCCTAAAGCCTTGAGAAAATTAAACCTTTCCTCCCTCATATTGTTCTTGTGGAGTATTTTGGTCACAGTGACGGACAAGTGGATTAAAACATGCTCCAACATGTAGCACTAAGTCCCTCGGGCCACCGTAGCAAAGTACCACAAACAGTAGTTTGAGACAACAGAAATTCCTTCTTTCATGGTCTGAGACTAATGGTTCAACAGCAGGGTGTCGGGGGTTGCTCTGGCTCTTGGGGAGGATCTGCCCCATGTCTTTCTTTCTCTTGGCTTTTGGAGTTGCTGGCAGCCCTTGGCTTGTGGCAGCATCACACCATTGTCTCTGCCTCCTTTCATTAGCTCTTTTCCCTATATGTCTTCACACCCTCTTCCTCCTCCTCTTCTTCTTCCTCCTCCTCCTCCTCTTCCTCCTTTACTCCTCCTCCTCTTCTTGTCTCTCCCTCCTTTTTCTCCTCCTCCCTCTCCTCCTTCTCCTCTCTCTCTTTTTCCTTCTTCATTTTTAAGGTACTATGGATGGGACCCAAGTGCATTCTACCTCTAAGCTATACCCCCAGCGTTATTTTATTTTATTTTATGTTGAAACAGAGTCTCACTAAATTGCAAAGGACCTCATTAAGTTGCCGAGGCTGGCCTCGAACCAGTGATCTTCTTACCTCGCCCTCCCAAATACTGGGATTCTAGGTGCATGCCACCACACCTGGCTATCTGGCTATCCTATCCTGTTATATTCTCCAGAGAAGCATAAGTCTAAAAAGCAACCTTTCCATTCCTTCATCCATCCATTCATTCAGTTGTGTAATCTGTGTCTCTCCTGTGGGAATAAAAGTTTCCCCCGGGGTGGGAACCATGGCAGCCTCTCCCCCGGCTGTATGTGCAGCTCCTCGCTCAGCTCATACCCCATAATAAGTGCTTAGTAAACACGGGCTGAGCGAAGGAAGGGAAATCACAGCAGAGGCCACCATGCAGGAGCCGAGAGGCCCCGCGCGTCTGGGTCCTGGCTCCCTGCCACTCACCGTGGCTCCTCTGAGCCCGCTGCCTCTCAGAAGGGTCCCTGGATGTCTTATTTCCTAATCAGTCACCTCATCTCCCCTCCACACCAGTGTCACACTTGTTAGAAAAGCTACGTGTCCCCGCAGCCGTGTTTACCACCGATTTGAAATTATCTATCAAGCAGCCTGCCGCCTTCGTCTGCCCATCAATCTTATCTGTGTGGAAGGCACGGGCCTGGGGGCACCCTCCGCTCTCCTTTGTCTCCTCCACCAATTCTCCTCGCTCCTGGCTGGCCACCTCCTCCTGTCTTGAGCTGCCGGTGTGGGGCCCCGGGGGAGCCCTCTGCTGTGATGGATGTTTCTGGATGGATGGGCCCCGGATTCCCGCCTTTCCTACACTCCTACATCTATCTGGACTCATGCAGAGGGTAGGGCCCTGATCATCCCAGAGCTCAGGAAGGGACCATGCCTGGAGCTCAGGGAGGGACCAGGAGCCTCTTAGAAGTGCCTACATCCCCTGCCTCCCGGCCAGTGACCAGTAGCAGCCGGCCCAGGAGAAGTCCTTGTGCCCAGCCGAGGGGACCGTGTTTCCTGGCACCATGCACCTGTCCTCCAGGACCATCAGCGTCAACACCTGGTCTCCTCCACACTGCAGCCCGGAGAAGCAGGCGCTGCTACAATCACCCCCACTTGGTGGCTGAGGACACCAAGGCTCAGAGGGGTGAATGACCTGCCAGAAGTAACCCAGCGGGAAGCCAGGCTCTGGATTCCCACAGTCACCACTGTGCCAGCGAGGAATCTCTGGGTCAAAACCTCAGTCCCTTGCCGGACGTGGTGGCGCATGCTTGTAATCCCCGCACTTGGGAGGCTGAGACAGGAGGATGGCGCAGATTTGAAGCCAGCCTCAGCTACTTAGTGAGGCTCTCTGCAACTTAGTGAGACCCTGTTTCCAAATAAAGAATAAAAAATAGGGCAGGAGGTATAGCTTGGAGGTAGAATGCCCCTGGGTTCCATCCCCAGACCGGCAAAAAAAAAGATATTAGCTTATTAATCCCAGGACAGGCCTGTGAGTTAGCGTGCACACTGGATCTGACCGAGAAAGCATGAGACCCCTTAAGAATGAAGATAGAGGGACCAGGCATGGTGTGCACGCTCGTCATCCCAGCATTCGGAGGATGAAACAGGAGGATCGCGGTTTGCGGCCAGCCTCAGCTACTTAGTGAAGCCCTCCACAACTCAGTGAGACTGTTTAAAAATAAAGAATGAAAAATAGGGCTGGGGTGTAGCTCGGAGGTAGATGAGAGTTTGGGTCCCTCCCCGCAGAGGCGAAACTTAGAAAAGGAGGAGACTCTGCTGGGCAATATCGTGAGGCAGGCGATGGCACGAAAGGGGCAGCGTTTCCACACATAGCCCCACCCACAAGATGTAAACCTTAAAAGGATGGGCATTTTCCTTTCCAGTGACGGAGGAGCTCAGAGGTCTCCAGGAGCAGTCCAGCACCTATCTCCGAGAAAAGACCACATTAAAATTCTTTTCGGCGCACCCGGTCTTTCTTGCCTTTTTACTGCACCAAAAACCTAACATCTGGCCCAAAAACCCGGGATGATTACTTTATTTTGTTTTAATTTAATTTTTAAATTTTTTAAAAATTTCCTGATGCCGCTGACACTGCATGCTATGGGCAGGCTTGGCAGAAACCTCTGCCTGGATCCGCCGGGTTGCTCGATGCGCTGGGACCCCTCCCACCGTGCCCACTGCTCCAGGAGCGCCGCCGCCACCCCCTGCCTTCCCAGACTGGACACAGTAAGCCATCTTCCCTGGCTCCACGCTCTCCAGCCGTCTTCCCGACCTGAGCTCTGCTGAGAGCCGGAGGCCATATTCCTAGCCCCAGCCCCATGCTCTCTGGGAGAGCCAGCAGCCATCTTCCCAGCCCCAAGCTCTGCTGAGAGCCAGTGGTCATCTTCCCGGACCCAAGCTCTGCTGTGAGCTGCGGCCATTTTCCCCAGACCCAGCCCTGCATTCTCCGGGAGAGCCGACAGCCATCTGCCCGGCTCTGAGCTCTGCTGAGAGCCAGTGGCCATCTCACCACCCAGCCAAGCCCCGGCAGCCATCTTAGACCTCATCCGGCCCTGATTCCACCCAACAGCTCCACATCATGCCTTCCCGGCTCAGCGCTTTGGTTTCACCAGCACTGGCTCATAACACTACACTGGTAAGCTTCCCCTTCCTTGGACAAGCGCGTTCTGGCTTTTAGCCTCTTCTGGACTTGGGCTCACGGCTGTTAAATAAACCCAAATATTTGGTTCCCAAGTTCTCTGAGGGTAGCCAGGCTGCCCTATGGTTGTATAAAGGGAACGGAGATGTCCTTCTCTAACACAACCACGCTGTTTCCGGACGTTAGGCAGAATCTTGGGATGCCAAATTCCTGTTTTCGTCCTCACCTGCTGACCAGTCATGGAGGGAAGCCAGTCATCTAAAATAGACTCCCAAAGCGGGCGTGGTGGTGTACACTTGTAATCCCTGCGCTTGGGAGGCTGAGACAGGAGGATCGCACGGGTTCAAAGCCAGCCTCAGCTACTTAGTGAAGCTTTCAGCAACTTAGTAAGACCCTGTTTCCAAATAAAATATAAAAAGGTCTGGGAGTATAGCCCAGAGGTAGAAAGCTTCTGGGTTCCACCCCCAGTACCACCCCCCCAAAAAAATTAATAAAATAAAATAAAATAAAATAGACTCCCAATCCTCACTAGGCTGTGTTCTGGTTAATCTCCAGACTCTAGGTTTATCCGGGGAACTGTGCCCCAAGCGGCTTATATTTTTCTGCACAAAAGTCTGGCCCACTTATGAGTTGGGTAATGGTCCTCGGTGGGCTGAGATGGGTACATTAGATCTTAAAATGTTGACTGATCTCAGTAACTTTTGCAAACAGGCAGGTAAATGGTCGGAGGTTTTGTACATACAGGCTTTTCTGTGCATGTGTTCCTGGCTTTCCCTTTCTACCCCTCCTGACTCTACTGCTCGAGTCATGCTGGCTGGGGATTCCCACCAGCCGCAGCTGCCATCTTGGTCACTATATGGCAACTCACAGGTGCCAAGTGGTGGCCTTTCTGGGTCACAGGCCTGCTATTCTGCTAACTCAAGGTCCCCATTCTGTGATGACACGTGGATCCTGGAGTCTGACCCAGCCAAGTTGCAGGCCCCATTTCCTGATGACCCTGACACACAAGACCTCTCCTTACCACCACAGTCATCATCTTATTCCCGGGAAGCCTCCCATTCTAACCCACTCCTTTCTCCCCTGCTTTTCTCCCTTAAGGGACCAACTCTTACCTCCCCCTCGCCTACCCCCATAAGTGACCCTACCTGTTCCAGAGACCCCCCCACCTTCTATCTTGGTCCCACTTCATGAGATGGCTGGTGCAGAAGGTGTGGTCTGGATCCATGTTCCTTTTTCCCTTCCTGATCTTGCTCAACTTCAAAAGAGACTGGGTTCTTTTTCTATCAATCCCTCTGGTTTTATTAAGGAATTCCAACATATTGTACAAGCATATGATTTAACTTGGCGGGATCTTCATGTCATTTTAACCTCCTCTTTAACTGCAGATGAACGAGATCATATTCTTAAGGCTGCCAGGGAATGGGCCGATCAGGCTCACCTGACCAATCCACAGCTCCCTACTGGAACAGCTGCAGTTCCTTCTGAGGATCCTCACTGGGATTATAATGATTATAATGACAGGGGTGAGGGAATAAAAAAGAAAAATCACATGATACTATGCCTTCAAGCTCAGCCCAGGGTAACTCTGCAGGTAGCGGGTGAGCCAATCTCCATCTTGATCGATACAACGGCTACATACTCTGTCCTCCCTTCCTTCTCAGGACCTAGTTTCCCTTCCCAAATCAAGGTTCAGGGGATTGACGGCATGCTCTCTTGCCCATGTATTACAGGCCCCCTTTTATGCCATTTAGAGACATTTATGGTTAACCATCCATTCCTGATTATCCCTTCATGTTCTACCCCCCTTTTAGGTAGAGACTTTTTAACCAAAATTGGGGGTGAACTCTCATTTAATTTCCCCATGGCTTCTGTTTCCTCTAATATAATTTTAATGGCTGCAGCTACAGTTGAGGACTGGGAAGCCAAACCTCCCCTTCCAATAGATTTGGTTGACCAAATATATTTATAGTATGGGATACCAGCACCCCAGTTGTGGCAACCCGTCACATCCCAGTCCAGATTGTCCTACATGCACCCACTATTTTCCCTGCCCACTCCCAGTTTCCCATATCCCTCCTTCACCGACGTGGGCTTAAACCCATTATTTCTCATCTCCAGGCCCAGGGACTGTTTATCTCTACTAATCCCCCTTATGACACCCCCATTCTCTCAGTTAAAAAGCCTAATGGGACCTATAATGATGCGGTGATCCCAATCCACCCAGTTGTCCCTAATCCCTATACCCTCTTATCTCAGATTCCCCCCAATACCACCCACTTTTCAGTTCTCGACTTAAAAGACGTGTTTTATACAATTTATCTGCATCCTGAGTCATACCCCCATTTTGCCTTCACTTGGGAGGACCTTGATGCCCAGGTTGCTCAACAACTAATCTGGACCGTCCTTCCCCCGGGTTTTCGAGATACCCCACACCTCTTTGGACAGGCTCTAGCACAGGACCTCCTCCAGTGCCCCTTGGAGCCTAGTTCTCTGTTACAATATGTAGATGACCTTTTCCTTTTTAGTTCCTCCCTAGAAGTGTCCAAATGGCACACTGCCCTTCTCCTTAATTTTCTTGGAAGCAGGGGTTACAGGGTGGCCCCACATAAAGCCCAGTTATCAGTGCCTGAGGTGTGGTATCTAGGCCTACATCTAACCTCAAACACCTGAGGACTAACTGTTGACCAGGTCAAGGCCTTACGAAGCTTGCAGCCGCCCACCTCAGCTGACCAGATCCAAGAGCTGTGAGTATCGTGGCCTGAACTCCTGCCACTAGCTCTGGCCTGTGTAAGGGCCACCCCTCGAGGCCCCACCTTTATGAGCCCCTTTGAATCGCTGTACAGTCGCCCTTTCCTGCTTAATCACGCTTTCCCTTCAGATCCCCCTCCTTTGTCTTCCTATCTTCCTTACTTGTCGTTTCTCAGGCACCTTCTTAGGAAACATGCTGACTGGTATCTTCCCAAACCTGGGACTGAAAAAGCAGCTCCACACCCTGCAGTCAAGGCCCTTAAGCCAGGAGATCAAGTCCTCCTCAAGTCACTTCAACCAAAATATCTCCAACCATGGTGGACTGGGCCCCTCACAGTGATCCTCACCACACCTACCGCAGCCAAACTGCTGGGGGACCCCAACTGGCATCATCTTACCCAGCTAAAACGGGCTCCGCTACAACAGTCCATGACAAATTCTCTTGCACGGTGTTGGGACCTACTAAGCTTCATTTTCCTCAGCATAATTCTCTTTGATGTTTTATTTTAGCAGATCCACTTGTTCACATACTATGGTGCTCTCCCTCTTCGGATGCCATACTGTCATAACTCCTTGTCTGCTAAAGTCTCCTCGAGCACACATCACCAAGCTGTCCAGGGTAACCTCCAACTCACGCCACAGCCATACTCCCACCTGCCCACTTCTGGAGGACTCAACCTCCCCCGACCGAGGGGCTCCATTACAACGCCCCTTGACAGCAGGAAGTAGTTTAAGATTATCACCAAAAGGCCGGGATGACAGGTTGGGTCCCTCCCTGCAGGGGCGGGACCTTAGAAAAGGAGGAGACTCTGCTGGGTGATATCTCGAGACAGGCGATGTCGCAAGAGGGGCGGCGTTCTTATGCGTAGCCCCACCCACAAGACGTAAACCTTAAAAGGAGGGACATTTCCTCGCCAGCGGCAGAGGAGCTCGGAGGTCTCCAGGAGCGGTCCAGCCCCTATCCCCGAGAGAAGACCCCATTAAAATTCTTTCCGGCGCACCAAAAACCTAAGAGTAGAATGGCTCTGGGTTCCATCCACAGTGCTGCAAATATAAATAAGTAAATAAAAATAAAGACAGGAGCCAGGCATGACCCCAGTACTCGGGAGGGGAGGCAGAAGGATCGCACATTCACGGCCAGCCTCAACAACTTAGCAAGACCCTGTTTCAAAAAAATAAGAATAAAATAGGGATGAGAGTGGAGCTCAGAGGTAGAATGCCACTGGGTTCAATCCCCAGTAACAAAATATATAGATAGATTAGATAGATAGATAGATAATAATGATGATGATGATGATAGATAGATAGATAGATAGATAGATAGATAGATAGATAGATGATAGATAGAGTTATAGCTCTATACCCAAACAGAAGGCGAGGTGAGTCACAGACAGCACTTCTATTCCACGGCTGGAGGGACTGAAAGTAGATATGCTGTTCCCAGAGCCCAGCACGGAGCCGAGTCCCCAGGTGGCCTGTTTCTGCAGTGGAGAGGCAGCCGCTGCTTCTCAGAAGCTGCTCCGAGCAGGAAGACAAAGCGATGCCCAGAGACAGCTGGGGAAACTGAGGCTGTGGGCGGTAAACGACTTGCCTGAAGCAACCCAACGAGAAGGTGGCACAGCAGAGCTCAGAAACCCCGCTGTTGTCACATGTCAGCCAAGAGTCCCTGGGTTAAAACCTCCGTCCCGCCAGGCGTGGTGGTGCATGCTTGTAATCCCAGCATTCGGGAGGCTGAGACAGGAGGATCGCGGTTCGCGGACAGCCTCAGCTACTTAGTGAGGACCTCTGCAACTCAGTGAGACCCTGTTTCAAAATAAAGAATAAAAAATAGGGCAGGGGGTGTAGCTCGGAGGTCGAATGCCCCTCAGTCCATTTTGCTGGATCCCTCCTCTTGCTGAAAGGACCCGTACACCCTGCATGGGTCCCCACTGACAGAGGAAGCCGGGCCAGTGGCCTCCGGGTTCATTGCGTGGTGACAGAGCCAGTCTAAGGACAACACCCTAGACTGGCAACACAGGAACTATTATCGGCCCAATACAAATGGGGCCCCAGGGCTGAGGAGGTCCGCCTTGCTGAGGATGTCTGCTCCTCTGAACCCGCCTAGGAGTCTGTGCTCAGCGGCAGAGCCTCCAAAACACCATCTAAGTATCGCGTTTCAGGGATGTCAGCGCAGTGACTTCAAAGGGGCCTGGACTTCTGGGTTGAAGGCCGCCATGCCAAGATGACCAGAGGTCCGGATGGAAAGGCAAAGGTGGCCCCAGGCAGGCAGAGGAGCCTGGGGCCCGCCTGGGCAGGCGGGGGTGGGGGGTGCTGGGACAGAGTGGTCCGCAAAGGAGACAGCCACCTTCCCCAGATCCGCAGGAGCGGCGATTTCCCGAGGCGAGGGGGGCCGGGAGCCTCCGGCTCCCGCTCTGCCCATTAGTAAGCGCGGAGCCAGCACTTTCTACTCTTAATGGGGGACCCGGCCAATCCACGAGACACCCTATTTCTCTTTGTCGGTCTCCTGCCAACTCAGCAGGCTGACTGATCTCCCCTGGGTGATTAATTTTCCCCTTGACACCCTGGGGAATGAGACATTCGTCCCAAGGGTAGAGAGACAAAGAAGCTGGGCTGAGCGCAGACAGGCCTGGCCCACCTTCCGGACACCCGCTCCTGGGCGGCGGGAACGGCGGGCGGCCCGGGGGGCTCCGGGAGAGAGTTTCCCCCGCCTAGCGTTTAGCAAGAAGCAGAATGGTGAACACCAGTAATCCCAGTACCCAGGAGGCTGAGACAGGAGGATCGTAGGTTTAAGGCCAACCTCAGCAGCTTAGAAAGACTCTGAGTGACCCAGCAAGACCCCGTTTCAAAATATGCGGCCAGGCATAGTGGTGTCCTGCTTATAATCCCAGTACTGGGGACGCTGAAGTAGGAGGATTGTGGTTTGTAGTTCGCCGACAGCCTCAGCTACTTAGCGAGGCCCTCTGCAACTCAGTGAGACCCTGTTTCAAAATAAAGAATAAAAAATCAGGCTGGGGATATAGCTCAGAGGTAGAATGTCCCTGGGCTCCATCCCCAGTACCGCGGAAAAATAAATCAAATCAAATTAAATTAAATTAAACATGAAATAGGACTGGGGATGTAGCTCAGAGGTAGTATCCTTCTGGTTTCAAACCCTAGTATAGAGATGTGAGCAGCAAACAGCAGGCGCTTTATTCTTTGAATTTATGAAGTTGGACAGGGTTTGAGGTTCCTCCTACTTCAGTGATTTTCAAATGCCCGGAGCTTGATTCTTGCCAGCCTCGAGCCGCAACTTCCGACGCCATTTACCTAATATGTTTATTTCAATCGATTCTGCCTTTTACTTACATGTATTTCTGAAGGAAACTTTTCGTCCTGGCCTTAAATGGAAAATCTCCCAAATGTCAAATAAAGAGGTAAATAGAAAATTCAAATTAAATACCACAGAAAGAAAGCAATGCTATTAAAGTCCAGCTGGCCCCTGGTGCCCATGAAGGACCTGTGCCTGCCCCCCCCTCTCTCTCTCTCCTGCACACACCTGTAAACCCAGTCCTTGGGAGGCTGAGATAGGAGGATCACAGATTCAAGGCCAGCCCTAGCAATTTAGTAAGCTCTGTTTCAAAATAAAGAATGAAAAATAGGGCTGAGAGTGTAGCTTGGAGGTAGAATGCCTCTAGGTTCCATCCCCAGTACCGAAAAAAAATAAATAAATAAATAGCCGGGCATGATGGCGCACGCTTGTAATCCCCGCGCTTGGGAGGCAGAGACAGGAGGATCGCGCAGGTTCGAAGCCAGCCGCGCGCGCTGGCTTAGGAGACCCTGTTTCCAAATAAAAATGTAAAAATAGGTCTGGGAGTGTAGCCCGGAGGTAGAAGGACTTCCAGGAACGCCAGTACCACCAAAATAAATAAATAAATAAATAAATAAATAAATAAATAATAAAATAGGACTGGGAATTTAGCTCAGAAGTAGAATGCCCCTGGGATTCAATACCAAAAGAAAGAAAAAAAGAAAGAAAGAAAGAAAGAAAGAAAGAAAGAAAGAAAGAAAGAAAGAAAGAAAGAAAGAGAACAGCAAGCCAGGTGCAATGGCACACACTTGTAATCCCAGTAAGTACTTGGGAGGCTATGACAGAAGGGATCGCAGGTTCAAACACAGCCTCAGCAATTAATGAGACTCTCATTAACCTAGTGAGACCCTGTTTCAAAATAAAAATTTTAAAATAGGGCTGGGGATGTGGCTCAGAGGTGCAATGCTCCTGGGTTCAATCCCCAGTGCCTGAGAGAGAGAGAGAGAGAGAGAGAGAGAGAGAGAGAGAGAGAGAGAGAGAATGTGAAACCAAGTGTGGTGAGGCGCGCCTGTAATCCCAGTATACCTGGGAGGCCGAGACAGGAGGATCGCAGGTTCAAGGCCAGCCTCAACAACATAGCGAGGTCCTCAGCAACTTATCAAGACCCTGTTTTTAAATAAGAAATAGGGCTGGGTGTGGCTCGGAGGTAGAAAGCCCCTGAGATCGATCCCCGGTGCTACAAAGAAAAAGCCAAGAGAGAGCACGGCTCATCTTGGGGCGCCATTAAAGAAAGACCACGCCGTGCCCAGTGGACGCTCCCTCCTGATTGGAATTCAGGGGACGGAGAGCAGATGAAGGAGACCCAGGCCTGGTGACGTCTAGCACACGCGGCGGTAACAGTGCTCTCACGGAGCCCGGTTCACACCGCTCTGGGCGCCGTCGTTCCGGGGTCATCCAGCCCTGACTTTGGGTCTCAGCCCCACCATCTGCCCAGGATGGGACCAGCAATGGCTTCCCCAAACAGGCTGGTGGGATCGAAAAACCCAACCTAGGACTAACCAGGACTTGGGTTACGCAGGACCCCCCCCCCTCCAATTTTATCTTGTATCCACAAAGAATGAAAACAAACCATTCTTTCCTGTGGGTCCTTCCTCCCTCCTGAGCCAGATAATCCTGATCCTGCGGCCACCGAAACTGGGGTCCCTGCGCAGGGCCGGTGACACTGGCCCTGGCGTTGGAGAGGAGCGATTCGGGCCTCCGCTGGTTGAGACCCCGCTGTGGTGCTGGAGGGAGGGAAGGGTGGTAGTCTGTCGGTGCCCCGGGATCCGTGGGAGAGGCGGGAAGCAGGGAGGAGAGGGGGACTCACTATGGCACCTTCTCCGTCCCATCTGTCGCCTCCCTCTGCCCCAAGTGCCGGGTGGGCGTCAGGCTGTGACACCGCGTGGCCCCAGGAGACCAGGCAGGCTCAATGGCACGAGGCTGTGGGCTGCCACGCGAAACCCGTTAGCAAACAGCTACTGAGCGCCGACTGTGTGCCTTGAGAGCTCATCTTGGGAATCTTGCAGTGTATCTAGCACGGAGCCCGGCATGGCGATGATGGGATGTTTGTTGAAGACATAAATAAATGAATGAGGAACATAAATGAACTGATTGGATGAATGGATGGATGGATGATGGGTAGGTGGGTGGGTGGGTGGGTGGATGGATGGAAGGAAGGAAGGATGGATGGATGGGAGGATGGATGGATGGGAGGATGGATGGATGGATGGATGGATGGATGGATGGATGGATGGACTGACATCTGGTATATAGATTTGTATGTGATATGTAGATGGATGGATGGATGGATGGATGGATGGATGGATGGATGGATAGGAGGGTGGGTGGATGGATGGATGATGGGTAGGTGGGTGGGTGGGTGGATGGATGGATGGATGGATGGAAGGAAGGATGGATGGATGGGAGGATGGATGGATGGATGGATGGGTGGATGGACTGACATCTGGTATATAGATTTGTATGTGATATGTAGATGGATGGATGGATGGGAGGGTGGATGGATGGATGGATGATGGGTAGGTGGGTGGGTGGGTGGGTGGGTGGATGGATGGATGGAAGGAAGGATGGATGGATGGGAGGATGGATGGATGGATGGGAGGATGGATGGATGGATGGGAGGATGGGCTGGTAGGTGGATATATGGATGGATAGGTAGGTTGGTAAGTAGAAGGATGGATGGATGAGTGGCTAGATGGATTGATACACTCGTATGTGGTATGTAGATTTGTCTGTGATATCTGGGTGGATGGATGGGTGGGCTGTTGGGTGGATGGATTGATGGATAGATGCATGGATGGACAAACAGATGAATGATGGCTGGGTGGATGGATAAATGAATGGTAAACATAAAGTATTAAGGCTGCTCGCTTTATGGGTAAAACTGGACAAAGGGAAAGAAAAAAGAAAGGACGGGAGGGGGGGAAGAGGATGCGGATGCGTGTGTGGATGAATTATTGAATAGAAATATGGATGGATGGCTGATAACGAAAGGATGAAGGAAGATGGATGAATAGAAGGAAAGATATGTGGGAAGCCAGAAGAAAGGAAAGGCGGGAGGGAAAGGGAAGGCCAGGTGGCTCCCAGCTCCCTCCTAGTTCTGGCCTGAGGCTTCCAGGGCCTGTGTGTTTGAAATCCAGTAACACCATCAGAGGCGGCGGGGAGGTGGGATGGAGCGACGTCACTGTGGCCCCTAAGGTCGTGGGCGCTCACCGCGTCCTACTCACGTGCGCCGCGCTCCCCCAAGTGCGAGTGACTGAGACCGCACCAGAGCCCGGCGTCCTCAGTCTACAGAGAGAGGAGAGCTCAGAGAGGCCACGTCGCTCTGAGCCTGCGCAGTACTGAGTGGCTGAGACCGGCACTGAGATTCCGGGTTGTTTGGGGTTTGGTTCTGGAGGTACTGAGCTTGAACCCCTGCCCCGCACGTGCCAGGCAAGCACACAGACACTGAGCTACGCCCCCAGGTGGCCCCGGGTTTGAGAGGTGGGTGGTCCACATTAATCTGTGACCCGTTAGCCCTGCTTCCCCCAACTAGACCGTGGGGACAGGAAGCGGGGCGCCCGCGGGGCTGGCACCTTGGCCAGTGCTGGCCCCGTGCCTAGGCGCCCTCCTCCCTCCTCTCCAGGAGAGGCCTGGACGCTTCGAGTCCTCTTCTGCCTGCGCTTCCCCTCTCCCCCTCAGGTGTCTCGGCCATCTCGAGTCCTAATGAGATGGCAATTGACCAGTGCGCCCACCATAAGCCATCGAAAGCAAGCAGGGGATGGTGGCGCACACCTGTAATCCCAGGACTTGGGGGGCTGAGACAGGAGGATCGCAGGCTCAAGGTCAGCCTCAGCAATTTAGTGAGGCCTGGCAGCCACTTAGAGAGGACCTGTTTCAAAATGAAAACTAAAACTAAAATAAATAGGGCTGGGGGAGTTGCTCGGAAGTAGAGCGCCCCTGGGTTCAATCTGAAAGAAGAAAGATGGAAGGAAGGAAGGGAGGGAGGGAGGAAGGAAGGAAGGGAGGGAGGGAAAAGAAAAAAGAGGAAAGAAGGAAAGAAAGAAAGAAGAAAGAGACAAAGAAGGAAGGAAAGAAGGAGGGAGGGAGGGAAGGAGGGAGGAAGGAAGGGAGAGAAGTTGCCTCAAATCCTAGAAAGTCGCCGCTTCTTTGTTCCTCCCAGTTCTCCCCAAATGCACATGTGGCGTCTGCCAGGGTCAAATCCATGGGTACGGGCCACGTCCCGCCAACCTCAAATCGCCCGCTCTTTCTCCCCTCCAGATCTCTGCAGCCAGTGTCCTCTGCGCCCTGAACCCTCCGCCTCCAGATCCCTGGACCTAAGCGACTCAAATACGTTTGCACAAGAAATAGCCTTTACACACCGAATGGCCTTTACACACCGTATCCCCGACCACTGCGAAGGCACGCCAGGCAGGGAGACCCGGGGTCCGGGCAGGGAGACCCGGGGTCCGGGCAGGGAGACCCGGGGTCCAGGCAGGGAGACCCGGGGTCCAGGCAGGGAGACCCCGGGGTCCAGGCAGGGAGACCCCGGGGTCCAGGCAGGGAGACCCGGGGTCCAGGCAGGGAGACCCCGGGGTCCAGGCAGGGAGACCCGGGGTCCAGGCAGGGAGACCCCGGGGTCCAGGCAGGGAGACCCCGGGGTCCAGGCAGGGAGACCCGGGGTCCAGGCAGGGAGACCCCGGGGTCCAGGCAGGGAGACCCCGGGGTCCAGGCAGGGAGACCCCGGGGTCCAGGCAGGGAGACCCGGGGTCCAGGCAGGGAGACCCCGGGGTCCAGGCAGGGAGACCCGGGGTCCAGGCAGGGAGACCCGGGGTCCAGGCAGCCTCAGGCCCAGGAGCGGCCGCCTGCTCCCGGAACGATGTCAGGTCTTTTTTTCCCGCCTGGGGCTGGAAACAGGATGGAGGCAAGGGCGGGGCTTTGCACAAGCCTCTCTTATCCAAAGCAAACAAATCAAACCAGAGAGAGGGCCGAGGTAGCGCTGTCCCCCACAGCAGGGCCGGAGCCAGCGCCGGCTTCTCATTGCTTCAGCAAACACCTGGTCTCCATTTAGCAGAACCCGGCCCTTGGCGCAGGGGCGGCGGGGCCAGCGCGGGGCGTCAGGTGCTCCTTGGCCTGGAGCGGCTGGGAACTGGGCCTCCGCCCTGGCCCACCGGGGGATGGACGGAGTGGGCCGCGCGGCCTGGGGCTCCCTGCTGGATGGGGGGGGGCTTGCTGGACGCCATGACGCTGGGTTTTGTGTTTTTCTTTTTTGCCTTGCTCCTGGCAGGGGAGGCTGGCAGAGTTGGCTGCGCGCCCTGTCCCTGGAATTTGCCATCTCAATTAGGACTCAAGATGGGCGAGGGGGAGGGAGGGGAGGGGGAGGGGAGGGGGAGGGGAGGGGAGGGGAGGGGGAGGGAGAGGAGGGAGAGGAGGGGAGGGAGAGGAGGGGGGAGGGGAGGGGAGGGGAGGGGGAGGAAGGGGAGGGGAGGGGAGGGGAGGGGGAGGGGAGGGGAGGGGGGGGAGGAAGGGGAGGGGAGGGGGAGGGAGAGGAGGGGGAGGAGGGGAGGGGAGGGGGAGGGAGGGAGGGGGAGGGGAGGGGGAGGGGAGGGGAGGGGGGGGAGGAAGGGGAGGGGAGGGGAGGGGAGGGGAGGGGAGGGGGAGGAGGGAAAGGAGGGGAGGGGAGGGGGAGGGAGAGGAGGGAGAGGAGGGGAGGGGAGGGGGAGGGGAGGGGAGGGGGGGGAGGAAGGGGAGGGGAGGGGGAGGGAGAGGAGGGGGAGGAGGGGAGGGGAGGGGGAGGGAGGGGGAGGGGAGGGGGAGAGGAGGGAGAGGGGAGGGGGAGGGAGAGGAGGGAGAGGGGAGGGGGAGGGAGAGGAGGGGGAGGGGAGGGGGAGGGAGAGGAGGGGGAGGGGAGGGGGAGGGGAGGGAGAGGAGGGGAGGGGAGGGGGAGGGAGAGGAGGGAGAGGGGAGGGGGAGGGAGAGGAGGGGGAGGGGAGGGGGAGGGGAGGGAGAGGAGGGGAGGGGGAGGGGAGGGAGGGGGAGGGGAGGGGAGGGGGAGGGAGAGGAGGGAGAGGAGGGGAGGGAGAGGAGGGGGGAGGGGAGGGAGGGGGGAGGGGAGGGAGGGGGAGGGAGAGGAGGGGAGGGGGGAGGGGAGGGAGGGGGAGGGAGAGGAGGGGGGAGGGGAGGGGGAGGGGAGGGAGGGGGAGGGAGAGGAGGGAGAGGAGGGAGAGGAGGGGAGGGGAGGGGGAGGGAGAGGAGGGAGAGGGGAGGGGGAGGGAGAGGAGGGGGAGGGGAGGGGAGGGGGAGGGGAGGGAGGGGGAGGGAGAGGAGGGAGAGGAGGGGGAGGGGAGGGGAGGGGGAGGGGAGGGAGGGGGGAGGGGAGGGAGGGGGAGGGGAGGGGAGGGGAGGGGGAGGGAGAGGAGGGAGAGGAGGGGAGGGGAGGGGGAGGGAGAGGAGGGGGGAGGGGAGGGAGGGGAGGGGAGGGGGAGGGGAGGGGAAGGGGAGGGGGAGAGCAGGCAGAGGAGGCCTCCAAGCATCCAGGCCTCTCCTTCTGAAGAGGAGGGAGGTTCCAGGGCCAGGCTAGCTCTGCCGCTCGCTCGGCAACCGCAGGTAACTCCGCCGCAGGTACCACCTACTGTGTGCCAGGAAGGGAGCTAAGTGCCTTCTGCGCACGGCTGGCATCTTTCCCGCGGCGCTGCAAAACACTCACCCATCCCTCCCCGTATTCCTTGAGCGCAGAGCAACCCAGGGAGACTGTCTGTCCTGAGGATGCTTCTGAACATAGTTCTGGGCCCTCCGGCGTGGATTTTATCATCTAGTGAGAGGAGACGGGTAATATACAAGTAAACAATTAACTAAATAACATAAGTATTTTTTTTTTGTCTTGGTTTGGCTTGGGTTTTGTTTGTTGTTTTGTTTTGTTTGTGGTAGCGGGGATTGAACCGGGAGACACCGTACTACAGGTGTCTTTCCGAGCTACACCTCAGCCCCCCCCATTTTATTTTTAATTTTTCGAAACAGGGTCTCACTGAGTTGCTGAAGGTCTCGCTGAATTGCTGAGGCTGGCCTCGAACCTGCGATCCTCCTGTGTCAGCCCCTCGAGTCCTGGAATTACAGATGTGCATCACCACGACCGGCTCCCTTTAATGCTTTTTATTTTCAAACAGGGTCTCACTCAGTTTCCAAGGGCCTCACTAAATTGCTGAGGCTGGCCTCAAACCTGCAATCCTCCTGTCTCAGCCTCCCAAGTACTGGGATTACTGGCATGTGTCAACATGCCGGACTAACAAGGATCTGGGAAGGTGGTTAGGGAGGGTCTCAAAGGACGCTGACAATATCTGAGCAGAGACTTGGTTGAAACAAAGTGCAGGTGGGGAAAGAGGGGCCGGCTTTCTGTATGCAGATGAGCACACAGCGGTTCAGGGCTCACTCAAAGCTGCCCAGTGTGTAGATGAAACTGGAACCAAAACATAGATTCCCAGATAAAAACCTTCCCACACCCCGAGCCGCCGTTATCACCCAGGGGCCCGCAAAGTTCTTCCCTTGAGCGGAGATAAATCCTGCTGGTCCGTGGGTGGCCACCGCTCGGTTCCGCTGCGGTGTTTCCAGAGCAGCCGCAAGCAGTGACGGGCAACCAAATGAGCCTGGCTGCGGGCCAATAAAACTTTATTTACAAAGACAGGTGGATGGCCCCAGGAGCTGGAGTTTGCTGACTCCCTTAGTTTAAAATAAACCAAGAAGGCTTTCGCCAGAAACTGGGGTCCCATTTCTAGAAGCAAAAAGTCGCCGAGCACGGTGGTGGGCGCCTAGAATCAATCCCAGGAGTTGCGGGGCTGAAACTCAAGGATGCAGGTCTGAGGCCGGCCTCAGCAACATGAGGAGGAGGAGGAGGAGGAGGAGGAGGGGAAGGAGGCGGGGGAAGGAGGGGGAGGAGGGGGAGGAGGAAGAGGAGGAGGGGGAGGAGGGAGGAGGAGGAGGGAGGGGGAGGAGGGAGAAGAAGAGGAGGAGGGGAGGGGAGGGGAGGAAGAGGAGGAGGGGGAGGAGGGAGAAGAAGAGGAGGAGGGGGAGGAGGAGGAGGAGGGGAAGGAGGAGGGGGAGGAGGGGGAGGAGGAAGAGGAGGAGGAGGAGAGGGAGGAGGAAGAGGAGGAGGGGGAGGAGGGAGAAGAAGAGGAGGAGGGGGAGGAGGAGGGGGAGGAGGAGGAAGAGGAGGAGGAGGGAAGGAGGGGGAAGAAGAAGAAGAGGAGGAGGAGGGGAGGAGGGGGAGGAAGAAGAGGAGGATAGGGAGGAGGAGGTAGAAGAGGAGGGGGAGGAGGGGAAGAGGAGGGGGGGAGAAGAAGGGGAAGGAGGAGGGGGAAGGAGAAGGGGTAAAGGAGGGGGAGGAGGGGGAGAAAGAGGAGGGGGAGAAGGGGAAGGAAGAAGAGGAGTAGGGGGGGAGGAGGAGGAGGAGGAGGAGGAAGAAGAAGAAGAGGAGGAGGAGGGGGAGGAGGAGGAAGAGGAGACCTGAGTAGCTGATTTATGTAAATGAGACAGAACTTCTATGCCCTGAGACCCAGAAGCCTCCAGGACAAGCAGTCCGTTCCGTTCTGTGTGTTGACTCCCACTCCGATAACAACAGCTCTGCGGGGCCCAGAGGCGTGTGACTGGCGACAGGACCAGGGGCCCCGCCGTCCCAGCACCGTCCGCGGCAGATGCGCTGGCAGCCGCCTGCAGACCACAGGCACTCGGAGGGTCCCGGGAGGCGCGGACGCAGATGCTCTTCTGGAGTATGAAATGGGCTGGGGAAATGAGGCCGAGCCCGCCAGGGAGGAGCAGCCCAGGCACTGACGTCTGTGCTAAGAAGGGCGGCCATGCCTGCGCTCTGGCTATTATGCCCCCGTGACCTTGCATGTATGTTTATTGGGAGCGAAGGGTGTCTTTAAATTCATTCTTTGGTTTAACAGAGACATGTTGGCAATCGTTGCATTTGTTTGTTTGGGTTTAGTTTTTGTGTGTGCATGGTACTAGGGATGGAACCCAGGGACGTGGTATCTCCGAGCTACGCCCCCAGCTCTAGTTTTTAGTCCATTTATTTATTTATTTATTTATTTATTTATTTATTGCAGTACTGGGGGGGGGACCAGAGGGCATTCTACCTCTGAGCTATATCCCCACCCCTATATTTACTTTTTATTTTTGAACCGGGTTTCACTGAGTTGCAAAGGGCCTCACTAAGTAGAGGCCGAGGCTGGCTGTGAACCATGATCCTCCCGTCGCCGCCTCCCGAATGCTGGGATGACAGGCGTGCTCCACCGTGCTCAGTTCTAGTCCTTCTATTTTTGAAACAGGGCTTCACCGAGTCGTGAAGAGCCTCGTTAAGTAGCTGAGGCTGCCTTCGAACCGCGATCCTCCAGTCTCTGCCTCCTGAATGCTGGTGACAAGCTCGAGCCACCGCGCCCGGCTTGGGTTTAGTATTCTGTTTGTTTTTTTAATTTTTGGTGCCTCTGTGTGTGTGTGTGTGTGTGTGTGTGTGTGTGTGTGTGTGTGTGCGTGCGTGCGTTTACCGGGGATTGAACCCAGGGGGGCATTCTACCTCCAAGCTACACCCCCACCCCCTATTTTTATTTTTATTTTTTTGAAACAGGATCTCACTAAATTTCTGAGGGTCTCACGCAATGGCTGAGGCTGGCCTTGAACCTGCGATCCTCCTGTCTCAGCCTCCTGGCATTACGGGCATGCGTCACCAAGCTCCTGCTAATAGCTGGGTCTTTGTGCTTCTGTCCCTGGGTGTGACTTTGATCGCAGCACCTGGGCTGCCTGCGCCTCATTTTCCTTTGAATGGAGACTCAGTCAAATGGAGCATCCTTTGATGTTTGACACAGTCAAACATCGCGCAGGTGTAGCCGGGATAGAGAAACCACGTGGTGCTCTATGGACACCAGGCCCACAGGGGACATTTGCCAATGTTTGGAGATATTCCTGTTGTCCCAGCTGGTGGGGGCGGCAGTGTGCCCTGGGTGGAGGCTGGGGCTGCTGGCAGGTGTAGTGCGCTGGCGGGACACCCCAGTACAGAAAGGGTGGAGAGCGCCAGGCTTGTAGCCAGGCGTGGTGGTGTGTGCCTGTAATCTCAGTACTTGGGAGGCTGAGACAGGAGGATCATGGGTTGGAGGCCAGCTCCAGCAATATAAAGAGGCTCTCAGCAACTCTCAGGAGGATCGCGGTTTACTGACAGCCTCAGCTACTCAGTGAGGCCTTTTGCAACTCAGTAAGACCCTGTTTCAAAATAAAGAATAAAAAATAGGGCCGGGAGGCGTAGCTCGGAGGTCGAATGCCCCTGGGCTCCATCCTTAGTACCGCAAAAATATAAAAGTGCTGGTTTTAGAAACCTGAGTGGAGGCGTCATCCCATGAAGGGGGCTGAATTCAGGAGTAAGCGGCACTGGACATCTTGAGGCCAGAGGTGCCGAAGGTCTCCGCCTGGGCACAGCTTCCTCTGTGGCGACCCTGCAGGTCTCTGCAGGTGCGCGGACTCCCAGGCCCCCACGCGGCCCGTCGCGGTCCAGGACGCCATCAGAAGCCTCCCGGGCGGCTGGTTACTCTGCTGACCAGGGGGCTGGAGGCGCAACAAGAGACAGCGAGGGGACGTGGGGACTTTAATGAAAACAGGACGCTGCCTCCTCGTCACTGAGGAGAGGGTTGCAAAGGAGACTAGACGCACAACCAGAAGCTGGGACAGGGACCGTGCCCAGAAAAGCCACCATGGCGGAGAGAGGCGAGAAGGACCCTGCCTGGCTTCTCCTGGCGCCCTCCATCCTGGCAGACAGCAGGAAGCACAGCCCAGGCGCCTCCCGGCTCGGGGTCTAGTCCCAGGGGGCTGGAGAGGCTTTTAGGCCGGGAGCACTGTGAGCCGAGTCCTGTGTTTATAAGATCACTCCGCCTGCCTTGGGAGGACGTGCGCTCAGCTAAGTAAATGAATCACAGCGCCTTCCATATCGCAGATTAGTAAATCACCCCTCAAAAAAAAAAAAAAATAGAGGGAGCGTTATCAGGTTGGTAACCATTCATGTCACCAAAATTAAAAATACAGTTCGGGAGGCTGAGACCTGAGGATGGCGGTTCGCAGACAGCCTCAGCTACTTAGTGAGGCCCTTCGCAACTCAGCGAGACCCTGTTTCAAAAAATAAAAGGATTATTTAAAAATAGGGCTGGGGGTGTAGATTGGAGGTACGGTGCCCTTGGGTTCCATCCCCAGGACTGCAAATTAAAATAAAAATAAAATAAAATAGGGCTGGGGTATTGCTGAGAGAGAGAGAGAGAGAGAGAGAGAGAGAGAGAGAGAGAGAGAGAATG
This sequence comes from Muscardinus avellanarius, assembly GCF_963383645.1. Lineage (NCBI taxonomy): Eukaryota > Metazoa > Chordata > Mammalia > Rodentia > Gliridae > Muscardinus > Muscardinus avellanarius. The sequence continues at coordinate 8,333,407 of NC_137807.1, read as the reverse complement.
AACAAAAGAAAGAAAAAGATAAAGCAAAAGAAAGAATGGAGGGAGGGAAAGAAAAGAGAAAAAAGAAAAGAAAAGAAAAGAAAAGAAAAGAAAAGAAGAGAAGAGAAGAGAAGAGAGGCAGGAATCCACCCTGGGAGCTGAACAGATGTCTTTGCTTATATCACAAATAATAAAAATCGCAGCTGATATTTACTGAGGACTCCCAGACGCACCAGACACTGTTCCGAGAGGCTTCCATGTATTAATTCACTTAATGATGATCCTATTAGCCAGGCCTGGTGCGCACACTTGTAATCCCAGGACTCAGGAAGCCTTATTTGGACATCTAACCAGAAACAGCCACACCTCAGCCTGTGAGGCCGAGACAGGAGGATCGCAGGTTTGAGTCCAACCTCTGCAATCTACCAAGAGAAAAAATAAAACTGACAGCCGGGCATGGTGGCGCACGCTCGTAACCTTAGCATTCGGGGGAAGGCTGAGACAGGAAGATCACGGTTCGCGGCCAGCCTCAGCGACTTAGTGAGGCCCTCTGCAATCCAGTGAGACCCTGTTTCCAAATAAAGAATAAAAAATCGGGCTAGGGGTGTAGCTCAGAGGTAGAATGCCCCTGGGTTCCATCCCCAGTAGTGCAAAAATAATAAATAAATAAATAAATAAATAATAATAGGAAGCTGGGTGCGGCGGCGCAAGCTTGTAATTCCAGTACTTGGGAGGCTGAGACAGGAGGATCTCAGGTTTGAGGCCCGCATCAGCCACTAGTGAGACTCTCGTCCACCTAGCAAGACTCTGTTTCAAAATAAAAATAAAAATAAGACTAGGGGTATAGCTGGGAGGAAGAATAAATGCCTTAAGTAGATAGATAGATGATAGATAAATAGGTAGATAGATAGATTGATTGATTGATTGATTGATAGATATAGATGACAGATAGACATGATAGGTAGATGATAGATAGACATGATAGGTAGATAGATGGATAGATCTGGGGTGTAGCTCAGAGGTAAGACCCCCCTGAGTTCAATCCCCAGGACCCTCACACACAAAAATGATCCTTGTGTTAAGTATTATACATAACATACATATGCTATTACTAAATTTACTCAGAACTCTGCAGTTTTCTATAATAACAACCCCGTCAGGCCGCCAGCCCCGTTTCATGATGAGAACACGGCGGCACAGACACCACGCAACGCACCGACCGCGACCCGGCGAGCAGGGGAGCTGAGGCTCGAGCTCCCGGCCGACCCCACCCGAGATAGCTCTCTCCACTTTGCTGCTGTTGGTTGTGCCCCGCTTTCCAAATGTGAAATGATATCGCAATATCGAATATGCTTTTTTCAAACGGCTCATGCCTCCAGGATTCCAACTCTGATCTGTGCATTCTGCAGGAAGTCGCTGGACACCTATGTGGCAGGTTCATTCTTTCTTTCTTTCTTTCTATCTTTTGCGGTACTGGGGTTGGAACCCAGGGGCATTCGACCTACAAGCAACACCCCCAGCCCTATTTTTTATTCTTTACTTTGAAACAGGGTCTCACTGAGTTGTGGAGGGCCTCACTACGTAGCTGAGGCTGCCCACGAATCGCTATCCTCCTGTCTCAGCCTCCCGAATGCTGAGATTACAAGCGGGCGCCACCATGCTGGGCCATAGAAGGTTCTTTACCAGCCCCTAGGGCGGCGGAGCAGCTGGGGCAAAGGTCCAGGGGTGTGAACGACCGGCAGGAGGCCAGGGGCAGGCCAAGGGATGGAGAGGCCGGAGGCGCAGGCTCCGGCGGGCAGAGGGGGGTCCCGGGCACTGGGGTTCAGCTGTGAGCAGAACGGCAGCCTGCCCTTTGCAGGCAAAGGTCACAGACACGGGTCAATCAAACACGGGTGTGGTTACAGAGGCGACAGGGCTGGCGGCTGAGAGGCAGCCGGCTCAGGGAGCGGCCTTGGGGATGGCCTCCGAGGTAGTTGGCTGGGTGAGGATTTCCAAACTCCCAGGCTTCCCGGCCAGCCGGGGGCTGTGAGCACAGGGCCTGGCGCGTGGGGGGCTCCGCGGGGGGCTTCCAGTACCTGCCCGGTGACCCTGATGTGCACAGAAGGTTTTCCACTTTGTTTTCCAAATATGAAGTGGTGTTACAGTATCAGCTATGCTGTTTGCAAACTGCACATGCGCCTAAGACCCAGAGCTGGACAGAGAGAGGAGGGGGCTTCCAGGCTAGGGGCGGCCTGAGCAAGAGCCCAGGCGCTGGAAAGAAAGGAGAGAAGGGAGAACGGTCAGCCACTGCGGGACCCCTGGCCCAGAGCGCTGCCAAGAGCTGGGTTTTCAGCAGGAGAGGGAATGTTCAAGTTAAGACGCGCGCGCGCGCGCGTGTGTGTGTGTGTGTGTGTGTGTGTGTGTGTGTGTTGCTGGGGATTGGACCCAGGGGCATTCTACCTCTGACCTCCACGCTCAGGACTGGGTTTTTTTATTTATTAATTTATTTTGTGTGTGTGGTACTGGGGATGGAACCCAGAGGCATTTGACCTCTGAGCTATACCCCCTGCCCAATTTTTTATTCTTAATTTTGAAACAGGGTCTCACTGAGTTGCAAAGGGCCTCACTAAGTAGCCGAGGCTGTCCACGAACCGCGATCCTCCTGTCTCAGCCTCCCGAATGCTGGAATTACAAGCGTGCGCCATCACGCCTGGCTTAGTTTGTTTGTTTGTTTATTTGTTTGTTTGTTTTGGTGGTACTGGGGGTGGAACCTAGGGGCTTTCTATCTCCAGGCTATACTACTCCCAGACTGTTTTATATTTTATTTGGAAAGAGGGTCTCACTAAGTTGCTGAGAGCCTCACTAAGTAGCTGAGGCTGGCTTCGAACCTGCGCGATCCTCCTGTCTCAGCCTCCCAAGCGCGGGGATTACAAGCGTTCGCCACCACGCCCGGCTTTAGTTTTTTTTATTTTGAAGCAGGGTATCACTAAGTTGCTGACTGAGACTGCGGTCCTCCTGTCTCCACCTCCCAAGTACTGGGATGACAAGCGTGTTCTCCCGTGCCCAGCTAAGTGAGGCTTTCTTAAAGGTCTTTGTTTTCTCTCTGCCAACCCAGGGAAGGGAACATGGGAGACATTACCTCCTCCGGCCCCTTTGCCTTCAGATTACACTCCCCAAAGCAAAGATATTTCTAGGACCCAGTGCTGGGCCGACTTTCTTTTCTCAACCCTGCAAATGTGAAGACCCAGCTGCAAGTCCCAGCACCCCGTGGCGCCTCTGAGCCTCCGTCTGCCGTCCATCCACGGGGGCTGCTGCCCAGACTCCACGCGTGACCTGTCTCGGGTGCAGACGCACACGCCATCACGCGGCGCCTGCTGTATGCCGGGCGCTGCTGGGCACTGGGGACAGACCAAGCACCAAGCACCGGCCGCGTCCTCCCCAGACCCGGGGCCAGCGTGGCAGACAAGCATCCCTCTGGCTGGATTCTGGGTGCCAGGCTGGCGGGGCGGTCACAGCTGTCACCTGGGGACCTTCTCCCATAGGTGGGCGGCCAGGGCCCCAGGAGGGCGAGTGGGTGACCGGGACCAGAGGGAGGATGGGCGCCGAAGCCAGGCGCACAAAGGACGCCCGGGGCCAGCCGGAGGAACCCAGCTCAACCTTTTAAAAAACAATAAATAACCGCGCCCGCCCGGTGACAAATGCCCTGGCTGAACCGGCATGGCGGCTGGAGAAGCAGCCCCTCTTTCTAATCACTTAATGACCCCCAGGAGGGCAGAGGGGGGCTCGCGGGGGGCCACCCCCTCCCTGGCAACGAGGTCTATAAAGAGAAACTCGGCTCCTTAAAGAGGGTCGTTTACAAACCCTCCCTAATGAAGGGCGGCGGGGCTCCCGGGTGACACCCTTCTGGTCCCCGACAAGGGTCATGAAGAAACAATTGTCTGCCGAGGCCCCAGCACATGCGCCCGCCGCCCAGCCTCTCCAGCCCGGCCCGGCCCCCGCCTTTGTCTGGCCGCCCCACCCTGCCAGCCCTGCTCCCGGGGCTCCCCTCCCCGCGCCCGCATCCAGCCTCCGTCCTAATAGCACCCTTTTCACAGAGACAAATTGTCCAGCCTCAGGACGCACCTGAGGACTCGCGCCCCTTAACAAATGGTCTTTTAATTTTCTACCAGAAGGGCAGAGGGAAGGGGGGGCCGAATCAATCACACATCCATCTTCATCATTGCTGCTGAGGGACTGACTCTTTTTGCTGGCTGGCTGCCCCTGGGGAAGATGGGGTGAAGAGCGGAGGGGGGGGGGCCGCCGTCGGGAGCACCGTGGGGGAGGGGAGGCGCCGGGAAGGCGAGCGAGCGCAGAAGCCCCCCCCCTCCACCACGGGCCGGCCGGCATCACCCAGAAAACGAGGTCGGGCTGCTTGAGCAAATGGGGAAACTGAGGCCCGCCTGGCCTTCCAGGCAGGCAGTGAGAGCAGAGGCGCAGGGAGCGGCACTCCCAGCTGAAGTCTTTGAAGTAGGTTTTGGGGTCCCTCCGCTGGCTAGGTGCGTGGGGGCCCAGTTAAGTGCGCGGCCGAGCCTTGAACTTTTCATCTGTGAGATGGAATTAAGGAGAGAGGCTGCCTCCTGAGGGAGCCCCCAGACGGACGGGCAGGCCGAGGGTGGGCACTGGGTCTGTGAAAGCTACATGCTTCCTGAAGATTCCTGGGCCCTCCCACCAATAATATTTTTTATTTTCAAAAATAATAGAAAAAGGTCAGGCGTGGCGGCGCACGCTTGTCATCCCAGCATCCGGGAGGCTGAGACAGGAGGATCGCGGTTCGCGGACAGCCTCGGCTACTTGGCGAGGCCCTCTGCAACTCAGTGAGACCCGGTTTCAAAATAAAGAATAAAAAATAGGGCAGGGGGTGTAGCTCGGAGGTCAAATGCCCCTGAGTTCCATCCCCAGACCCGCAAAAATAAATAAATAAATTAATTAATTAATTTAAAAGCTATAGAAAGAGAGACAAAGAGGAAGGAGAGAAGGAAGGAAGGAGGGAAGGAGGGAGGAAGGAAGGAAGGAAGGAAGGGAGATGAAGGGGGAGGAAATATCAGCACTGTTCTGTCAATCATCAAACTGAGCTTAGACTCAGTGACTCAGATCTGACCTACGAGGCATGTGCATCATTTCAAACTATCTTCTGCCGGGGACCTTTTAACCACAGAGGAGAGATAGCAAAGGAAAGGGTGCGGGGGCCCCGCGCCTCCCCCAGGACAGAAGGCGCTGCCTTCCTGACCCCAGAAGACCTGAGGTCTCCGCGCCTGGGTGACCGCGTGGACGGCTGCCGACGCGCCCCGCCGGAGTCGGCCTGGAGGACATTTCAGACTCGGTCTCTCCGAAGGACGCCCTATGGTACAACCGGCCTGGAGGCTTCGAGGACATGGCCGTTGGGTGTGGTGGCGCACGCCTGTAACCCCAGTATTTGGGAGGCTGAGACAGGAGGATCACAAGTTCAAGGACAGCCTCGGCAGTTTAGTGAGACCCTCGCAACCAAGGGAGACCCTGTTTCAAAATAAAAAATAAAATAGGGCTGGGGGTGCATCTCGCAAGTAGAATGCCTCTGGGTCAATCCCCAGTAACACACACACACACACACACACACACACACACACACACACACACACACATTTTTGTTGTTGTTGAATCCAGGGGGCATTCTACCTCCAAGCTACACCCCCAGCACTATGATGTGTTTTTTTGTTTTGTTTTTGAATCAGAATTTGTCTAAGTTGCTAAGGGACCTTGCTACCTTGCTGAGGCTGACTTCCAACCTGCAATCCTGCTGTCTCAGCTTCCCAAGTGCTGGGGGTCACAGGCATGGGGCACCATATCCAGCTCAAAGCTCTTTTCTTATCTGTTGAGGTTTATTTTACTTTATTTGCAGAACTGGGGGTTGAACCCAGGGGCATTCTACCTCTGAGCTATACCCCAGCCCTATTTTTTATTCTTAATTTTGAAACATGGCCTCACTAAGTAGCTGAGGCTGGCTGCAAACCTGTGATCCTCCTGTCTCAGCCACCCCAGTACTAGCTCTAAAAACATGTGCCACCATGCCTGGCTACAATCTGTTGAGGTTTAAATTTTTTTTAATTTTTTTTATTTTAAAAAAAGCAAGCCGGGCGTGGTGGGCACACTTGTAATCCCCACGCTTGGGAGGCGGAGACAGGAGGATCACGCGGGTTCGAAGCCAGCCGCGCTGGCTTAGGAGACCTTGTTTCCAAAAATAAAAAAGTATAAAATAGGTCTGGGAGTGTAGCCCGGAGGTAGAAGGGCTTCCAGGAACCCCAGTACCACCAAACAATAAAAAAATAAAAAATAAAAAAAGCAAACCTGACTAAAACGTCTTTAATTTTAGGAAGTAGACATTGAAATTATTTGGGGGTGAAGGGGCCCTATGTCTGCAACGTACTCTCAGAAAGGTTCAGAGAAGCCAGGTACATGCCTATCGTCCCAGTACTTGGGAGGCTGAAATAGGAGGATCACAGGTTTGAGGACAGCCCCAGACACTTATTGAGGCCCTCTGCAACTTAGTGAGACCCTAGTTTGAAAATAAAGAATATAAAATATAGGGCTGGGGGTGTCGCTTGAAGGTAGAATGCCCCTGGGTTCGATCCCCAGTGCTGCCAAAAAAACAATTGTGTGTGTGTGTGTGTGTGTGTGTGTGTGTGTGTGTGTGTGTGTGAGAGAGAGAGAGAGTAAAGTATCCAGCAGTCAAGGCACCAGAGGCTGCCCACCTGTCGGAGGCTGGGCCCCTATCAGCGCAGCCTCCAAATTCACACCTGCTGGACAGCGGGCAATGGCCGGCTTCTCTGGCCCCCCCGAGAACCCGAGGTCCAGAGAATTCCCACAGGAAGGGAGTTTTCCAGCTCCACGTGTCCCCACCAAAGACGAAAGGAAAAGACGGATCCACCCGGGGTCTCTGCGTGTCTGCGGCTCCCGCCCTGTGGGTTTGGGACTCTTAGGCAGGAGGGTGGATCCCAGAGCTAAAGGTTTAGCCCAGCTCCTGCCTGGAAGGGAGGGAAGGAGGGAGAGAGAGAAGGGGAGAAAGGAGAGCTGTTTTTAAAGAGAGGAGGAAGGAGGGAAGACAAAAGAGAAAAGGCTCAGCACCCCTCCCCTCCCCTCCTCCCTCCCCCCAGATCCATCCCGAGGGAAGGCGCCGGGGAGGGCTGGGGGAGGGCTGCCTCCCCCTCTGCGAGGAAACCGAGGGAGAAGGTTAATTAGATGTTTGCATCTATCTAATGTCTTGTTTGTGGAAGCGCGGGCTCAGGCGCAGCCCGGGCGGAGCCCTCGCCCTCCACCAGGCGGGCGACTTCGCAGCTCCCTGGCTGCGTGGCCAGGTCAACACGCGCCCATTAACATTTTATCACTGCCTCTGCCTCTATAATTACAGAGCGAACCCCACACCTCGCTGTGGTGAAGACGCCCCCTTCCCGGCCCCCAGGGCACCCACATTGGGAGAGATGGGGCTGGGGACCCCCCCCACCCCGCGCGCGCAGGCCAAGGCCCGGAGCCCCGGTGACCTCCCAGCCTGAGGGAGTCGGTTCCCACGTCCAGCCACTGACACCTGTCAATTGGCAGATGGCCGGTGTCTGTCCTCAAGGAACTTTGGGGAACCGGAGAGTGGAGGCACACAGGAAGAGCCGTAAGCAGAAAGACGGGGTCCCGGAAACTCCCCAGCGCCCATCAAGGACAGAAATCATAAGTCAGATACGGGTTGTTCTGAGTCTGGAATATTACGCAGCGCCGAGGAAAACCATCAAATCTCGCAAATGTGATAACCGTGGAAAGAGGTCCTGGAAGAGCCGCTTAAGGGGCCTGGGGGAGGGGAGGGGTGTTGTCTCTTGTCCCAGATATGTTCCCAGCATCTCCCGAAGCACCCCGCACCCAGCACCTACTCAGTCCGTTTCCTGCATCGCTGGGAAGTGGGTTCCAAGCCTGGGTGGTGCGAGTCCGCTCGTGAGCGGCCGCAGTGGCCCGTGCCTGCTGTCTGGGCTCCACGGGCGGCTGAGACCCCACGCTCACTGCAGTCCAGGAGTTTGCGACCGGCCTGGGCAACTTATCAAGATCCCGTCTCAAAAATAAAATGAAAAAGTCGGCTTCCAAGTCCCCAGCCCTGCCGGCCATGTCTCCTCCGCGGGGTAGTCCTGGCCAGCCCTCTCGGCCCCCTGGCCCCCAACCCACAGCCGGCCGCCCCTTCAGGCGGGTCCCTGGCCAGGCCGGCTGTGACCGTCAGTCACTCCACAGAGACCAGATGGAACCCTCCAGACTCCTTCTGCGGCTCCGAAGAGGGAGAGGGAGAGGCGCCAGGTTTATTAACCCCTTCCTTCCCCCCTGCACAGCCCCTCCAGCAGGGCTGTGCTAGGGGGTCCCGAGCCCTTCGCCGCTGGGGAAATAAACAGTAAATACTTTGTTCTCCACAAAGGGCTCACTCTGGCAGAGCTGGGCCTTCCCTACTACAGACTTTTTTTTTTTTTTCAATATTGAGGATGGAACCTTGAATCATTCTACCTCTGAGCTACACCCCCAGTCTGATTTTGTTTTTTATTTTGTTTGTATGTTTTTTTTTAATGAAATTCAGGGACATTCTATCTCTGAGCTACACCTTCAGCCCTATTTTTTATTCTCTATTTTTTGAAACTGTGTCTCACTAAGTTGCTGAGAGCCTAAGTAGCTGAGGCTGGCTTCGAACCTGCGCAGTCCTCCTGTCTCAGCCTCCCAAATGCTGGGATTACAGTGTGCACCACCATGCTGGACTCAACATTTAACCAGCCTCAAAGCATTTCGGAGGCTGAGACCAGAGGATCAGGGTTTGCGGCCATCCTCAGCTACTTAGTGAAGCCCTTTGCAACTTAGTGAGACTGTTTCAAAATAAAGAATAAAAAAAATCAGACTGGGGGTGTAGCTCAGAGGTAGAATGCCCCTGGGTTATATCCTCAGTACCACACACACACACACACACACACACACACACACACACACACAATTAGCCTCTCTCTTTCTTCACAGATGGGGAAACTGAGTCCCAGATCAAGGAATGCCTGCGGTCACAGCGAGTCTGAGGCATAGCTGAGCAGTGGGCCTCGGGGCCAGAGTCGCTCTCCCTGCCCAGGCCAAAGTGCCCACCATTCAGGGCCCAAGCTGCTGCGGCCTCCCCGACCCTCCCCTCGGCCCCTCTGGCTTTTCTTGCTCCGCTCGGAGGGGCGGGGGCTTTAGGGAGAGGAGCAGGACAAAGAGAAAGTGGGTGGTGGGCGTGCTCATGACTCTGCCTCCGTTTACCCCTCTGCCAACCTTTGGCTTCTCTGACAGCCTTGCATTGAGATGGGGCAGGTGAGTTAGAAGGTGCCGGGCGTGGTGGCGCACACTTGTCATCCCAGCATTGGGGAGGCTGAGACCGGAGGGTCGTGGTTCGCAGACAGCCTCAGCCACTTAGTGAGGCCCTTCTTGACTTAGTGAGACCCTGTTTCAAAATAAAGAATAAAAAATAGGGCAGGGGGTGTAGCTCAGCGGTTCAATGCCCCTGGGTTTCATCCCCAGACCTGCCCCTCCCCCGAAAAAAGAAGAAGAAGCTACAAGATCCTGGGGAAGGGGGCGTTCTGGGGCCACCGAGACGACCCTGGAGAGACGTCGCACAGCCCAGGCCTGGCTCATGCGAGGTCATGCGAGGGTGTTGGGTCGGTTCCTTCCAAAGGAGGCTGAGACAGGAGGATGGCAGTTTCGAGGCCGGCCTCAGCAACATAGAGGGACACTCATCAACCTGGTGAGACCCTGCTTTAAAACAAAAAGTAAAAAGGGCTGTGGGTGTAGATCTGAGATAGACCATCCCTGGTCAATTCCTAGTACTGGGAAAAAAAAAAAAAGGAATCCTTTCATCTCCAAAGGGCAACTGGGTTCATCCCAGAGGTCTTCCCCCTCCTAAGACCCCCCTCCCTACCCGAGGCTTCCCCCCAGTGACTGCGTGGCTGGCTGGGGGAGGGTCTGCTCTGCCCCCACTGGTAAGTCCCCGCCCCGGGCACCACCCCCACTTCTTCCCGCAGCCCATCTCGCCGGGGGCTGGGTGGCTGGGAGTGGAAGGGAGGGAGGGGTCCTAATTGTTTCTTATGACACTATAATGGCAGGTCTATTTGCAGGAGATTAAAATCCAATTCATAATGGCGTCTGATAATTTCCCCAGTGCTGGGCTGCCAGCTGGGGGGCCAGGGGGGAGGTGTCTACGGCAACCAGATGCTGAGAGCTTGGCCTCAGCTGGGCGTGGCGGCGCACGCTTGTAATCCCAGCATTCGGGAGGCTGAGACTGGAGGATCGCAGTTTGTGGACAGCCTCCGCTACTTAGTGAGGCTCTCTGCAACTTAAGGAGACCCTGTTTCAAAATAAAAATGCAAAAAATAGGGCAGAGGGTGTAGCTTGAAGGTCAAATGCCCCTGGGTTCCATCCCCAGACCCACAAAAAGTATATATAGGGCTGAGGGTGTAGCTTGGAGGTAGAATGTCCCTGAGTTCCACGCCCAGCACCACAAAGAAAGAAGAAAGAAAGAAAGAAAAGAAAGAAAGAAAGAAAGAAAGAAAGAAAGAAAGAAAGAAAGAAAGAAAGGGAGAGGAAAAGAATGTACTGATCCCTTTCCTGGAAAGGAGCCATCCTGGGATAGAAGGCTGACCCCAAGCTTCTCTCGTTCCCCCAAGTGTCCCATTACAGTGTCACTGCTTGGACGGATCGAAATCTGTCTCCCAAGCCAGGCACAGAAGCACACACCTGTCATCCCCAGTACTTGGGAGGCTGACATGGGAGGATAGCAAGTTCAAGGCCAGCCTCGGCAACTTAGTGAGGCCCTCATCAACTTTAGCAAGACCCTGTTTCAAAGTCAAAAATAAAATAGAGTCCGGGGTGTAGCTCAGAGGTAGGATGCCCCTGGGTTCAATCCTCAGTACCAAAAAAAAAAAAAGGGAGGAAAAAATAAATGAGCCAGGCATGGTGGCGCATGCTTGTAATCCCCGCACTTAGGAGGCAGAGATAGGAGGATCACGCAGGTTTGAGACCCTGTTTCCAAATAAAAATATAAAAAATAGCTTCCGGGAAGATGGCAACAGAGAAAAGCAGCGTTTACGAGTCCTGCTAACATTTGATCTCTATTGCCACAAAATCAGAGCTTTTCTTAGCCAGAAAACACTATCAGCAGAGAAATAAAAAATGTAAACACAAGGGACAGAGAAAAAGAAGACTAGAAGAACAACCAGAGACCAGAAAAGAAACCAGCCTGCATTGCGGAGCCGCACGGCGCCATCATGACTCACAGCACCAGGCTCCAGAGAAGAAAGGTAAACAAGGAGCTGAAGTGAGCAGCTGCGGATCATTCGAGTGGAATTCAGCAGTTCTTTCAGCGCAAAAAACATCTAAAACTCCCAGTGGCCAAGCTCAGCACACCCTCCAGGGACTCAGAACAGAGCTCAAAACCAGAAAAGAAATATGCTAGCCTCATGGCAAGGGCATGGCAGCGGTGCCATATTGCCAGCAGCGGCGGCGAGTTCACCATGCTCGCGACAATCAGCTCCAGATCAGCGCACACAATAACCATAAGTGAAACTGCAGCGGAGAAATCCCCAGGGACTTGCGCAGCTTTGATAATCTCCCTGGGTCTGAGATTTTGCAGTCCAACCCAGTGAAGGAGTAGCGGTGGCAGAGATACCACATCCTAGTTGCAGCTCCCCGTGGGAAAACGCCCATCCTGGCACCCCCACGGTCTCGCGCAGCCTCGATTAACTCCCTGGGTCTGAGACTTTACGATACAACCCAGTAAAGGAGTAGTGGTGACTGAGATACCACAGACTCGAGATCCAGAGCACCCTAAGTGAAGTCGTAGTGACCCAGGAAAGAACCCAGAGAAGGCACAAACTTCCAAAATCATGGGAAAGAGGAATAACAATGGAGCAATGAATGCCCACAGCCCCATAATATCAGAACCTGATAAAACAGAAATTCAGAGATCTCCAGAAGATCAAATCAGGAATATAACTGTAGAAATAATACAGGACTTATGAAAAGAATTTAGAGAGAGTCTAAAAGAAATAAAGGATGCAATCATTGAGGTAAAGGCCTCAATTCAAAGTGTAAACAATCAATTAGACCACATGGAGAATAGAATCTCACTCCTAGAAGACAAACACTCCAAAAATGAACGCACAATTTATAACTTAGAAAAAAAATCAGACAGCAGGAAACTGGCTTTGAGGAAATATGGGCCCACTTTAAGAGAGCTAACCTAAAAATAATTGGAATAGAGGAGGGAAAAGAAGGTGAAACCAAAGAGATCAATAATCTCTTCAAAGAAATAATAGCAGAAAATTTTCCAAACATAGAGCAAGAGGTCGATACACAGGTCCAGGAAACTTATAGAACTCCCTTTAGACAGGATCGGAGAAGAGGATCCCCACGCCACATAATTGTCAAAATGACCAATGTGGAAGCCAAGCAGAGAATCTTAAAGGCAACAAAAACAAAGGGCCAAGTGACATTCAGAGGCAAACCAATTAGAATCACTCCAGACTTCCCAAACCAAGTCATGAGAGCCAGAAGGGCTTGGAGTAACATATTCCAAACTCTGAAAGAAAACAACTTCCAGCCAAAAATTTCCTACCCAGAAAAACTATCAAATTAGATGGGGAAATAAGAAACTTCCACGACAAACAGAAAATGAAGGAATTTATGTCTTCAAAACCAGTGCTAAAGAAAATACTCAAAGAGATTAACTACAAAGAAGAAACAGGTAACACTCACCAGAACCAGAAAAACAAGATTTCCCATCCAGCAGACAACTAAGCAAAGAAGAATAAACAGTATCTCAAACAGAAATAAAATCTTAACATGTTAGGAATTAAAAGTTATCTCTCAATAATCACACTGAATGTAAATGGCCTCAATTCCCCAATAAAAAGACATAAAGTGGCAAAATGGATTGAAACCAGAATCCATCCACCTGCTGCTTACAAGAAACACACTTTACAAGTAAAGATAGTAACAGACTCAAGGTAAAGGGCTGGAGCGAGGTAATTCATGTTAAGTAGCCATCCTAACAAATGTGAAGTGGTATTTCACTATAGTTTTGATTTGTATTTCCTTAATGATTAGTTATATTATGATAATGATGAGTGATATTCATGTGTTTATTGGTGCTATAAAAATCTTTGGAGATTCATTATCTCTTTTAGTTTTTTACCTATTTCTAAATTGTATTGTTTGCTTTTATTGTTGCTAATTTCTAGAATTTCTATTTGAAATATTAATATACCTTCAGATATAGCATTTGGAAATATTATATCCCATTCTATCGGTAACTTTTTTATTTTTTTGCGGGTCTGGGGATGGAACCCAGGGGCATTTGACCTCCAAGCTACACCCCCAGCCCTATTTTTTATTCTTTATTTTGAAACCGGGTCTCACTGAGTTGCAGAGGGCCTCACTAAGTAGCTGAGGCTGTCCGCGAACCGCGATCCTCCGGTCTCAGCCTCCCGAATGCTGGGATTACAAGCGTGCGCCACCACGCCCGGCTTATCAGTAACTTTTAATTCAGTTTACATTGTCTTTGGATGTACAATATTTTTCTATTTTTGTGAAGTTTGTTTGTTTATTCTTTTGTTGCCTGTGCCTTTGGAATCATATCCAAGAAATCACTGCCGATTTCAATGTTGTGAAGTTTTATGACCCAGGCTTTCTTCTAAAAGTTTATAGTCTTAAGATTTACATTTAGGTCTTTTATCTATTTTGAGTTAATATTTGTATATGGTGTTAGGTAAGGGCCCAATTTTATTCTTTTTCATGTAGTTATTATTTTTCAGCAATATTTAGTGAAAAGATTATCATTTCCTTCACCAAATGTTCTTGGAAACCTTGTCAAAAATAACTTGACCATATATGGAAGAAAAAAAAACCCCAAACATATCAAAGTTAATCAGGAAACCAAGCATGGGAAGGAGGGCGGGGGAGGGAAGGGCTAGGGATTGGGTAGGGGCTGATTGGGTGATGTGTGCGTGTATATCTCCACAAGTTCTTGTTGTTTTGTTGTTTTTTTGTTTTGGTGGTACTGGGAATGGAACCCAGAGGCTTTCTGCCTCCGGGCTATACCCCCAGACCTATTTTATACTTTATTTGGAAACAGGGTCTCACTAAGTTGCTGAGAGCCTCACTAAGTAGCTGAGGCTGGCTTTGAACCCGCGCGATCCTCCTGTCTCAGCCTCCCAAGCGTGGGGATTACAAGCGTGCGCCACCACGCCCGGCTTTCCACAAGTTTTTTTTTTTTTTTTTATCCCATTAAGATGTATGACTACAATGCACCAATAAAAATGTATTTAACAAAAATAAATAAATATTTTAAAAAATAAAAAAGAGGTGTCTGGGAGTGTAGCCCACAGGTAGAAGGGCTTCCAGGAACCCCAGTACCACCAAAAAATAAAATAAAAAAAGAAAAGGAAGGGAGGGAGAGAGGCTCATAACACATGGTACAAAACAAGCAACCTATGAGAAAGAACGAATTACATAGAATAATCGCAGAGGTGACAGCGCCCTCCCCAGGAGCACGGCAGGGCCTCCACGCGCGTCCATCACCAAGGGCAGGGGCCCTGCACATGGAGGGACAGCACACCCCAGGTGGGAAGCCTCGGCTCAGAGAGCCCTGGGCCGGCCCAGGATCCCACCGCTGACCTCCCCGTGCGGACAGATGGTGCAGAGGAAGCCTGGCCACAAAGCCTTTCAGGGAGGTAACAGGTTGCAGATCAATCAGAAGGGGCCCGGGGCTGTTTGAAATGGCCGCTGGGGAGGGGCTTCGCAGGAGGGAGGGGCGGCGCTGATGCTCAAAGCCCGCGGCTGGCCAGGACTGGGGGTAGCTTTTCGATTCTGGACAGATCTGGGCAGCTGTGGGCCCCAGGAATGTCGCCTAGGAAGCCAGCCCCCATCCTGGACCCGCCAGGGACGTCACACGGTTTGGGGGGCGGAGATGTAGCCAGGCGTGGTGGTGGTGCGCGCCTGGAATACCTGAGAGGCTGAGACAGGATGGGCTCGGGTTCGAGGCCAGCCCCGCAGCTACCTAGTGAGGCTCTCATCGACCTAGGGGGACTTTGTTTCCCAGCAGTCTGGAGGCTGAGGCTGGAGGATCACGGGTTGGCGGTCAGCCGGGGCAGTTTAGCAAGACTCTATTTGAAGATGAAATTTTAAAAAGGGCTGGGGACGTAGCTCAGTGGTAGAGAACTTGCTTAGCATGTGCAAGGCCCTGGGGTTTGATTCTTAGTACTGAGGGAGGAAGGCAGGAAGGCAGGAAGGCAGGAAGGCAGGAAGGCAGGAAGGCAGGAAGGCAGGAAGGCGGGTAGGTAGTTTTCTACTTTATAAACCCTCCTATCCCTATTACAATTCCATGTCTGTAGAGGAAAAGGGAAGGTTGCCCAGGGAGGCTGCCCAGAGGAGGCTGCCCAGAGGAGGCTGCCCAGGGGAGGCTGCTCAGGGGAGGCTGCCCAGGGGAGGCTGCCCAGGGGAGGCTGCTCAGGGGAGGCTGCCCAGGGGAGGCTGCCCAAGGGAGGCTGCCCAGGGGAGGCTGCCCAGGGCTGTGTGAGTCCCGAGGGCAGCAATGGAAAAAGCATTTCAGATAAGGGAACGGCCAGTGCAAACACCCCGCGGCAGGTCACACTGGGAGAGTTTGAGGACCAGGAGGGACAGGACACTCTGGCCAGCTCAGAGTACGGCAGAGAGTGCCGAGCAGACAGGGGCCCGGGGGCCAGAGTGTGGACTTGAGGCTTTAGCTGCGATGGGGTGACCCGGGTGCGTGGGTCGAGGAGGAGCGAGGGACCAGGCTTATTTATTTATGTTTTTGGTGGGTTTGCTTGTTTGCTCTATAGTGCTAGGGACTGAAGTCAGGGGCATTCTACCTCCAGTATACACCCTCAGCTCTATTTTATCTTTTATGGGGAAACAGGGTCTAAGTTGCTGAGGGCCTCACTAAGGTGCTGAGGCTAGCCTCGAACGCACGATCCTCCTGTCTCAGCCTCCTAAGGTACTGGAATGACAGGCCTGTAACACCATGTCCAGACCCTGTGTTTGGAGTGGTATCTTGGGTGCTGGGTGCAGAATGAAATTGCTGGGTGCTGGGTGCAGAGTGGGCAGAGGCAAGAGAGTTCGAAGAAGAGAAGCCAGGCGTGGTGGTGCACACTTGTCATCCCAGCATTCGGGAGGCTGAGACAGGAGGATCGCGGTTCGTGGACAGCCTCAGCTAATACTTAGTGAGGCCCTTTGCAACTCAGTGAGACCCTTTTCAAAATAAAGAATAAAAAATAGGGCTGGGGACGTAGCTCAGAGGTAGAATGCCCCTGAGTTCCATCCCCAGACCCACAAAATTAATAATAATAATAATAATAATAATAATAATAATAACTAGGAGGAGGAGGAGGAGGAGGAGGGAGCCTAGAGAAATCTGCTGAACACCACTGCTCAAGGTCGAGCGGGCAGGACCGGCTGGCAGGCCCACCCCCCACCCGGCCGGGGCTCTCTCACCTCCTGCGGGCGGCCCCCACCCGCCCCACCACTGGGAAAATCGCTGTCAAGATTTCTTTCTTTCCCAGAGTGGAGAGAAAAAAAAAGCCAACAATCTATTAACTCATCAATACAGAGCCCTGCCAATCTGTCCATCACCCGGGCCCCGTCGATAACCCCATCTCGGGCTTGACAAGGCGGGAGAAAAGAAAGAAAATGAAATATTTATAATTTCTTAAGGGACGAGGCTCTTCCGCAAGGTGATGCTTTGAGGTTCAAGCACATTAAGGTCTCCTCACAGGACAGGCTCCCTCATTCTCACCGTCATCTGGCCAGACACAGACCCGGCAGAGGGGGAAAGACGTACAGATGTTGCAGAGCAAATTTCTTTGACCTTTTTCTCCTCTTCTCTTTTCTTTTCTCCCTAGTACTGGAGATTTTTGGTTTTTGAACCTAGACTCTGGCATCAAAATCATTGATCTCCATCGCTCGCTAGCTGTGTGACCCAAGGCAAGTTGCTCAACCTCTCTGAGCCTCAGCCTCCTGTCTGTAGAGAGGGAACAGCAACTGTATCCATCTCATGAGGTTCTTAGGAGCTTAAATGTATCTGAAGCCCTGAGCACAGAACACATGAGGCCAGGTGGGAAGCAAAGAGAGCCAGCACCTTCTGGGGGTGTTGGAGCTTGACAGGTAAGTAGAGTCAGCCTTGGGAACGTGCGTAGGGCATAGCCTGCAAGAGGAACAGCATATGCAAAGGCCCTGAGGAAGCGAGGATCAAGTTGCGGCAGAGCCCTGTGAGGAAGCCGGGTCCATGCAGGTAAGTTCCTGCTCAGCCTCCTCAGTGGGCTCAGATCAGCCACCCGGGATGGAGGGCAGGAGGTAAAAGGTTTCCCCAGCTTAGGGAGAGAGAAGACAGGACCTGGGCCTGGTTGCTCTGCCCGGAGTCTGGGAATGGGGCGATGGTTTCTTTGTAACCTTACGTGTTACACTCAAGTCATAGGCTCATAGCCTCTCCAAGTGAGGATCCCCTTTGGGCTTTCCTGTTTCCCTTCTGTCCCTGTATCGATCAGCTCTGTCCGCAATCACGCTGAGGAACAAACAGCCCTGCAACCTTGAGGCTCACAGCAATGAACGCGTCATCTCACGCACGTGAATCCAGGCTGGCCCAGATGGAGCTCGCCGTCAGCTCCGAAGAAGCCAGGGACCAGGACGGGTCATGAAAGTACAAAATGCAAAGCAAATCCCTCGTACGTATTTATAGCCTCTGCATGTGTCCTGTTCTTTCATCTTCTATTAACCAAATGAGACGCTCATCCGAGTCCAGAGCCAGGGGTCAGGAGCAGCCCCAGCCACACTGAAAACGCTAAAGTGGAGAAGCGTGGTCTTACGGCAAGAGGAGTGAAAAATGGGGAAGGGGGAGCCGTGATCCAGTACCACCCGCCGCTCACAGCCGCATGTCAGTCCCCACCGCAAGCACCTGCTTCTGTGTGGCAGACACAGAAAAAGAGGGCTGGACCCAGAAGTAGAGATGACAGATGTTGGTGTGTTTCTTTGTTTTTGTTTTTTATTTTTGTTTTTGTTTTTGTTTGCAGGTCTGGGATGGAACCCAGGAGCATTCAACCTCCGAGCTACACCCCCTGCCCTATTTTTATTCTTTATTTTGAAACAGGGTCTCGCTGAGTTGCAGAGGGCCTCACTAAGTAGCTGAGGCTGTCCGCGAACCCCGATCCTCCGGTCTCAGCCTCCCGAATGCTGGGATTACAAGCGTGCGTCACCACGCCTGGCCAGATTTTGGTTTTTAAGTATCATCTTTCATTTCATTATTTACAATAAATATTGTATTTATTTATTATGGTACTGTAGATGTAAGTCAAGAGCATTTTACCACCAAGCTACACCCCCAGCCATATTTTTTTATTCTTTTTTTGTGTGTGTATGTGTGTGTGTGTGTGTGTGTGTGTGTGTGTGTGTGTGTGTGTAAGTCTGGGGATGGAACCCAGGGGCATTCGACCTCTGAGCTAAACCCCTGCCCTATTTTTTATTCTTTATTTTGAAACAGGGTCTCACTAAGTCATGGAGGGCCTCACTAAGTAGCCGAGACTGTCCGCGAACTGCGATCCTCCTGTCTCAGCCTTCCAAATGCTGGGAATACAGCATGTGCCACCACGCTCCGCTTTTTTTATTCTTTATTTTGAAACAGGGTCTCACTGAGTTGCAGAGGGCCTCACTAAGTAGCCGAGGCTGTCCGCGAACCGTGATCCTCTTGTCTCAGCCTCCCGAATGCTGGGATGACGAGCGTGCGCCACCACGCCCAGCTCTGTTTTTTATTCTCTAGTTTGAAATAAGGTCTCACTAAATTGCGGAGACCTCATAAGTAGCTGAGCCTGGCTGAGAACCTGGGATCCTCCTGTCTCAGCCTCTCAAATACTGGGATTACCAGTGTGTGCCACCACACCCAGCTTAAATAATGTTTAAAATAAATGTAATTGAAGTCGAGTTATATTCAATAAAAGGATGCACCAGTGTTGAGAATATTATTTGATCAATTCTGGAAAGTACATATATTCATGTAATCGCTACGATCCAGATATAGGACACGACCATCATCCTTGAAGAACGTTTCTCTTCCATGCGACAGGTGGCCTGTAAAATTCCAGTACTTGGAAGGCTGAGACAGGAGGATCCCGGGTTTTGATTGGGACAGGGGGATCTCAGCAATTTAGTGAGGCCCTCAGCAGCTTAGCAAGACCTTGTTTCAAAACAAAACCAAAAAATAAAATAAAATAAAATAAGCCGGCCGTAGCGCACGCTTGTAATCCTAGCATTTGGGAGGCTGAGACTGGAGGATCGCAGTTTGTGGACAGAATCAGCTCCTTAGTGAGGCCCTCCGCATCTTAGTGAGACCCTGTTTCCCAATAAAATATAATTAGGTCTGGGAGTATAGCGCGGAGATAGAAACCCCCTGGGTTCCAACCCCCAGTACCACCAAAACAAAAAATAATTAAATAAATAAATAACTAAAATTAGGGCTGGGGGTATAGCTCAGAGGTAGAATGTCCCTGGGTTCAACCCCTAGAATCAAAATGAGATGACAGGTGTGGTGGCGCACGCTTGTCATCCCGGCACTTGGGAGGCTGAGACCGGAGGATCGCGGTTCGCGGACAGCCTCGGCTACTTAGTGAGGCCCTCTGCAACTCAGTGAGACCCTGTTTCAAAATAAAGAATAAAAAATAGGGCTGGGGGTGTCGCTCGGAGGTAGAGTGCCCCTGGGTTCCAAGACGAGAGAGAGAGAGAGAGAGAGAGAGAGCCTCTCTGGGATTAATACTCAAGAATTGAATTTCTGGGGCATGGTAAATACAAATATTTAGCATCATAAAATACTGACTGGTCCTCAGACTGGCTTCCCAGCATACAATAGGGCTTCCATTTCCCCACATCCTCCCCATTACTTCATGGTCTCCGACTCTTTCTGGCTTTTGCCAACTAGGTAGACGTACAATAGTAAATCATTCTCAGGCCACTAGTGATTCTTGTATTCCTGTGTGTGTGTGTGTGTGTGTGTGTGTGTGTGTGTGTGTGTATGTGCGCGCGCGCGCGCGCACACGCATGCACGCATGACATCTACCTCCCAGCTACACCCCCAGGCCTGCTTTACTTCTGTAGTTGGAAACAGGGGTCTCAGTAGGTCGCTGAGCGCCTCACTGAGTTGTCAAGGCTGGCCTCGAACCTGAGACCCTCCTGTCTCAGCCTCCCAGGAGCTGGGATTACAGGTGCGTTCCACCACACCTGGCTTCCTGAATTCTCATATCTAGGCTTGCTGTCCAAGTTCTGAGTTGAGCAGCTCTCCCTCCCACTCCTTTTTTTTCTAGAACAACTCACGGAATACAAAAACCATCTGCATGTGAACTTGACAGGATTCACCCGTAGGACTGCCCAGGCCCGGAGCTTTTTAGCGTGTGTGCCAGGTAGCCCTTGGACCCCGCACTCTCTGGGGATGCTGTGTTATCTCTGCCAGGGATGTGCCTGGCCCGGGAGGACACGCTGCTTTCGGGTGTGCAAAGAAGGGGCTAAGCACAGTTGGGGACAGCCATCCACCCTGGAAACCCGGGGTGACCGGCCGGTGTACGCAACAGGAGAAGCGGCTTAGGTCAGGGGAGAGGGGAGCGTGGCTGGAATCCGAGGGGTGCGCCCCTGTGCACACGGAGCTAAGGCTGCTGGCCCCGGGCGCACTGCCACGTGTCCCGTGATGCCCGTGTGTTGTGCACCACGCGCTGCCTAGCCGCCCCAGGGTCACAGATGCTGCGGGTGTGTCTTCTGTGGCACCTTCCCCGGGAGGTAAGCGGCGTGCACACAAGCTCTGTGCAGCCTTTACACACGCATCTGGTCATTGATGGCTATTTCTCATTTCCATAATCTGACTTTTAGCACCTTGGAATCTTTTGTGTTAGCGTTAAAGGTGCTGCACTCGGGGTCCAGGTACCGCTGTGTAGAAAACGTGACAGGGAGTGCGTGTGGTCCCATAGACTGGGAACCTCGCGCCATGCATTTATTTGTTTAACAAAACCCACGCGCCGATGGTGGGTTTGTGTGTGCACCCGCATGCACGCACGCGTGTGTGTAAGGGTGTTACCGCCCGTGTCTATTTCCACAGACTGTGCACCTTGTGCAAGTTGGCGCACGCAGGAGAGGGCTCCCCCGCCCCCTCCCTGAGCCTGTGTGTAAAGACACCGGCATAATGTGGCCGAGACTGTGTGTGTGTGTGTGTGTGTGTGTGTGTGCCCGCGCGCGTGTTTGCCTTTTCTTTTGCTCACTGTTCTGTGGCAACAGAATGCCTTCCCGCTTACCTCCTCTTCTCCATTGCAATCCTTTGGGGATATCAAGGGCATGCCAGAGGAGGGTTACCTGGAGAAAAGGGTTGCTAAGCAACCAAACACCCACCACCCCGGAGCACCACCAACCCAAAACTCCCGTTCCAGGCCTGCAACCAGATTAGCATATTAATGAGGCTGTAATTCCCCCCCCCCCAGAATTGTCTGCGCGCACACACTCCGCCCGCTGCACACTGGCCCAGGAGTTTGCTATGCAAATAAACTGGTTTTACAGACTGCGACTTAATTAACTCATCAAGTTCATCCTCCTAACAGAAAAGGCAGACGAACTACAGATTAATGAACCTGTGTTTGCTCGCCCCGCTCTCTCCCCTGCCACAGCAAGCCGCCTTTCTGCTTTTATGGCCCGTTTCCCTTCCTTCTCCAGGCGGAACCAGGTTTTCTCCTGAAACCCATCTGGGGTTCCCCCGGCCCCCCTCTACCCCAGACTCCGCCCCTGCCTCGCCCAGGAGCCCCCCGCGCCCCGCCCCGGCTCCAGGACTCTCTGGGTGTCGCCCCTCTCCCTGCCCAGGCGGGCTGGAGGGGGCGGGGCAGGGGGCGCCGAGCCCGGGAAATGGGACGCTGTCTCTTTAAGGAGAAGAGAGCGCCCGGCTTTATTTTTGACACGCGATTCATAGTTTAGCCTCAGCCCTGATATTCCATCAGCTGCACACAGTCGCTGGAAGGAGAGGCGGCACTCTCCCTGCCTGCGTGTTAATTAGAAATGCCAGTCCTGGCTGCAGCCTACACTAATCAACTTTCCCCACGTCTCGATGGGAGACATACACCCAGGAGGGGACCCTGAAACTCTCCGTGGAGAAGTTAGCAACGCCGGGCTGCAGGAAGCCCCGAGGAGGGAGCTGCTGTGAAGGCTGGACTCTCTCTCTCTCAATCACACTCACTCACTCACACACACACACACACACACACACACTCTCTCTCTCTCTCTCTCTCTCTCTCTCTCTCTCTCTCTCTCTCTCTCTCCCTCCCTCTCTCCTCTCTTCTTCTTCCTTCTCCTTCTTCTTCTTCTTCTTCTTCTTCTTCTTCTTCTTCTTCTTCTTCTTCTTCTTCTTCTCCTTCTTCTTCTTCTTCTTCTTCTTCTTCTTCTTCTTCTTCTTCTTCTTCTTCTTCTCCTCCCTCCTCCCTCCTCCCTCCTCCCTCCTCCCTCCTCCCTCCTCTCTCTCTCTCTCTCTCTCTCTCTCTCTCTCTCTCTCTCTCTCTCTCTCTCCCTCCCTCCCTCCCTCCCTCCCTCCTACTGGGGATTGCACCAAGGAGCATTCTACCTCTGAGCTACACCCCAGCCCTGTTTTATTTTCTGTTTGGAAACAGGATCTCACTAACTTGGTGCAATTCTCGCTAAGTTATTACGGTTGATCTCAAATCTGCCATCCTCCTGTCTCAGCCTCCCAAGTCCTGGGATTACAGGTGCACCACCACCATATCTGTTTATATTTTATTCTCTCCTGATGGTGGAGCCCAGGGGACCTACAGCATGCTGGGACAGTGCCCAACCACTGAGCTACACTCCCAGCCAAAATCTCAATCAAAGTCAATCTCTCTCAATACCTCT
This sequence comes from Muscardinus avellanarius, assembly GCF_963383645.1. Taxonomy (NCBI): domain Eukaryota; kingdom Metazoa; phylum Chordata; class Mammalia; order Rodentia; family Gliridae; genus Muscardinus; species Muscardinus avellanarius. Next base: position 8,310,481 of record NC_137807.1, on the reverse strand, counting down.
CTCTCTCTCTCTCTCTCTCTCTCTCTCTCTCTCTCTCTCTCTACTGGAGATGAACCCAGAAGCATTCTACCTCCAAGCAACACCTCCAGGTCTATTTTTTCTTCTTAAATTTGAAACAGAGTCTCGCTGGGCCTCACTAAGTAACCGAGGCTGACCGTGAACTATGACCCTCCTGTCTCAGCCTCCCAAATGCTGGGATTACAAGCCTGCGCCACCACGCCCGGCCTCTCTCTCTTTGAATTCATCCCCTCCTCCCGGCCTCTCTCTCTTTGAATTCATCCCCTCCTCCCGGAAGCCTTCTCTAGTTTAGTGGAATTCAATGCCTAGATCTAAGCCAAGACCTGCGTCCCTGAGCCAGGGTCTCCACACAAGCACGGACGGGCCACCAGTGGGCTGCTCGGTGACCTCTGTCCTCTCCCCAGACACCCCAGTCTAAGTCCAGGCCCTGCCCTTCCCCCGTGGCTATTATTTTCTTCTCGCCAGCCTTTGCTGGCTCAGCAGAGAAATAGGCTGGTTCTTCCCCTGGTCAAACACCTCAGCTGGCTCCCTATGGCCCTTAGAACCAAGAGCAGGCATACTGAAAACTATCAGTAATCTCACATCACCTTGTCCCCCACCCACCAGGTTCTCCTAGCAACACAAATGTGTGGGCCTTTGAAATACAAGGGACTATAGGATTCCCCATGGCCTGCATTGAAGACACTGCCTGTCAACCCTCACCCCAGGCCCACTCTCTGATCTGCAGCCTGCACCTGATTCCAAGCCCTGGCTGCGTGCTGGGTCGGGGCCAGCCTCCCAGGTCGCTGGAAGGGCCCCTCACCAGCACGCCTGCTGAGCGGCACTCTAGGGACACTGCGGGGCAGCGGTGAGCGGGGACCCCCTGGCCTCCCAGCCCCAGGGTCCCTCCCTCCATCTGCTTGTAAGCAGTAGGTGCCTGCAGCCCTAGGGGAAACAGGCTGTTGGTGGGGGCTCTGTGTGGTTTGGATTGGGGGTTTTTCCCACCCACAGTGCTGTGGATGGAGCTCAGAGCCCCCACCTGCAACGGGACATGCTCCTACCCAGCTACACCCAGCCAGGGTTTGGGCATCTTCTAAGAGAGAGAGGAGAGAGGAGAGAGGAGAGAGAATATGTGTGTGTTATATAAGCTTTTATGTAAATTAAATTAAAAGTATGTACATTCTAGATTTCAACTTCCTGGGCTTGGCCAAGGTGTCCACTCCAACACACACACACACACACACACACACACACAACTGCCCCATCCCTGGGTCACCTTAGGCAAGAGACTTCCTTCTACGTGCTTAGAATCCCCATATGCAAAGTGGGAATGACAATAATTCTCACTTCTCAGGAGTGGAAATAAGATTTTAATATATGCAAAGACCTAGGCGAGGTGGCGGGCACCTGTAATCCCAGTACCTGGGAGGCTGAGACAGCAGGATTGCAGGTTCGAGGTCAGCAACTTAGCCAGACCCTGTTTCAAAAGCAAAGGGGCTGGGAGCAGAGCTGAGATGTAGAGCATCCTTGGGTTTAATCCCCAGTACCACCTTCTGCGAGTCCCATCTGCTCCTTTGTGATTGGCCGGAACTGGGGGTTGAGGAGCCAATGTCTGTGGCCCAGTTTAAACCCCTATTTTGAATCTCCGTTTTGATTGGTGGTTCTTCTGATCCCCTGACACCCTTTGCTTCTCCCCTCCTTCCCTCTCTGAGCACTGTGGGGACTTGTTTTTTGGTTGTCTTCTGTGTTGTGTTTTGTTTTGTGGCACTGGGGATTTAACTCAGAGGCATTCTACCTCCGAGCTACACACCCTGCCCTGTGTGTGTGTGTGTGTGTGTGTGTGTGTGTGTGTGTGTGTGTGTGTGATACTAAGGATGGAACCCAGGGGCATTCTACTTCTGCACTACACCTATTTTTCATTCTTGTTTATTTATTTTTTGGTGGTACTGGGGATGGAACCCTTTTGCCTCCAGGCTATACTCCCACACCTATTTTATATTTTATTTGGAAACAGGGTCTCTTAAGCCAGCTGAGGCTGGCTTTGAACCTGCACGACCCTCCTGTCTCCGCCTCCCAAGCGTGGGGATTACAAGCGTGCGCCACCACGCCCGGCTTTATTCTTTATTTTGAAACAGGGTCTCACTGAATTGCTGAAGGTCTCACTAAGTAGCTGAGGTTGGCTGCGAACCTGCAACTCTCCTGTCTCAGCTTCCCTAGTCCTGGGATTACAGGTGAGCGCCACCATACCTGGCTCCCTGTTTCTGTTCTTTATAGAGATGGTTTCTTTTAACCTCCCTGTTCCTCGGTCCTCTCCCCTGCTTCACTAGCAGTAAGACTGGCCTTTTGTGATTACTATATCGGTCTCCCCAAAGCTTCCAAAGGCCCTTTTTCATCCTCAAGTTTCTTCTGAACAGACCTATCCCCCCCCCCCATGAAATAACAAGTCCTCAGACACTCAAAACCCTTAGGCTCTGCCTCCCCAGGAATTTCAACCATTCCCATTTCTAAGTCCCATCTCAAGCAAGGACGAGGATTTCATGGAAGTAAGCCTGCTCTGGATTGGTCAGCTCCCGGGATTTCATAGAAGTAAGCTTGTTCTAGATTGGACAGTTCTCAGGACCAGGATTTAGCAGAAGTAAGCCTGCTCTGGATTGGACACGTCCCAGAAATTCATGAAAGTAAAACTACTGTGGATCGGACAGCTACCAAGAATCCATGGAAGTACGCCTGCTCTGGATTGGACAGTTCCCAGGATTTAGCGAAAGTAAGCCCGTTCTGCATTGGACAGCTACCAGGACCGGGATTTAACAAAACTAAGCCTGTTGTGGATTGGACAGCTCCCATTTTTATCTTTTACATCGGATTTCATCTTCAAAGTGGTGTACCCTGAGCTTGGATTTCTTCCACAGTCAGGGACAGTAAAGTATGTAAAGAGCATCCCTATTCAAAGCCAGGTCCATTTTATGGGAAAGCGCCCACTCCTGCACCATAGCACCCAAAATATAAAAGTAAGTCTGTTCAGGATGATGGAGAGAGAGAGAGAGTATAGCTACAAAAAGACGCTCTTCAAGCTGCTTACAGCCTGGTTCCCAAGAAGAAAAGCCAGTCGGTGTCCATCCTTGCCAGGTCCACCCAGGGGACCACATGACCACAAACTCTGGCCACCCCAGCCAACCACACATTCTACCAAGAGCAGAGTATGAGACTCTTGTCTTTGATTTCAGTTTCTCGGCACCCGATGTGAACCAAACTTGGACTGGGGGTGAATTTGAACATCTCTGGCCATTTGGAAATCGTGCCTGCGGGTGGAGCCAGGACCAGGGCTCCAGGAGCCCCAGGGGTGCTGCGGGAGACGATGGAGCTGGGTGAGGGCTGGAGTCCCTCCCCAAAGGAGCCTCCTGGGAGGCAGTAGGTCCCTGAGTGACAGCCAGGTGCTGAGGGACACTACCCGGGATGCTGACATGAGAGGGTTCCAAAACACAGCCTGTCTCCCCAGGCCAGTGTGTGTGTGTGTGTGTGTGTGTGTGTGTGTGTGTGTGTTGAACCCAGGAGCATTCTACCTCTGAGCTACACCCGCAGCCCTTTTTCTTTTTCTTTTCTTTCTTTTCTTTTTGTTGTTTTCAAACAGGGTCTTGCTAGGTTTTTGAGAGTCTCGCTATGTTGCTGAGGCTGTCCTTGAACCCACAATCTTCCTGTCTCTGCCTCCCAAGTACTGGGATTGCAGGTGTGCGCCACCACGCACAGCAGTTTCAGTGCTTTCTACTAAGCCTTCAAGAGGCGAGCCTGAGCCTCAACTTTGGTCAATATGACCAAAGAGTAGCCGGGCGTGGTGGCGCATGCTTGTCATCCCAGCATGCGGGAGGCTGAGACAGGAGGATCGCGGTTCGCGGACAGCCTCAGCTACTTAGTGAGGCCCTCTGCAACTCAGTGAGACCCTGTTTCAAAATAAAGAATAAAAAATAGGGCTGGGGGTGTAGCTCAGAGGTAGAATACGCCTCGGTTCCATCCCTAGTACTGCGAAAGAAAGAAAGAAAGAAAGAAAGAAAGAAAGAAAGAAAGAAAGAAAGAAAGAAAGAAAGAAAGAAAGAAAGAGAGAGAAAGAAAGAAAGAAAGAGAGAAAGAAAGAAAGACAAAAGAAAGGGAGAGAAAGAAAGAATACACTGTAGGAGTGTACCTGGGAGGTAGAATGCTCCTGAGTTCCATCCCCAGTACCACAAAAAATATATATATAGAAAGAGAGAGACATTTATATATACAGATATATATTTCTCTGAATATATATATATTCTCTGAATATATATTTCTCTGAATGTATATATGTATATATATATATATGTTCAGAGAAATAACTGAACGGTCACATGGCCGGCAATACAGAGGGTCAGTGAATAGAAACGGCTTGAGGAATAGGTGCCAACCCCCTCCAGCCTCCCTGGGGATCCCGATTGTCCCAAAGCGGCCCCATCTCCGTTCCAAGGCCCTTCTCCACACGCGCTGCCACGCAGCCGAGGCGCCACAGATGCTTGTGGCGAGATGTGCAGCTCGGCTGCAGCCTGGTCCGGGACCGAGCGTTATTTTGCCTTCGAGTTTGGCACTGATCTCCTCGTCCTGGGATGTGCCCTGCTTCCTCCCCGCCATGCACACCCCCCCCTGCCCTTCATAGCACAGCTCAAACGCGATCCCCCCTCAGAGCGAGAGAAGCAAAGCAGACACTAAAGAATCAGGACGGCGGGATTCCATCGAGAGGCCATTGTAGGAAATGAAACCCAGTGTGGTATGCCGGAAGGCAGAGCAGGCCTTGCCTGGGGGTTGGAGAGAGAAGGAGGACGGGGTGATGGGGAGGGGGGGCGGGAAGTGACTTTTGGGGGTGTCAGTATGTCCCCTGCCTTGGTTGTAAGGAAGGTTTCATGGGCATACATGCATGTCAACTCATCAAACTTTACATTTTAGCTGAACATGGACCATGGTGCATCCGTGGACTCCCAGGATTTGGGAGGCTGAGACAGGAGGATTGCAGGTTTGAGGACAGCCTCTGCAAGTAGAGAGATTCTCGTCACCTCCTGCTTTAAAAATGAAATAGGCTGGGCGTGGTGGCGCACGCTTGTAATCCCTGAGCTTGGGAGGCAGAAACAGGAGGATCGCGCAGGTTCGAAGCTAGCCGAGCGTGCTGGTTTAGGAGACCCTGTTTCCAAATAAAAATGTAAAAATAGGTCTGGGAGTGTAGCCTGGAGAAAGAAGGGCTTCCAGGAACCCCAGTACCACCAAATAAATAAATAAATAAATAAATAAATAAATAAATAAATAAATATGAAATAGGAGCCAGGTGTGGTAGCTCATTCTTGTGATCCCAGTCCTTGGGAGGCTGAGACAGGAGGATCCCAGGTTCATGGCCAGCCTCAGCTACTTAGTGAGGCCCTCTGCAACTCAGTGAGACCCTGTTTCAAAAATTAAAAAGACGCCGGGCTGTGGCGGCGCACGCTTGTAATCCCCGTGCTTGGGAGGCGGAGACAGGAGGATTGCGCAGGTTCGAAGCCAGCCACGCTGGCTTAAGAGACCCTGTTTCCAAAAATTAAAAAAGCATAAAAGAGGTCCGAGAGTGTAGCCTGGAGGTAGAAGGGCTTCCAGGAACCCGAGTACCATCGAATGAATAAATAAATAAATAAATAAATAAGATTAAAAAATAAGGCTGAAGGTGTAGCTCGAAGGTACAATGCCCCTGGGGTCCATCCTCAATACCACACACACACACACAAAAAAAGGCCAGGCTGGGGATGGGCGGGGCCAGGCCAGTGTGACTCCGCCCCTTCCCCTGGGGACAGGGCAGCAGAATATAGGCTTCCTTCTCCTCTACTCGGAATATTTAGGGCTGAATCATCCTGGGGTGGGCAGGGATCCGGCCTCCACCTATCAGATGCAGGCAGCACCCTCCACCAAGCTGGGTCCATCAAAGGTGTCTCCGAACCCTTGGCCAGCAGCTTACCTCTGATAGGACGGGAACTTCTCAGTAGAGGAGGGGCCTGGAGGGAGAGACAGCCGCGCAGGGAAAGGGCGGTGGTCCAGGGAAAAGAGAAGAGGAAGGGCAGGTAGAGACACCGCTGACTCCAGAGAGAACAGTGAACTTGGCCCCTAACGGATCAAAGAGGTGGCCCAGGGTCTTTGTGCGGATCCCCCTCTGGCTGTTTTTCTTCATTAGAGCATAATTCCAGTGTGTAGATATTTATTGATTGTGTTTTTGTAGACAAGGGACTTTCTTGCACTCATTGTGGTCACTTGGCAAGTCTGTACTGCTGTGGTTATTACGTAATACCGCCCCCGCTCAGCGGCACATCACGTGATGCTAGGTAAGCGCTTACCTCCGTGAGGTTGTTGGTTTCTTTGGTTATTATTTCTCTGGTTTGCAAAGGAATACGGTGAGCCTCCTGAGGTGGGAAAATGAAGCTAAAGCAGCCAGCTTGATACACTTTTTGGTGACTGGATGGATGGATGGATGGATGGGATGGATGGATGGATGGATGGGATGGATGGGTGTATGGGTGGATGGATGGATGGATGGATGGATGGATGGATGGATGGATGAATGGATGGAATGAATCATGGATGGATGGATGGATGGATGGATGGATGGATGAGATAAATGGATGGATGGATGGATGGATGGATGAGATAAATGGATGAATGGATGGATGGATGGATGAGATAAATGGATGGATGGATGGATGGGTGGATGGATAACTCAGCAGTCCCGAGCTCTTCCTCCTCTGGTACCCATAGTAGCAGGTGCATATTGCATGGAAATCTGTGCTGCTGTGTGGGTCTCCCTGTTGGGCTATGAAGGCCTTGGGGGCGGGGTACAGAGCCTGGCACACAGTAGGGGTCCAATCTATGTTTACTAAATGAGCAAATACAAAGGGCACTTTGCATGCATTCCATTTACCCTCATAACAGCACCCAGACCCAAAGCAAGCCCTGACCGAGCAGGAGCTCAGTATCAGCTTGTTTGCTTAAAGAGCTAGAGGGGAGGAGACCAGGAATAGAGAGATGTCTTTGTAGAAAGCTTTTATTATGTAAAGAAAGGTTCCTCAGTAGGATGCTGGGGGCCACAATGGCCCAGATAAAACCCCTGGGCAGAAGCCTGGCCAACCCCAGCCCCGTGCTTTTTTTTTTTTTTTTTTTTTTTTTTTTTTTTTTTTTTTTTTTTGGTGGTACTGGGGTTCCTGGAAACCCTTCTATCTCCGGACTACACTCCCAGACCTTTTTTTTTTTTTTTTTACATTTTTATTTGGAAACAGAGTCTCTTAAGCCGGAGAGGCTGGCTTCGAACCTGAGCGATCCTCCTGTCTCCACCTCCCAAGCATGGGATAAACTAAACAAACAAATAATATAATAAAATAGGGCTGGGGGCGTGGCTCAGAGGTAGAATTCCTTGGGTCCAATTCCCCATACAACAACAAGAACAAAAATAATAATTTTTAAAGGGGCTGGAAGTGTAGCTCAGAGGTTGAATGTCCTTGGGTTCAATCCTCAGTTCCTGGTAAATAAATTTCTCCACTCAGGTTTGATTCTCTATCTAGTCTGCAGAGTCGCCGCGATGGCAGCATCTTCTAGAGGTTTTTAGGCAAGATTTTTCTCTTCCTTCATCCAAACTGGGAAACCACCCAGTCAGCTACTCCGTTTTCAGACCCTAATAAATGGGCCGATTAAGGCCGGTCCTCTCTCATCTCTGTCCCACTTCTGCAGCACTGAATGTGTGCGTTCATTGTTCATCCAGCCAACACGTGCATATTGAAAAGCCGTGTGCCGGCACCGAGCTAGGCACTGGAGGTTAAACAGAGAATAAGCCGGGCCTGGTGGCGCACGCTTGTCATCCCAGCATTTGGGAGGCTGAGACCTGGAGGATCGCGGTTCGCGGACAGCCTCAGCTACTTAGTGAGGCCCTCTGCAACTCAGTGAGACCCGGTTTCAAAATAAAGAATAAAAAATAGGGCAGGGGGTGTAGCTCGGAGGTAGAATACGCCCGGGTTCCACCCCCAGACCTGCAAATAAATAAATAAATAAATAAATAAATAAATAAATATACCCGGGCATGGTGGCGCACGCTTGTAATCCCCGCGCTTGGGAGGCGGAGACAGGAGGATCGCGCTGGTTCGGAGCCAGCCCCTCTGGTTTAAGAGACCCTGTTTCCAAATAAAAATATAAAATAGGTCTGGGAGTATAGCCCAGAGGTAGAAGGGCTTCCAGGAATCCCAGTACCACCAAAAATAAATAAATAAAATAAAATAATAAATAAAAATAAACAGAGAATAAGGCAAACACAGTCTCTCTGTCCTCGTGGGACTGATATTTTATTAAGGGAGAAAGATTATATGCACCTAAGCAGGGCGCCAGGGCACACCCCTCTGATCTCAGTACTTGGGAGGCTGAGACAGGAGGATCGCAGGTTCAAGGCCAGTCTTGGCAACTTAACAAGACCTCATTTCAAAATAAACAGGGCTGGGGGTGTGACTCAATGTTAGAACACCCATGGGGTCAATCCCCAGTACCACACACACACACACACACACACACACACACACACACACACAATAATATGTACCTACCTAAACATATAAATAAAATAATTCTAAACTGACTGTGGTGGTGCACACCTATAGTTCCAGCTACTAGGGAAATTGAGGCAGGAGAATCACTTTTTCTTTCTTTTTTGGGGGGGTGGTACTGGGAATTGAACCCAGGGGCATACTGAGCTACATTCCCCCCACACCCTATTTTATTTTTAATTTGAAACTGGGCCTTGCTAAATTGCTAGGCTGGCCTTGAACCTGTGATCCTCCTGTGTCATCCTTTCAAGTACTGGGCATACAGATTTTGTGCCACCGCATCCAGCCGAGATTATTAATTTGAGGGCAGCATGGAAAATTTAGCAAGACCCTGTCTCAAAATAAAAAAATAAAATAGGAGCCGGGCGTGGTGGCGCACACTTGTAATCCCAGCATTTGAGAGGCTGAGACAGAAAGATTGTGGTTCGCAGCCAGCCTCAGCTACTTAGTGAGGCCCTTTGCAACTCAGTGAGACCCTGTTTCAAAATACAAAATTAAAAAATAGGGCTGGGTGCAGGCCGTGGTGGCGCGTGCTTGTTATCCCAGCCCTTGCGAGGCTGAGACTGGAGGATCATGTTTCAAAGCCAGCCTCAGCTACTTAGTGAGGCTCTCAGCAACTTAGTAAGATCCTCTTTCCAAATAAAGTATAAAATAGGTCTGGGAGTATAGCCCAGAGGTGAAAAGTCCCTGGGTTCCACCCCCAGTACCACAAAAGAAAACATAGGGCTGGGGGTTTAGCTCAGAGGCAGAATGCTCCTGGGTTCCAGCCCCAAAATAAGTAAAATAATTTATTTCTAGATATTGATAAGGGCTACAAAGAAGATAAAGAGGCAGGCTAGAAGCCAGATGTGCTCATCCCAGCATTTGGGAGGCTGAGATAGGAGGATTACAGGTTTGAGCCCAACCTCAGCAACTTAGCAAGACCTTGTTTTAAAACAAAACAAAACAAAAAATAACACTAAGGCTGGGAGGTGTATCTCAGAGGTAGAACACTCCAGGGTTCAATCCCCTGCAACAGAAAAAAAAATAAAGAAATAAAGAAATAAAGGAAGGAAGGAAGGAGGAGGAGGAGAAGAAGAAGAGGAGGAGGAGGAGGAGGAAGAGGAGGAGGAGGAGGAGAAGGAGGAGGAAGAGGAAGGCAGGAGTGGTGGCGCATGCTTGTAATCCCCCGCACTTGGGAGGCAGAGATAGGAGGATCGTACAGGTTCGAAGCCAGCCTCAGCTACTTAGTGAGGCTCTCAGCAACTTAGTGAGACCCTGTTTGCAAATAAAGTATAAAACAGGTCTCAGAGTATAGCCTGGAGGTAGAAAAGCCCCTAGGTGCCACCCCCAGTACCACAAAGAGAGAGGAGGGAGGGAGGGAGAGAGAGAGAGAGAGAGAGAGAGAGAGAGAGAGAGAGAGAGAGAGAGAGAGGGAGGGAGAGAGAGATCCTGTTTCTGTTTCAAAATAAAATAGGTCTGGGAGTGTAGCCTGGAGGTAGATGGCCCCTGGGTTCCATCCCAGTGCTGGAGAGAGAGAAAAGAAAGAAAAAGAAAGAAAGAAAGAGAGAGAGAGAGAAGAAAGAAAGAAAAAGAAAGAAAGAAAGAAAGAAAGAAAGAAAGAAAGAAAGAAAGAAAGAAAGAAAGACTAGAGAGTGGCCAGAGATGGGGTGCTTTTAAATAAAATGGTCAGGAAAGACTTGTTTGAGGTTTAAGACCTAAGTGCTTGGCTTCGTCAGGCTGGGGCAGAGCCAGGTGGGACGGTGTCGGGGAGGAGCCCGCTCGGTGGGCCGCAGGGGGCCGGGTGAGAGGGCGGGTGTTACCGAGGCCACAGGAGCCAGCCAGAGCCCTGCACCGGGGCCGGGAGTCTGGATTGTATTCCAAGTGCAAGGGGGAGTCGCTGGAGGGCTAAAGGCAGGATGACAAGGCCTGATTTATGATTTTAAAATAGAACCTCCATCATAGTGTGGAGAATAGATTGGAGGGGAGGGCTGGCCCAGAAGAGCCTGGTCGAGAGGCTATAAAACAGATGAGGTGGTGGCCCGGGCCAGGTGATGGCGGAGGAGGAGATGAGCCGCAGATGACTTGGGGTGTATTTTGGAGGCAGAGCCAGCTGAACTTGCTGGACTTGCTGATGGATGGGGTGGAAGGCAGGAGAGAAAGGGGCGTCAGAGTCGAGCCCAAGGGTGGGGCTCAGAGAATTCTACACTAAGCGTCCCGTTCTGAGGCAGCCCCCATGGATCAGTTTTCTGTCTGGCATTCAGAGTCAGTACTTAGACTAACTGCAGGCCATGGTGGGCTGGGAAACCAAAGGGTGTGTGTGTGTGTGTGTGTGTGTGTGTGTGTGTGTGCGCACATGCACAAGACTGTGTGTTTTATTGGAATTGAATTGAACACAGGGACGTTTTACCTCTGAGCTGCACCCTCTCCCTCTCCCCTGTTTTATTTTTTATTTTGAAACAGGATGTAAGTTGCAGAGGACCTCGCTAAGTAGCTGAGGCTGGTAGTGAACCTGCGACCCTCCTGCCTCATCCTCCCAAGTACTGGGATTAGAGGCATGTGCTACCATGCCTGGCTGACTATCCTTAGTTTTCTTTGTTTCTTTATTTATTTATTTATTTACTTATTTTTATTTATTCTGTAATGGAGACAGAGCCCAGGGACATTCTACCTCTGAACTACACCTCTAGCCCTATTTTGTATTCTGTGTGTGTGTGTGTGTGTGTGTGTGTGTGTGTGTGTGCTGAGGGTGGAACCCAGGGGCTTTTCTACCTCCAGGCTATACTCCCAGACCTATTTTATATTTTATTTGGAAATAGGGTCTCACTAAGTTGCTGAGAGCCTCAGTAAGTAGCTGAGGCTGGCTTCGAACCTGTGCGATCCTCCTGTCAGCCTCCCAAGCGCAGGGATTATAATTGCGAGCCACCATGCCCGGCTTTCTTTCTTTCTTTTTCTTCTTTTTAAATCAGGGTCTCACTGAGTTGCAAAGGTCCTCACTAAGTACCTGAGGCTGGTAGCGAACCTGCGATCCTCCTGCCTCAGCCTCCCAAGTACTGGGATTACAGGCATGCATCACCATGCCTGACTGACTATACTTGGTTTTAAATTAGCATTATAACCGCTGGTATATCCCAAGTGTAACCATCAGTATGACTCCCAGAAGAGCCTGGGGTATTACAGCGAGCACAGTTTCCAAAATCTGAATTAGAATCACAAGCCTTAAGCCAGGCGTGGTAGCTCACGCTTGTAATCCCAGCATTCTGGAGGCTGAGACGGGAGGATTTGGGTTCCTGGACAGCCTCAGCTACTTAGTGAGGCCCTCCGCAACTCAGTAAGACCCTGATTCAAAATAAAGAACAAAAATTAGGGCTGGGGGTGTAGCTCGGAGGTAGAATGCCCCTGGGTTCCTTCCCTAGTACCACACACACCAAAAAAAAATCACGAGGCTTTGTTATGCAACTATAAACAACAACTAGCGTCTCTGCACCCCAGTTTTCTCCCCTATAAAACAGGGCCGTAATACACACCCACTACTTTTCATGGTTTCAATAAAGATCAAGAAATCAAAGACACTTAGTGGTCACTCCAAAAAAAAAATGACTTTATTCTTTTCTTGTCTTTTATCGCCCAAGGTCAAGGTGCCTCTCTCCTGGTCCCATGAGATTTGGCATTCTGCAAGGCTGGAAGGTCCAGGGTCCAAAGAGATGACCTCTGTCGGTCTCAATTAAAGACGGGAGGGTGCTTGAATAAGAAGATAACAGTCGAATCTACAGGAACCAAAAAGTCAATGCTCTCAACTCTAAGAGGCAACCCCATTGTTGCAAACCGTTCTGGATCGAGCATTCTCATTTTTCTACCTTTATGAGCAAATTCGCTCTACAGTGTCCACAGGGGGAGCCAGGTTGACGCCATTCCATTGACTTCACATGGGGGGGGGTGCTAGTGACTGAATTCAGCCAACACCCCAACAGTGGCGAGCTCGACGGGTACTTACTCAGAAGACCCCTGGAAGAGGTGGCTCCAGGGTGTCGAGGCTCTCTGGGAGGCAGCGTGGCTATGAGATATTCGAGGAAATAGGAACAAGTCTCTATGCACAAAAAAAAAAAAAATGGGTGCTCTGCCCGAGGGAGAGAGTACGTGATTATTTTTCTCCCTTGCACAAACTTCCCTAGACAAGTGCTGCATACAAATCCAAACGGAGGAATGGATGCACCATGCCAGGCATCTAGATAACACCAAGGATGTGCGGGAAAAGACAGCACCAGGTTAACCCTTTTGTGTCCAAACTGCCTGAAGGAATTGTTTCCCTCTTAACCCCAAAGATCATCATCTTTTCAGGTCTCACCCTTGCCCCCAAAGGGTTAAGTCAACTCAGTGTCCATCACTTTCACCCGCACAGACCCTGGGTCTTCTCCCAAGACCTGTCTGCCCTTGTGCCAAGCCACCAAACCTCCCCAGGGCTGACATTTTTCTCCCCCAAAAGTTAAACTGCCAGGGAGCCAATATAAAATTTCAGGCTGGGTGTGGTGGTGCAGAGGTCCACAATCCCAGGACTTGGGAGGCCGAGACAGAAGGATTGCAGGTTCGAGTCCAGCCTCAGCAACTTGGTGAGACCCTGTTTCAAAAATAAAGAACAATACAGGGCTGGGGGTGTCGCTCAGAGGTAGAACGCCCCAGTTCTGCACACACACAACTTAAAAAAAATTCCCCCAAAACTAAACCTCTTGCCTCTGTTGTTTTTATTTTTATTTTTCAGAATAAATCAAAGGGCAGATTCATAGCATTCGTTACGGTTTCATTCTGTTGGGGTTTTTTGTTGTTGTTAAATCCATTTTCCCTTCTTCGCGGGTGGAAATAGCTACTTGCGTCTCCTATAGACTACAATTACAATAAACAATAATTTAAGAACAGAGAAATTGTCGTGTTTTTTTTTTAACCAATCGTTTTGTTTTTCTGGACTGTGCGTGTGTGTGCATATAATGCCTGTGAGCCGGACTCGGTTCTAAAGAGAGGTTTAAAAAAAAAGAAGTGAATTTGAATTATACCCAAAGGAGGGCAGGAGTGTCCCCGAGAAGAGGGGACCCGGAGGGAGCGAGGAGCCGGCTCGCTCGCCGCGCGATTCAGCACCGCGGACAGCTCCCACCTTTGTCTGGGTCGCCGCCACCTCCAACCAACCTGCTGGAGAAAGAAAGAGAAAGAGAGGGGAGAGGGCGGTCGAAGCTGCCCCGTCCCTCCCCGTATCCTCCGAACGCCGCCCGGAGCCCATCCCATCGCACCTGGGGCTGGGGGAGGCGAGGTTAGCTGGGTTCCCGGGGAACCTCCACTCCGTCTACACCCCATCGGGGTGGATGTCGGGCACCCGGGGTTCAGATTGGGTTTGGAATTCGTTTCGCTGTCATTTCCTCCAGGCCCCGGCCGCCCACGATTTGTCCTTAGACAACACCTCGCCTTCGACCGACAGAAGAAAAAAAAAAAAAACCATAAACACACACAAATGAACAAATAAAACCAAAACGGCGGTGTCCCATGCTTCAGAGGTGCATGCCTCAGGCTGCCGGGACGGGAGGACACTCTGTGAGGTTAGCGAGACCTGCAGCCTCCAGCCCGGGGAGGGAAAAATCAAAATCAATGAATGAGAACGTGTTTCTTCTTTAGATGCGATCACATCCCCAAAAGAAAAAAAACAAAACAAAAAGGGCGACCTGTTACAACCCGAGGCTGCAGTCCTCCCCGTCCTCCCTCCGAGAAAATGCTCCGGTTTCCTCTCTCCCCATCCAAGCTACTCAAGACATTTCCTTTCTGGGTCGTTTCGTCAGATCCAGGATTTTTTAAGGGGGTGGGGAGGATTTCTACTCAGCCAGAAACCTTGATTTCCCCTAGTGCATGGGAGAGGCCAAATTGTTGTGAAGCTCCATCCCCAAATCCTACACACACACACACACACACACACACACACACACACACACACACACGCCTGCCCACGTCAATAAAGTTATGCGCTTTAGAGAAGTTGGCCAGACAAGCTACGATTTTTTTTTTTAATTCTCCCGGAATTCGTTCCCAAAGTGGAACTCCAGAGCAGGGCTAGAATGGAAACGCTACTTTAAAAAGGAACCCCCACACACGCCCCCACCATAATCCCAGTATTTGGAAGGCTGAGACAGGAGCGTCGCAGGTTCGAGACCAGCCTCAAAATTTTTAGCGAGACTCCCAGCAACCTAACGAGAGACCCTGTTTCCAAAACATCAAAAACAACACCAAAAATTTTAAAGCCTGGAGGTGTCCCTTGGGGGTAGAACTCCCCCGGGCTCAATCTCCAAGTATATATTAAAAAAAAAAAAGACCTCCCAGAAGGCATTCTGTAAAGGTGTTGGGAGGAAAGAAAGGATTCTTCGAAGACCCCCCTGAAGCTTGGGAGCCCCAGTTGGGCATCGGGGCGCTAGGAGATCGCCACCCACCCACCAGCCAGTAGACCCGAGTTGCTGCGGATTGACTTGTATTACGCCTCTAAAATAACGTATCGCCCTCCCGCCCCTCAACAAAAAAGACTCTGGAAATGGTTTCCCCACCGAACAGCCTTCTGCGCCCTCCGCATCCTTCGCCCCAAAAAGACCCCGGGGGGAGAAAGGCCACAGCACCCGGAGGAGCTGCTTGGAGGAGTTGGAGAAAGCTGCTCCCCGCTGAGGCCCTGCTGAGCAGGAGGGTGCCCAGGGGCAAACATACTCGCCTTGGGAGGGAGGAGGTGGGGTCGCCTTCCCGGCCCCCTCCCCCTCCCGGGTCCTCGGTGGGGGGCACCTGGGGGAGGGCTCGCTCCAGGGTGCGCCCCGCCCTCCTCCCCCAAGCCTGCTGTGGCCGCGGAGTGGAGCCGGCCGCTGTGTAAACCGCCGCTTTCCCATGCAGATTTCCCTTTTAACACCTTCTAAACAAAGGCTAATGAGGCCACTGTATTACTCTATCAACACACAATCATTAGCAACCGAGAAATACACACACGCGCTCTCGCGCGCACGCGCGCGCGCACACACACACACACACACACACACACACACACACAGCTCAGGCTGCCAAAGTCAGGCAAATTCTAAAGGAACCCATATTAGGCTAACAAAAAGGGTGGGACCTGAACGGGCGGGAGGGGACGGGCACGAATGGAGGGGGAGGGGAGAGAGACAGAGAAATGTGTGAGCCACTGGAACCGATATATTTTTTTAAAAAAAGACTTAGAGGGGAGTTCTAAGAAGACTCCAATAAAAGCAATCTAGCTGGCCACCGGGAAAGAGAAAAGAGAGAGCGAGGCCCTTATTTTGAAGATTTGGGGTTCCCGGGAAGCTTCCCCACTTTTTACCTGAAGTCCCCAGGTGGGGCCACGGGGGCCGCACCCTTGGGTGTGGAGGGGCCACCCCAGACCCCAGGGCCGAGGATGAAAACCCCAGGCCTGCTCTGCTCGGCCCCACAGCCCAGGGCCCTCGCCGGCTGCCTGGAATCTGGGCTTCAGAGAGCGGGGCCGAGCTGTTCTGGGCCAAGATGCGGGTCTTCTCTGAACAAAACCGTCAGAGGTCAGAGTTTCCTTCGGAGGATGGGAGATAACAGGCGTCCTTGAGCCCTTCGGCCTGCAGGGTCCAACCCTGAACTAGACCTGCCCCGGGGGTGGGGGTGGCTGGAGCCTGCATTCAGCACCCAGCAGTGCGGTGTCACCTGTTTGTGCTGCCCCAGCGACCTGGGGGGGGGGTGTCTCTGGAGGGGCATTGGGGGGGGGCTTGCAAGGGAGGACTAGGCTGAGGGGCACCCAGGAGTTCACAGATTTAGGCTCAGTCAAAATCCCTCCCACCTGCTCCAACCCGGAGCTGCCGGGCCCACCCCGAAAAGCTGACTCAGCTGTGTGTGTGTGTGTGTGTGTGTGTGTGTGTGTGTGTGTGATTGAATCCACAGGCACTCTACCACTAAGCGGCATCTCGGCCCTATTTTAGCTGATTTTATTTTATTTTTTTTAATTTGGAACCAGGGGCCTCCCCGCCAAGTTGCACAGGGCCAGGTGAGGCCACTGAGGCGGGCGGGGAACCTGCAACCCAGCAGCCTTTGCAAAGTTCCAGTCCTCACACGGGCATCGGACTGAGTTCTGACTCAGAAACCCCCTCCCCTTTCCCGGTGTGGGGGGGAGAATGTTGGAGAAGGGCGGGGGGACTTATAGAGGGGCGCCATTGTTTAGTTAATTCTGCCTCCTCTGTAGTTCTAAAGAAGAGAAGAAGAGATGGAAAGAGAGAGAGAGAGAGAGAGAGAGAGAGAGAGAGAGAGAGAGAGATGGATGGATGGATGGAGGAAGGCCCCCCTGCCTTTCTGATTAGCCGTCCCAGGCCAGGCCAGCTAACCAGACCGTTAATTAAGCGGTGCACGATTCCGCGGACAGGAGGCTCTGCGCCCCGCAGAGAGGATCTGAAAACCCAACAGCCCCCGGTGTGCGCCCACGGGGCCCGCGAGCCGTGGCCCCCGCCCCCCGTCCCGAGGCCAGCTGCCCCCGCTCGGGAGCCCGCGCTGGGGCTGACCAGCTATCCAGCCGGCCCCCTTGGGCGGGAACCCGGAGCGCGGTCCAGCCCGGCCCCATCCCATCCCGTTCCCACCCCTGCCCCATCCTGCACCCCGCGGGCGTGCACGGGGTGCCTCGGGCCGTCCTCGGGAAGACCCGAGGCCGGGCGGGCAGAGGCCGGCTCGCGGGGTCCGCCCGAGCCCCCCGAGCCCCCGACCCTCCGCGTCCCGCCCGGGGCGCCGCTGCCCCGCGGGGTCAGATTCCTCTCCGCCCGCGCGCGCGGCGGGACGCTGAGTGTGTGTGCGCGGCGCGGCCTGTATTTACACCCCAAACAAAATAATTACACTTTTGTCGGAGGGAGAAAGCCAGTGATTACACGCGGGCTCTTTGCGGCAAAACAGTTTCTCAGTGGTACACCAGTATAATTTTTCACGGCTGGCTGAAATCAAAGAGGGGAGGTAATGAATCCGGCAAACAATTTAAATTTACAATTTGTAACGCCGCCGCCGCGCAGACCCGGCCGAGAGCGCAGCTCCCGGGCGCTCGCTGCTGTTTGGTTAAAGTTAAAGCCTCGCCTGCTCTTCGGGTGGGGTGAGGATGCGTGTTGGGTCGGGGTGGGGTGGGGGAGGCGGTAATCATGAAAGTCGAGCTGCTTCTCCCAAGATATATTAAAGAAAGAAGAGGGCGAGGGAGGGGTGTGCATCCTGGGCGCCCGCAGCCGGCGCCACGGGCCCCAGAGCGCACGTTCTAAAATAAAAGATAAATAAAAATAATTAAAAAAAAAAAGCTGGTCACTCGAGACCATGCCAAGGAGAGGGTGCCTTAGATGGACTCGGAGAAACTCGGGCCGCCTGTGGAACTCCTGTCCCACTTTGGCTGCAGACATCCCTCAGAAATAAGGAGCTTTAATGAAATGTCCCTTTTTCTCCCTGTGCAGGAAGAGCAGCTCCAAGCGCCTGAAGCCCGATCCAGCCGCGGCCCCGCGTCCAGGCCGAGGAAAGAGGAGAAAGGAGCCCCCGCACCCCACCTCCGCCCGCCTTAAAACTCCGGGCGGGTGCGCGCCTCCTCGCCAGTAATTAATTACCAAACTCAAGGGGGATATGCAAACCACATATTACTAACTCTACAGGGCTTAAGTGATTGGAAACAGATTATTATCTTGTTTGTCTTTTGTCTGTTTTACTTATCCCGCCGCCGTCTGTTGAGTTGTAACGTTGATAAGCTCTACTCTGAGAGGAAGGTTTTTATATAGTAAATTCCATCAACATCTTGTATAAGTGACATTGCGTCTCCATGCATTACCCTGTTAAGACACAAGCGGTTTATTAGTTACATATAGGAGGGGATTTCGCTGCCTGGTCGCCATCTGTTAGCGCTGTTAGGGCAGGAGAACGCAGCTAATAGTTGGTCTGCTGGTTGTTTTTAGACGCTGTGCAACCGGGGAAGGTTGCGGGCTGGAGAAGCCGGCCCAGACTTCCCAGGCGGCCCGACTGGCAAAGGGTTTTGGGAAACTGCGGCTGCCGAGTACTGAAGGTGAAGCCCCCCACGGTGACCCTGGATGGAGGGCGGCGGCGTGGGCTGCAGCAGGACCAGCTCTGCTACAAAAGGCGGAAGGTCAGACCCAGGTTTTTGGAAGTAGAGCCTTTATCTCGGAGCCCAGGGCACCCTCCCAGGCAGGCTGCGGAGAGCTGGGCGGCCGCTTTCCTTTCTGTTTGGTCTCTCTTCCTTATATCTGCAGCTTTTCTAGGATGCCCTGGCTGTGCGCTGGCATTTAAGATCCAGAAAGGAGAATGGGAGGTTCCCTGTAAGAGTCAGACCGAGCTGGGTAAACAGGCACCCAGCAGCGAGTGCTGAGTCCAGGCCGGGAAGGTGCCCAACCTGCCCTGTGGATGTCTTGAGGGTACCTGAGTCGACACATCTGCCTAGTCTGGAGTGGGAAGGGCCGGGCAGGTGGGGGGGTTAATACTGTAGAGTGTGGGGGTGCACATCTTCAACCCAGACCCCCAAATCTTTGCCGTGCACAGCAAGAACTATCACCAGCAGGGCTGGGCTCAGAAGCCCTGCCAGAGAGGCGGGGTTGGGGGAACAAAAAGAGAGAAAGGAAAAAAGGGAGGGAGGGAGGGAGGGAGACGCGGGGAGCAAGGTAAACAGAAAGAGAACAGATGCTGAGGAGCGGAGGCAGGAGCGGAGAGGAGATGAGAACCCCAGACAGAAAAGCTTGAGTAAGACAAAGACCGAGGCAGTGCCGGTCGGCCGCCGGGAGGCCGGGGCCTCTCTCCCGGGTTCTTATTTATTTCATCTCTGCCCCGCCAAAGCTCAAGGACCATCGACGCCCCAGGCAGGCAGGGCCAGGTGCTACCAGAAACTGAGTTTTATCCGAGGCTTTTCGAGCCTCTGGCTAGGCCGAGGAGGCCAAGTGAGATTCTCCACCTGCTGGTGCCCGGCTGAGCCTCACACACAGCACAACTCACCACTCAAGACTCAAGGCTCAAGACCGTGCCCTGCGGTGCCTGTCCCCCGGTGGGATGGAGGGGCCGATCGGGAACAGTCCCCACAGGCAGAAACTTCTCTTCCACAGGCCCAGCTGGTGGGTCCATGCCTGGGGCCGGCACCCATCAATTCCCCATCCCCAGAGAGACCCCCTTCTTGCTGCCCTTGGTCTCTGAAGGAAAACTTCTAGAAAGAGACACAAATATAAACACGTCCTCCCCCCCCTCCAAATAAAAAACCCCCTCTAGGAGTCACATAAACAAAAACCTGCTGCCTGGATGAAGGGACACAGGCAGGTACACACACGGGCTGACCGACGCACAAGCAGGGCTACACAATTCTGTACTCCCAAACACACCCAACCCAGCGCCCAGTCACACGCGGGCTGATCTGTCTACACACAAACACACGCGTTCAGAGTAAGTGCGCCTTGGCATCAGCGTTGGCACGCACGGACAGAAATCGTCTCACACACAGACAAACGCCCTCCCCTCCGTGTGCCAACGCCAGGCTCCCGAAGGTTAAGACGCACACACGTTGCTGAGCACAAACAGGGGCAGGACCGGCCGCAAATACAAACATGCACATCTGCACACATACAATCTGCACACCCAAAATGCACTCAGGAGGCTGGCTCCTAACACACTCTAAACACATGAAAACAATGGGCTTCTCGAGCTCAAACCCACACTAACAAACTCAGGAAGCCCACCCAAACAGAGCTCACAGCCAAGACTGGGCACACATCTCTGGCTTCAACCCGGGGGCCCAGGCCCTGCCCTGCCGGTCCTCTTCCCGAAAGCCAACAGATACCCAAGGAGCACATTCCCAGTCTCCCCAACTTGGAGCCAGAGGTCCCCGGGAGAGAAGGCCTGGCCCTTCCCCTCCCCTTCAGGCCCCTCACGCCCACCAGCAACACACACACACACACACACACACACCCTCAGCGCCAGGACACACGTGCTTCGGCTGGCTCCTGCTGTCTCTGAAGGCCAAACTTACTCCAGCTGTCCAGCTGGCCTGCCCGCCGCTTGCCGGCCGGTGGGAACAGCTCCCTGCTCCGCCTGTGCACCCCACTCACCTCGGCGCCTGGCTGGCTGGCCAGGAATCTAAAGGTATGGGGAGCAAAGGAGAGGAGAGGTGAGCGCCGGCCCGCAAACCCTCCAGGGCCCCCCTCCTGGTTCCGTGAATCTCTCCCAGAACCCAGGAAGCGTCGAGCTCAGGCCTGAAACCCTGGAGTTCTGAACCAGGCCAGAAGAGATGGCACCCCACGCCCGCCCCAAGCCAGCCAGCCGGGGCTTGGGGCCCTGCTGCCGGGCTGGAGGTGGTGGGTGGGCTGCGGGAGCCTCTGCTTCCACTCCCTCCATGAGAAAGGGCCCGCTGGGCCCCAGCCCGCTGTATGGCAAAAGAAACCAGGTCCAGAGTACCGCTGCGCAGGGGCACCGATTTAATCTGGGAGAGTGGGGGGCTGGGCCCTGCCAGGAAGGTGTTGGCGGACAGACAGACAGAGCACCCCGGGCTTCTGGCAACTTCTGCAAGTTCCCGGGGATGGCTGGCGAAGGGGGTGGGAGGTCCCACCGCCACTAGGCCCTGGAACCCTGGTTCCCAAATATTCCCGATGAAGGAGAGAGGGAGAGAGAGAGAGAGAGAGAGAGAGAGAGAGAGAGAGAGAGAGAGAGAGAGATTCGTTTTGATTCGAGAGATTTGCAGGGCGCGTCCCCCACCCCCAGCTCCAAACTGGAAGATAAATACTTACTTAGCCTCCGAACCCGGTAGAAGCTAATACTCAACAATACTCATGCCTCCTTTTTTTTGCTCTGTCCGGACCGCAACGCTGTAGCCAATTTAGATATGCTATAAATTTAAGAGGTTGCCATGACCACGGCGCGCCCATTGGCCGCTGGGCCCCCTACGTGCCGCGCCACGTCACCAAATCTGAATAAGGATGCGCGAATTAGGCGTCTGCTAGACAAAGATGAGGATGGGGACCGCTTGAAAGTGGGGGAAAGTGCCGGCGCCGCCGCGACAGGGACAGGCGCCTGACACCGCGAAGGCCCGCAGCCACCGAGACACCTGGGGGAGCCCGGGGCGAGCGCGGGGGCGCGGGCCGGGCATGAGGTCGTGAGCGCCACCCCGCCCCCACCCGCTCTGGGCAGCCCAGCGCCAGGCCAGGGCTCGTCCAGGACTTGACGGGCCGAGTCGTGGTCCAGCCCGGACTCTCCCGGCGGCGGCCAGCGAGAAGCAGCGGCTTTGGGGCCCGGAGGCCCGGGGGCCAGCGGCCCAGAGGGAGGGCGAGGCGGCCCGAGCCGCCGGGCACGGGGCTATGATGGTGCATTGTGCGGGCTGTGAGCGGCCCATCCTCGACCGCTTTCTGCTGAACGTGCTGGACCGCGCCTGGCACATCAAGTGTGTCCAGTGCTGCGAGTGTAAGACCAACCTTTCAGAGAAGTGCTTCTCGCGCGAAGGCAAGCTGTACTGCAAGAATGACTTCTTTAGGTAAGAGGCCCCGACGCCCGGCTGCCTGCGAGCCACCGCGGCGCTTCAGCAGGGCGCCAGGCCGCCCACCCCGGCAGCCTCCCCGGATGGCCGGAGAGCTGAGAGGGGCCCCCGCCAAGCTCTGCTCTCCCGTCCTTCGTTCAGGAAGGGCCCGAGCCCAGCCGGACCACCGAGGTCCCTGCTTTTCGCTGACCTCCCTCCTGCGCCTGCGGGAAGCTGAGCGGCAGTGGGGCAGAAGAAGGAGGGAGTCCCGACAAACTTGCCTTCTACCCCTTCTTCAGGGGGCAACCCCGGGGACAGGCGCTGCAAAGCTCCCAGCGATTTTCCCTGGAGTTAGGGGTTCCCTGGAGGCACCCTTTTCCCAGCAGAATGCTTAAACCCAGAGGGTACCCTCCTGGACAAACAAACTTCCCAGCTCCAGAGGGAGCCCGGCCTGAAAGGTCCCCCTGGCTGAAGAGACCACCAGGAACCGGCCCCTCCTTCCCGCCCACCCCGCAGCTCACTTAAATATCTTCTCTCCTGTTGAAAAAAATTCAGTGGTGAAATGGAGGCGGAAAATCAGGATCCTTAGGGTCTAGCCGGGGCCGGTTCACCTGCCCCTCCAAGTCTGTTTTGGGGCCTCCCGCAGGCGGGGACTTATAGAGCTGGGAAATGCTAAGAGACTGGCTAGAAGCCTGTGCTATTTGGGGGCGGCTCAGCCCTGCCGGTTTTCTCTGGGCACCCAGAGCCGGCTTTGTGAGTGTGAATTCCTGGCGCTGGGGTGGGGGGGGCGTGATTAGCACCCTGGAGGAAGGGGGCCCAGCGCCCAGCCGCTCCCCGCTCCCTCCCTTGGCACCAGGGAATTTGAATGGGAGAAAATGTCAGTGGCGCCTTTACACGTGCAAACCCGGCGCCCCTTGCAAAGCCCTAATGATTTTTGATAAGGTGTATATGGCCAATTACGCTGCTGGATAAAGCCAAAAGTGACTTATGGCTTCTAATGCCCTCACTACATCAATGTCACCCAAATTCATCCTGTTTAGAGACCTAGGTGTGAGTAGACGTGGGGTCCCCAGAGTCCAGAGCCCTCTCCCTGCCCCTATCCTGCACCCCACCCCTCTCTTTTGGGCCCCCGTACCACCCATTCTGGGGGAGGCCTCTTTCTCCCTGAACCCAAGAAAAGAAAAGAAATTAGGTCAGGAAGGAGGGAAAGTAAGGACCCCCCTTGGTTCTGGCCATGCAGGGTTTAGGATGAACTCTGGTCATCTTCTCCTGTTCCTTGCTAGGGCCAAAGGCGTGTGTGGGTATGGGTACTGAAACTCAGTTTACCCAGTCTTCCCGCAGTCTACCCCTCTAGGGCCTGCAGTCCTAGCTCCAGGATAGCTTCAGCTGGTCCCCACGCTGGGGACCAGAAAGACTCCCAGTTAGACCTGGGAATCAGTGGCAGGTTTCTTCTTTCTCTTTTATGCCCAGCCCCAAAGAGGGAGGCTCCCCACCTTACTGCTAGGGCC
Source organism: Muscardinus avellanarius (assembly GCF_963383645.1). Taxonomy (NCBI): domain Eukaryota; kingdom Metazoa; phylum Chordata; class Mammalia; order Rodentia; family Gliridae; genus Muscardinus; species Muscardinus avellanarius. The sequence continues at coordinate 8,286,911 of NC_137807.1, read as the reverse complement.
AGCTGGCCAGGAAGATCGGTCCTACCTGGACCTTTAGACCTTTGCCAAGAGGCAAAGCCAAGAAGAGGTCCAAACCCCAGCTGCCTGGCTTTAGCCTTCGTGGACTCCAGGCACGGGCTCCCAGAGCTGCCCCAGCAGTTTGGGGCAGGATGCACACTGAACCCCGCTTGGCTGCACCCCCTGCTTGATTTTTTCCTAGCTCAGCTGAATCCAAATGTGGCCGTCCCAGCCCCAAGAACATCCCAGGACATTTATAAGATTTCTCCTGCCCTGGCCAAGGACCACAGAGTTAGGGTTCCATTGGACAGATGTACAAAGAGAGGCTTCTGGGAAGCCGGGGCAGACGAGGCCAGGTCAGGGGCTGGAAGGGAAGCGAACCCCAGGCCCCGCCTGCAGCGACCCGGCGCTGTGTCCGCAGGCGCTTCGGCACCAAGTGCGCGGGCTGCGCGCAAGGCATCTCCCCCAGCGACCTGGTGCGCAAGGCTCGGAGCAAAGTGTTCCACCTCAACTGCTTCACCTGCATGGTGTGCAACAAACAGCTGTCCACCGGCGAGGAGCTGTACGTCATCGACGAGAACAAGTTCGTGTGCAAGGAGGACTACCTGAGCTCCTCCAGCCTCAAGGAAGGCAGCCTCAACTCAGGTATGGCGGCCCCTGGCCCTCGCCCCGCACCCCCTCCTGCCTGGCCCTCTCCGGTCTGTGCTGGGTTCAGAGCTCGCCACCGCCCTGACGCACCTGCTCGGGAAAGGGACTGGGAGCCGGAGCCCTTGCCCAAACCCTTCCTCTCTCTATTCAGAACTGCCAAATTCACCGGGTGTCCTTTGGGGGGTCCTAGTAATTTTGAGGTCTGTTGGGAAGATGGTCACTAGGATCTGGGTCAGAGAGAGAGAGAGAGAGAGAGAGAGAGAGAGAGAGAGTGTGTGTGTGTGTGTCCTGGTCCTCTCTGTGGGATGGTGAGTTTTTCTGCAAAGCATACCCTCCCGGTTCCAGCACTACTTGTGATGGAGAGGACTTGGGAAGGCCCCTTTCCAAGGCCCAGCCCGGCCTGGAGAGAGGGCGCCGTCCCGGGGAAGGGGCCTCCCAGGTTTGGCAGGGAACACAGCGGGCGGCCTGGGCGGGCTGGGACTGGGGGGGGGGCACCGCTGACTCCGCTGTCCCCTTCCCCACCCGTCCGCCCGCAGTGTCGTCCTGTACGGACCGCAGTTTGTCCCCGGACCTCCAGGACCCGCTGCAGGACGACCCCAAGGAGACAGACAACTCGACGTCGTCGGACAAGGAGACGGCCAACAATGAGAACGAGGAGCAGAACTCGGGCACCAAGCGGCGCGGCCCGCGCACCACCATCAAGGCCAAGCAGCTGGAGACACTCAAGGCCGCCTTCGCCGCCACGCCGAAGCCCACGCGCCACATCCGCGAGCAGCTCGCGCAGGAGACCGGCCTCAACATGAGAGTGATCCAGGTGGGCGGGCGAGGCCCTCCTCCCCAGCCGGGCCGGCCTGGGGCGCCGAGGTCCGGCAGGCGGGGAACTTTGAACCCTGCTGTGCTGGACCTGCGGCTTGGGGGCCCTGTCACTTCGCCTCTCTGAGTTCCGCTCCCTGCCCTAATCAACGAAGAGGGTTTTATATATTATATATAGTCTCTCTAGGGCCAGAACACCGCCCTTTCTCCCCATTTTTCCAAGCAGAAAAAGAGGCGATTCCGCCGCGCGCCCTGGCAGGCTGATGGCCAGAGCCCGGCCCCAGAGCCGGATCCGAGGCCAGAGGCTCGTCGGGCGGGAGGCCTTTATAAAGCGGTCAGGCCGCCGGCCAGCCGAGGACCAGGAAGCCCGAGCCTTTATGAGTCGCCCCACGGGTCCGCCAATCCTTCACCCCTGGCTGGTCGGCCGAAGCCCCTCTCCACCCCCGCAGGCCTAATCCGGCCCGGGCCCCGCCTCCGGGGAGTCCTGGTGCGCGAGAGGCGCTAGGACCCAGCAGGGGCGGCCCCGGCAGGACGGGGGGGGGGGGGAGGGCACCCCTGACCCCAGCTCACTGCCCCCTCCTCCGCCCAGGTGTGGTTTCAGAACCGACGGTCCAAAGAGCGCCGCATGAAGCAGCTGAGCGCGCTGGGCGCCCGGAGGCACGCCTTTTTCCGGAGTCCGCGGCGCATGCGTCCGCTGGGCGGCCGCCTGGACGAGTCTGAGATGTTGGGGTCCACCCCGTACACCTACTACGGAGGTAAGGGGCGCCCCCGGGGCGGCCGCCCCGCACCTGCGCCCGCACGGTTCTGGGCGCACCGGCCCGGTCCGGGCGCGCTTTGGGCGCGCGGAGACATCCCGCTGCCCCACCCATCGCCGAGGACACTGGATCAAGGACACCCGCGCGGCCACCCACGAGGGCCCGGGACACAAAAGCTGACGCGCGCACGCCCGGACAGCTCTGCGGACGTGGACACGCGCGGCGCCGCCGGACACACACACACGCGCGCACACACACACACACAAGGAGGGGCCGCCAACACACACAGCGCCCTGTCACACGGGCTCTGCCAATCCCCCAGCACCCACCCCACACCTGGGGCGCGCCCCCCGCCCTGCCCCTGCGCCTGGGCACTTGGCAAAGGCCGGGGGCGCGCTTGGGGCTCTGGGGGGACCGTCCCGGCTGCCCCGGTGTCTGTGGGGTGTGGGGGAGGCTGTTCTCCGAGCTCTTAACCCAAGCGCGCAGGGGTCTGTCTGGACTGGGGGTGTCCGGGTGTCCGCTTTCCATCTTTGGGCCCGGGGAGCCCCAGTTTGCATGGGAGGAATTTGGAAGTCGCTGCAGCCCCGATGTCTTCGCCTCCCTAATTTTCTCCCCCTCCGGTTTGGTGACGCACCCCCAAACCCCACTGCCCCCTCGGCTCCCCCATCCTGCTCTGGAGGCCCCGCGCTCCGGCACACCCCGCTGCTGTTATTTCCCGGCCTCGGAACTTGGGGGGCTCCCGGTGCCCGATCTGAAAGGCGCCCCGAGCTTCGGGGAGACCGCGCGCCCGCCCGGGGCCGGTAACCCAGATTGCGCGAGGCGACGGCGCGGGAGGGAGCGGGGCGCGCATCCAGGCGCTTCCAGGAGGGGGGTTAGAAAAACCCCCACCCGCCTCCCCGGGTCCCGAGCCCGGTTAGATTTGGAGCCGGAGGCCAAAGTCCCTAAAATTGTGGAAACGCGCAAAGCTGGGGTTTTCTTTTTTCTTTTTTCTGCGGTAGCAGGATGGGGACCCCAGCCCGGCCTGGCCTGGACCGTCCGGGTGGTGGGCGTGCCCCGGGGGTCTCCGCTCACCCACGCCCTCTCCCAGGCTCTGGGGACGTTGGTGGGGGCGGGAACCGGCCCCGGACCCCCCCCCCGCCCCCCGGACCCCAGCCCGGATAATTAACCGAGGTTCCCCGGGAGGAGCGGCGCGCCCCGCACCCATCCTGCCGGGTGCTGGGCAGGTCGGGGGGCCGGACACCGGAGCCCCCTCTTTTTCCCGGGTGGGGGAGCACTCCCAGCCCCCGGCGCGGCAGCCCCGCCTAATCCGCACTGGGAATCCCGGCGGCGGCGGCGGCGGCGGGCGAGAAAGGGGCCGGGCGGCGGGGCGGGCGGCGCCCCGTGGGAGCGCGCACAAAGCCCCAGCTGCGGCTTTTGTACCTCTGCAGACGGCGTTTGTTCCAATTACCTCCGCCCGGCCGCCATATGGGCGGAGGCGGCCGGCGCGGGGGCGGCGGGGCGCGGCCCGGCCGGGCCCTCGATCCCGGCCCTTGGGGGGCCCAGATTCGCTTCCCCCCACTTTCTCTTGTTTTTTTTTTTTCCGCGAGAATAGAATCGGTGGTTTAGAAAAACGTAGCGGGCGATCGTTTCAGCTGCTGTCTACACTGTCCCCAAGCCGCGCCTCCGGACGCCTCCTCCCCAATTTTGAACTAAAGAATTTGGGGGAAAAAATAGAGGGTGGGGGGCGAAAGGGGGTGTCCGGAACTCGGCCGGGGATGAGACCCCGGGGCTGGGCTGCGGGACTCTGGGCTCTGGACGCGCTCGCTGATTTTCCCGCCGTACAAAGCGGGCTGTGGTCGCCGGTTCGGGCAGCGGGTCCTCCGCATAGGCCGCCCTCCGCAATTCTAGGGGGTCCAGTCTGCGGGGGGGGGGGCGTCCCTAAGAACCTGCAGGAGAGAATGCGGGGGAGGCCGGAGGGTCGACGCAAAGGGACTTTGTCTTAGGAGAGTGGGCGCGTGGCCCGGAGCACCCTGCGCCCCGGAATCTGGGTGGGGGGGAATGGGGGGAATGCGCTTCTGTGCAGAGAGAGAGAGAGAGAGAGAGAGAGAGAGAGAGAGAGAGGGAGGAGAGCGCCCTGGGCTATCCCCGGCTCCTCTAAGGGCTTGGTGTCTCCAAATGGCTCGGAACCTAAGAATCTTGGCAATCAAAACTGGCTGAGGCTGGAGGATAGAGGCTCTACCCCGGGGCCAGCAAATCTCCTCCTCCTCCTCCTCCTCCTCCTCCTCCTCCTCCTCCTCCTCCAAGTCTCCAGGCCCAGCTTTCTCGTTTCCAAGCCAGACAAGACCTTTCCAAACGTGCGATCCCGCATTCACTCGGACAGTAGCCCAGTAGCCATGGCCGTAGTTGTCGGGCCAAGCACGCGTGAGGTCGGTGGGGACGAGGAGGGGGCGCTGCTCCCCCCCCCCTTCCTCTCAAGTCGGTCCCCTTCCCGGCCTCTCCGCCCGCGCAGCCCGGCGGGCCCTCCAGCTCCGTCTCCCTCCGGCCGCTGTCTCGCGGCTTCTGGGCACCTCCGATTTTCCATTTTGTCCTCCTGGCTCCTAAGTCTCTTCGACCTGCATCCTCGCGGTTTCCCCGCGTCCCTAACCGCGGCCGCCCATCTCTCTGTGTGTCTTTTGGGTCTCACTGGACCTGCGGCCTCTCCAGTCCTCGGTCCTCGGGCCCCTGCGGAGTCTCTGGGTCTCGGGTCTCTTCTCCGCGCCCCCCGGGCCGCCTCTCACTCTGAGCCTTGGCCCCTCTCTCCCGTCTCTTCCCCTCCGTGCCCGAGTCTGTCCTTCTCCAGCTGTGAAGACACTGGGATGGGCGCTGGCTGCCCAGCTCCGTCTCTGCGCGCCGGGGACTCTGTGACTTAAAGGCTCACAGCTGGCCGGGCCGGGGCCTCCATTGTCCCCCCGTCTCTCTCCCCGCGTTTGTCATTATCCCCCTAACCTCCACCCATGGGTCTACCATGCCTCCCACCATCTGAAGGGGCCGGGCCTCCGGTTCCTTGGCCCTCTGCGGGCCTCCATCTAACCCGGGCCAGACTCCGGCTCTCCCTTACCGCCCCCCTCTCCACCCGCGGGCCCCTGCACCCCGGACCTTCGGTGCCCTGGCCATTGGCTTATTTATTTACTTATTTATCTTTTTTTTTTTTTTTGCGGGTCTGGGGATGGAACCCAGGGGCGTTCGACCTCCGAGCCACACCCCCAGCCCTATTTTTCATCCTTTATTTTGAAACAGGGCCTCGCTGAGTTGCAGAGGGCCTCACTAAGTAGCCGAGGCTGTCCGGGAACCCCGATCCTCCGGTCTCAGCCTCCCGAATGCTGGGACGACCCGCGTGCGCCCCGAGACCCGGCTCCTGGGCCTCTTCGGACGCCCTCCCTGGGGTCCCGCGGGCCCCCCTCGGCCCGGCCAGCTCTCATCTCTGGTTTTTCCTCCCCCCTAGACTACCAAGGGGACTACTACGCGCCCGGAGGCAACTACGACTTCTTTGCGCACGGGCCGCCGTCGCAGGCGCAGTCCCCGGCCGACTCCAGCTTCCTGGCCGCCTCGGGGCCCGGCTCGACGCCGCTGGGCGCGCTGGAGCCGCCGCTGGCCGGGCCGCACGCCGCGGACAACCCCAGGTTCACCGACATGATCTCGCACCCGGACACGCCGAGCCCCGAGCCGGGCCTGCCGGGCGCGCTGCACCCCCTGCCCGGGGAGGTGTTCAGCGGCGGCCCCAGCCCGCCCTTCCCCATCAGCGGCTCCGGGGGCTACAGCGGACCCCTGTCGCACCCCAACCCCGAGCTCAACGAGGCGGCCGTGTGGTAAGGCCCCGGCCCCGGGCGCCGCCGGGACGCAGCCTCCAGAAACCAAAACGCCGGCCCTCCCTCGGGGGTCCTCTCCCGGGTCCGCGCCCGCCCGGCAGCGGATCCCTCCCTCGGGCCGGGCGCCCCTCCAGCTCCACGCGGCAGCTCGGGCCTCGCTCTCCGGCCAGCAGCGAGCGGTGTCCCGGGACCGAAGTCGGCGTGGCGGAGGATGCCAGCGCGCCCGGCCTCCGGGGGGGCCCCAGCACCTCGCCGCCGCCTCCCGGGAGAGAGGGTTGAGGGCGGAGGCCGCGGGGTCCTCCCCACCCAGCCTCTCCTGCAACGCAAGTGGCACGCTGTAATCTCATTTCTCGGGTTTTCCCCATCTTTCAAAAAGAAAAAAGAAAGGAAAAAGATTCCAAGGGAGATGAGAGAGAGAGAGAGAGAGAGAGAGATGGATGGATGGATGGATGGATGGATGGATGGATGGATGGATGGATGGATGGATGGAGACTGGAACCCGGGGATCCCAAATCCGGCTTCGCGCTGGCGCCCCCTGCTGGCCAATCTTGAGGCCCAAGGTCAGGTGGGGCGCAGCAGCTCTTCCGACCTTGATGTTTGTTTTGAGCCCGAGGGTCCAGGCTGGACCCCAGCAGCGAGGCCCGGCCCGCTCCGCCCGGCCTCGGCCCCCAGACCACCCTCCGCCCCCGGGCCTGGAGGCCGGCCGTCAGGATGTATATTATACTTTTTTGGAAGTCGAACGCTTCTAGTTTCTTTATTTTGTATAAAGAAAAAACAAATAAAGTATGTTTTTGTGTTTACTGTTTATTTATTGTACTCTAGTTATCTGGGGCTGGACATTTTTATATTTTTAAGAGGGAGGGAGGGCAGAGAGAAGGGAGCAGAAAGAGGTTTACCTAAAAAAAAATTAAAAAGCAAAAAAAATCAACTTTTTTTAAAGAAGAAAGATTAATAAAAAAAATTCTTTTTTCCCTCCAGGCTGCGTATGTGTGGTTTTCTTTTCTTTTCTTTTTCTTTTTCTTTTTTTTTCTTTTTGTCCCTACCTTGATAGAATGAATTAAAGTATCTTGTCTTTGCTTTGGGCTCTGGATACAAACGTCTGTCCTCACTCACAAGGGGTGTTATTTTTTGGTAATGGTGGGTTGGTGAGAGCGGCTGCTAGTTTTGGACAGTTTCTCTGGGCCAGACCAATGTCTCTTCTTCTGCTTAATATCCTGCTCACAGTAGGCCTTCAGAATGTCTAATGTGCAAGCCAGGTGTGGAGGCGCACGCTTGTCATCCCAGCATTCAGGAGGCTGAGACAGGAGGGTCGCAGTTCGCAGACGGCCTCAGCTACTTAGTGAGGCCCTTTGCAATTCAGTGAGACCCGGTTTCAAAATAAAGAATAAAAAATAGGGCTGGGGGTAGATCTCAGAGGTAGAATATCCCTGGGTTCCATCCCCAGATGGAAAAAAAAAAAGGCTGGGGTATAGCTCAGAGGTAGAATGCCCCCCCCAGCCCAGTTCAATCATCAGTAACACACACACACACACACACACACACACACACACACACTGCTCACTGAGGTGGAGGGACTTGCCCAGGATGACACACACAGCTAGGGAACGACAGAGCTGGGGATTCAAGCCTCTGTTTGGGGTTCTGTCTCTGTTCCCCATGGTTCCCTGGTGGTAATGAATTCTAGAGGCTGAAAGAAAACTGGCAGAGCCAGGGCGTGGTGGCGCACACCTGTGATCCCAGTTCTTGGGAGGCTGAGACGGGAGGATCACAGGTTTGAGGCCAACCTCAGCAACTTAATGAGGCCCTCAGCAACTTAGTGAGACCCTGTTTGCAAATGAAAAACAAAATAGGGCTGGGGGTATTGCTGGAAGGTAGGTAGAATGCACCTGGATTCCATGGTCCATTCCCGGTGTGAAAGAAGAAAGAGAAAGAGAGAAAGAGAAAAAGAGAGAGAGAAAGACAGAAAGGAAGACAGAAAGGAAGAAAGAAAGAAAGGTATGGTGGCACACGCTTGTAATCCCAGTACACGGAAGGCTGAGACAGGAGCAGCTTAGTGAGACCCTGCTTCAAAATAAAGAATAAAAACTAGACCTAGAGGTATAGCTCAGAGATAGAATGTCCTTGGGTTCCATCCCCAGTTCAAAAGGGAAAAGAAAGAAAGAAAGAAAGAAAGAAAGAAAGAAAGAAAGAAGAGAGGAATTCAGCCCATCTCTGCCGGGCCGCTGCATGTTTGCTGGGCTTGTGTGAGTTTTGCTTTAGAACATTCACCAGAGCGAGACGCGGGATGTGGCGCTGGGAGCGGGGAGGACTCACCCCGAGTTTCCCCTCAAACAGGCCGTGACCGAGGCGGGAGGAGGGCAGGGGAGGAGGGGGAGCCAGCAAGGGAGAAAGAGAGGGAGGGGGCAGGAGGACGGGCAGGTGAAGAGGCCGGTGTGGTGTGCGTCCCCAGGACCTTGAAAAGAAGGAGGGAGGAGGAAGGAGGAAAGACCAGGCCGGGAGGAGGGGGAGCCGAGGAGGAGGAGGGCACAGGGAGGAGGCGGAGAAGCTCCCCTGGGGTTGCCAGGGCACCCACCGCTCAGGCCCTTGGCATCCGGGCACCCCCAGCCACCTACCTGAATGAAACACACGGGCACAGAGGTGTCCAGACCCCGGAAACAGGGCCGCAGAGCCCCCGGCCCTCCCCTGCACACCCCACACCACTAGATGTGTTTGCTTGTGTGTGAGTGTGTGTGTGTGTGTGTGTGTGTGTGTGTGTGTGTTGCCAGGGGTTGAACCCAGAGACATGATACCTCCTGGGTACAGTCCACCCCCAGCCCTACTTTATTTTTTATTTGGAAGCAGGTTCTCGACAAGTTTCTCAGAGCCTTGCCAAGTTGCTGAGGTCGTCCACGAACCTGCGAGCCTCCTGTCTCAGCCTCCCAAGTACTAGGATTACAGGCGTGCGCCACCACGCCTGGCTGTTTCTGTTTTTGTTTCTGTTTTTTTACTAGGGATTACACTCAGGGGCATTCTACCTTTGAGCTACACCCCCAGCCCTTTTATTTATTTATTATTCATTTATTTATAAACAGGGTCTGAGCCTGGCTTCGAATCCACCAACCTCCTGTCTCAGCCTCCCAAGTACTGGGATCACAAGTGTGAGTCCTGACACTAGCTGAATGCTAATTCTTACAGGTTGCTAGATTTTTTTTTTTTTTAATGGTACTGGGGATGGAACCCAGGAGTATTCTATCTCCGAGCTACACCCCCAGCCCTACTTTTTATTCTTTATTTTGAAACAGGGTCTCACTGAGTTGCAGAGGGCCTCACTAAGTAGCTGAGGCTGTCCGCGAACCGCGATCCTCCTGTCTCAGCCTCCCAAATGCTGGGATTACAAGTGTGGGCCACCACGCCCAGCAAGGTTGCTGAATTTTGCTTCAGGCCCCCTCAGGGTTCCAGAGGGAACCAGAACTCAGAGGACATGGTAAAACCACCAAGGTCCAGAGACTCAGGACTTCCGGCCTCTCCATGCCGACCTGGCACCTCTCTTCCTCCCGCTGTCCTGGGCCCTTCCTCCTCCTCCATTAATCGCTCCCCCGCCTTTTGGCTGAGATCAGGTATACTATCTGTTCATCTCCTTCTAGCTCTTCATTTATTTTCACTTTAAGATAAAAGACTTCTAAACTGGGACTTGTAATCCTCATATTTGGGAGGCTGAGACAGGAGGATCTCGATTCACAGCCAGCCTCAGCTACTTAGTGAAACCATGTTTCAAACGCTTGTAATCCCCACGCTTGGGAGGCAAAGACAGGAGGATCGCGCAGGTTGGAAGCCAGAAGCCAGCCGCGCACTGGCTTAGGAGACCCTGTTTCCAAATAAAAATGTAAAAAAATAGGTCTGGGAGTGTAGCCCAGAGGTAAAAGGGCTTCCAGGAACCCCAGTACCACCAAAAAAAAAAAAAAAAGGAAGGGCGGGGAGTAGAATGCCCCAGTACCACAATAATAATAATAATAATAATAATAATAATAATAGTAGTAGACTTCCAAGAGGGGGGATATTTGGGGGTTTTTTTGTTTGTTTTTTGGTGGTGCTGGGGTTCCTGGAAGCCTTTCAACCTCCAGGCTATACTCCCAGACCTATTTTCTATTTTATTTGGAAACAGGGTCTCACTAAGTTGCTGAGAGCCTCACTAAGTAGCTGAGGCTGGCTTCGAACCTGCGCCATCCTCCTGTCTCCGCCTCCCAAGCGCGGGGATGACAAGCGTGGGCCACCACGCCCGGCTGGGGGGGATATTTGAATGTATGCTGAAAAAGAGGCTGAGTGTGCTGTGGAACAGCCTCCCGCCCTGGGAAGCAGGGCCATCGCAGGTGTCCACTGTCCCTTCTCTGCAGTTCTGGCCGGGCTGGACAGTTACAGCCGCTCGCACCCCGACCCGCGTCCTCCTGCGGGCCCTGCCCTCTCCTCCACGCCATGCACCCTGCACAGCCGCCGGCCGGCCCGCTGTGCTCAGGACTAATATTTAAAATGCAGAGCGGCAGTGGAGGGCTCCTGCTCCCAAGCCTTGTCGCACAGTAAAAAGATATAAACAGAATAAATTACCTCGCCCGCTCAGATGATGAGAATACCCATTTCCTGAGCGGAATTTTAAGTCCTGCCTCCCCGGGAGCGCTACACGCGGCTGATTTATGGTAACCCAGGTTCCTCTCTGCATATTTCTTCGGTTCAGCCAAGTGGTCAGGTTTACCCTTCCTACGCCATTACGGTTATTAACACCTGCGCAGCCGATCATTGCAAATGGACCATTTCTGTGATGAACAGAGACCTCTCCGGCCGCTTCTCCAGGGCCCAGCCGCCCCTGGCCTCTGGCTGGATTTTATGCCAGGGCTCGGGACCATCCGCACCTGCTGATGGGTTCCTGGGTGCAGGTGCCTGTGATTTTCTGGCCAGCAAACAGAAATAACAACACCTTTTCTATTTTTTTTTTTTTTTTTTTTTTTGCAGTACTGGGGATGGATCCCAGGGGCATTCTACCTCCAAACTACACCCCCAGCCCTATTTTTTGCTCTTTGTTTGGAAACAGGGTCTCACTGAGTTGCAAAGGGCCTCGCTAAGTAGCTGAGGCTGGCCACAAACCGTGATCCTCCTGTCTCAGCCTCCTAAGTCCTAGGATTAGAAGTGTGAGCCACCACACCCAGCTAATATCTCTCCTGTTATATTGTATTTTCTTTTTGTATTCTTCAGAAAATGTTTAGTGAGACCAGTGTGGTGGTGCATGCTTGTAATCCCAGTACTTGAGAGGCTGAGACTGGAGGATCACAGGTTTGAGGCCACCTTCAGCAACTCAGGGAGGCCCTTGGCAACTTATACCCTGTTTCCAAATTTTAAAAAAAAAATAGGGCTGGAGGTATAGCTCAGAGGTAGAATCCCCTGGGTTCAATCTCTAGCACCACAAAAATAAGTTAATAAATACATAAATAATACTAAGTCATATATTGCTTTACCTCATTTTTTTTAAAAAAAGGGCGCAGGGCATGGTGGCGCACACTTGCCATCCCCGCGCTTGGGAGGCTGAGACAGGAGGATCGCACAGGTTCGAAGCCAGCCTCAGCTACTTAGTGAGGCTCTCGGCAACTTAGTGAGACCCTGTTTCCAAATAAAATATAAAATAGGTCTGGGAGTATAACCCAGAGGTAGAAAAGCCCCTGGGTTCCACCCCCAGTACCACAAAAAAAATGGTATCAGGGCTAGGTGTGGTGGTGCACACTTGTGATCCCAGTACTTGGGAGGTTAAGCAGGAGGATTGCAGGTTCAAGACCAGCCTCAGCAACTTAGGGAGGCCCTCAGATACTTAATAAGGCCCTGTTTCAGAATTTGAAAAAGGGTGGGGGTATAGCTTAGAAGTAGAGGTTCAATCCCCATTACAAAAACAAAATAATAATAATAATAATAATAATAATAATAATAATAGTTGGTGCTGGGCACAGTAGTACAAATGCCTGTAATCCCAGTATTTGGGAGGCTGAGACAGGAGGATCTCAGGTGTGAGGCCAGCATATGGTAACTTAGCAAGACCCTACTTGGGGGGGTGCTGGGGATTGAACCCAGGGGCATTCTACCTCCAAGCTCCACCCCCAGCCCGATTTCTTTTTTTTTTTCTCTTTTTTTTTCCTTTCTTTTTTTTTCCTTTTTGGTGGTACTGGGGTTCCTAGAAGCCCTTCTACCTCTGGGCTACACTCCCAGACCTATTTTTGTATTTTTATTTGGAAACAGGGTCTCTTAAACCAGCATGGCTGGCTTTCAACCTGCGTGATCCTTCTGTCTTCAACTCCCAAGCGCGGGGATTACAAGTGCAGGTCACCATGCCCGGCACAATTTCTTATTCTTTATTTTACAAGGAGGTCTCACTGAGTTGTGGAGGGTCTCACTAAGTAGCTGAGGCTGGCCACGAACTGCGATCCTCCTATCTCAGCCTCCTAAATGCTGGGACTACAAGCGTGCATCGCCATGTCCAGCCAACAAGATACTATCTTAACATAAAAAATAAAAAGGGGCTGAGGGAGTAGCTCAGAGGTAGAATGCCCCTTGGTTCAATTTTAGTACCCCCCCAAAATTATATATATATTTGTGTGTATACCATGTATATAATAAATATGCCAATATATAAATATATAATAAATATAATTATATAGGCCATACATTTTGCATTTGCATAAATATATATCATGTATGTTTGTATTAATATTATATTTATATTTGTATATATAAATGTGTTTTATTATATCCAGAGGCTTTAGGTACACTCAAACAACCCCTGTGCCCATCAGCCCCGGGGACCTTGCTGGAAGCTGGTAACGGGGTCCCCACCGCAGCTCTCGCTGGGCTGCGCCGTCTGGGGCTCTAGCAATCAAAGCCAGGACCGGCGTGCGCTGCTGCTGGGCAGTTACTTAAGCAAGGTTTCCCGCGTGTGGCCAGGCTCGCCCAGGGACCGGGCTCTGCAGCGGGTGCCAGGGACCCTGCCCAGAAGTCAGTTCTCAGGGCTCAGTCGGCCCTTCTGGGTGCTCCGCGGCGCCCGTTTGGGTGTTGCATTTTCAGAGCCCTCAGGCTGCGGGGCTCAGGCTCAGGCTCGGGGCTTCCTGCCCAGAAGCCGGTTACAATGTAATGACATTGTTGAATTTTATCCCCCTCTATTTCCACACTGTTACAGAATTCTGGGAAGAGATCCTGCTTCTCCACGTAGAGGTGAGCTCAAGTCTTTCCAAACAGCCTCGAGGGCTGCAAGAAAACCAGAGGTAAGCCCGGCACGGCGACGCACACTTGGAATCCCGGCATTCAGAAGGTTGAGACAGGAGATGGCAGGTTCGAGGCCAGCCTCGGGAACTTAGTGAGACACTGTTTTCAAAATAAAAAGGCCTGGGGATGTGGCTCAGATATAGAATGTCCCTGAGTTCAATCCTGAGGAAGAGGAGGAGGAGGAGGAGAGGAGGAGGAGGAGAAGAGGAGGAGAGGAGGAGAGGAGGAGAGGAGGAGGAGGAAGGAAGGAGGAGGAAGGGAGGAGGAGGAAGGGAGGAGGGGAGGAGGAGGAGGAGGAGAGGAGGAGAGGAGGAGGAGGAGGAGAGGAGGAGGAGGAGGAGGAGAGGAGGAGGAGGAGGAGAGGAGGAGGAGGAGGAGAGGAGGAGGAGGAGGAGGAGAGGAGAGGAGAGGAGGAGGGGAGGAGGAGGAGAGGAGGAGAGGAGGAGGAGGAGGAGAGGAGGAGGAGGAGGAGAGGAGGAGGAGGAGGAGAGGAGGAGAGGAGGAGGAGGAGGAGGAGGAGAGGAGGAGGAGGAGGAGGAGAGGAGGAGAGGAGAGGAGAGGAGAGGAGGAGGAGGAGGAGAGGAGGAGGAGGAGGAGAGGAGGAGAGGAGGAGGAGGAGGAGGAGAGGAGGAGGAGGAGGAGAGGAGGAGGAGGAGGAGAGGAGGAGGAGGAGGAGAGGAGGAGGAGGAGGAGAGGAGGAGAGGAGGAGGAGGAGGAGGAGGAGAGGAGGAGAGGAGGAGGAGAGGAGGAGGAGGAGGAGGAGAGGAGGAGGAGGAGGAGAGGAGAGGAGGAAGGGAGGAGGAGGAGGAGGGAGGAGAAAATAACAATTTTTAAAAAAGCATGCATGGATCCGACAAGACCCTGGACGGCAATATGGATTGGGGTTGGTGTTTCAGGAATGTGTCTACTCAGAAAGATCCGACCCTAAGTGACCAGAGACCTCTCTGTGGTGACCACGTGGCCCGATGGGCTTTTCCACTGGACCCGGCTTGGCCTGGGGTGTGCTGTGTGCTCGCCTTCTCTGGGCCGCAGCCTTTTCACCTGAGACATGGGGCCGAGAGATAAACCGGAAGCCCTGGACATGGCTGCTTACCTTCCAGAACCGTTTTTTCCTTTGTGGGTTCAGCTATTCGGGGCTGACTGGGTGACGGTCTGGCGTGCGCCGGGTTCTCCTTTGGGTTCCTGTCACAGGGGTGGGTGGATTTGGCCCCAGCCCCCGCGGAGCCGACACTCTGCGGAGAGAGGGGGGCACTCAGCCAGGAGCCAGAGGCACAGTGCGGTCCAGAGGGGCCGGGCGCCGGGAGGGCGCGGTGGGGACGGGGCCTCCCTGCAAAGTCTGCGGAGGACAGCAAGTCCTTAGTTGTCAAGAGAAGTTGTGTGTGTGTGTGTGTGTGTGTGTGTGTGTGTGTGTGTGTGTGTGTGTACTAGGAATGGAATCCAGGGGCCCTCTACCTCTGGGCTACACCTCGACCTATTTTATACTTTATTTGGAAACAGAGTCTCACTAAGTAGCTGAGGCTGGCTTTGAACCTGTGGGATCCTCCTGTCTCAGCCTCCCAAGTACTGGGATTACAAACATGCACCACTATGACCTGCTTACCTGCTTTTTTTTTTTTCCAGTATTGGGGATGGACCCAGGGGCATTCTATCTCCAAGGTACACCCTCAGCCCTATTTTTTATTCTTTATTTTGAAACAGGGTCTCACTGAGTTGCAGAGGGCCTCACTAAGTAGCTGAGGCTGTCTGCGAACCACGATCCTCCGGTCTCAGCCTCCCGAATGCTGGGATTACAAGCGTGCACCCCCATGCCCAGCTCCTATTTTTTTTTTTTTAATTTTGAAACAGTGTCTTTCTAGGTTGCTGAGAGTTTCACTGAATTACTGAGGCTGTCTTCCAACTTGCAATCCTCCTGTCTCAGCCTCCCAAGTACTGGAATTGCAGACATGTGACACCATGCATGGTTGAACCCAGGTCTTTATTTTATTTTATTTTGTTTTGTTTTGTTTTATTTTATTTTTGTGGTACTGAGGGTAAAACCCAGGAGCTTTTCTACTTCCAGGCTATATTCCCAGACCTATTTTATATTTTATTTGGAGACACGGTCTCACTAAGTTGTCAAGGCTGGCTTGGAACCTGTGCGATCCTCCTGTCTCAGCCTCCCAAGCACTGGGATTACAAACATGCACCACCACGCCTGGCCTATAACCCAGACCTTTAAATGTCCAACCTGAGCCAAGTGTGGGAGGCTGAGACAAGAGGATCATGGTTCGTGGACAGCTTCAGCTACTTAGTGAGGCCCTCTGCAATTCAGTGAGACCCTGTTTCAAAATAAAGAATAAAAAGTAGGGCCGGGGTGTAACTTGGAGGTAGAATTCCCCTGGGTTCCATCCCCAGTACTGGAGAAAGAAAGAAAGAAAGAAAGAAAGAAAGAAAGAAAGAAAGAAAGAAAGAAAGAAAGAAAGAAAGAAAGAAAGAAAGGAAGAATAAAAATAGGGCTGGGGGTGTAGCTCAGAGGTAGAATGCCCCTGGGTTCCATCCCCAGTACCACAATAAATAAATAAATAAATAAATGCCCAGCCTGGCTCACTTTCTACCCACTTCACCGTCTCAGAAGAATGGGTCAGACCACATAACCCCTGGTGAGCCTCAGTTTACCTCCTCGGCTACATGAGATGATCATGGAGCCCACCTCGAAGGCCCAGGAACCCAAGAAAACTCCCAGGCCGGGGCGAAGCACCCCGTCGCTTTTACGTTCAAAGACAGAAATAAAAAGACCCTTTCCCAGCGACTTTGCTTACTGCTGGCCCTCTTCAAAAAAAAAAAAAAAAAAAAAAAAGAGGAAACTTTGGTATTTGTTCTTCAAACATTTATTTTACTCTTTAGATCTTTGGGGTAGGGGAAGGGTCGGTGAAGTTAACCAGTTTGGGGACTTGGGATAAAAAATCGCAGGCGAGGGTAGACTTGACTCTCTATAATTAATGGGGCGGCTTGTAATAGGATTCTCCTGCCCGTGCTGCTCCCGGGAAACACCTTTTTACATAAGATATTGCCCGCGCCGGAGTGGCAGTGGGCTGATTTATGGGGTTCCTGGCTCCAGAAAACCTCTCCTGGGGTTGCTCAGCCACTCGAATTTATCAGGGAGTTTGGAGGGGAAGAGAGAAATCGGCCCTGACATTTTTGGTGGAATTTAAAGAGCATAAACGCCGGGCAGGGAGAGGCCAACGGGACCACGGGACGGGGGAGCGGGGAGTGACCAGGAGAAGTGCAGACCCTGTGGTGCGGGGGGTTCTGGGCGCAGGGTCTATGAAGGGGGTCTCCAGCAGAATGGGAGGCAGGGCGGGTGAGGCTGGTGGAATAGAGGCTGGGAGGAAGGGAGGCCGAGGCTGACGTGCGGTTCAGGTAGGGTGAATGGTTCCCAAAATTCACGCATTCCTCTCTCTCTCTCTCTCTCTCTCTCTCTCTCTCTCTCTCTCTCTCTCTCTCTCTCTCTCTCTCTCTCTCTCTGATAAGTTGGGTCTTGCACTCATGTGACTTTGTGTCACATGACCTCTGCCCGGGCAAGGGGGGGCCGAAACCCCCTGCGAGAATTGGGCGTTCCCGCAAGTAAACCCCCCATCTCGCGAGACGCATACCTTGAAAAGGAGAGCCCGCCTCCTCTAGCTTCGGACAGGCACGCGGGCCTCACGGCGCCTCGCCCCGATCCCCGGGAGAGCCGTGCCATTAAAACTTTACATGCCACGTGTACCAGACCTCTCACGTGTTTTTCACACTCCACCGTACTCACATATTTTTTATTTTACTCGCATAATTTTTTATTTTACTTAACATTTGGTGCCGAAACCCAGGAGGACTTTTGGGTCCCTCCCCCCTTTTTTTTCTTTTTTTTTCTCTTTCTTTTTATTTTTACTCTCTTCTTGAGCCCCGGACTCTCTGACCCACCAGCAGCTCAACTGCGAGGTCCCACATCAGCGCTCCGCTTGCAGGTGTTGCGGCCGCTGCGGCCACCACCGCCAGGACGTGCAGACTCTGCTGGCTGCCCACCCGCCCCGAGCCAGGCTCCTAGGGTGATGCTGGCACCTGCTCTGCCCGCCGACTGCCTGCGCGGGCCAGGACCTTTGCCTGCCGCTTGCACATCCTAAAACCGCCGTTCCAGCTCGGCGCTCCGGGGTCATCGCCGGGACCTCTGGCCGGTTTGCCCCACCCGCCCCGAGCCAGGCTCATTGGGTGACACACAGCCGGCCTCGGCGTCCGCCAGTCACCCGCACCAGGCGTAGCTCCACTCGCTGCTGCTGCTTCGTTCCTCCTGCCCGAGCCAGGCTCACTGGCGGTGCTCCTCGGGGCCCAGCCTCAGCGTCTGCCGCACGCCTGGAAGCCATTTTGTCTCCATGCCGTGGGCCCAGCAAGCCATACCACCTGTGCGCCACCATTTGATCCCGCCCACACCAGCCACCAGTGCCACGCACACCGGGCACCGGCACCACACGCCCCGGCTCCACCGTGCCCCCAGCAGCTTCTCAGTGCTTCTACCGCAGCCGGCGCTGCCCGGCAACACTTCACTCCGGTAAGCTGCCTCCTTCCCTTGGTTAGCGGACTCCGGACGTGGGTCTTCCGGTCCCCTGGGACCCCGAAATCCAAGCGCTTGGTGACCCACTGTCCCCCGGTCCACTGGGGCCACCCTCCGGATGACCAGGTCATCCTCCAGTTTGGAGAAGGGATGAAGATGTCCTTCCCGACTTTGCCAAAAGGCAGATCCCTGGTAGCTGCCCTTCGGCTGGCGGTGGCGGCTCAGCCCTCTGGAGCGCCACCGAGGGGTGGAGGACTGCAATGACGACTACCTCCAGGAGCCTGCCTCAAGCGGGGCGAAGCCACGCCCACCAACTAGACCGTGCCCGGCGTGCGGCCAGGAGGGCCACTGGAACAGTGCCCTTGGAAAAGGGTGAGCCCCGGGTGCCTCAGCACAGGGGGAGCACCTTTCCAGACCAGGCCCCGCCGCTGGCCCTACTCAGCCTGGCCAAAGACTGACGGCTCCTGGATCCCTCAACCTCCATCCCCCTTGCCAGCTCAGGGTAGCTCTCCAGGTACTGAGTAAGCCAGTCTCCTTTTTGGTCGCCTGCTCAATCTCACGATTTATTTCTTTAATAGTCCTCGCCTGTTCAAGCCTCCTCAAGCGCACATCACTAAGCTGTCCAGGGTAACCTCCAATTCTCACTGCAGCTATGCACCCACCTGCCCCCTTCCTGCGGACTCCGACTTCTCCCGGCCTGGGGCCCCTGACGACGCCCCTTGACAGCAGGAAGCCGCTAGGGGGTCCAATCGTCATCCATTATCCCTACCATCAAAAGGCCGGGATGATAAGTTGGGTCCTG
The DNA here is from genome assembly GCF_963383645.1 of Muscardinus avellanarius. NCBI lineage: Eukaryota > Metazoa > Chordata > Mammalia > Rodentia > Gliridae > Muscardinus > Muscardinus avellanarius. The sequence continues at coordinate 8,268,239 of NC_137807.1, read as the reverse complement.
CACTCATGTGACTTTGTGTCACATGACCTCTGCAGGTCAAGGGGGGGCCAAAACCCCCACAAGAATTGGGCGTTCCCGCCAGTAAACCTCCATCCCGTGAGATGCATACCTTGAAAAGGAGAGCCCGCGTCCTCTAGCTTCGGACAGGCGCGTGGGCCCCACGGTGCCTCGCCCTGATCCCCGGGAGAGCCGTGCCATTAAAACTTTACATGCCACGTGTACCGAACCTCTCTCGTGTTTTTCACACTCCACCGTACTCACTTATTTTTTATTTTACTCGCATAATTTTTTATTTTACTTAACACTCTCTTCTCCCTCTCTCTGTCTCACTAAGTTGCTGAGACTAGCCTCAAACCACTACCTTCTAACCAACACTCCAGTCTTTTATATTATTATTATTAATAATATATATTATTAATATATTATTACCATTATTATTATGTGGTACTGGGGATGGAACCCAGGGGCATTCTACCTCTGAGCTACACCCTCAGCCCTACTTTCTTTTATTCTTTATTTTGAAACAGGGGCTCACTGAGTTGCAAAGGGTCTCACTAAGTAGTAACTGAGGCTGTCCATGAACCAAGATCCTCCTGTCTCAGCCTCCCAAATGCTGGGATTACAAGCTTGCACCACCACACTCAGCTTATTTTTTGTTTGTTTGTTTTGTTTTGAAACAGGGTCTTACTAGGTTGCTGAGGCTGGCCTTGAGCCCACAATCCCCCTGTCTCAGTACTTTGGAGGCTGAGACAGGAGGATCACAGTTTCAAGGACAGCCTCAACAAGTAGTTGAGACTCTCATCAACCTAGCAAGACCCTGTTTCCAAATAAACATAAAGTAGGACTGGGAGTGTAACTTGGAGGTAGAATGCCCCTGGGTACCACAGAAATAAAAAATGAACAGGCTGGGATTTAGCTCAGTGGTGGAGTGCTGGCCTAGCAAGAAGGGGACCTGGGTTCAATCCCTAGGATTATGAGGCAGCCCTCAGTAGATGCCACACCAGTTAAGGATCGGAAGGCAGCCCTCAGTAGGCACCACAGCAGTTTAGGATCAGGAGGCAGCCCTCAGTATACACCACACCAGTTACGGATCAGAAGGCAGCCCTCGGTAGACACCGCGCCAGTTAAGGATCAGGAGGCAGCCCTTACCAGACACCACACTAGCTAAGGACTAGAAGGAACTGCTATGCACATCCCTGGAGACATAGGCACGCATGGCCACTGTGCTCCTCTGCACAGCGCTGGGGGCCGGGGTGCGCTTGGAGCAGCAGATCCCACTCTGTGTGGTGAAGCTGTAGATATCCCCCTTCGGAGGGGAGACAAAATTCATTGCTACTAAGTAATCGGGCTCCCAGCTTTTGCAAAAGACACGTACTGTTTTCTCATACGAAAAAACAAACAAACAAACAAACAAAAAAAAAAAAACAAGAGGGCAGTGGTGGTGGTGGCCAGTATTCAGAAGAGGCAACAGATCCAATCCAATCCAATCCACATTGAACTTTTTAAAGAAATCGCTCCAAAGTAGACTGCTCCTGCCCCACACGCTCAGGAACTCTGGACAACATACTATGAAAGAAAAATGTTTGGGGTGCATCAGAGGGAGCCCCCCATAGCCGGGTGGGGCCACTGTGCCGCACGTCCTGGGAGACATCAGCACTCAGGCCGCTGCGCTCCTCTGCACGGCGCTGGGAACCAGGGTGCGCTTGGAGCTGCAGATCCCGCTCTGCGTGGTGACGCTGTGGACCTCTGCCTTCAGAGGGAGATAAAAATTCATTGCTGCTAGGTAATCGGGCTCCCAGTTTTTGCAAAAGACACGTATTGTTTTCTCATACTAAAACAATATATTTATGGAAGAAAAAATGGGAACCTTTGTAGACAACCTGCTCACAGTGATGGGAGATTGGAGATTGGAGAACAGATTCCTGAGCGGCAAGGCCGGCGCCGGGGACTGTAGGACCAGGATGGGAGCCTGCTGAGCGGCAAGGCCAGTGCCAGCACCTGCGGGGCCGGGATCGGAGCCTGCCATGCGGCGAGGCTGGTGCCGGGGCCTTCAAGGCTGGGATCGGAGCCTGCTGTGCGGCGAGGCTGGCGCTGGGGCCTGCTGCTCAGCAAAGGGCCAGCGGGTCCCTGCAACCGTGTGGTCAGGAAGCACTTGAAGCTGTGGCTGCCTCACCCCATCTCTCAGCAGATCTCTAGATCCAAGTGATCTCAATTTAAAAATTGGGTGTGAGAGGATCATCTTGTCAAAGTCACTCACCTTTTGGTGTCATGGTTTCAGCAAATGGGAAATAATGTGGAAAATAAAAGGAGGACTCTCAAGGAAGAGATAAATTGTAATTGATCAGGTGTAGAGAAGTCAAAACTCTATTATTGGTGGGATTGCAAATTAATGCAACCACTTTGAAAAACAGGATAGAAGATCCTCAGAAGAATGAAAACAAACCCACCATATGACCCAGCAATACCACCAATGAGTATCTACCCCCAAAAAATGAAAATGAAACCACCAAATCAACGCACGAGAATCTATGATCATAGATGCACAATTCATCATTCCCAAACTATGGAACCAGCCAGGATGTCCATCAACAGATGAGTGAATTACAAAACTATGGCATATGTACACAATGGAATTTTACCCAGCCATAAAGGAGAACAAAATTACAGTTTTTACTGGGAAATGTCACAAAAAGTAATGAAATCAGATGCTTTCCCTAATATGCAAACATTAGGGAGAAATGGGTAATAGGAGGAACTCTAATTGAAGAAGGGGCCCTATAGAGGAGCAATTAAGGCGACCTATCTGAGGGGATGGGAGGGGGAAAGATAGAAACTCTTCAAAGCACATGTTGTACTTAAACATATCAGAGTCAATCACTAAATCAAGCATGAGAACAAGGGAGGGGGAGGGAATGGGATGGGGATTAGATAAAGGCTAATTGGATAAGGTGTGCATGTATATCTCCACAAGTTTTTTTATTCCATTAAGATGTTTGACTACAATGCACCAATAAAAATATTTTTTAAAAAAAAGGATTAGGAGGCAGCCCTCAGTAGATACCACACCAGTTAAGGATTAGAAGGCAGCCCTCACTAAACACCATGATAGTTAAGGATTAGGAGGCAGCTCTCAGTAGACATCACACCAGTTAAGGATTAGGAGGCAGCCCTCACTAGATACCATGCTAGTTAAGGATTAGGAGGCAGCTCTCGGTAGACACCACGCCAGTTAAGGATTAGAAGGCAGCCCTCACTAGACACCATGCTAGTTAAGGATTCGGAGGCAGTTCTCAATAGACACCACACCAGTTGAGGATTAAGAGGCAGCCCTCAGTAGATACCATGTCAGTTGAGGATTAGGAGGCAGCCCTCACCAGACACCATCTCTTCTGACACCATGATCTTGGACCTTCTAGACTCTAGTATGGTGAGCAATGAATTTCTCTTATTTTATAAACACCACCCAGGCATGCCATGCCATCGGCAATATGTTTCTAGAGCAGCTGGAAGGGACCAAGGCACAAAGCCAGCCTGAGCCGTCCCTCCCCCATAGGAGGGTGCCCTGTCCTGAACTAAGCACTTGCTGGGAAGGGGCGGGCAGCTGCAACCTGACCCTGCGTCACCCTCCCCAGCGCCCTCTCTGGCCTGGTGCCAGCTCTGGGGTGAGAACGCCCCTCCCATTGCCAGCCAGAGCTGGATTCCAGGTCTCCTTGTCCCCAGGTCTCCTCGTCACCTGTCACTGGGGTGAGATCCTGGAGGCACCGAGATGGGGGCAGAGGGGTCCTCAGCTGCAAGAGGCCCCAGGAGACGCAGCTGGCATGGAGGTTTGGTGGGTCCCAGCAGGTACACACACCTGGTGACCTAGATTGCAATCCTGGGCAAACAGAGGGCCCCGGCCCCCAGGATCCTTGTCTGCTCGCCAAGCCCATCCCTGCCAGAGTCACTAGCTCCTGGTTACTTGCTGGTGTCCCTGGGCCCCGGGGAATGCCTCGGGTGTCAACCACAAAGGCTGAACAGAGCTCACTGACAGTGTTATCTGGGCCGAGTTAACAGCCCCTGGCTTCTTATCTGCAGCGTCAGAGAGCGGGAGAGAGAAAAACAGCAGCTGAGGACTTTCCCAGGAGGGCAGCCACCAGCAAAGGCCAGCGCAGGGTGCCTGGGAGGCAGCACCCGGGACCCAGCAGACCCTGCACTCACCTGGAGAGCGCAGCGGGGAGAAGGCAGCAGAGCAAGCCAGGGCGGCTCCCGGGAGGAGACTGCCTCTGTGTAGCGCTCGGGAGTCCCTGTAGGATTCAGGGGTGCAGAGGGCATGGCAGACAGGGGAGCTGGAGCAAAGGCAGGGCTAGGAAGAAGAGAGGGGGTGCACGGGCCTCGGGCCTTTGGGTATTGGGGTTCCCATATAGCTGCGGGGCCCAGACTCGAGTGAGGCCCTGTGGCTCAGCTTGGCAAAGCGGGGATGATACCACCATCGACACACAGACAACATGAAAGCCCAAACGTGCCCGGAGCACACTGTAGGTGCTCCCGGTGAGCATAAATCCTGGCTGGAGGAGAAATGCTCAGGAGAGGGGAAGAACTGACATTTATTGAAATCCTCACCAGCGTGTCTTGCAGAGAGAACAGTGAGGTGCTGGGGTGGGGGGGGTCACCTCTGCTCCAGGCAGGAACAGGGTCCGGCGTCAGGTCTGGCTGCATCCAGCTCCAGGGCTCATAACATTTCTATCCTGGGGAACTCAAAAAGTGCAGATACAAGGAAATAGAGCCGGATCCCAGGGGTTGTGGAGGGGGATCCCTGGCAATCGAGGGTCATGTCTGGGGCCGAAGGGAGAATGGGACAGGGAGTCTGGGCAGCCGCCAGAGGCTCCTGGTGGAAGGAACAGCCCAGGCAAAGGAGAGATGGGAATTGGCACCTGTACCTCCTGAATCACGGAGGCACAGCCTGGGGCCCAGAGAGGGGAGGACACTGACCCAAGGTCACACAGCCCACGTTAATTAGGAGAGGGGGCCTCTGGAGGGGCAGGGAGCTGGCGTCACCGTGGGCTGAAGCAGGTGGACCCCACATTCTCTGAGCTTTCTCTCCCAGCAGGGCAGAGGGTTTGGGAAATGCTTCTCCATGGTGAGAGTTCATGGCCCACAGAATCTCTGGACCTCGGCGCCCCAGGCTGGCTGCGGGGCTCACAGGCACAGAGCTGAGGAGTAGCAGGGTCCCCTGTCCTGAGCTAGCCTTCCCCAGAGGACCAGAGGACACGCTTTGCTGCCCCCTGGTGGCCTCGAAGGAGTTGATTTCACCTCTATTTTTTTTTTTTTTCTTTTCCGTACTGGAGGTTGAAATTAGGGGCATTCTACCTTCGAGCCCTATTTTTATTATTTATTTATTTGTTTATTTATTTTTTGGTACTGGGGATGGAACCCAGGGGCATTCTACCTCCAAGCTACACTCCCAGCTCTATTTTTTATTATTTATTTTGAAACAGGGTCCCACTGAGTTGCAAAGGGCCTAAGTTGCTGAGGCTGTCTGCGAGCCACGATCCTCCCATCTCAGCCTCCCATGTACTGGGATTACGAGTGTGCACCACCACGTCCCGCTATTTATTCTTTATTTTGAAACAGGGTCTCACTGAGTTGCGGAGGACCTCACTAAGTAGCTGAGGCTGGCCTTGAACTGCAATCCTCCAGTCTCAACCTCCCAAGGACTGGGATGACAAGTGTGCATAATCCCAGTACTTGGTTTTCTAAGAGTCTTCCCAGGGGCTGCAGATCCAGGCCCTGCAGCCATCGCCTCTACCTGTGACCCAAAAGTACACCCAAACCAACCCAGGGGTCCTGCCTGCCTCCCCAGCATCCCAGCCGCCACCACCACAGAACAGAGGTCCCAGCCATGGGGAGCGATTCTGAAAATCACAGAGTCTCTTGCTGGGCGTGGTGGCGCACGCTTGTCATCCCAGCATTCGGGAGGCTGAGACGGGAGGATCGTGGTTCGCGGACAGCCTCAGCTACTTAGTGAGGCCCTCCGCAACTCAGTGAGACCCTGTTTCAAAATAAAGAATAAAAATAGGGCTGAGGATATTATAGGTAAAATAGCTGGGGGCCAGAATGTCTTTGGGCTCCATCCCCAGTACTGCAAAAATAAAAAAAAAAAACTGGGATTCCAGGTGTGCACCACCACGCCTGGCTGGCTGGCTTCCTTTAGAGCTCTGGGCTCTCAAGGCGTGGCTGGAGCTGTTCCATCCCAGGACGGCTTCTGGCCTTCGATGTCCATACCTCCTGTGCTCTCAGCGGGTAGAAACCAGGCCCGAGGGAACCACACTCAACTCAGAGGGTTTATTGGCTGAGGCTGCAGGAGCCCTGGGGGTCGGGGATGGCTTCCTGCCGGAGGGGCCGGCACAGACGCACGGGTGGCCAACACTGCCGCCCACTGGAGCCGGGCTCTGGCGGGCGGTGAGAGCCCAGGGCCTCGCAGGGCTCGCGGGCCCCTCAGCTCTGGCCCAGCCTGGTCTTCAGAGCCTGCAGCTCTCGGCTGTCAATGTTGTTGCCTCCGCACACGATGACCACCACAGAGGCCAGGGAGGGGCACAGGCGGCCCTCAGCCTGGAGCCGCCCCAGGAGGCCCGAGTAGACCGCGGCCAGGGCTGCCCCGCAGGCGGGCTCCACCAGCATGCGCTCATCGTCTGCCAGGCGGAGAAGAGGGAGGAAGAACCAGATTCATGTGGCGAGCCAGCCAGCCTCCCATGCACCCACCCACTCATCTATTCACCCATCCATCCACCTATCCATCCATCTGTCCATCTGTCTGTCCATCCATCCATCTATCCCTCCATCCACCTGTCCCTCTATCTATCCATCCATCCCTCCCTCCATCCATCCATCCGTTCATCCATCCATCCATCCCTCCATTCACCTGTGCCTCCATTCATCCTCCCATCCATCCATCCCTCCATCCCTCCATCCATCCATCTGTCCATCCATCCATCCATCCATCCATCATCCATCTGTCCATTCATCCACCTACCTATCCGTCCATCCATCTGTCTATCAATCCACCCATCCATCCACTTATCCATCCATCAGTCCATCTACCCATTCACCCATCCATTCATCCACCACCCACCCATCCATCCCCTACCTACCCACCCACTCACCCATCCACCCATCTATCCATCCATCCACTCATCTATCTACCCATCCATCTATCCATCCAACCATCCACCCATCCATCCATCCACCCATCCATCTATCCATCCATCCATTTATCCACCCATCCATCCATCCTTCCATCATCCACCCATCCATCCATCTATCCACCCATCCATCCATCTATCCACCCATCCATCCATCTATCCACCCATCCACCCATCTATCCACCCATCCACCCATCTATCCACCCATCCATCCATCTATCCACCCATCCATCCATCTATCCACCTATCTATCCATCTATCCACCCATCCACCCATCCATCCATCCATCCATCCACCCATCTATCCATCCATCCACCCATCCATCCATCTATCCACCCATCCACCCATCTATCCACCCATCCATCCATCTATCCACCCATCCACCCATCTATCCACCCACCCACCAATCCTTTCTCGCAACAGAGCCTCTGTCCACCCATCAACCTGACCACCTATCTCTCTAGCCACCCATTCCTCTATTCACCATTGCACGGTCTGTCCATCCATCAGTGCAGCCATCAGTCAGTGTACCCATCCACCCCTGACCATCATTCAACTGTCTGTCCATTCATCAGCATGTCCGTATGTCCATCTCTCCTCCCTCCCCCCTCCCTCCATCCATGTCTGTCATCCATCAGTCATCACCTCATCAGTCCGTCCACCCACCCACCCATCATCCACCTTTCCCACTAGCTCATAAATTCAACCATGCATTTAACAAACAGTCACTAAGCGCCGACTCCCTCAGGCCCGGGGAACCGCAGTGAGCAGGACACGCCAGCCCCGCCCTTGGAACCAGGCGTCCTGGAGGAGGTGCCCGTGAGGACCACAGGGCCCCTGCACAGAAGGCAGGCCAGGGTGGATACCCAGAGCACCTGCAAACGTCCCCAGATCAGAGGCAGATGGCTCGCCTTCCACCCCAACCCTGCAAAGGCTCCATGCACACAGATCGGAGCGCTCTAGGCACCCAGCACCCAGCACGCAGCACCCAGCACTCTCCTAGAGCCTCAGATGGCTGGACCTCTGGGCTTACTCACCCAGGAAGCGCTGCACCGCGCTCACGGCCTCCGCATCGTCCACCACCTCGGAGAGGATCCTGCACTCCTGCGCACACTCCAGGGCCCGCGCCGCCACCGTCTTGGCACCCAGACTCTTGGCCACGCTGCGGTGTGAGGCAGGGAGGGACGGTAAGGGCAGCCTCCGCGAGTGCTGGGATCACAGCCCGGCAACTCGGTGGTTGAGCACTCGCATAGTACTACAAGGCCCTGGCTTCCATCCCCAGCAGCACAAAAATAAAATAAATGAGGCAGGCATGGTGGCGCATGCCTGCAACCAACCCTAGTCCATGAGAGGCTGAGAAAGGAGGATGACAGGTTTGAGGCCAGCCTCAGCCCCTTAGCAAGACACTCAACTCAGCAAACGTAGTGAGACCCTGTTTCAAAATTAAAAAGATTAAAATCTGGTTGGAGGTGTAGCTCACAAGTAGAACGCCCCTGGGTTCAATCCCCAACATCAAAGTAAACAAATAAATAAATGAATAAATAAATAAATAGTGACAAAGGTAAAAAGTTCTCTAATGGAGTAAAATTTAAAACCACGTCCACGATGGGCGCGGTGGGCACGCTCGTCATCCCCGCGCTTGGGAGGCGGAGACAGGAGGATCCCGCAGGTTCGAAGCCAGCCTCACTGGCTTAAGAGACCCTGTTTCCAAATAAAATATAAAATAGGTCTGGGAGTGTAGCCCGGAGGCAGAAGGGTTCCATCCCCAGAACCACCAAAAAAATAAATAAGTAAAACCATATTCATGATATGAATTTTTTTTCTATTTTGATACTGTGAATTGAACACAGAGGCATTCTATCTCCAACCCTATTTTTTATTCTTTGTTTTGAAGCAGGGTCTCACTGAATTGCGGAGGGCCTCACTAAGTAGCTGAGGCTGGCCGCGAACCCGCGATCCTCCTGTCTCAGCCTCCCAAGAACTGGAGTCACAAGTGTGCGCCACCGCGCCCGGCTCTTCCTCAGCACTTGTAGATGTGATCCTCATTGTGGCGGCTGGGACTCCAGGGACCAGGAACCCCTTTGGGGCGCCCTGTACCCCCACCCACCGGCTGGCGCCCCTCCCTCGGGCCCAGCGCTCACCTGGTGATGTCAGGCAGCGTTACCAGCTCACCGGCCTCCAGCGCTGCGTGGAAACAGTGCGCCCCCCACGTCTCCATGGCAACGACGGGCACGTGCTGCCAGCCCACCTCCACCAGGCCCGCGGCCACCCCGGCCAGGAGACCCCCGCCGCCCACCGCCAGCACCACGGCCCCCGGCGGGGCCCCCAGCGCCGCCTTCAGCTCACGCACCAGGCTGGCATTGCCTTCCCTGGGGAGAGACGCGAGAGGCGCAAGGGTGAGGGGGACCCCGGGACCCCACGCATGGGCATTGCCATGGGCTTCCCTCCCGCATGCGAGCCCGTCCTGGGCACCCCCTGCCCGCCCTTAGTGCGTGTGGCCCAAGGGGACCTGCAGCTCTGGGTCTAGGGGCCCGGTCTCTGCTGCTGTGTGATCTTGGGTGGTTGCTTGACCTCTCTGTCACCTCCAAAATGAGTCTAGTGACCCCCACCTCTAGGGTCTGAGGAGAGATACACAGACTAGCCCAGGGGAAGCCCTCACTCTGCCCGCCCCGAAGTCCACTTTCAACAAAAGGGACTGCGGATTGGCACGTCTCGCTTACATACATAGAAACCCAGCCGGGCGCGGTGGCGCACGCTTGTCATCCCAGCACTTGGGAGGCTGAGACAGGAGGATCGCGCAGGTTCGAAGCCAGCCTCGGCTACTTAGTGAGGCTCTCAGCAACTTAGTGAGACCCTGTTTCCAAATAAAATATAAAATGGGTCTGGGAGTATAGCCTGGAGGTAGAAAGCCCCTGGTTCCACTCCAGTGCCACACACAAAAAAGAATAAAGAAACCAAAGCACAGGGAAATAGCTTTGCACAAAGCCCCCGATTCCTACGCGGCAGAAGCAGGTCTGAACCCAGGTCCATCTCACTTTGAAGTCTCCTGACCGCCCCAGGACTCCGTTTCCCCTTTCACCCAATGGGCAGAGCTCTGGGCTCCCGGGGAGAGCAGCCAGCCTTACCATATCAGAGGGTGGTCGAATGGGGGGACATTCACCCAGTGGTCCCTCCGGGCCAGCTCCTGCGCCTTCAGGCTCGCCTCATCCCAGACCTGAGTGGACGCGGAGGCCATCAGAGGGCGCCGGAGCCTCTGCAGAGACCGGCTCAGGCTGGGTCTCCTGCACCACCGGCCCGCGATGAGGGGCCCGGGGACCCCCCAGGGTGAGACACGCATGGTGTGAGCCCAGCGGGCTCCGGGGACAAGGACAGGGACACTGGGGTGCCGTGTGCCTTCCCCACCCCAAAGGGACCCGTCCAGTCGGGCCAGCGGGTGAGCTCCCGGCAGGCCCCACCCTCACCCCCTGCTCACTATTTTTTTTAATTGCAGAACTGGGGATGGAACCCAGGGGCATTTTATCTCCGAGCTACACCCCCAGCCCTATTTTTTATTTTGCAACAGGGTCTCACTGGGTTGCAAAGGGCCTCACTAAGTAGCTGAGGCTGGCTTCGAACCTGCGGGATCCTCCTGTCTCAGCCTCCCAAGCGCAGGGATGACAAGCATGCGCCACCACGCCCGGCTTGATGCCCCCTTCTGACCAGCCAGCAGGGGAGCCCCCCAGCAGCTTCAAAGAACCACTTGGGTTGTATCCATGAGAGCCAGCCGCCGCCCCGTGACAGCCTGCTCACTTGGGGTGAGAGAGGAGAGAGCTGGCAAGGCCAGCGCAGCCTTGGGGGTGCAGCGCCACTCCAGCAGAAATGGGGTTCCTTCCTCTCTGGCTTGGCTTCTGTGGCAGAGTCTCCCTCACAGTGTCCCTTGACCCTGGATTTGCTGGGTGGCTTCCAATGCCGGCCATCCCGGGGGATGGCTTGGGATGAACTACACAATCCCCCGGGGCCCAGGAGGACTGAACCCCATCAGTCACTCATAGGTCCCCCTTCCTGCCATCCAAGGAACCCACCAAGACACACAGCAGAGGGCCCCTCGTCAGCATTCTGCCTCCAAGCTACACCCCCAGCCCTGTTTTATTTTTTATTTTGAAACAGGGGCTAAGTTGCTGAGCGCCTAAGTTGCTGAGGCTGGCCTCGAACCTGCGATCCTCCCGTCTCAGGCTCTGTAGACAGAGATTACAAGAGTGCCGTGCCATGACGGGCTCCTCTCTCCCTTTTCTCTTTTTCTCCAAGTGTCGAGGGCTCATGTTTCTCCTTCAAGACCCGGCTGAAGCCGGGCGAGGTGGCGCACACTTATAATCCCAGCCTTTGGGAGGCTGAGACAGGAGGTTTACAGACAGCCTCAGCTACCATTTAGTGGCACCCTTCGCAACTCAGTGAGACCTGTTTCAAAATAAAGAATAAAAAATAGGGCTGGGGAGCCGGGCTTGGTGGAGCACGCTTATAATCCCAGCACTCGGGAGGCTGAGACTGGAGGATCATGGTTCGGTTCGCGGACAGCCTCAGCTGCTTAGTGAGGCCCTCTGCAACTTAGCGAGACATTGTTTCAAAATAATAAAAAATAGGGCAGAGGGTATATCTAGGAAGTCAAATGTCCCTGGGTTCCATCCCCAGACCGGCAAAATAATAATAATAATAATAATAATAATAATAATAATAATAATAATAGGGCTGGGGGTGGAGCTTGGAGGTAGAATGCCCCTGGGTTCCATCCCCAGTATTGCAAAAAAAAAAAAAAAAAAAAAAGACCCAACTGAGGGGACCCTGCCAGGGAGGCCCTCCTGGACCCCCGTCTCTGGGTGGTGGGGACAGTCACCCGCTTCTTCTCCTCAGTTCATCTCTCATCCCACCTGTGCCCTCGGAGCGTGCGGTGGACAATCCCGCCCACGATGCGGTCTCTATCCCATAGCGTGTGGTGGGAGCACACCTGAGCAAAGGTCCTGGGGTGACACATGTCTGCTCTCAGCCTTCTCGCCACTGCGCCCGGAAGAATGTGCTTGGGTTGGCCCTGCACCAGGACAAGGCACACCCAGAGACCACTATCCTGCCCACGGCCAAGGCAGAGCCGCCCGCCCTCCCCAGGCGGCAGGGTTCTCAGGGGCCACTGACGTCTGGGGTTGCCACGCAGCCTCTGCCAAGCAGTACCAGCTGAGGAGGGCAGCCTGCCGGCCCTGTCCTCCTTGGGCCCTGGCTTCCCCGCTGCGATGCTGTCACACCTGGGTGCCCACATGGCTCCCCAGAAACACTCCATGCCCCCAGAGAGTCAAGTGTTATCTCTGCGTCTCTAGGACTGTTTAACACAGCGCAGGCACCAACTATGCACCAGGGAATGCCTGCTGGTGGTGGGTGGGTGGGTGGGCAATGGATCGACAGGGGCCAAGTGAGGGGTGGAGGATGGGTGGATCAGTGGTGGACGGGTGGAGGGTGGATGGATAGGTGGCTGCATGGATGGATGGGTGGATAGGTGGATGGATGGATAGATGGAAGATGGATGATGGGTAGTTACATAAAGAGATGGATGGATGGTTGGTTAGGCGGGGGTGTGGATGGATGTATGGATGGATAGATGGGTGGATTGTGAGGGTGGTGTGTGAATGGATGGGTAAGTGGGTGCATGGATGGGTGGGTGGATGGATGGATGATGGATGATGAGTGATTACGTAAAGAGATAGATGGATGGTTGGTTAGGTGGGGGTGTGGATGGATGGATAGATGGACAGATAGATGGTTATGTGGATGGATGGATGGATGGATGGATGGATGGATGGATGGATGAGCACATGAATGGGTGGATTGTTAGTGGACAAATGAACAGATGGATGGTTAGGTGGGTGGGTGGATAAATGGAAGGATGATGGGTGGGTGGGTGGATGGATGGATGGAAGGATGGGTGGATGGATGGTTAGGTGGGGTGTGGATGGATGGATGGTTAGGTGAATGAATAGATAAATGATCAAGTGGATGGATGAATGGGTGGGTGGATGGATGGATGGATGGATGGATGGATGGATGGATGGATGGTTAGATGGGGGTGTGGATGGATGGATGGATTATTAGGTGGATGAATAGATAGTTAAGTGGATGGATGGATGGATGGATGGATGGTTAGGATGGATGGATGGATGGATTGTTAGGTGGATGAGTAGATAAATGATCAAGTGGATGGATGAATGGGTGGGTGGATGGATGGATGGATGGATGGATGGATGGATGGATGGTTGGTTGGTTAGGTGGGGGTGTGGCTGGATGGATGGATTATTAGGTAGATGAATAGATAGTTAAGTGGATGGATGGATGGATGGATGGATGGATGGATGGTTAGATGGGGGTGTGGATGGATGGATTGTAAGGTGGATAAATAGATAAATGATTAAGTGGGTGGATGGATGGATGGACAGATGGTTAGATGAGCACATGAATGGGTGGATTGTTAGTGGACAATGAGCAGATGGATGGTTAGGTGGGTGAGTGGACGGATCAGTGGGCTGTTGGATGGGTGAACGCATGCATGGATGCACAGATGCCTGGATGTGGAGGGATGGACAGCAGAGAGATGTGTGGATGGATGATTAGGAGGGTAAACAAATGGATCAGTGTTTAGATGGGTGGGTGGGTGGGTGGTGGACGGTAGAAGGGAAAAAGGGAGATGAGGATGAAGAAAGCTATGAGCTGGGAAGATGGCTGAAAGGAAGGAAGGCTGCGCACGCTAAGTACTTGAAGACAGCTCTCGGGTACCATGGTATGGCTTTCAGTTTAATTCTGGGGTGTTTTTAAAAGCTGTTTCCTCTGATTTAAGTAATTTTCCCTCTTCCCAGGAGGGGCAAAGCTTTCACTCCGTGTCCCTTTCTCTGGTACAGGGTGAGCTGGCAGTGCCCTTCACAGCGGGCCTCCTTCATTCTGGACTCAGGATGAGAAACTGCCGGTATCAGAAAACTGCTCTGGCATTACGGCATTGCATCCAAAACGCAAACACCAGCCAGAGCTGGGTGCTGTGTAGACACTCAGGCAGGGAGGACAGCTACACTGCAAATCAATCAATCTCTCTCTCTCTCTCTCTCTCTCTCTCTCTCTCTCTCTCTCTCTCTCCTCCACCCTGTGTTTTAATGGCTAACCTATAGTAAGGATGTAAAGGAAATTAAAGCCGTTAGCCTTAAAATCCCTAGAGACAACTTGAAACCTTTAGCCCTGGAAATACGTAAAGACCATCAGTGTCTCTGTTTACCTCCTCTCCCTCGTGACCCAGCCTGGGTCTAGGAAAGGTGAACTCAAAGCGCCCTGGGTTGGTGAGCCACCTCTACAGCCGTATACAACAGAGAGAGATGGAAACCAGGTAGATTGTCGACCCTGCACTTAGTGAGCCACTGTCTGAAGGCAAAGGCACCACCTGGCTAAGAAATGAGTTACTAGCCCATTGCCTTGGTAACGCTGATAAGAAGATACCAATATTTAAGCTGGGGCCCCAGAAGGGGGAGAGTTCCATTTTCGGGTGCTCCGGCGTGCGTGCCGGCACGCTGCTGCTCTTCTCTTTCTATTTCCTACACATTGTGTAATAAAGACTCGTTCAAGCTGCTTATTTGTTTGAATTTCCCTATTCAATGAATCTTAATTGAATAGAGGAAGAGCCCACAGCACCATTACAACTCCTCACTCGATAAACAAAAGGATGATACTAAGTTGCATCCATTCTGTTAGGGTTGTAACAATAATTTAAGTCACTAACATGCCGGCCCAGCCTTCTGTGTATGAAGGGGACAGACACTCTTCTACTCCCAGCCAGTTCCGTTCTCCAGGGGCGAGGTGTCCCCAGCGGGAGAAGAAGGGAGCGGGGAGCCCCTGCCCTCAACACCACACCTCGCTCCCACCCCTCAGCTCAGCCATCCCCAGAGAAGACCCTCTCCCCCACCATCATTCCAAGGGAAAAAGTCTTGGAGGGGCAGGGGAGGGAGGGAGGGGAGCCCCGCGAGTCGGGCCCTCTCCTTACCTTCCCGGCCAGCTGGACCTCAGCGCCCTGGGCCTGTAGTCTCCGCACCACCCGCTGGGAGGTGGTCTCGGGCAGCACAATGGTGGCCGGCAGTCCCAGCTTCTGAGCCGCGTAGGCAGCTGCGATGCCCGCGTTGCCCCCTGGGGGGCGGTAGAGAGGCGAGAGGGCAGAGGGGTCAGCAGGTCCAGCGGCCTCCCTCCCCAATCCTCCCGCCGGCTTCCTCGCCCAGGGGACCCCCCCCAAAAAAAAAGCAGAAACAGAGGGGTCACCTGAGGAGCACACCAGGTGCTTGCATCCTTTCTTGGCCATCTGGGAAGAGAAAGGTGGGGTTGGGGGGACCTGGGCAGGAGCGTGGACACCTGGCTGGGGGCGCCCACTCCCCACGCTTGTCCACCTCCCGCTCACCCTCACCTCCTGGCAGAAGTGCCCGATGCCCCGGATCTTGAAGGAGCCGCCAGGCTGCACGCTCTCGTACTTGAGGTAGACGGGCATGCCAGCCACCCGGGACAGCGCCACACTCTCCAGCAGGGGCGTGACTGTGTGGAAGGGCTTGCCCTGGGCCCCCTCCGCCAGGGAGCCCTCCATCCCAGCCGCCAGGGGAAGACGGCCTGCAGGGGGACACGAAGGTCATGCCCCAGGCCGTCCCAGCAAGAGGCTCCTTCACCAAGGAAGCGGAGGGTCTGGCTGCCAAGCCGTGAGGTTTCAAATAGGAGCAATTGGGGGGGAGGGAAGTGATTAGTAAGACGGTGGGGAGGGTCTCTCTCAGAAGAGAAACTTTTTTTTTTTCTTGGTAGTGCTAAGGATTGAACCCAGGGGCATTCCATCTCTGAGCTATACCCCCTTTATTTTTTTGCAGGTCTGGGGATGGAACCCAGGGGCATTCAGCCTCCAAGCTACACCCCCAACCCTATTTTTTTATTCTTTATTTTGAAACAGGGTCTCACTAAGTTGCAGAGGGCCTCGCTAAGTGGCTGAGGCTGTCTGCGAACCACAACCCCCCAGTCTCAGTCTCCAGAATGCTGGGATTACAAGCGTGCCCCACCACACCCGGCTCTATTTTATCATTTTATTTTATTTATTTTTTTTTTTGGTGGTTTTGGGGTTCATGAAAATGCTTCTACCTCAGGGCTGCACTCCCAGACCTATTTTATACTTTTTTATTTTAGAAACAGGGTCTCCTAAGCCAGCGCAGCTGGCTTCAAACCTGCGCGATCCTCCTGTCTCCGCCTCCCAAGTGCAGGGATTGCGAGCGTGCGCCACCACGCCCAGACTATTTTATTTTTTAAATCAAATCTCACCAAGTTGCTGAGGGCCTAAGTTTCTGAGGCTGTCCTTGAACCTGTAATCTTCCTGTCCTGGCCTCCCAAATACTGGAATCACAGGTGTGCAACACCATGCCTGGCTTTCAGAAGAGAAACTTACAAATAAAACTTATTCTGAAAAACGTAAATCCAGTAAATGGACCCAAACTGTACAATGACCTCAAACTCGCGCCTTTCTGCCTCAGCTCCCCAAGCAGCTGGGAGAGCCGACACGTGCCACTGTGCCCTCCTTGGTGTTATGTTTTTTTTTTTAATGTAATCACAAAGCCGGGCGTGGTGGCACACGCGTGTAATCCCAGCATTCGGGAGACTGAGACGGGAGGATCGTGGTTCGCGGACAGCCTCAGCCACTTAGTGAGGCCCTCGGCAACTTAGTGAGACCCTGTTTCAAAATAAAGAATAAAAAATAAGGCTGAGGGTATAGCTTGGAGGTTGAATGCCCCTGAGTTCCATCCCCAGACCTCAAAAAAAAAAAAAAAAGTAATCACAACACCATTATCACCTAAAATAGTATATATATTTTTGGTAATAGTGGTACTAGGGATGAACTCAGGTGCATTCCACCTCCAAGCTACACCCCAGCCTAATTCTATTTCTTATTTGGAGACAGGATCTTGCTGAGGGTGTCGTTAAGTTGCTGAGGCTGGCCTCAAACCTGCGATCCTCCTGTCTCAGCCTCTTAAGTCCCTTTATCTCTCTTTTGACCTGTAAATTCTTGAAAGGTGAATGTTGAGTGATTAGAAGGAGCCCAGGGAAGCCGGGCGCGGTGGCGCACACTTGTCATCCCAGCATTCGGGAGGCTGAGACCGGAGGATCACGGTTCCCGGACAGCCTCAGGTACTCAGTGAGGCCCTCTGCAACTCAGTGAGACCCTGTTTGCAAATAAAGAATAAAACATAGGGCTGGGGGTGTAGCTCAGAAGTAGAATGTCGCTCCATCATCCATCCCCAGTACTGCAAGGAGGAAGAGGAGGAGGAGGAGGAGGAGGAGGAGGAGGAGGAGGAGGAGGAGGAGGAGGAGGAGGAACAACAACTAGGGGATAATGTTTCTGCTGAGAAAACACAGGTGTAACTTCCTAGGGAGGATGAACTTGGGGTTTGGGGGTCAGGGGAGGGGAGACAGGTGGGGGAAGCCACTGATATATTTTAAACCAAGGATCAGTGCCTGAACGAATGGACCAGTAGTGGGTAAGGATGAGAAGAGAAAGGAGAAGAGAGGGGGAGGAAAAGAGAAATAAGCCCGCCCTCTGGTTTCTTGGGGCAGAAGCGCCTTGGGGAGCCTGCAGTCCCCGTGTTGGCCACTAGAGGGAGCGCCGCCCCCCACCGCAGGCCCGAGCCCCTGGACCACCCCGGCATCTGCCGGGGATGGAGCCGGAAGAACCAGGCCTCCTGCCCTGGCTCTGCCTGAGCCCTGGTTAGGTGGCCCTGGGGTCATCTGCTTCCACCCCGGCCCGTGAAGGACACGTCTCTGAAAAGGAGCCCATGGCCCGTCCTACGGGGCCCAGGCCTCATGCCGGCCGAGAGCATAACCCCAGGGTCATCCAGGAACCAACATCAGAAGCCAGCTCTGCACCCTTAGCTGTGTGACCCAGGCAAGTTCTGATGCTCTCTGTGCCTGTATCGCCTTCAGAGAAACAGATAAACACTGCCCAGGCCACCACTGCGCTGTGGATTAAAACAAGCAACCAGACGTTGAACCCCTGGTACATAAGTGCCAGGCCCTGGAAGAATTCTCCAGGTGTCATGTTATTGGGACCACCTCCTCTTCCTCCTCCTCCTCCTCCTCCTCCTCCTCTTCCTCATCCTCTTCTTCCTCATCCTCCTCCTCCTCCTCTTCCTCATCCTCTTCTTCCTCATCCTCATCCTCCTCCTCCTCCTCCTCTTCCTCCTCCTCCTCCTCTTCCTCATCCTCTTCTTCCTCATCCTCCTCCTCCTTCTCCTCCTCCTCCTCCTCTTCCTCCTCCTCCTCCTTCTCCTCCTCCTCCTTCTCCTCCTCTTCCTCCTCCTCCTTCTCTTCTTCCTCCTCCTCTTCCTCCTCCTCCTCTTCCTTCTCCTCCTCTTCCTCGTCCTTTTCCTCCTTCTCCTCCTCTCCCTCCTCCTTCTCCTCTTCCTCTTCCTCCCCCTCTTCCTCCTCCCCCTCTTTCTCCTCCTCTCCTCTTCCTCCTCCTCTCCTTTTCCTCCCCCTCTTCCTCCTCCTCCTCTTCCTCCTCCTCTTCCTTCTCCTCTTCCTCCTCCTCCTCCTCTTCCTCCTCCTCTCCTCTTCCTCCTCCTCTCCTTTTCCTCCCCCTCTTCCTCCTCCTCCTCCTCTTCCTCCTCCTTCACCTACAAGGTACAGAACTGTCCTGGGAACCAGGGATACCACAGCGAAGAAGACAGGCACCCTCTTAGGAGTGGAGTGATAGTCTGACGAGGAGATCAGTGTTTGGCCACAAAACTGAAGAGACAGACAAAATAATCAAAAACGATAAGAACTGCTATGTGTTGAAACACACGTAAGACGTGTTAAAGAGCCGGGTGTGGCGGCGCACGCTTGTAATCCCCGCGCTTGGGAGGCTGAGACAGGAGGATCGCGCAGGTTCGAAGCCAGCCTCAGCTACTTAGTGAGGCTCTCAGCAACTCAGTGAGACCCTGTTTCCAAATAAAGAATAAAAAATAGGGCTGGGGGTGTAGCTTGGAGGTAGAATGTCCCTGGGTTCAGTCCCCAGTACCGCAAAAAATAATAAATAAATAAATAATAAGGGGGTTAAAGAGAAGAACAGGGCCTCTACTTTGGGAATTCAAGTCAGAAGAGGCATCTTGGAGGAGGGTTTCACGGAGAGGAGAACCCTGAACCCAGGTAGCTACAGCCCATCTAGGAGAAGAACCTTCTGGGGCCAGGGTCGCCATGAGATGAGCCAAGGCCTGGCCGCGCGGCCTGACCTCTTGGGATGGTAGGCGATCGTCACGCGGATTTGCCGGAGCCAGGTGCTGCGCCAAGCACCTTGTGTCTCTTATAATGCTGACAACAACCGAGATAGGCCTATTAACATTAATTAGTCTTATTATTAACTCCATTTTATAGGCAGGGAGGCTAGCCGGGTTAACATCCGGGCTGCTGGAAACAGCAAACTGGAATTCAAACCCAGGCCGAAGGGACTGGTGTCCGTGCTCTAAACCATGGAACCGTATCTTTCCTATGTATTAACACGCACGTGTGTGTGTGTGTGTGTGTGTGTGTGTGTGTGTTGCTGGGGATTAGGAGGCCCAGGGGCATTCGACCTCCAAGCTGCACCCTCCGGCCCTTTTTATTTTCTTATTCTGCAACGGGACCTCACTAGGTTGCTGAGAGTCCTGGCAAATTGCTGATACGGGCCTCAAATCTGCGATCCTCCTGTCTCAGCTTCCCAAATACCGGGATCACAAGCGTGTGCCTCCACGCCTGGCTCACAGAGCTATTTTTATTATGAAAGGTGTGGGCATCTGATGCTTCAACGCCAGCCGATTGTTATTGGAAGTCAAATGCTCCCAGCTGGAGCCACTGGCAGCAGTTAGTTAAACGGCCCGCGCTGCCGGCCCCTGGCCAGCGGAACCAAGGCCAGGTCCGGCTGGGCCTGGGGCGGAGCTAAGGCTTTGGCCAGGGGCACACAGCTCCCGCCCAGGCTGGGGGCGCCCGGCCGCCCGCGGGGCGAGGGGCTGGGGGGCTGGCGCTGCGCGGCTTTGGCACAGTTTCTTTTCCACCATGGACTTGGGTAAAGACCACTCGCCCTCTCCACCCCGTCTCAGATTCCCCAGAGGCTGCCATGGCCGAGCCCTGGGCCCAGGCAGGAAGCTTCCAGCCCCGCCCCCGGCCAGGGGCACCTCTGGGACCCCCCCAGGCCCCCAGTGCCTGAGTTGAGTCTCTCCTGACCCCCACTTTCGTCCACTCCACCTGAACTTGCCCCCAGAGTCGCCCAGACACCCCCCAGGGCGCCAGCCCCCAACCACCCACTGCGCCCGGGCCCCTTACCTTCAGCCCCGAGGGTCCCCAGCCCGACTCGGCCCTGGCCAGCTGCCCGCAGCCCGCCCGGCCCCGCCCATGCCCGCCCAGCCACGCCCACAGCCACGCCCACAGCCCACAGGCCCCCCTCGCAGCCTCCGGCCTCAGCCCCGCCCCCTCTGTTAAAGGGACAGCTCCCCACTGGGGCTCCCTGTGGCCACCGAGGAGGACCGGGTGCCATCGGCTGAGCGCATCCCTGTGAGCTGCAGGCGGCTTACACATTGCTCCGACCCGTCAAAATACGAGGTTCAGAGGGAAACTCACGGACCCAAGGGCACCCAGCCGGCAAGGGGCTCTCAGCACCCCCTGGACGGCCTCTCCCCACACAGATACCCCTAAATCTCACTCTGGGGCCAGGGCCCACCCGGATGCCCCACCGCCTGGGTCCTCTTAGCTCCAAGGAAGAAAGCCCAGGGTGGGGGATGGATATTATATGTTCCATGAGAAAGAGAGACTTTTCTCTCTCTCTCTCTTCCCCCACCTCTCCTTTATTTATTTTTATTTATTTTTATTTATTTTTATTTTTTGGTACTGGAGACTGAACCCAGGGCGTTGGACCTCCTAGCTCCACGCCCAGCCCTATTTTATTTTTTATTTGGAAACAGGATCTCAGAGAGTCTCACTACTTGCTGAGGTTGTCCTCGAACCTGCGATCCTCCCGTCTCAGCCTCCCAAGGGCTGGGATTAAAGGCCTGGGCTACTCGGCCTGGCTCCAGGCAGATTTCTTTCTGAATCACCTCTCCATCTCCATGTCTTATATTCAACACAGAACTCAAATAATTACTGACTGTTCAGCTGAATGTTTACGCATTCATTTGCTAAATATCTATTAAACGCCTACTGGGTGCCAATATCTGAGACCTTTAGCCTCAAACAAGATAAGGTGTCCCCGGCCCTGGAAAAGCCCCCGGGGCCATGGAAGAGCAGTTACAATCTGGCAGCTGGGGTTGGCTAGGGCTCTAGCACCCCCAGCAGGCGCCAGCCTGGCCAGGGGCTGAGAAGGCTGCCCCCGAGCCCGAGCCAGCCAGGCTCCGGTGCGCCAAGAATCAGAAGCCACGGCGAGCCGGGCATGGGGCTCACGCCTGTCACCCCAGTACTTGGGAGGCTGAGACAGGAGGATTGCAGGTTCAAGGACAGCCTCAGCAAGTAGTGAAACCCTCAGCTACTTAGCGAGACCTGTTTCAAAATGAGAAATAAAATAGGGCCGGGGTGTAGGTTGGAGGTAGAATGCTCTTAGATTCGCTCCCCAGTGACACACGGACACACATGCACACATGTACATGTGTACACGTACATGCACGCTTGTGTACACACACACACACACACACACACACACACACACACACCCCTCTGGGCCTCGGTTTCCCTGTCTGCAAAGTGGGAGGTGAGATCAGGAAGGGCCTGGCAGCCTGGGGGGTACTGTGTCCTCCGTGGACTGGTGGCCGGCCCAGGCTTGATGATTGACCCTGGAGACCGGGGGCCCAGCTGCGCTGCACCCCTTGGTCCTGGACGGGGGGCCAGGCAGGTTCATTGTGACCCTCACACAAAACAGGCGCCCACCCTGGACCCCGGACGGGCACCGGGGACATGGAGGCCGGTGTCCTGAGGTGGCACCAGGCCTGGACGGCGGAGGCCTGATCCGCACCCTGGGAGGCCAGAGGGCGCCAGGGCCCCACGGGGCGGGCGGCAGAGCAGGCGGCCCAGAGCCTCCTGGAGGAGGCCGAGGCCTCCCAAAGCGCAAGAGCTCAATTTATTGCATTCCGACTGAGTAGAATTTTGTTTTGATGCCTGGCTTGGCTGTTCTTGTGGGATTTTTTGTTTTGTTTTGTACTAGGGATTGAACTCAGGGACATTTTTTTTTTTTTTTTGGAGGTACTAGAGATAGAACCTAAGGGCATTCTACTACCCCCTAGCCCTATTATTTATTATTTATTCTCTCTCTCTCTCTCTCTCTCTCTCTCTCTCTCTCTCTTTTTACAGTACTGAGGATGGAACCCAGGGGCATTCTACCTCCAAGCTACACCTCCAGCCCTATTTTTTATTCTTTATTTGAAACAGGGTCTCACTGAGTTGCAGAGGGCCTCACTAAGTAGTAGCTGAGGCTGGCCTCCTGTCTCAACCTCCCAAATGCTGGGATTACAAGCATGCTCCACCACGCCCGGCTCAGGGGCATTTTATTTCTGAGCTACACTCTTAGCCCTTTTTATTTTTTATTTTGAAACAGGGTCTTGCTAAGTTGCTAAGGGCCTTACTGTGTTGCTGAGGGCCTCACTAAGTTGCTGAGACCCTCAAACCGTCAATCCTCCTGTCTCGGCCTCCCAAGTACTGGGATTACAAGTATATGCCACCATGCCCGGCACGTGCTTTATTTACTGTCATTATTATTATGATTAAAGAGGTAGCCGGGCATGGCGGCGCACGCTTGTCATCCCAGCACTTGGGAAGCTGAGACAGGAGGATCACAGGTTCGCAGCCAGCCTCAGCTACTTAGTGAGGCTCTCAGCAACTTAGCGAGACCCTGTTTCAAAAGAAAGAATAAAAAATAGGGCTGGGAGGTATATTAAACACAATATGCCCTGGGCTTAATCCCCAATACCACAAAAATAAATAAATAAGGGGTATAACAATATGGCAGAAATTACAAAGGAGCCCATAAATAGCTGGCATTTAGGAGGATGTGATATCAAAACATTAGAGAATGCTTGTGACCTCCTGGCAAGATGGCTAGTCCTTTTTTTTTTTTTTTTTTTTTTTTTTTTTGGTGGTACTGGGGATGGAACCCTTCTACCTCCAGGCTACACTCCCAGACCTATTTTATATTTTTATTTGGAAACAGGGTCTCTTAAGCCAGCGCAGCCTGCTTCGAACCTGCGCGATCCTCCTGTCTCCGCCTCCCAAGTGCGGGGATTACAAGCGTGCGCCCCCACGCCCAGCAAGATGGGTATTCTACAGAGCCCCGCATTGAGGAGACAGATCAGAGAGACCAAGCCACTTTCCCAAGGTCACACAGCAGAGGCAGACAGGGACGCAGGCGCAGAGGGGCCCCAGAGCTTCTGGCCTGGGTGAGCCAGAGAGCGGGCGCAGAGCCCGGGCGAGGGCCCCAGCGGGGGCAGGGGCTGGAGAGGAGGCCGGGCCGCGGGCCATGTTCGTCACCCAGCTCCTGTCCCTGACACCTTGAGCCGTCAAACAGACACCCGGCCAGGCGTCCGACCCCCCCGGGTTACTCATTAAGCCACGGGTCACCCTGCTGATCCCAGCTGGCCTTGCGGTTCCCTCACTGATGGAGGAGCTGGGATTGGGCCGAGGAGCAGCCACTGGCCAGTGAGAGGCGGCCCAGCTCCGGCGGCCCAGGCCGGTGCAGAGGAGCCCAGGGCCAAACAAGCTCCAAGCCACCTTCGGGCCTACTAAGAAGCTAAGCCCTGGTAGACCGGGAGTCCCCTTGGGGTCACTGTCTTTCCAGGCTGGCCCTGCCGCTCCCCGCGCAGACCCCACACCCACAGCCCTTAGATTTTAGTAAATAATGCTGTATCAGCATCGGTTCAATAATGGAAACAAAGCCGGGCATGGTGGCTCTCCCTAGGGTGCTGAGAGCTTCAGCTACAGTGCTGAGGCTGTCCTTGAACCTGCGACCCTCCTGTCTCAGCCTCCCAAGTAACCTGGGATTACAGGTGTGCCCCATCACGCCTCACCATCTTGATTACTTTTGTTTCTGCAGTTTTAAGGATTGAACCCAGGGGGGCTGGACCACCGAGCTATAGACCAAAGATTTTTATTTTTTTATTTTTGTGTTGCTGTCTGTTTGTTTGCTTATGGGACTGGAGATGGAAGCTAGGGGTGTTCTACCTCTGAGATATACCCCAGCCCTACTTCATTTATTTGTTTGTTTAATTTTTTTTTCGCAGTACTGGGGATGGAACCCAGGGGCATTCTACCTCCGGGGGGTACCCCCAGCGCTATTTTTTTTATTCTTTATTTTGAAACAGGGTCTCACTGAGTTGCAAAGGGCATTTAATTAGTTTTGAGACATGGTCTCACTAAGTTCCCCGGGCTGGCCTCAAACCTGCCATCCTCCTGCCTCAGCCTCTATGATGGCTGGGATTACAGGCGTGCGCCCGGCCACTGCACGAGGCCACTGCACGTTCTGAGATTTAATCTGCTTCACACGTCTTGCTTTCGCAGTGAGCTCTGCACAAATCCTCGCGGGGCCTCTGACCTGGCCATCTCCACCCCTCACGTGTCACCGAGGTGACGCTAACCCCAGGGCAGAGGCTGCGGCCGCTGCGGGTCCTGACCTTGGCCACAGTGGCCAGGGGCAGACACGGGACCCGTGGAGAAGCTGTTTGTCACTCAAGATGACGCAAAGCCAGGGGGCGCGGCCACAGACGGGGCCAGCAGATTGTCCCGAGACAGTTCCAGGAGGTCTTTACCAAATCGAAGGAGGGACTGCAGCCAGGTGGAAGGAAACCAAGCTCGACGGCAGCACCTGGATTCATTTCACCAGGAAAAAATATCTGGGAGGCCGAGACAGGAGGATCGTGCAGGTTCGAAGCCAGCCTCAGCTACTTAGTGAGGCTCTCGGCAACTTAGTGAGACCCTGTTTCCAAATAAAATATAAAATAGGTCTGGGAGTATAGCCCGGAGGTAGAAAAGCCCCTGGGTTCCACCCCCAGTACCACAAAATTAAATAAATAAATAAAAAATAAAAATAGCTGGGCGTGGTGACGCACACCTGTAATCCCGGTAGTTGTGAGGCTGAGACAGAAGGATCTCAAGTTCAAAGACAACCTCAGCAAGTAGTGAGAATCTCCTCAACCTAGGGAGACCCTGTTTCAAAGTAAAAATAAAATCGGGCTGGGGGTATAGCTCAGAGGTAGAATGCCCCTGGGTTCCATCCCCAGCACCACAAAATGCAACAAAAAGATAAAAAAAAAAAAAAAAAGTGTAGGGACTGAGAGATAGAACGGCCTGGGAGTACAAAAACAAACCAAAAAAAAAAAAAAAAAAAAAACGAACAACAACAAGAAATGGCGTCTACGCAGCGAGGGTAGCCAAGGAAATGAGTTTCCTGCAGGTAGACGCGTTGGCCCACACGCGATTAAGTCCCGGCCACATTAGCAGAGGGAGAGACGAGAGGCGCAAGGAGGAGGTTTCGGCCTCTCGAGCCGCGGCGAGCTCCCGGGCCTGCGGCCGCTGCACCCAGGCAGTGAACGCGTGGAAACCAGGGAGTCAGAAGCCGCAGGGCGCTGGAAGAGACCCAGGCGCCGAGTCGGGCCCGCTGTGGGCAGGTCTCTGGCCCCCCGGACGGTCTGGGAGAGCATCACAGGAGCCCCGCTGGGCCACACAGCGTTTTTCTTTATTCTTCCTGTGCCTCTCAGATACTTTTCTTGGTTTCGTTTGATAATGAGCCGGAGCGATGTTTACTGAGCACTGAAAAGGGAGTCCAGAAATTCTTGCCCTCTTGGAGATGGCAGCCAGGGGGTGGGGGTGGGGGACAGGAAGGACGAGGGAAGGGAGGAGGGTGGGATGCCCCGTGTTGTGGAATAAAACCAGAGACTCTGTGCCATCCTCGATAAAGGGCCCACCTTTCTGCAGGGTGACATTGATTTTATTTTATTTTGGTGTTGGGATTGAACCCAGGGGTGTTCTACCTTCAAGCTACACCCAAGCCCTATTTTTTATTCTTTATTTGAAACCGGGTCTCACTGAGTTGCAGAGGGCCTCACTAAGTAGCTGAGGCTGGCCGCGAACCGCGATCCTCCGGTCTCAGCCTCCCGAAGGCTGGGATGACAGGCGTGCGCCGCCACGCCGGGCTCTGTTTTTGTTTTTATTGCTGTTGTTTGAAACAGGGTCTTGCTGAGTCTCCGAGTGTCTCCCTGGGCTGCAGGGTCTGGCCTTGAACCTGCGCGGGCCTCTCATCTCAGTCACAGGTGTGCGCCACCATGGCCCGCTGCGGGGTGACATTTAAGTCGCAACGTGAGGGCCTGAGAAGCTGGGCCACGTGGATAGCTATCAGGAGAAGAAGCAGTGGATGGCGGAGAGCAGATACAGGGGGCCCCGGGGCAGGAGGGTGCCCAGCCTGTCAGAGAAACAACTAGAAGGCCAGGCCACCAGAGCAGAGTGGGTAGAGGAGACGCTGGGGCCGGGGGGGGGGGGTGTGTGTGTCAGTGACAGATCCCCCAGAGGCCACGTCAAGCACTTCAGCTTTTATTCCCAGGAAGGTGGGAGCCATGGGAGGCTCTAGAGAAGAGCAGCAACCTTCTCCTACTCAGGTTCCCCGCCACCGCCGTGTGGGGTATGGGCAGCCAGAGTGCAGCACAGAGGCACTTGCGAGGGTCCAGGCACAGGATCCAGGGGCCTGGGCCAGCGTGGCAGCAGGGGAGGCTGGGGGATGTTCTCAAGTTAGGGTCACTCAGCTGCAGTGTGAGAGAGAGACAGCAAAAGGGTGGAGGTGGGAGAGAAGCGGAGGGTGGAGCCGCCAGCCAGGAGCCCCGTGAGATGGGGCAGGCACAGCCGGCCCTCAGCTTCTCCTGGTCCAGCGGGGGATGGACGGGGCTTCTGAGCTACAGAATCCCAAAGAGGCTCCAGCCTGAGCTTGCCCAGGGAGAAACGTGGAGGGGCTGGGCCTTGTGGGATCCAGTGGGGGCAGAGGAGGACCAAGATGGCCGGCCTTGCACCCTGCTGAGGGGGGTGCGGGGGAAGCTAGGTGATACAGCAGGGGGGTTGGTTTCAGGCCAAGTCTGACCAGTGACCTGAACTCATCAGAAGAGACCAGAGGTGGCTGCGGCCCGGCCCTCCGGGGAGGGCACCAGGGCCAGGAAAACATCGGGTTCCCATCTCCCCACCAAGGACACAGGACGAGCTGATCTGACACTTCCCGGGAAGGTGTGGTGTAACCGCCCCGCAGCTGGGGGAAGGGGGGGCTGTGCCTGGGAGACCCGGCTAGACTCCTGTCCCTTCTCCCTGGACCACGGGACACTCCCAGGCCTATTTTATACTTTATTTGGAAACAGGGTCTCACTAAGTTGTTGAGAGCCTCGCCAAGTAGCCGAGGCTGGCTTCGAACCTGTGCGATCCTCCCATCCCAGCCTCCCAAGCACAGGGATTACAAGCGTGCACCACCACGCCCGGCTTGGAACGGTACTTTTATGCGCCATCACCCTGAGATAGGGACACAAATGCCCTTGTGAGCGCCAGAAAATAAAAATGGGCAACCAAGCATGTTGGCACACACCTGTCATCCTGGTACTTGGGGGCTGAGACGGGAGGATCACAGGTTCCAGGATACATTCAGCAACATATCAAAATTAGCAGCGACCTAGAGAGACCCTGGCTCAAAGCAAAGAAATAAAAAGGGCTGAGGGTGTAGCTTGGAGGTAGAGCACCCCTGGGTTCAAGCCCTTGTAACAGTAACACACACAAATGGCCATTGCCCCTCCCCTCTCTCTTTATGGTCTTGGGGATGAAACCCAGGGGCATTGTACCTTCAAGCCACACCCCCAGCCCTATTTTTTATTCTTTATTTGGAAACAGGGTCTCACTGAGTTGCAGAGGGCCTCTCTCAGTAGCTGAGGCTGTCCGCAAACCGCGATCCTCCGGTCTCAGCCTCCCAAGTACTGGGATGACAAGCGTGCCCACCACGCCCGGCTGGCCATTGCCTCTGACGTGCCTGCTCTGCACCGAGCGCTGTCCTGATAATTTTACATCAGTGGAGTTATAAAGCCTCAAATCTAACAGGGAGGTGAAGCGAGCTGTCTGAGGTCACACAGCGAGCCGATGGCAGAAACTGGATTTGAACCTGGAAAATGTCTGCGTAGACAAATACAACGTGGTAGGTCCCTATGCTAGGGTATCATTTGGCAAACAGAGAACGAACACTGGCTTCCTGCTTGAAAACATTCTACGTGAAAGGAACCAGACAGAAAAAGACACGCAGCCGATGAGTCCACGTGCACAAAATGATAAAGGGACAGGCCACGCCGAGACTGGTGGCTGCCAGGGGCTGAGAGGAAAGAAGGTGGGCGTGTCTAAGCCGGGCGTGGTGGCGCACGCTTGTCATCCCAGCACTCGGGAGGCTGGGACCAGAGGATCGCGGTTCGCGGCCAGCCTCAGCTACTCAGTGAGGCCCTTTGCAACTCAGTGAGACCCTGTTTCAAAATAAAGAATAAAAAATAGGGCTGGGGTGTAGCTCAGAGGGAGAATGCCTTTGGGTTTCATCTCCAGTACCACAAAAAAAATATAAAATAAAATAAAGAGGAGGTAGAAGGGCTTCAAGGAACCCCAGTACCACCAAAATAAATAAATAAAAATAAAGAAGTACCTGGTCATCTTGTCCCTACCACCAGGCCCCCCCCACCCCACTTCCCTGGGATCCGGTTATGACAGGTCAGAGCTAACACACTGCTTCAACTTTACAAGATGCTACATCCCCATCTCGATTCAGTCTCACCCCTCTGGCTGCAGGATGGCATCAGATGGAGACCGTCAAAACCCAAGTCTGGGCTGGGTGTGGCGGTGCACGCTTGTGATCCCAGCATTCAGGAGGCTGAGACCGGAGGATCGCAGTTCGCGGCCAGCCTCAGCTACTTAGTGAGGCCCTCTGCAGCTCAGTGAGACCCGGTTTCAAAATAAAGAGTAAAAAATAGGGCAGGGGGTGTAGCTCAGAGGTCAAATGCCCCTGGGCTCCATCCCCAGACCCGCAAAAAAAAAAAAAAAAAAAAAAAAAATCGAAGTCTGGGACTTCCGAATGTGACCAGGCCGGGCAGATGTCCTGTCCCCTCTCGTCCCTCTCTGCTGACCCTGTGTCCACAAAGGACTTGGAACCTCTAACTTGCCTTCCACGGATGCTCTCTGGACCTGGTGGTCTTGGCCATCGTCCTCAGCCTCCGAGCCTATCTCTAGCCCTACCGCGTGGGACCTGGGATGCCCACACTTTGCTTGCTGGGGCTGAGACCCCACATGGGGGTCTCGTGGCACGGGGGTATGGGGGTGCTCCAGGACTGCGGATACACACATGGGGCTGTGTCCAAGTGAGTTGCAGGGGACCCCACATCACCCCGCTTTGCCCGCCCATGGACGTCGGCGCAGGGAAGGCTCTGTGGGGTGCTCTGGAAAGCCGGGAGGAGCGGTGAACTAGGACAGCTTGTAGCTTGTCCCGCAAGGAGGGCGGCCCGCGAGCTGTTTGTGCCCGACCTCGGCCTCATCGGTATTCTCGTCTCGGCCAGCCCGACAAGGGAGCTTTGTTGAGGGGCCCGGGACAGAACCAGGCGGGCTGTGCGTGCGTGTGTGCGTGTGTGTGTGTGTGTGCACACGCACGCACACACACGCGCTGTCCTGTGCACAGACAGACCTCTGCCGGCAGCCAGGGACAGACGGGAGGCTTGGTGTGGGGCAGGGAGAGTTTGCCGAGGGAAGACCCTCCAGGTCGGTGATGGTGGTGGCCGCGATAGTAGTGATGATGGTGTTAATAGCGATGGTGGTGGTCGTGATGGGAACAGTAGTGATTGCTCACAATTCCAGCCCCTTACAGAGCACATTATGCCTTTTTTTTTTTTGAGGGGGGTATTGGTGATGGAACCCAGGGGCATTCTATCTCCGAGCTACAGCCCCCCCCAGCCCTATTATTTTATTCTTTATTTTGAAATAGGGTCTCGCTGAGTTACAAAGGGCCTCACTCAGTAGCTGAGGCTGGCAGTGAACCTGGATCCTCCTGTCTCAGCCTCCCGAATGCTGGGATGACCAGCGTGATGGCGATGATAACGCTGCCCCCCTCCTCTGCGGCTGGGCGCTTACTGAGGGCCCAGGGGCTCGAACACAACCTGGGTGTCACCGTGGCTGGGCACCTACCACCGCGTGACCAGCATGCATCGGGAACTTGATCTCACACCTCACGACGGCCTCCCATGGCCCCTGGGACGGAGGTACTGTCCCCATTTGCTACTGAGGGAACCGGACCCGAAGGCGGGCGGAGAGGGGAGAGGAGAAAAAACAGGAGGTCTCTGCCAAGAGGTAAGCGCAGGGCTCCGAGTCCCGGGCAGGGGCGGGCCCGGGGGCGGGGCCTGTGTGGGCGGGGCGGGGGCGGGGCCGGCCCTGCGTTCCCATTGGCTGCCGCGAGGGCGTCCGGGGCATAAAACCCTGAAGCGGAGGAGAACCCGGGGGACAGCTCTGCAGAGTCTCCATCTGTGTCTGATTCGTGTGATTCGATCCAATCTGACCCTCTCTGCAGCCATCCAGCTCGCTCGTTGCCCGAAGTAAGTGGCCCCACCCTCGGCCGCCCCCCAGAGTGGACTGCGGGGGGCCATCGGGGCTTCCCAGGGGGAAAGGGAGATGGGGGGCGGGGGGCAGTGGCTGGGTGCGCAGCCACCTCTGGGCCTCAGGGTTCTCATCTGTAAATTGGGGATGAGAGAGAAGCTTACTCCTGAGGATGTCGTGCGCGTGAGATTGACATTTACTGCATGCCCCCCAGGAGAGAAATGACCATGGCCGACCCAGAAGGCGCTTCTGACCGCAGAGGGCGCGCGCAGGGGGTCCTTGCAGCCCCCGCCCCTCCTGGCAGGGCTCCACTGGGGAAGAACCGTGATCTGCGGGCAGGCAGACGCTCACCCCCTTGTTCTCCCCTGCACTTACTTTACCAAAAACCGCTTTACGGGGAGGCCAGGTGGATGGGGCGCACGTGGGGGCCCCAAAATCCACCTGAAAGGGCTTCAGGTGGTGGACCCCTCCCACCCCCAGCCAGAGGCCTGGGTCAGGCCAGAGCTTGGCAAACCACCCACGAAGAACCGGGGTTGGGTGGGTGCCCTTGTTGAGGGGGGATAGTCTCCAGGAGCCAAAAGTTCGTTTGAACAAATCTGGGGACTACTGCTTTGGAAAGCCCACAGCCTCTGACTCTCAAGATGCGGGTTAACGCAGACAAACACGGGGGCCTCACATTTGGGGTGTGTGCGCAAAGGCCGTGAAGCCCTCAGGACGCCCACTCCTCATTTGCCTGCTAAGTGGAGAGAAGGCATTCTGAGTCAAGTGTGCCAGGGGCGGGGGCTGGACCAGAGACGTCATTGGAGATGGGACACTGTCTGGCCACCCTTGCCTGACCCTCAGGGAGGCTGAGGGCGCCAGAGAGGCCCCTGAGCCTTGCTCATCCTTTCTGGCTCAGCCCAAGCTGGGGAGAATCGGGTCTCCCCGGTGACGGTCAGCAAGACAGAGGGAGAGGTAGGGGGCCGCAGGGAGCCTGTGGCTGGACTGGGCCACACTCCTCAACGTTAGCCACCAGAGCCGCCCCAGGAGGAGAGGCCCGAGTCACATCCCTGGGTCCCCAACAAAGCCAGGGCTCTGGAGCTGACCGCCCGGGTTCTCACCCCGACTCTTAGCCGATTGCTTCTGGCATCTCACATCAGCATTCCAGAAACGAGGCAAAAAGACAGCAACCAAGCCGGGCGTGTGCACACCTGTAATCCCAGTACTAGGAGGCCGAGATGGGAGGAGGGTCGCAGAATCGCGGCCAGCTTCAGCTACTTAGTGAGGCCCTCCGCGACTTAGTGAGACCCTGTTTCAAAATAAAGAGTAGCCGGGCGCGGTGGCGCACGCTTGTCATCCCGGCGCTTGGGAGGCGGAGACAGGAGGATCGCGCAGGTTCGAAGCCAGCCGCGCTGGCTTAGGAGACCCTGTTTCCAAATTTTAAAAAAAGTATAAAATAGGTCTGGGAGTGTAGCCCGGTGGTAGAAGGGTTTCCAGGAACCCCAGTACCACCAAAAAAAAAAAAAAAAAAAAAAAGGAAATCTGGGTGTGGTGGCGCACGCTCGTAATCCCAGCATTCAGGAGGCTGAGACTAGAGGATAGTGGTTCACAGACAGCCTCAGCTACTCAGTGAGGCCCTCTGCAACTTAGTGAGACCCTGTTTCGAAATAAAGAATAAAAAATAGGGCAGAGGGTGTAGCTCGGAGGTCGAATGCCTCCGGGTTCCATCCCCAGACCTGCAAACAAACAAACAAATAAATCGATAAATAAGACAGCTACCATTCCGCTCTTGTTGGTCCCAGCCCCGCGGCAGGGGCAGCTCTCCTGTGGGTCTCTGGTGGTCTCAAAGGCTTCCTTGCTCCATGGCCACCGGCGGTCCCCTCCGTGTGGAAGGCGCGTCCCTAGGCAGGCGGGCGTAGCCTTCCCCGATGCGGGCCGGTGGCTGGTGCAGGCTCCCGAGGGGGCAGTGCCCATCTCTTCCCAGCTCCAAGCTGGGCATTTGGAGTTATCCCTGGCCTGAGTGAAGACATCACAGAAGTAGCTTGTGCTACCCATCAGGACTTTCTTTCTTGGAGGGAGGGAGTTAGTGGGAATTGAACCCACAGGCATTCTTCTGCTGAGCTGTATACCAAGCCCTTTTTAGTTTTTTGGGGTTTGTTTGTTTGTTTGTTTGTTTTTGGTGGTACTGGGGCTCCTGGAAACCCTTCTACCTCCGGGCTACACTCCCAGACCTATTTTTATACTTTTTTTTTTTTTTAATTTGGAAACAGGGTCTCCTAAGCCAGCGCGCACGGCTGGCTTCGAACCTGCGCGATCCTCCTGTCTCCGCCTCCCAAGCGCAGGAATTACAACGTGCGCCACCACGCCCGGTGCCTTTTTAGTTTTTTATTTTGAAAACGGGTCTTGCTTAATTCCTGAGGCTGGCCTCAGACTGGCGATCCTCCTGTCTCAGCCTCCCAAGTACTAGGATTACAGTGTGAGCCATCACACCCAGCAACTCATCTCCCTTTGAAAAAAGGGTCAGTGTTGCTTAGGCGGATACGTGTGGGATAGGAAAAGCTCATGGCGGCTGCCCCAGAAAACCCACCTGTGATCACTTAATAAGTGGTTATTAAAGACTAGAATAGAGGCTGAGGGGGGGCACTGTGCAGAGAGCTTGCCCAGCATGTGTGAGGCCCAGGGTTCCATCCCCAGCCACTGCAAAAAAAATAAAATTAAGATGTAGCCAGGCATGGTGGCGCACGCTTGTAATCCCAGCATTCGGGAGGCTGAGACAGGAGGATCGCGGTTCACAGTCAGCCTCGGCTACTTAGTGAGGCCCTCTGCAACTCAGTGAGACCCTGTTTCAAAATAAAGAATAAAAAATAGGGCTGGGGGGTGTAACTCAGAAGTAGAATGCCCTGGGTTCCATCTCTAGTATTACAAAAAAAATTAAAATATAATGTGGTTTTTTTTTTGTTTTTTGTTTTTTCTTTTTGTGTGTGTGTATGGTACTGGGATGGAGCCCTTTTTAGTTTGGGGGGGTTTGTTTGTTTGTTTGTTTTTGGTGGTACTGGGGTTCCTGGAAACTCTTCTACCTCCAGGCTATACTCCCAAACCTATTTTGTACTTTTTTGGAAACAGGGTCTCACTAAGTAGTTGAGGCTGGCTTCGAACCTGCGCGATCCTCCTGTTTCAGCCTCCCAAGCACGGGGATTACAAGCGTGCGCCACCACACCCAGAATAAAATGTAATGTGTTTAACGGGCATGATGATGGCGTATAGTTATAATCCTACTACTTAGCAGGCTGAGACAAGAAAATCGCAGGTTCAAGGCCAGCCTTAGCAACTTAATGAGACCTCTGTTGGCAAATAAAAAATAAATAAAAAAGGCTGGGAGTATAGCTCAGGGATATAATGCAAAAGTATGTGTTTAAATCAGAAATCCGAGCCGGGCGTGGTGGCGCACGCTTGTCATCCCCGCGCTTCGGAGGCGGAGACAGGAGGATCGCGCAGGTTCGAAGCCAGCCCCGCGCGCTGCCTTAGGAGACCCTGTTTCCAAATAAAAATGTAAAAATAGGTCTGGGAGCGTAGCCCGGAGGTAGAAGGGCTTCCAGGAACCCCAGTACCACCAAAAAAATAAAAAATAAAACAGAAATCCAGGTAGATGGTAAAGTATGGAGACAGCCAGAGGGGGCGCTGTGTACGGCGCGCTGGCCCTGCAGGACCCCCATTTCTGGTGAAGGCCAGGGAATCATTTATTATGCACAGGCGGGTGGGGTCTTTGCACCCTCTGCGCAGACACACCTTGACGTCCTGCTCCTGCCTCCCGACCGCCTCACTCTCGGGCTTCCTTTTCCCCCAGCGATGTTGTCCAAAGAGCCCCTGCACGTGAAGACCCCTGTCCGGGACAGCATGGCCCTGTCCAAAGTGGCCGGCACCAGCGTCTTTCTCAAGATGGACAGCGCCCAGCCGTCTGGCTCCTTCAAGATCCGGGGCATCGGGAACCTGTGCAAGAAGGTAGGGCCGGCGCCGTGGGCTGGACGCACCTGTGGACTGGACGCCGTGCCCGGAGAGGCCTGAGCACGTGCCACTCAGTGGGCCCCTCTGGCCAGAGCCGCCCGTCCTCGAGGAGGAAGAGGAGGGGGAGGCGGAGGAAGAGGAGGAAGAGGAGGAGGAGGAGGAAGAGGAGGAGGAGGAGGAGGAGAAAGAGGAGGAGGAGGCAGAGGAAGAGGAGGAGGGGGAGGAGGAGGAGGAGGAGGGGAGGGGAGGGGAGGAGGAGGATCACCCATAGGAAGTATTCTGGGGTGGAGGGAGGGGCGAGTCGGGCGTGGACTCTGTCCGGCCTGACCCCTCTCCTCTGCCTCCGCAGCGGGCTGAGCAGGGCTGCGCACATTTCGTCTGCTCCTCAGGTAAGCGGCAGCTCCTCCGGGCTCCTCCGCTGTGTGTCCGGGAGCCGGGCCCTGCCTCTCTGGCGGCCCAGCCTGTCAGCACAGTTCCCCATGGGATCTCGGGGGAGGAGGGCAGCGGCCACCGGGGAGAGGGACGTGAGCCCCCCCCCCCCGTGACACGCGGCCTCCGCCTCCGCCTCCGCCCTGACAGCGGGCAACGCAGGCATGGCGGCCGCCTACGCCGCCCGGAAGCTGGGCATCCCTGCCACCATCGTGGTGCCCAGCACCACGCCCGCGCTCACCATCGAGCGGCTGCACAGTGAAGGCGCCGTGGTGAAGGTGGTGGGCGAGGTGAGTGTGGCCGGGTGGGCCGCCGAGGGCGCCGGGGCTGCGCGGATCCGCCCATGGCCTCAACTTTCTCTTCTCGCGGCCGCAGATGCTGGACGACGCCGTGGAGCTGGCCAAGGCCCTGGCGAAGAACAACCCGGGCTGGGTCTACGTGCCGCCCTTCGACGACCCGCTCATCTGGTGAGTTCACTTCAGGGTCAGCGGGTGCAGGTGGCAGCACCCCCCCCACACACACACCCCTGGGCAGGGTCTGCGGGGACACAGGGTCACCACGGCCAGGCACAGGACCCCGCCAAGTGCTGCCGCTGAGAACCTGCATCGGCAATGGGTCCCCCAGCTGCAGACCGGGGGCGCAGACAGGGAAGGAAGGCGCCCCAGGAAACGGGGCTCTTGCGGGCAGGGACCCCTTGGGCAGCCGGAACTCCGTCCCTGGGGCCCCGGGCGCTGGTGTAGACGTGCACCGTGGGCGTTTTCCGCTCACAGAGTCTCCACGGCCAGGGAGCCCGGCTGGCGAGGTCAGGGACCCCCACCCCTCATCCCGGGAGCCCGGCCCTGACCCGCCGCCCCCCGCCCTTCAGGGAAGGCCACACGTCCATCGTGAGAGAGCTGAAAGAGACGCTGACCGCGAAGCCGGGCGCCATCGTGCTGTCGGTGGGCGGCGGCGGCCTGCTGTGCGGAGTGGTCCAGGGGCTGCGGGAGGTGGGCTGGGGGGATGTGCCCATCGTCGCCATGGAGACCGTGGGCGCCCACAGCTTCCACGCCGCCACCACGGCGGGCAGGCTGGTCTCCCTGCCCAAGATCACCAGGTGAGCCCCTGGGAGCTGCGCTGGGGGGGGGCGCAGGCGGGCCGGGGAGGCTGGCCCCCATGTCGCCCCATTTTACAGGGGGGAAACCGTAGCTTTGGTCACTTGGCCAGAGCCACGCCTGCCAGCATGTGGTACGGCTGGGGCTTGAACCCACGTCTGTGACACACAGGACCGGGGACGTTCTGCATCTTCACTTGAAAACGCTAGTCGTGATCTTTTTTTTTTTTTTTTTTTTTTTGAGGCCCTCTATGTCAGGGTTCTATGCACCTCATTAATTGCCAATTACCAGCAATTACCCCGGTACATGGGAGGCTGAGACAGGAGGATCACTGTTTGCGGACAGCAACTAGTGAGACCCTGTTTCAAAATAAAGAATAAAAAATTGGGCTGGGGTGTAGCTCGGAGGTAGAATGCCCCAGGTTCCATCCTCAGTATTGCAAAATAAAATAAAATAAATGGGGGTACGAGTGTAGGTTGGAGGTAGAATGCCCCTGGGTTCAACACCCAGCACCATAAAAAAAGAAAAGAAAGTACTCTGTTCCAACAGACCATGGCAGGATTCCACACAGGCAGTGGGACTGAGTGGCCCCCTGGAGGCCACCCCAGAGGAGGCAGCCTTATCCTGAGCCTTAAGGACGGGACAGGAAGTGGATGGACGGAGCCCTGCGGGGCTTAGTGAGGGTTTAGCGGGTGCGATTCAACCTGGTGCAACGGCAAGGGGTCCCGGTGGGGATAGCCAGGGGTCCTTCAGGCGTGGCGCGCCAGTGTTGAAAGGCTCCACGCTACTTACCCAGGGCCTTGGCACCTGCCCTGGCCCAGGCCTGTCACTCACCTGCCCCCCCTCTCCCTCCCTGCCCCCTCTCTGCCGCCCCCATATCTCCTTTGCCTCCCACTCCCGTCCCCGCCTCTCCCAGCGTTGCCAAAGCCCTGGGTGTGAACACTGTAGGGGCGCAGGCCCTGAAGCTGTTTCAGGAGTACCCCATTTTCTCCGAAGTTATCTCGGACCAGGAGGCTGTGGCCGCCATTGAGAAGTTTGTGGGTATGTGTCAAGTCCCGTCTGAACCCGCCCAGCTGGTCTGGGAGCCGAGCGCGGGCTGTCTGTCCACCGATGTGCCATGGGGCCCTGTTTGCCCGCAGTTCCCTTCCCAGTTTTCTGGCCCATCCTCG
This sequence comes from Muscardinus avellanarius, assembly GCF_963383645.1. Classification (NCBI taxonomy): domain Eukaryota; kingdom Metazoa; phylum Chordata; class Mammalia; order Rodentia; family Gliridae; genus Muscardinus; species Muscardinus avellanarius. The sequence continues at coordinate 8,230,775 of NC_137807.1, read as the reverse complement.
CCTAGAACATCTAGTTTATGGTAGACAGTCAGAGCTGACACTTGCTCAGATGGGACCTCAGAATCCTTCTCAGCCGGGCATGGTGGCGCACGCTCCTAATCCCTGCGCTCGGGAGGCTGAGACAGGAGGATCGCACGGGTTCGAAGCCAGCCTCAGATACTTAGCGAGGCTCTCAGCAACTTAGTGAGACCCTGTTTTCAAATAAAATATAAAAAAGGTCTGGGAGTATAGCCCGGAGGTAGAAAGTCTCTGGGTTCCACCCCCAGTACCACCCAAAAAAAAAAAAAAAAATCCTTCTCAACACAGGGCAGCAGCTGCTGCTGCCATGATTTGATCCACGTTAGTCCTGAAGATGGAACCGAGGCCCTGGCTCAGGCCAGGGAGGCCCCAGCGAGGGTGGCGATGGGAGGCTGGGTGCAGGACCTGTGTCTGCGTCAGATCAGGGCGGGGCACCCCTGGCCCCCGCCGTCACCCCGCTCCTTCTCGGCAGATGACGAGAAGATCCTGGTGGAGCCCGCCTGCGGGGCCGCCCTGGCCGCCGTCTACAGCCGCGTGGTCAAGAAGCTCCAGGCGGAGGGGAAGCTCCCGGCCCCGCTGGCCTCCCTGGTGGTCATCGTCTGTGGCGGCAGCAACATCAGCCTGGCGCAGCTGAGCGCCCTCAAAGAACAGCTGGGCATGACGAACGGGCTTCCCAAATGAGCCGGGCCTGGGCATCGGTCCTCCGGGTTTGGCTATGGCCCGGGCGCGGCTCACCTGGCCGGCAGGTGGCCGGCTCACGGCCTAGACCCTGCGGTGCAGGTGCGGGCCGCCTGCGGGAAGGCTGGCAGTGGAAGCCGGCGTGTGCGTGCCCGCCGTGGGCCGCCCCTGCCAGGGCGACGGCTGCCCCCAGGAACTCACCAGGGCCCGGGAGCCAGTGGCGCAGGGGGCCCTGCCCTGGCGCTCCCTGGGGAGGCGCACCGGGCCCCGCGCGTCCTTCCTCCTGTGTCTAATGTGCACTTTTTCACTGAAAAAAGAAAACTTATTTATGAAACAAGGACCCGGTGGAAGTTTTCTGTCCTTGGCCATCTCAGCGCCCTGCCTGGGGCTCCAGCCTGGCTCTGAGCCAGAGCTGTGTGGCGGCGAAGCCGGTACCGCTCCAGAGCCTGGGTGGGCATGAACGGGAACCCGCATTTTACGAAGCAGATGAGGGTACCGGGCTGAGCAAGGGGACCCCAGCCAGGCATGGCGGTGCACGTCTGTAATCCTAGGACTTAGAAGGCTGAGACGGGAGGATCCCAGGTTCGAGGCCAGCCTCGGCAATTGACTAGTGAGACTCAACAAACTAGTGAGACTGTTTCAAAATCAATGAATAAAGCCGGGCGTGGTGGCGCACGCTTGTTATCCCAGCATTCGGGAGGCTCGGACAGGAGGACCGCGGTTCGTGGCCAGCCTCAGCTACTACTTAGTGAGGCCCTTGGCAACTCAGTGAGGCCTGTTTCAAAATAAAGAATAACAAATAGGGCTGGGGGTGTGGTTCTGAAGTGCAGTGCCCCTGGGTTCCATCCCCAGTACCACCAAAAAAAAAAAAAAAAAAGAATTTAAAAGTCTGGGGGTGTATCTTGGAGGCCGCGCGGCCCTGGGTTTCATCCGTGGTACAAGGGAGGGGGCGTAGCTCAGTGGACGGTCCTCTGGGAAGGACGAAACAGTGACCACAGTGTCGACTCCCCGGTCACAGGGACCGTGAAGCTTCAGCGAGGCGAAAGAGCAGAACCAGCCTCGAACGCGCTTTATTCTCTGGCGCGTCCTTTGGCACGTCATGCGCCGGGGACTTACTGACGGATTTACCATCTCCCCAGTGCAAACCTCGCGGAGCGGGGACCCTGGGCACCCGGGCCCTGTGGGGAGGCCGGCCGGGTGCTGAGCACAGTAAGGATTTGCTATGGAAGGCGCCGAGACGCGGGGAGCCCTGCCCGCACCGGGGCCCCGCTTGTCCGATGAGGTAACTGGGGCCGCAGAGGCAGAGTCTGTAGCTGCTGCGCGGTGCGCGCAGGCTGGAACCCAGGCTTCTGCTCCGGGGCCGGGGCCGCCCGTCCTCCAGGCACAGGACAGCCCGGTTTCCAAGGCGACGTGGGAGACCAGATGGGCAGGGGCTGTCTTGCATTGGCCTGCACCCCCAGTGGGGCTGAGGGAGGTCTTGGGAGTTAATCGGACCCAGAACATAAAAGGCGCCAAGTAAGCACCTTGGAGCGACAGACGGACAAATGGACAGAAGGAAGGAAGATGGATGGATGGATGGATGGATGGATGGATTCACAGATACGGATGGATAGATGATAAATGGATGGGTAGGTGGACGGATGGATGGATGGATGGACGGATGGACAGGAGAACGACGGTGAACGGATTGGACAGAGCTGGGCAGGAGGATGCACAGAGGGTCCTCATCTGGGGGAGAAAGGCGCCGGCCCAGCCTCCCCAAGAAGCACGGCGGGGCCTCCGTGTCCCGTTTAATGGCGGCACAGCCTGGTCCTACAGCAGGCGCTGCGGGCGCACCCGGAGGCCAGGGGAGGCCCAGGCTGGGCAGGGGCGAGGCGCAGCACCCACCGCCCGTGGAGAGAAGGGCACTCGGGGCCGTGAGCCACAAGTGGCCAGAAACTTTGGTTTTGTTCGTCTTCAAGTTTCTGTCCTCAAAAAAGCCGTCCAGAGAAGGGGTGGGGGCTGCTTCCTGGGGAGCAGAGCGGCCGGGGTGGGGAGGGACGCCAGCCAGAGACCACGTCCGGGGCCCAGGGCTGCACCCCACCAGCTCCAGAGCCACCAAAGGACGCTGGGCACCGGGGGCTGGCACGGCCCCTGCCCTGGTGCGGGACCCGCCACCTGGGCCCTGGGTCCAGGACCCGCCTGAGCTCTCGGGAGGGAGCAGACAGGAGTGAGGGCCCCAGAGGGACAGAGAAAGAATGAGAGGAGAAGAGGGGGGGGGAGGGAGGGAAGGAGAGAGAGAGAGAGAGAGAGAGAGAAAGAAAGAGAGAAGAGGAGGGGAGGGGAGGGGAGGGGAGAGGAGAGGAGAGGAGAGGAGAGGAGAGGAGAGGAGAGGGAAAGGAGAGAAGGCAGAGGCGTGAGATGCAGAGGTGAGCCCCATCCTGAGCCCCGTGGCCGGCGCCCGCTGGAAGAGCTGCCAGGTGAGGCTGGTCGGTAGGCCGGGACCCAGGGTGCGGAGGGCGGTCAGTCCGGGTGGGCGGCTGAGGCAGAAGGCGGCGGCAGCATGGCGGAGCATCAGTCCCACAGGACCTGGACAGGCAAGAACTTCCAGAGGTCGGGCTGGCCCATGTGCAACTTGTCGCGGAAGGGTGAGGTGCTCCACTGGAACGGGGGCACCTGGTCCCACGTGGGGCCGCTGGCCGCCAGCAGGCTCAGCGCCTTGGCCAGGGGCGCGCTGGTCACCTGGGGGCCGGACCGGGCGGCTGAGCGGAGCGGGACCCCGGCCCGCCTCGCCCTGGGGCTCAGAGCCCAGGTCTGAACCCCGTGCGAGCCAGCCACCCGACCCCAGTTCCAGCCCAGCCCTGGGCCTCACGGCCCCTGCCCGCTCTGCGTGGCCTCCCCGAAGCCCCCGGGCAGCGGCACCTTCACGTCGATGCCCCCGTGGGCGCGCTGGCGCAGGGCCGCGAAGGGGTAGGAGCCGTTGGCGGGGTTGAGGTCGGAGCGGGCCGAGATGGCGTTCTCCCCATTGGGCTGGGGGTTACAGGCTTCACAGAGCGAGAGGGGGTCGTGCAGGAAGTCGTTGTACCTGGAGGAGCAGCTGGGTCACTTCAGGAAGGGGAGGCTGGGGCGGCTGCAGCCCCAGCACCCAGCCCAGCACCCAGCCCCGTCTCCATGTTGTCTGGCCCCGCCTGCCCGGCCTCCCTGGGGCACCCTGGCCCCTTCTGCTTATTCCTCCTTCCAGTCTGGGCGCAGCCAAGCCAGGCCCTTATTTGGTCCCTTGGTGGCAGTCCTAGGCCTGGGTGGCTAACTGGGTCCCAGAGAGCGGGGAGCCCTTCCTATGAAACGGTGCGCCTAGGATGGCGGCGAGCGGGCTTGGTGCCCTCGTCTCCCGATCCCGAGCTTGTGCCCATACAGGGCTGCCGCACAGAAGGCGGTGCCCACGCCCAGCACAGGTCCGAGGCCAGCCTCAGCAACTTTGTGAGACCCCATTTAAAAATAAAAAATAGCCGGGCGTGGTGGGCACGCTTGTCATCCCCGCACTTGGGAGGCGGAGACAGGAGGATCGCGCAGGTTCGAAGCCAGAGGCGTTGGCTTAAGAGACCCTGTTTCTAAATAAAAATATAAAATAGGTCTGGGAGTGTAGCCCAGAGGTAGAAGGGCTTCCAGAAACCCCAGTACAATAAATAAATAAATAAATAAATAAATAAATAAATAACCATGGATAGCCTCAGCTACTACTTAGTGAGGCCCTTTGCAACTCAGTGAGACCCTGTTTCAAAATAAAAAATAGGGCTGGGGTGTAGCTCAGAAGTAGAACCCCCCCGCCCGGTTCCATCCAATGCAAAATAAATAAATAGATAGATAGATAGCCTGGGGTGTAACTCAGAGGTGGAATCCCTTTGGGTTCAATTCCTAATACCAAAAAACAAAACACCCCACTGTGACCAGCCACTACCATGCCCCATGTTGGTGGTGAGGTTTCAATAAATTCTCTCCAGCCAAGCGTGGTGGCGCACGCTTGTAATTCCAGCATTTGGGAGGCTGAGAACAGAGGATCGCAGGTTCATGGCCAGCCTCAGCTACTTAGTGAGGCCCTTCACAGCTTAGTAAGACCCTGTTTCAAAATAAGGAATAAAAATAGGGCCGGGGGTCGCTCAGAGGTAGAATGCCCTGGGTTCCATCCCCAGTACCACAAAATGAATGAATGAATGAATGAATGAGTAAGCAAGCTGTCCCCAGCCGGGCAAGATGGCGCACGCTTGTAACCCCAGTACTTGGGGGGCTGAGACAGGAGGACCCCAGGTTCCAGGCCAGCCTCAGCAAGTAGTAAGACTCTCAGAAACCTAGCGAGACCCTGTTTCAAAATAAAAATAAAACAGGGCTGGGGGTGTAGCTCGGAGGTAGAATGCCTGAGTTAAACCTTGAGTGCCACGAAAGAAGAAAGAAAGAAAGAAAGAAAGAAAGAAAGAAAGAAAGAAAGAAAGAAAGAAAGAAAGAAGGACAGACAGTCCCGGAGCCCACAGGCAGCGCCCCTGCGCAGACAACAGGCGGCCACACCCACCTCATCAGCCGGACCATGGAGTCCAGGTCGTGCACCAGCAAGTGGTCCCTCCGGAAGATCCGGGCGCGGGGGCTCATGCTGTAGGAGAACCAGTCCCCGTACCGCGCCACCAGCGCCTGCAGCCCGCTGGCGTTGAACACAGACTCGAAGGACCTGCAGGGACACGGAGGTCACCAAGGGCCCCTCGGCCTCACGAGGCTAACCGTGGGGGGACGGCACGCCAGGGAGGCCTGGCTAACAGCCCTGACCGTGGTGGCGCACGCCTGCGATCCCAGCACTTGGGAGGTTGGGACACGAGGGTCACAGGTTGGAGGCCGGCCTCAGCTACTTAGTGAGGCCCTCTTTCCAAATGAAAACATAAAAGGGCTGGGGATGTTGCCCCGGGGTAGAATGCCCCTGGGTTCAACCCCTAGGGCCACAGAAGACCCCGAGTGCCCCCCGTCCCCCCGGGGAGGAGCCTCGGCAGGACGCGGGCACGTACGGTATGTTGTAGCTGGCCCAGTACGTTTTCTCATAGAGCTCCGAGGTCTTGTCGGCCACCACCACCATGCCCCTGGGACGGAGAGAAGCGGGGCACAGGCGGTCAGAAAACAGGCTCTGGGAGCCCTGCTGCTGGCACTCAAGAGCCCTGAGTGGCTCCCCGTTGCCCAGGGAGGGATCACGCCCTGGAGCCTCAGCCCCGGGCTACCCTTCCCTTCCCGCAGGGTCCAGCGCGCATCTGGGCCTGGGCTGGAGGGGCCCCTCTGGACCCCAGGGTACTCACGGTATCTGCTCCAGGATGGTGAGCACTCGGCCCCCCGGGCTGGGCCTGCCCCGCACGAAGGCCTCGTAGTCCACGATCATCCACTGGTTGTTATACCTGCAGTGCCCAGGGCCGAGCCTGAACAGAGCTGGGCCCCTGGCCCAGCCCCTGCCCCCCGCCCCGGGGCCACACAGCCCGCAACCACGGGCAGCGGGTCGGCCCTCACCCCACACTGCAGCCGGGCCAAGCGTCCACAGGGCCTCCTGGCCCGCGCAAGAGCTTTCAATGGCCCCCTAGTGCTGGTCACAGCCTGGTCTGAGGCTCTGCACCGCCCCGTCCTGCCAACCCAGGTGACAGGCGGGGCGGGGCCCTGAGGAGGGGGCGGGGCCTGCTGCCCGAGGGGGCGGGGTCTTCGGGGAGGCGGGGCCCAGGCCCTGGCCCGCTCACGTGCCGCTGTTGAACCTCTTGAAGACGTCGGTCCAGGTGGCGCCGTCCGAGGCCAAGCGGTTGGCCACGAGGTTGCGTATCCACTCGAGCACGCAGCCCTCGGGCCGCACGTACTTCCACAGCGCCGGGTTCCTGTTGCCGATGGTGGTCTCCAGTGCGACCTGCGGGGGCCGCGAGGGGGCGCTACACCATGTCCCATGTTTAATGATTTTGGTGTTTTTTTTGTTTTTTGGTTTTTTTTGGGTGGTACTGGGGGTGGAACCCAGGGGCTTTCCACCCGTCCAAGACTTATTTTATATTTGGAAACAGGGTCTCACTAAGTTGCTGAGAGCCTCACTAAGTAGCTGAGACTGGCTTTGAACCTGGGATCCTTCCTGTTTCAGCCTCCCAAGTACTGGGATTACATGCGTGCGCCAGCACGCCTGGCTGTCGCGTTTTTGTTGTTTTTTTTTTTTTGGGTACTGGGGATGGAACGCAGGGCCATTCTACCTCCAAGCTACACCCCCAGCCCTATTTTTTTATTCTTTATTTTGAAACAGGGTCTGAGTTGCAAAGGCCTTAATTAAGTAGCTGAGGCTGTCCTCGAACTGCGATCCTCCTGTCTCAGCCTCCCCAGTGCTGGGATTACAAGCGTGCATTACCACGCCCGGTTTGTCCCATGTTTAATTTATGGTACGGTGCTGGGAACGAACTGAGGCTTCCTCCTTGCAAGGCCACGCGCGATACTGCCGAGCTGTAACGCAGGCCCGACAGTTTCTTTAAAAGTCATAGCTGGGTTAGGTCCATGCTTCCCACTGGCTCTCTGGACCGGGACTGGGGGGTCCAAGCTCGAGCCACCAGCTTCATCCGGGGACCAGCTCCCCGGGGGAGTTCCAAAGCTGCTCCTGTGCCGGTATTAGAAAAGGGCTTTGGCATTAATTTCAAAATGTATAAAGTAGTCAGGACCGGGTTGCTGCCAGGCACTCAGGCAGCTTGTTAACAGTGCTGGGTTCCCTCACCAAACGTGACTAGCAAGTCCACAAAAGAGTTGTAGCCCAGGGCCTTCGTATTTTGAAGACAAGTTTATATACTAAATAACTTCTAGCAGATGGGCTAAAACTCCCCAAGAACTGGGAGAATGGTACAGGCCTCCCTCAAGAAGGCAGATACCGCGTGATCCCTGACTTTGATAGTCAAGTAACACATTTTGGTCTTAACAAAGACTTGGGCTTGCACTGGAGACGAGGACGGGCCTTCACTGCAGGAAGAAGGGTTTCCATCAAAGAGAGTGAATCCTCACTATCTTATCAAAAGCCTTGCTCCGGAGTTAATGGGCAGGCCCGCACCTAGTCGGGTCAGGAAGACTATTGCTTAGGCGTAATGGGAGATAATAAATCTTTATAAAACTGTCTGTATCCCAAAACTGGAGTATCTTATTTTCTTTTTCTTTTTTCTTTCTTTATTTTTCTTTCTTTCTTTTTTTTTTTTTTTTGTGGTACTGGGGTTCCTGGAAGCCCTTCTACCTCTGGGCTACACTCCCAGACCTATTTTTATATTTTTATTTGGAAACAGGGTCTCCTAAACCAGCGCGCGTGGCTGGTTTCGAACCTGCGCGATCCTCCTGTCTCCGCCTCCCAAGCGCGGGGATGACAAGCGTGCCCACCGCGCCTGGCGCTGGAGTGTCTTATTTTCAACGCACTCCACTACATGGCCCCCCTCTGATGTGGTGCTTTATACTTCTCTATCCCTTCTTTCCACCTTTGTAATAATAAAAATCGCTTAAGCTTACAGCAGGACAGTTCTGGCTATTTTTTTTTCTAAAATTAGCTAAGAACAAGAACCCACAGCTCCATCTCACACCGTGACAGTTTTGGTACCGTTACAGCTCCTATGGACTCCCTAAGCTGGCCAGCGTACCCCAGATAGAGAGCACCCCATTACCAGCCCCTCCCCGCAGCTCTGCAGAGGAGGCTGGTTGGTTTGAGGCTGTGGGCCTAGCGACCCAACGCCCAGGGCCTTGGGGGGACCCCCAGTGGCCTCCTCCCGTTACTGCTCCTCCTGGGACCCTGGTCTGCCTTCTGCATGGGTTGTGAATAATGACTTGTTTTGTTAGTGAAAAATAAAACTCATGCCGGGTGTGGTGGTACACACCAATGAGCCCAGTACTTGGGAGGCTGAGTCAGGAGGATCACAGGTTCGAGGACAGCCTCAGCCAATGTATGAGATCTCAGCAACCTAGTGAGACTCTGTTTTAAAAATAAATAAATAAACGCTGGGTGCGGTGGTGCACGCTTGTCATCCCAGCATTCGGGAGGCTGAGACAGGAGGATCGCAGTTCGCAGACAGCCTCAGCTACTTAGTGAGGCCCTCTGCAACTCAGTGAGAGCCTATTTCAAAATAAAAATATAAAAAATAAGGCTGGGGGTGGAGCGCAGAGGTAGAGTGCCCCTGGGTTCCATCCCCAGTACCACAAAAAATAAAATAAAATAAAAATAAAAATAAATATAAACAAAATGGGCCATGGATGTAGCTTGGGGGTAAAATGTCTGGGTTCAATCTGCAGTACAAAAAAAAATTCGTATCAGCGGCCAGGAGTATTTTATCGAACGGGATGTTCTACAGTGGTGGTGGGAGGGGCGGCTCTGGATACAGAAGCACTCTGCGCCGTGAAGTCCTGCACCTCCGGAACGGCTGACACACTCCTCTAGGGACGCAGACAGAGGCCCCTCGAGAATCGCCAGCCTGGTTAGGAAGATGCGCTGTGGGCGGGATTTGCTTAAAATAACAATGCCAGTCAGTGTCCTCACGGCCCATTGGGCTTCCCTGATTTAGGAGAAGTTTGCAAATAAACCATCTCCACAGACCCGGACAGCCGTCCTGGGAGCAGCACCACCCCAGGCCCGATGCCCGCCTCTTAGAACCCGAGAGCCCGGAGCCCCCTGTTGGTACGTGCGCGGAGCTGCTGCCGAGGCGGCGTGTGGAATATCCTGCTAACCGTGTCTCAGCGGAGCTGGCTGCCTTTATCACCCTATGGGTTTTGTTTGAAACATTAAAATACATTGGTCTAGCCAGGCGTGGTGGCGCACGCTTGTAATCCCCGCGCTTGGGAGGCTGGGACAGGAGGATCGCGCAGGTTCGAAGCCAGCCTCAGCTACTTAGCGAGGCTCTCAGCAATTTAGTGAGACCCTGTTTCCAAATAAAATATAAAATAGGTCTGGGAATGTAACCTGGAGGTAGAAGGTCCCTGGGTTCTATCCCCATTACCAACCACACACACACACACACACACACACACACACACACACGCACACACACACACACACTGGTCTAGCTGGGTGTGGTGGTGTCCATAATCACCAGACTTGGGAGGCCGAGGCAGAATTGCAAGCTCAAAGCCAGCCTCAGCAACTTAGTAAGGCTCTCAGCAACCTAAGGAGACCTTGTTTCCAAATAAGAAATAAAATCGGGCTGGGGGTGGAGCTTGGAGGTAGAACGCCTCTGGGTTCAATCCCCAGTGCCCAAAATACATACATACGTACGTACATATATACATACATACATACGTACATACGTACATACATACATACGTACGTACATACGTACATACATACATACATACGTACGTACGTACATGCATACATACGTACGTACATACATACATACATACGTACGTACATACATACATACATACGTACGTACGTACATACATACATACGTACGTACATACATACGTACGTACATGCATACATACATACGTACATGCACTGGTCTAGCTGAGTGCAGTGGTGCACATCTATGATCCTAGTCCTGGGGAGGCTGAGGCAGGAGGGTCACAGGTTTAAAACCAGTCTCAGCAACTTAGTGAGGCCTTGTTTCAAAATAAATAAAATAGGGCTGGGGGGTGTGGCTCAGACATAGAAAATCCCTGGGTTCAATCCCCAGTATCGAGACAAAACAAAAACCTCACGCATTGGTCTAAGGGGCTACCCGTGTCCCCCAGAGGGGTATGTAGGCACAAACACTGGTGCAGCGTCCCCGGGAGGGACGCCTCCCGACCTGGACCCCTTGGGGGACTGGGTGGGACCGGTGGCCCCTCCTGGGGTCACTCACTCCCGGGCTGCAGCAAGGGGCCATTGCAAGCCTCTCCCCACACGCAGAGCAGTGGAGGAGAAGGAACAGAGTCCCCTCCGGTCCGCAGCAACTGGCATCCCTGCCCGCGGGCGCCTTCCAGCGCTCGCTCTTTCTCTCTACTTTCTAAAGCGCCCCCCCTCCTGGCAGGGCCGCCCTGGCAATCGTGGGGGCGCGGGGTGCCAGGGACAAATTGCTGAGCGAGGCTGGACTCTGGCCAGGAAAAGCCGGTAAAAAACAACACACTGAATAAGAACTAGGCAGATCCCGGCCAGGCTGGAGGCCGGAGGGAGGGGGAGCAGAGCCGGCCCGGGAGGAGGAGGTCAGGGCCGGCGGGCGGGGAGGCCGCGTTATTCTGAACACAGAAAAACAAGCAGAGGCCTCAAGGCTGACTTCCAGGGTCCCCAGGGCCCTGCACTGGGCCAGGGAACTCGCGTTGAACCGTGACCAGCCCTCATGGGGGCTCGGCCCCAGCACGGGGAGGAGGGAGGCTGGGCCGCGGCTTCTGGGTGACACCTGTCCCTGCGCAGGGGACAGGACGGGACTTACCAGCTGGCTGCCCAGGATGTAGAAGTCGTCGCAAGAGAAGATGGTACCAGGGTAGGACGAGAAGACCATCTTGTTCCCGGGGACCAGGGGGTAGTCCTCTGTAGGGGGGAGCGGCCAGGGCGAGGTCAAGTGGGCCCCGCAGGCACCGTGCGGCCCACCCCCTAAGACCTGGGTCTCGGGATGGGGCGCAACAGGTCCCCACGCCGTCCCTGCTGCCACTTAGTGAACAAGGCTGTTGGATATAAAATGTAATAGGGCCCTGGATTCCATCACTACATCTCACACTGAAAAAGTCACGAATCTATACAAGAGCTGTAAACACAGCTACACACGACGGTACGAACAGGTCCCATCGCATTGTGAGGAGCAGAAGAAGTCAGAATCGGCCGGGCATGGTGGCACACTCAGTACCTGAGACGCTGCTGAGACAGGAGGATCGCAGGTTCGAGGCCAGCCTCAGCAACTTGGCGAGACTCTCGGCCACCTAGTGAGGCCCTGTTTCAAAACAAAACAAAAAAAAATTTTTTTAAAGGGCTTGGGCTGGGCATAGTGGCTCACGCTCGTAATTCCAGCATTGGGGAGGAGGCTGAGACAGGAGAATCACAGTTCCAGGACAGCCTCGGCTACTTAGTGATGCCCTCTGCAATTTAGTGAGACCTTGTTTCAAAATAAAGAATACAAAATAGGGCAGAGGGTGTAGCTCGGAGGTTCCATCCCCAGACCCACAAAAAAAATAAAAAAGGGCTGGGAAGCTGGGCGCGGTGGCGCACGCTTGTAATCCCAGCATTTGGGAGGCTGAGACTGGAGGATCGCGGTTAGTGGACAGCCCCAGCTACTTAGTGAGACTCTTATCAACCTAGGGAGATCCTGTTTCAAAATGGCGGGGGGATCCTGGGGGTGTATCTTGGAGGTAGAATGCCCCTGAATTCAATTCCTAGAACCAAAAATAAATAGAGACTCAGACAAAGCAGCTATCACATGAGTCCATTCATGTCGCACTAAAAAACGGGCAACCCTAACATGTTGGACATCAGGGTAGAGATTACGCAGGGTTGGGGAGGCCTGCCTGGGAGGGGCAATAGGGGGTGTTTCTTATTCATTTATTTATTTGGAATGTAGCGTTGGTCCCAGAGGCATTCTACCTCTGAGCTATACCCCCTGCCCTATTTTTTTTTTTTTTTTTTTTGGTGGTACTGGAGTTCCTGGAAGCCCTTCTACCTCCGGGCTACACTCGCAGACCTATTTTATATTTTTTTTATTTGGAAACAGGGTCTCTTAAGCCAGCGCAGCTGGCTTCGATCCTCCTGTCTCTGCCTCCCAAGTGTGGGGGATTACAGGCGTGCACCACCACGCCCAGGTCCCTGCGCTATTTTTTATTTTTTATTTTGAAACAGGGTCTCACTGAGTTGCAGGGGTTGGCTGTTTCTGAACTGCTGCTGCAGTGCGGTGGTCATCCTCCACTCTTCCTTGTAGAAACAGATGTTTCTCTAGGGACGTGGAGGAGCCAGAGAATGACTGGATCACTACAGGAAGGGATTCAGAACTTCACTAGACGCTGGCGGTTCCTCTAAAGCAGGGCCAGGCCAACTCACACTCCCTTTAGGGGTGAATAGGGGTGGTCACCTCCCCACCTGCTGCCACATCAAGACTGCGTGTGTGTGTGTGTGTGTGTGTGTGTGTGTGTGTGTGTGTGTGTGTGTGTTGCTGGGGATGGAACCCAGGGGCCTTCTACCTCTGAGTGACACCCCCAGTCCGATTTTTTATTCTTTATTTTGAAACAGGGTCTCACTAAGTTGTGGAGGGCCTCACTAAGTTGCTGAAGCTGGCTGAGAACCTGGGATCCTCCTGTCTCAGTACTGGGATTACAAAGCTGTGCCCAAGATTTGAAGTTTGGCTAAGAAGGAGGTGCTGTAAATGTTTGGGGGAGCCCCTCTGGGGTTGACGCTGGGACCTGGGATGGGGGACCTGGGCCTGAGCTGCCAGGCGTTCCCAGGTAACAGGAAGACCGTATCTCTGCGTTCTTTATGTAATTGGTTGTCTGCGAAAATGGCTGCCCTCCTGTGCCTGCGTCAGGAGCACCTGCAGCGTGGCTTCACGGTGCCTCCATCCCACGCTGGGGTCTGTTCCACGCCTCTTGAATTGGGGCTAGCCATTTGGCCTACTTTGGATGGCAGACTGTAACGCCAGTTTCACCCTGACCTCAAGAGGCCTTCAGATCCCTACCTGGATGCCACGTGGGCCAGCCTGGGCACACCTGCTGGGCCACCCTGTCACTCCCAGCTGACGGTCAACCCCCAGACACGGGAATGAGGCCATCAGACCAGCCAGCTGTTCCCGGGGCAGGGAGGCTAGTGAGGAAACCCAGCCAAGATCAGCTGAGCTCAACCCAGCAAAACAGAACTGCCCAGCTGACTCACAGATACAGGAGCAAAAATAAATAAGTAAAAGCCGGGCATGGTGGCGCACGCTTGTAATCCCTGCGCTTGGGAGGCTGAGACAGGAGGATCGCACAGGTTCCAAGCCAGCCTCAGCTACTTAGTGAAGCTCTCAGCAACGTAGTGAGACCCTTTTTCCAAATAAAATATAAAATAGGTCTGGGAGTATAGCCCGTAGGTAGAAAGCCTCTGGGTTCCACTCCTAGTACCACCAATAATAATAATTAATAAATAAATAAGTAAAGAGCTGCTTTTTTAAATTTGGGGGTGGCCAGTTATCCAGCAATGGCTAACTGATACGTCCTTAAAATAAAAACTGAGCCGGGCGTGCTGGCGCACGCTTGTAATCCCCGCACTTGGGAGGCCGAGACAGGATAGCGCAGGTTTGAAGCCAGCCGCGCACGCTGGCTTAGGAGACCCTGTTTCCAAATAAAAATGTAAAAATAGATCTGGGAGTGTAGCCCGGAGGTAGAAGGGCTTCCAGGAACCCCAGTACCACCAAAAACATAAAAAATAAAAATAAATAAATAAATAAAAACTTGAAGAAAATACACATGTTACAAACAAGGTGAGCCAGGCGTGGTGGTCCACGCCTGTAATCCCAGTACCGAGACAGGAGCATGGCCGTTGGAGGCCAGCCTCAGCAACGTAGCATGATTCTCTGCAACTTAGTGAGACTCTGTTTCAAAATTCAAAATGAAAAGGGCTGGAGGTATAGGTCTGAGGTAGAATGCCCCTGGGTTCAATCCCCAGTACCCAAAATAAATAATTACAACAAAAAAATCAAGGTGTGCGAGGCACAGTAGTGCAGGCCTGGAATCCAGCAACTCCAAGGCCGAGGCAGGAGGGCAGCAGGCGACGTTAAGTCAGCCGCGAAAATTAGGGAGACTCAGTCTGAAAGTAGAACAGAAAGAGCAGGGCTTGGTGGTACACACTTGCAATCCCAGTACTTGGGAGGCTGAGACAGGAGGATCGCAGGTTCAAGGCTAGCCTTAGCTACTTAGAGAGGCCCCCCCACCCCACAACTTAGAGAGGCTCTGTTTCAAAATAAAAAACTAAAAATGGGCTGAGGGCCAGGCGTGGTGGCGCACGCTTTTAATCCCCGCGCTTGGGAGGCAGAGACAGGAGGATCGCGCAGGTTCGAAGCCAGCCACCCTGGCTTAAGAGACCCTGTTTCCAAATAAAAATATAAGAAATAGGTCTGGGAGTGTAGCCCGGGTTTCCAGGAACCCCAGTACCACCAAAAAATTAAAATAAAATAAATAAAAACGAGCTGGGGGCCGGGCATGGTGGCGCACACTTGTAATCCCCGCGCTTGGGAAGCAGAGCCAAGAGGATTGCACAGGTTTGAAGCCAGCCTCGCTGGCTTAAGAGACCCTGTTTCCAAGTAAAAATATAAAATATGTCTGGGAGTGTATGTAGCTGGAGGTAGCAGGGCTCCATCCCCAGTACCACCAAAAAAAAAAAAAAAAAAAAAAAAGAAAGAAAAGAAAAGAAAGAAAGAAAAAAAAACAGGCTGGGGGAATAGCTCAGAGGTAGAATGTTTCTGGGTTCAATCCTCGGCCCCCTTCTATACAAAATAATAATAATAAAAAAAATGACAACCACTGGAGGTGAAACCGGTGGCAGAGCACTTTCCTAGCATGCACAAGGCCCTGGGTTCAATTCCCAGTACCAACCAACCAACAACAAAAAAACAAAAACAAGAAGATAGTGCCACCCAGGAGCCCCGCGCCGGCTCCCACGCCTCCCTCCCACCCCACAGCAGCTCCGCCACCTACCTCGGGGGCCCTCCCGGAACTGCAGCCGGTACTTCTTGACCACCCGCAGCATGTGCTGGTAGGAGTTCCAGGTGTTGTGCGCCACCAGGAGGTCCTGCCGGCCGGGCAGCAGCTTGATGAGGGCGGAGCAGGAGCCCGAGCCCAGGGAGGCCTTGGTCTTGGTCTTATTCAGGGCCGGCTCCAGGTCTTCGAGGTCTCCCGCGAGCTGCATCAGGCTGAGGGGGGCCGGGGCTCAGGAGGGCAGGCTCCTGCGGGACCGGCTTTGCGGGTGGGGAGGCGTGGCCCCTCCTCCGACCCTGGGGCGGCACTTACAGGAACCCCAAGGGCTTGATGGTGAGCCTCCCGGTCGGGAAGGCCACGCGGCCTTGGTAGCTGTCCTCCAGGCCCTTCAGCTGCAGGAGGGTCAGCCGCACCTGGGGGAGGGCGGGCGGGGCAGAGGTGAGGCCACGCCCCCTGGCCACGCCCCCTCCTTAGAGGGGCTCCAGCCTGGGTGTCCAGCCAAGGCACAGAGGCCCAGGTCACCTCCACGCTCCGGCCAGCCCTGACCCCTCCCATGGCAAGCACTCTCGCTTTCAGTGACTTAACTCTGTCCCTGCCTGGTGCCGGCCCCACATCACCCCCCTCAAGAGCTCAGCTCAGAAGCCGCCAAGCCTGCCTCCTCCTGCCCCCTGCCAGGCGTTCTGAGCGCCCAGCTGAGCTGCTGCGCCCACACCTGTCTCACGCTGTGACTTCGCCTATAGCCAGTGTTTTCGCTCAACTCCCACAACCACGGAGTGTCCACACCACGTCCCTCGCAGGGCCTTGGGCTGCGCCGGGCACGGACCAGGCCCTGAGAGAGAATGAGTGAGATGGGTGGATGGATGGGTGGATGGATGGATGGACAGATGGATGGATGGTGGATGAACAGATGGATGGTGGATGGATAGATGGATGGGTGGATGGATGGACAGATGGTGGATGGATGGATGGATGGATGGATGGACAGACAAATGGACCAACAGATGAATGGTAGATGGAAGGATGGATGGATGGACAGATGGATGGTGGATGGTGGATGGATGGACGGACAGACAGATGTCGGGTGGAGAGATGGATGGATGGATGGACGGATGGATGGACAGACGAATGGACGAACGGATGAATGGTGGATGGAAGGATGGATGGATGGACAGATGGATGGTGGATGGTGGATGGATGGATGGATGAATGGATGGTGAGTGGATGGATGGACGGACAGACAGATGTCGGGTGGAGAGATGGATGGATGGATGGATGGATGGACGGATGGTGGATAGATAGATGGTGAATGGATGGTAGATGGATAGATATGGTTGATAGTTGGATGTTGGATAGGTAAGGGTGCATGGATGAATGGGAGGAGAGTGGATGAACTGACGGAGGATGGGTGGGTAGGTGGATGGATAGATATGGTAGATGAATAGGTTTATGAATGGATAGATGGACTGAATGATGAGAAGATAGATGGATGGATGGATGGATGGATGGATGGATAAGAGAATAGATGGAGGAAAGTGGTGGACGGTAGATAGATAGATTACAGATGGTGGGTGGTGGGCAGGTGGATGGTATAGATGGATGGATAGATGGTTGATAGTTGAGTAGGATGGATGAGTGGATAGGTGGATTGAATGGATTGAGGATGACGGATGGATGGATGGGTGGGAGAGTAGATGGATGGTAGATGAATGGATATGATGAATGGATGGATGGATGAATGCATAAATGGATTGAAGGGATGGACTGATGAACAGATGGATGGACGGATGGATTAACTGAATGAATGAGAATAGATGGACAGATGGATGGATAGATGGACGGATGGATGGATGGATGGATGGATAGAATGGATGAGGGGATGGACAGACAGATGGATGGATGAATGGATGGATGGATGGATGGAGGGTGGATGTTTTGGGGTGGATAGAAGATAGGATGAGTGACTGGATGGAGGGACAGATGCGTGGACGGTGGGTGAATGTGTTGGGTGGGCAGAGGGCAAATGGGTGAACGTGTGGGTGGGTGGTGGCCAGCTGGATGAGAACATGGAGAGACGGGGACAGGTGCATGGGGCGGGTTGGCAGTCAACAGAGCCTGATCCGGCAGGAAGATGAGCAGGAGGTAGATGGTGGGAAACAGAGGTAAGGGAGGGAAACGGGGCACACGCGGCCTGGAGCAGGTGGGTGTGCAAACAGACCTGACAGCCGTTGACAGAGGCCGGCTGCCCTGCGCCGGCACAGTGGAGCCCCGAGGCTGCTCAGGGAACCATCAATCAACTGACTTTTCATCTACGACCCAGACAGCCGCCTAAAAACGAGTCACTTAAGCCGGGGCTCCCCTTAGCTCCAGCTCCCCGAGGAAAGGAAGACTGCGCTCCTGTGCCCAGTGCCTGCGGGGGAGGGTTAGTCCCTCCTACCCGGTTCCTCCTACTATTGTTGTCTGCGCTGGACATGATCAGTGTATCAAGCAGCCTCCCTGCATACAAGTAGGATTGTGCGCTAACAACTGTGCTTCTAGTTATTTATTTATTTTTTTTTTTTTTTGCATTGGGGATTGAACCCAAGGGCATTCTACCTCTAAACTACACCCCTAGCCCTTTTTATTTTTAATTTGTGTGTGTGTGTGTGTGTGGTACTGGAGGTGGAACCCAGAGGCTTTCTACCTCCGGGCTATACTCCCAGACCTTTTTTATATTTTATTTGGAAACAGGGTCTTGCTAAGTTTCTGAAAGCCTCACTAAGTAGCTGAGGCTGGCTTCGAACCCGTACGACCCTCCTGTCTCAGCCTCCCAAGCGCGGAGATTACAAGCGTGCGCCGCCACCATGCCCGGCTATTTTTAATTTTTAACAGAGTCTCACTAGGTTGCTGAGGCTGGCCTCAAACCTGCGATCCTCCTGTCTCAGTCTCCCGAGTACCGGGACTACAGACACGCGCCCCGACATCTGGCTTTCTGATTATTCTTCCACAGTAGAAAGGTAGAAGGCGTCGGACAGGGGAGGCTGGGATGGCCAGTCGGAGTTCCACCACGTGGCCAGATGGGAGGATGGACAGGGAGGTTGGACAGATGGGGAATGGAAGGCGGGAAGGAGGGATGGCGACAGGGATGGCTGCCGGGGCTGCTGGGGCAGCCAGACACACCAGAGAGCAGGTGGAGAAGAGCGGAGACGGGGCCGTGGGCCAGCGGGCAGCACCTGGTGCCAGTAGGTGGAGTCCTGGTCCAGCTCCATTTCCCTCTGCATCCACTCCAGGTTGGCCTCCAGGAATCTCTGGAGCTGCTCGCAGTACCCGACCTCATACTCGAAGGGGCCGCAGTAATTCACCACGGTGTTCATCCAGTGCATGTAGATGAGCTGGGGGAGGGGAGGGGAGGGGGAGGGGCAGCCAGGACGCCTCCTCCCCGGGACCCCATGGGTTCCGTCCGCCGCCCACCCCGCACCAGGTCCGCAGAGTCAGGCAGCGGTGCGCACCCCCGGGGTCCTCTGCCCCGTGCCCCCTCCCCCACGGCCCTCATCCCCCAGGGCCCCGAGCTCAGGGCCTCCTTCTACCCCACCCCTGCCCGTCACTGGGGGCCCCTGTCTATCTAACACACTGGCCGGCCAAGGTGTGTTCCGTTTGGTTATCTGGTTGTCGGGTGGCTTGGTTCTTTGGTGCTGGGAACTGAACCCAGGGGAATTCTACCTCTGAGCGTCACCCCCAGTCCTGTTTTATTTTTTACTTGGAAACAGGGTCCTACAGGCTGCTGAGGGCCTTGCTAAGTTGCCGAGGCTGCCCGCGAACCTGCGGTCCTCCTGTCTCAGGCTCCCAAGTACTGGGATTATGGGCCTGCGCCACCATGCCCAGCTCAACCAAGGTGTTTCTGAGCAGCTCCCGGTTCTGTCCTAAGGACTGCGGCACAGCGGGGAACAAGACAGCAAGCTCCCTGGAGACTCAATGCCCGTTCCCACCCAGGGGCCACAGGGACAAGCCTGGCTTCGCCTGGGGGCAGAAGAGAGGCCCTGCAGCCCAGCCCACCATCACCCAGCTGATGCACAGCCAACCCCCAGACCTGGGAATGAGGCTGCCCTGGGCTGGCCAGCCGGCTGGGGAGACCTGCCAGGGGGCTGCAGAAGGAGCCAGCCAAGATCAGCCTGGCCTGGCCCGGCCCAGACCAAACGACCCCGCAGCCACGCGGCTCGCTGGAAGGATGGTCGGTGCCGGTGACTGATGCCAAGAGCCTGCTTCATGTGGACTGACTCCGTCAGACCTCACAACAATGCGAGGAAGGTGTGCTATGGCCCCTCCCACTGCCTTCATGTGGACCTGGAGTGCCCCAGGGTGCCCAGACTGGTGGGGAGGTGGAGCCTCTAGGAGGCGGGGCCTAGTGAGAGGGCTTTAGGTTGTTGGGGGCGTGGCCTTGGAGGGGATGTGGGGCTCTGGATTGCCTCTTCCTATTTTGCTTCCTGGCTCATGAGGTGGGCCTCGTGCTCCACCACAGGCTCCCCGCCGTTGACATCTGGCACCTTGCCTGCAGCCTGAAGAAATAGGCCACCCGATCCTGGACTGGACACTCGGGAACTCTGCACTAAAGAAACCTCTCTCTCAGCTATTTTTTTTTTTTTTTTTTTTTTTTTTTGGTGCTGGGATGGAACTCAGGGCCCTGCTCGTGCTAACAGATGCACATCCCCAGCCCTAAACCATCTCCGTACATAAGACAATTATCTCAAATTTTTTGTTATAGCAGTTATTTTTTTCTATGTATATAGCATGCATGTATGTAGTTTTCTAGATATGTATTGGAATACCTAGTCTGTTTTTTTTTTTTTTTAACAGTGTGAGTTTGTCAGGCACAGTGGTGTACACCAGTCATCCCAGTACTTAGGAGGCTGGGTCAAGAGGATTGCAGGTTCAAGGCCAGCCTCAGCAACCTCATGAGGCCCTAACCTAGTTAGGTAGGCCCTGTTTCCAAGTAGAAATCAAAATAGGGCTGGGGGTGTAGCTCAGAGTTAGAACCTGGGTTCAATCCCCAGTACCACACAAGAGACCCCGAGCTTCTTTCTAAATAGATGGAGGGCTGGGGCGGGGTTGTGGGGCCCTTCTGCACATGCTCAGCACCCTCCTGCACCCCTGGGGTCACTGGTCTGGCGGGGCACGGCAGGGCTGGCTCCCCAGCTTGGCCCTACCTCCTCGGACACAGAGGCCTCCACCACTCCAGCCGCGTAGGCCTGCAGGCTGTCATTGTAGCTGCCGCTGGTGCCCAGCTCCAGAAAGGCCCACCTGGAGGGGAGAGGGGGCACTCGGTCAGCCGCCGGGATACTCGCGAGGCCGGCCCTCTGCCAGGCCCGCGGAACAGCACAGACGGCAACAGCAGCTCAGGCGAACGGCTGTCTGCCTGTCTGTCTTTGTGCATCTGTCAGGCTAAATCCCTGAAAGGAAAACAGCCGGGTCACAGGGCGTGTGTGTTTTTCTTTTGACGGACACTGACAAGCCGAAGCAGTGTGGTGGAATATGTCTTGTAATCCCGGTACTGGGGAGGCTGAGACAGGAGAATGGCAGATTCGACGCCAGCCTCAGCAATCTAATGAGACTCTCAACAACTTAGCGAGACTCTGTTTCAAAATTAAAAAACAAAAAAATAAGCCGGGCATGGCGGCGCACGCTTGTCATCCCAGCATTCGGGAGGCTGAGACCTGAGGCCCTCCGCAACTCAGTGAGACCCTGTTTCCAAATAAAGAATAAAAAAATAGGGCTGGGGGGGTTATCACTCAGAGATAGAATGCCCATGGGTTCCATCCCCAGTTCTGCAGAAATAAAATATAATATAAAATACGGCTAGGGGTATAGCTAGGAGGTAGAATGCCGCTGATTCAAACCCTAGTACCATATACACACATATCCAAAAAAAAAAAAAGGAAAAGAAAAATTTTAAAAATTCCAACAGGCTATTCTAGCTGCAATTCCTCAGTTATGTGTGTTTCCTTATTTTCATGGTCACTCTGGGTTCTCTGATTCGTGCCCTTTATTTTCCCTCCGGGTTTGGCTTCCCTTCATTTCCTCTTGGCTGGCGGAATTCTCTCTCTATGTAATCACTCTGTGCTTGCCACTCACATTGACGAGGTCAGTGTTCTCGTCCTTTGCAACTCTGCTTACCATAGTGTGTGTGTGTGTGTGTGTGTGTTTTACTGGAGGGCTGAACCCAGGGATGTTCTGCCTCCGAGCTACACCTCCAGCCCTTTTTTATATTTTATTTTGAAACAGGGTCTCGCTAAGTTGCTGAGGCTGGACTGGAACCTGCGACCCTCCCCTCTCAGCCTCCTGAGATTCCAGGCAACCGCCTCACTGCACCGTCTGGCCCATGTAGCGGTTTTATCTCTGTGCAGGCGAATGTATCCATCGTTTCCCCATGATCTTGGATCCCACCTTTGCTCCAAGGACTCATAGTATCTATGCATGCCTCCTCTGTAACTGGGGAAACACTGTTTAAGGCGATTTCCATTAAGAAAATGAGAGGGGCGGAAGCCGCTGGAGACCTTGACAAGGCTGCCGGGAGGCTCAGCCTCCGACAGGGCTCTCGTGGGACTTAACTAAAAACCAACCTGGGCGCTGGACGGGGGCAGCTCCGCCCTCGGGAAGCCGGGAAGCCGGCGTGGTGGTGCCTGCCTGGAATCTCCGTACTCCGGAGGCTGAGACAGGAGGGTGGCAGGTTTGGGGCCAGCCTCAGCAAGTAGTGGGACTCTCAGCAGCTTAGTGAGACTGTTTCAAAATAAAGATAAAATAGGACGGGGGGGAGGGGGCAGGTGTGGCGGCGCACGCTCGTCATCCCAGCATTCGGGAGGCTGAGACGGGAGGGTCGCGGTTCGTGGCCAGCCTCAGCTACTTAGTGAGGCCCTCTGCAACTCAGTGAGACCCAGTTTCAAAATAAAGAATAAAAAAAATAGGGCTGGGGGTGTTGCTCGGAGGTAGAATGCCCCTGGGTTCCATCCCCAGTACTGGAAAAAATAATAATAATAAAGAAAAAAATAGGGCTGGGAGTGTACACCTGGGTTCAATCCCTGGTACCACAAAGGAGGAGGAAGAGGAGGAGGAGGAGGATGAGGAGGAGGAGGAGGAGGAGGAGGGGGAGGAGGAGGAGGAGGAGGGGGAGGAGGGGGAGGAGGAGGAGGAGGAGGAGGAGGAGGGGGAGGAGATGATTCTGGAAAAGGAAAAACTCGGAACACCCACACGGACACCTTTGGCAAGCCTTTTTGACACCTGCTGGGTGCGGCCACTGAGACAACTTCAGTCCTGGCTTCAGAAAGTTCCGGGTAGGAGCAGAGAGATAACAAGTCAACGGGGTCACTAATACAAAGAGGAGAGGAGTAAGGTGTGGCCGGTGCTCTGAGAAACACTGCTGCCACCTGCACACGCCGGGAAGGCTTCACAGAACAGGAAAAGCTGTGCTGGGTTCTGAAGTTTTATTTATTTATGTATTTACTTATTTATTTATTTATTTATTGCCATCCTGGGGATGGAACCCAGGGGCATTCGACCTCCGAGCTACACCCCAGCCCTATTTTTTATTCTTTTATTTTGAAACCGGGTCTCACTGAGTTGCAGAGGGCCTCACTAAGTAGCTGAGGCTGTCCGCGAACCGCGATCCTCCAGGTCTCAGCCTCCCGAATGCTGGGATTACAAGCATGCGCCACCATGCCCAGCTGAAGTTTTATTTTTATTCTTGTAGTCCTGGGGATTGAACCCAGGGGCGTTCTACCTCCAAGCTACAACCCCAGCCTGATGTTTTTATTTTTTTATTTTTTTTTATTTGGAAACAGGCTCTCACTAAATTGCTGAAGCTGGAGTCCTCCAATCTCAGCCTCCCAAGTACTGGGATTGCAGGTGAGTGCCATGACACCCACCTCATGCTAGAATTTTTACCATGAAAAATTCACTGCTTTTATAATAATCACCAAAAAAGAGAAATGAATTAAAAAAGAAGTGCAAGCCGGGTGTGGTGGCGCACGCTTGTAATCCCCGCACTTGGGAGGTGGAGACAGGAGAATCGCGCAGGTTTGAAGCCAGCCACGCTGGCTTAAAAGACCCTGTTTCCAATAATCGAAAAAGTAGCCGGGCGTGGTGGTGCACGCTTGTAATCCCCACGCTTGGGAGGCTGAGACAGGAGGATCACGCAGGTTCAAAGCCAGCCTCAGCTGGCTTAAGAGACCCTGTTTCCAAATAAAATATAAAATAGGTCTGGGAGTGTAGCCCGGAAGTAGAAGGCCCCTGGGTTCCATCCCCAGTACCACAAAAAAAAAAAAAAAAAAAAGGAAAAACCAATAATCAAAATAGGTCTGGGAGCGTAGCCTGGAGGTAGAAGGGCTTCCAGGAATCCCAGTAAAAAAAAAAAAAAAAAAAAAAAAAAAAAGTGCAGTGTGGCTTCTTTCAAGCTGGGCAGGAAGGAGAAGGATGCAGAAAAGTCACAGTTCTGGCCCGCCCATGTCCCCTTCCCCAGCCCTCCAGACCACAGCGCCACAGCAAAGAATTAGGCACCGCCTGTGCAAGAGGGGCTCCTGGGCATTTCCCCCTCCAGGGCTCCTGGGGGATCCATCTGCGTGGATTTCCCACGTCTCGCCCGAGTTCTCAGAAAGCCAGGCGGGAGCCGGGCGTGGTGGCGCACGCTTGTAATCCCAGCATTTGAGAGGCTAAGACAGGAGGACCACGGTTCGAGGACAGCCTCAGCTACTTAGTGAGCCCTTTGCAAATCAGTGAGACCCTGTTTCAAAATAAAGAATAAAAAACAAGGCCGGGCGTGGTGGCGCACGCTTGTAATCCCCGCGCTTGGGAGGCTGAGACAGGAGGATCGCGCGGGTTCGAAGCCAGCCTCAGCTACTTAGTGAGGCTCTCATCAACTTAGTGAGACCCTGTTTCCAAATAAAATATAAAAAAGGTCTGGGAGTATAGCCCGGAGGTAGAAAGCCTGTGGGTTCTACCCCCAGTACCACAAAATACATAAATAAATAAATAAATAAATAAATAAATAATAGGGCTGGGGGTGTAGCTCAGAGGTAGAATGTTCTGGGTTCCATCCCCAGTACTGCAGAAAGAAAGAAAGAAGGAAAGAAAGAAAGAGAAAGAAAGGTGGGATTTGCCAGGTGACAGAGGTCTTTCTAAGCTGCTGGATTTTTTGGCACTAGCGCCCAGCGGGAGCCAAGAGGGCCCTTGAGTGTCCTGGGCCCTGGGGCCCTACTCAGCCAGTGTCCCCTAGGAGCCTGCGAGGCCAGCACTGCGGTCACCTAGCACCCAGCACCTAGGGGCCTGCCACCCGAGGTCACCATGGCAACCACCCGCACAGGGACTGGAGCCTGAAACTCGGCCTCCTGCCGCGCAGTCAGACCCTTCCAGCCTCGGCTTCCCCATCTGTCTGTCTGTCTGTCTGTCTGTGTATAAGATGGAAGAGTGAGAGTTCAGCAACCCAACTCTGAAATCCCTCGTGGCTGTGGGGCTGACGCCTCGGAGAAACGCCACTCCAGTCGCTGGCCCAGAGAAAAACTTGGAGGGTTTCTCTAACTCAGCTGGGCGTGGGGGCGCACGCTTGTAATCCCCGCATTTGGGAGGATGGAACCCAGGGCCTTCTACCTCTGAGCTACACCCCCTGCCCTATTTTTTATTCTTTTTTTTAAAACAGGGTCTCACTAAAGTTGCAGAGGGCCTCACCAAGTAGTCCACGAACTGCGATCCTCCTGTCTCAGCCTCCCAAATGCTGGGATTACAAGCGTGCGCCACCATGCCCAGCTCCCGGTCCTATTTTTATTCTTAATTTTGAAACAGGGTCTCACTAAGTTGTGGAGGGCCTCACTTAGTAGCTGAGGCTGTCTGCAAACCTCAATCCTCCTGTTTCAGCCTCTGAAGTATAGGGGTTACAAATGTGCGGCACCACGCCAGGCTCCCAGCCCTTTATTTATTATTTATTTATTTATTTATTTATTTATTTATTTATTTATTTATTTTGGTAGTACTGGGGTTTCTGGAAGCCCTTCTACCTCCGGGCTACACTCCCAGACCTATTTTATACTTTTTTAATTTTTGGAAACAGGATCTCTTAAGCCAGCACGGCTGGCTTTGAACCTGCGCGATCCTCCTGTCTCTGCCTCCCAAGCGCTGGGATTACAAGCGTGCGCCACCACGCCCGGCCTCCAGCCCCATCTTTAGCCAAGGAAATAGGCTCAGAGAGTGAAGGGATTTGCCCAAGGGCACACAGCAGTGGAGCTGAGACTGGAAGAACTTTCCTTTCAGCATAATGGAGGAAAATCTGTCTCCACACTGCCCAGCGGGGGCCTCCTGAGACCAAAGCCCTGCTTCTGCGCCTCCTCCTCCCCTGCCAGCATCCAGGCAAAGATCTGCCGTATCCTCTCAACTCTGGTAAGCAGCGAACCAGTCACACATCCCAAAGTCACAGTGGCGGTCCCTGCAGCCAGCCAGAGAGCTCTGGGGTTCCCTCCATAAATGTCTACCCGTGTGCCTCCTCTCCCTGGAAGCCTTCCCACATTTGCCTCACCAACTGCTGTGTCTACAGCCACCTTCCAAGGGCCACCATGATGGGAGTGCCTTCAGCATCCTGTCTCCTGGACCCCTGAAGGAATCCAGGCGTGTGGACTTGGAGACTGGAGCAGGACCGGGAGGGGGCTGTGTGTACTGCCAGAGTAACATAGTGTGACCTCGTTCCTTTTGGGCGCTGTCTGTCCCACTAAGGAGAGACCCTTGCCGTGCTCAGCTTGTCCAGGCCTGAGAGGGATGTCACACAGCCCGCAACCAGGATGCCTCTTCAAAATCCGGGCCACTGACCCAGCAGGAGCCAGAGAGGCAGAGGGGCAGCCTCGTCCCAGCAAGTGGTCAAGACGGACAATTGGGTGCGTCTTATAGTATCTAGCCAAGGACTTCCCCCTGGGCCAGCACAGGACCGGAGGAGCAGAGGTGAATTCAAGCCTGGGCCAGGCTCACTCTGGAAGGGAGGCTGGGGCTGGTACCCGGGGGGCAAGTCACAGGCAAGCAGGTGAGTTAGCCTCCTGAGCCTGGGACGGGAGGCTGGCCTCCATCGCTGGGAGCTGAAGTCTGGGGATGGGGACGGGAGTTACTGTTTTACCCACCAGCCATGAACCTCATCCTGGGTGGCCCTGGGTGTGGAAATGGTCTCTCGGAGGCAGAAGTACTGTCACCGCCAGCTGGAGGCAAAGTACTGGCCCCGGAGGAGAGGGCTGCCCTTCCCGGTCAGGAACCATCCAGCTGGGCCCCGGGCGAGGCGGGCAGGGCGCTCTCCGGCCACCCACGCAGCCCTCCCTGGGCTGGCCCCGGCAGGGTCGGGCCAACCCTTACCCGGTCTCGTGGATGGCGTTGGTGAGGTTGGCCCAGGCCACGGCCTCCGGGTGGCGACCGTCCACCAGGCGCAGCTGGCCGGTCGCGGCGTCCAGGAGCACCGAGCGGCTGCGGGAGGCGGGTGGGACGGGCCTGTCCCGCTCCCGGTGGCCGCCCGGGGCCGGGGTCGCGCCCGCCAGGCCGCTCAGGAGCAGCCCGGCCTGCAGGGCCAGCGCCAGGGCCAGCGCCAGCGCCCGGGCCAGGCGGCCGCCCGGACACCCGTACAGCAGGGCCACCATGACAGCGCCGAGCCGC
Source organism: Muscardinus avellanarius (assembly GCF_963383645.1). NCBI lineage: Eukaryota > Metazoa > Chordata > Mammalia > Rodentia > Gliridae > Muscardinus > Muscardinus avellanarius. Next base: position 8,203,844 of record NC_137807.1, on the reverse strand, counting down.
GCGCTGCAGCCCGGCCCACGTGACTGCGCCCCGCGGGGAGGGGGAGGGCCTCGGAGGGGCGTGGCCTCCTGAGGGCGGGGCTCTGCGGCCAGCTCTTCCGGGGTGGGCGGTGCCTGGGTGGTGTAGGGGGCGGGCACACTTTAAAGGGCCCTGGCGCCGCCTTCCGCTCTGAAAGTCCAGCGTAACGTACCTACCCCTCCCCCAGTTTCCTTGCAAATTGTCAAAACTGCAGAAAAGTTGCGAGAATACTAAATGTATCCATGTACCCGCCACCACGCGCTCATATTTTGCGGCACTGAATTAAACTCTCTCTATAAAAATGTGCTGAACTCTGAGCGTTGGAAAACTGAGAAACTTGACCATTACGGGAATCCAATCCACTGAGGATGGAAAATAGTAAAAAAAAAAAAAAAAAAGAAAAAGAAAAAAAAAAGAAAAAATGCATCTGTTTTTGGTTTGGGGTACTGGGGATTGAAGCCAGGGGCATTCTACCTTTGAGCTACATCCCTGACTCTATTTTACTTTTTTTTTTTTTTTTTTTTTCCTGTACTAGGTTGGAACCCAAGGGCATTCTACCTCCGAGCTATACCCCCAGCCCTATTTTTTTTTCTTTTTTTTTTTTTTTTTTTTTTGCGGGTCTGGGGATGGAACCCAGGGGCATTCTACCTCCGAGCTACACCCCTGCTCTATTTTTTTTATTTTATTTATTTATTTATTTATTTATTTTTGGTGGTACTGGGGTTCCTGGAAGCCCTTCTACCTCCGGGCTACACTCCCAGACCTATTTTTTTTTTACATTTTTATTTGGAAACAAGGTCTCCTAAGCCAGCGCACGTGGCTGGCTTCGAACCTGCGCGATCCTCCTGTCTCCGCCTCCCAAGCGCGGGGATTACAAGCGTGCGCCACCACGCTCGGCGACCCCTGCTCTATTTTTTATTCTTTATTTTGAAACAGGGTCTCACTGAGTTGCAGAGGGCCTCACTAAGTAGCTGAGGCTGTCCGCGAACCGCGATCCTCCGGTCTCAGCCTCCCGAATGCTGGGATGACGAGCGCGCGCCACCACGCCCGGCTGTTTTGTTTTGCGGTGGTGAGGATCGAACCCAGGGCTTCCCACATAGGAGGCAAAGGCTCTATCACTGGGCTACAACCCCAGCCCCCATGCAGTTTCTATCGTAGAATCCTCACAGCCACCCGAGAGGTTCCCACGACTCCTACCCCCATTGTACAAATGGGGAAACTGAGGCCCGAGCAGATGAAGTGACTTGTTGAAGGTCAGAACCCGGATTTGAACTCAATTTCTTCGCAGTGTGGATGCAGCCCATTTCCATTCCGGTGGCCACCAGGGGGCGCTCCACAGAGGCGCCACCAGGGCTCACATCCCGCGCTCCGGTGGTTTTCTGCCCTCCCTCCTCTGGCAGAACCCTGGGGACCACAGGGGCCCAATGCGAGCCTCGCCTCCTGCCCTGCCAGAACCAGCCATTCTCCTTCCTTCTTTTCCTTTTTGTTCTGGGGATTAAACCCAGGGGCGTTCTGCCTCTGAGCTATACCCCCAGCCCTAATTTATTTTTATTTTGAAACAAGATCTCGCTAAATTGTTGAGGGTTTCCTTGCTAAGTCGCTGAGGCTGGCCTTGAACTTGATATCCTCCTGTCTCAGACTCCTCAAGTTCTGGGGCAGTAGACATGCCCTACCATGCCCAGGCAGCTTTTTATTTATTTATTTTTTTTAAACAGGGTCTTGTTGGGTTCTTGGGAGTCTCACTACTTACTGAGGTTGTCCCCAAACCTGTAAAACTCCTATCTTAGCCTCCCAAATATGAGGATGATAGGCATATATCACTATGCTCAGCTTTGTATATTAAAATTAGAACTAGCAAGCCAGGTGTGGCGGCAAACCTTGTAATCTCAGGACTTAGGAGGCTGAGACAGGAGGACTTAGGTTCGCTGCCAGCCTCAGCTGCTTAGTGAGGCCCTTCGCAACTCCGTGAGATCCTGTTTCAAAATAAAGAATAAAAGCCGGGCGCGGTGGGCACGCTTGTCATCCCCGCGCTTGGCGGAGACAGGAGGATCGCGCAGGTTGGAAGCCAGCCGCGAACGCTGGCTTAGGAGACCCTCTTTCCAAATAAAAATATAAAAATAGGTCTGGGAGTGTAGACCCGGAGGTAGAAGGGTTCCCCCAGTACCACAGAAAGAAAGAAAGAAAGAAAGAAAGAAAGAAAGAAAGAAAGAAAGAAAGAAAGAAAGGAAAGAAAGAAGAAAGAAAGAGCTGGGGTGCAGCTCAGATAGGATGCCCCTAGTATCACACACACACAAAAAATAGAGCTAGCAAGACCCTGTTTTCAAATTGTAGCTCACCTCAGAGATGCAATACTCCTGGGTTCAATCCCTAGTGCTACTGAGGAGGAGGAGGAGGAAGAGGAGGAGGGGGGGAGGGGGAGGAGGAGGGGGGGGGAGGAGGAGGAGGAGGAGGAGGAGGAGGAGGAGGAGGAGGAGGAGGAGGAGGAGGAGGAGGGCTGCGGTGAGACAGGAGGATCAAGGTTAGAGGCCAGCCTCAGAAATTTAGCAAGACCCTGTTTTGAAGTAAAAAAATAAACAAAAGGGCTGGGAATGTAGCTTGTAGGTAGAATGCCCCCGAGTTCAATTCCCAGTATGAGGAGGAGGAGGAGAAGGAGGAGACTGTTCATTTCAACTTGTTTAGGATTAAATCTTGACTCCCTAATTCGCCACGGAGTGATCTTAGGAAAGTGACCTCTCCTCTCTGAGCCTGGACAGAAGGGAAGCCCCTCCACCCGTCCCCTGGCCACACTTCCAGGTTCCCTTGGCTTGCTTGGGGCTTCAGACAAAGGAGCGTCCATCTGAAGATCCTACCTGGGCCCTTCCTCCAGCCGCCGTCCAGGGGACGCCCCTTTCAATCAGTTTTGCAGTTCGATTGTCAAGGCCACCAGCCCTCCTGAGAAGGTGGAACTCCTCGGGCGGAGAGCGACCGAAAATCAGGGACGGGCGAAAATCAGGGACGCCCGTCGGTGCTCAGCAGCCCCCACTGCGCGGTCACGGTCCTCGCGGCCGGCACGCCCAAGGCTGTGGTGCAGGTTCTGTGTGTGACCGCCATGCCACCGTCCCGCCTCTCAGCTCAGGCCATTCCTGCACGTCAGGAACAATTCCTCATTTAATCTACTCAGCATCCTAAACTGAGCTGGGGTGTGGCTCCGTGGCAGAGCGCTCCCCGAGCCTCTGCAAGGCCCTGGGTTCCATCCCCAGCAGTGCAAAAAAATAAAAAATAAAAAATCCTCGAGGCTGGCGTGGTGGCACAGTCTTGAAATCCCAGTACTTGGGAGGCTCAGACAGAAAGATCACAGGTTTGAGGCCAGCCTCAGCTACTTAGAGAGGCCCTCCGCAATTTAGTGACACCCTGTTTTAAAATAAGAAATAAGACCAGGTGTGGTGGCGCACGCTTGTCATCCCTGCATTTGGGAGGCTGAAATGGGAGGATTGCGGTTCGCAGACAGCCTCAGTTACTTAGTGAGGCCCTCTGCAACTCAGTGAGACCCTGTTACAAAATTAAGAATAGAGCTGGGCGTGGTGGTGCACACTTGAAATCCCAGCATTCTGGAGGCTGAGACAGGAGGATCGCTTTTCGCGGACAGCCTCAGCTACTTAGTGAGGCCCTTCGCAACTCAGCGAGACCCTGTTTCAAAAATAAAAAGACTTAAAAATCGAGGGCTGGGGGTATAGCTCGGAAATAGACTGCCCCTGGGTTCCATCCCCAGTACCGCAAATAATAATAATAATAATAATAATAATAGTAGTAGTAGTAAATAAAACATTAAAAAGCGCTGACCTCTTTCTTTTCTAATTCCCTGAATTACTTCCATTTATGGGGTCCCTGCTTCTCACACAGCGTGAGGAGCTGCCACCCACTCCTGGGCCTCTGAAGCAGGCGGGATGATGGTACGTGGATGTATGGGGCAGACCGGGCCTTTCCCTGGAGGGTCGTGGGATGCCTGGCCGGGGCGGCGGCAGTGGTGAGGGGACTCTATGGGGCCCCTCAGACCTGGGTGCAGCCCCATCTCTGCCATTTCCCAGTGGGCGCCCGGGGACAGGCATTGCCATCCTCCCCTTCAGTGGCCTGGAGCTCGCTGTCAGTCTTACCCCACGGGCTGCCTCATACACACACGGAATAAATGTGTCTTCCATAAATCAGTGCTGTTTCTTGCTTACTTAGCTGTAATACTAGGAATTGAAGCCAGGGGCATTTTATCTCTTAGCCACACCCCCAGCTTTATTTATTTATTATTTATTTATTTATTTATTTATTTATTTATTTATTTTCTGTACTGAGGATTGAACCCAGATGCATTCTACCTCCAAGCTACACTCCTGGCCCAATTTTTTATGCTTTATTTTGTTTTTATTTTTATTTTTTTATTTTTGCAGTACTAGGGATGGAACCCAGGTCCTTCTACCTCGGAGCTATATTCCCAGATCTATTTTATATTTTATTTGGAAACAGGGTCTCATTAAACTGCTGAGAGCCTCACTAAGTAGCCGAGGCTGGCTTCGAACATGCGCGATCCTCCTGTCTCAGCCTCCCAAGCGAGGGGATGACAAGCGTGCGCCACCGCGCCCGGCTGAGCACTGTTTGTTTATATAGGTTGGGCATTTGTTGGTAAGAGGCTCAGGTCAGGCTCAGCCGACAGATAGTGCTGTAGGAAGCTGTAGGAAGGTCCTTTTTCCTCGTAACCCCTAAATACGGCCCTGCAGTCTGCTCATGACTCAGTGATGGCTTCTGCGATTAAGGGATGGTGGCAATACCTGTTTTCCAGAAACAGCCGCATCAAGTCCTTGCATTGTATTGTATTGTATTGTATTGTATTGTATTGTCTGGCTAAAATGTGACTTTGACATAGCTCTGGGGAGAGGTAGGCTCTGCTTCCTCTCCTTGAATCTGGGTGAATCTGCCTTTAGAGGACACACTCTTCATACAGTATCACTTCCACAGCTAAGTCATAAAGGGCAAAGAGCTTCTGGTTTTGTTCTCTGAAACCCCTGCACGGTCTCCTGTCGACAGGTGTCAGCCCTGAGGTCGCCATGCATGCACCAGAGGAAGTCCAGAAAGCGGCTCGTGCAGAGGGAGCTCATAGCGAGCCCTGAGGGCACACGGAGGGGACAAACGTGCAGGTGGCCACGGCTGCTGCGGCCCCAGACGCCATGACAGCAAGCACAGGTGGGATCTGAGTGGCGCTGGCCCTGCCCAAGTTCATGGCCCTCGAGAACATGGACAGAGAATAAGATGTCGTTGTACCGGGCCTCGAGCTCTGGGGATGCCTGTTACGCAGCCATGGGTAACTGATACAAGCACAAAATCCTTCTCTTCCAGGAAAGGAAATTAACATTTGTACTCATAGTGTACCAGGAGCTGTGTGGGATCCTCTCACTCTTGGTGATAATACTGATAAAAAGTGATTGTAGCAGCTTTGATATATCTAATTTCTACAAATACTAAAGGTGTTGTGCTGTGAGGGTGTGTGTGTGTGTGTGTGTGTGTGTGTGTGTGTGTGTGTGTGTGTTGCTGGGTATTGAACCTAGGGGCATTTTTCTCTGAGTTACACTCCCTAGACATTTTTTTAATGGTTTTATTTAATTTTTTTGGCACTGTGGCTGGAACCCAGGGGCATTCTACCCCCGAGCAACACCCCCAGCCCCCCTTTTTCTTTCTTTATTTTGAACCAGGGTCTCACTGAGTTGCAGAGGCCTCACTAAGTAGCTGAGGCTGGCCACGAACCGTGATCCTCCGGTCTCAGCCTCCTGAATGCTGGGATTACAAGTGTGCGCCACCATGCCCGGCTCCATTCTCTCCTTTTACAGGGAAACAAACTGGGGCTTAGAGAGATTATGCAGTTATGGAAGGTCATACAGAAACCAAGGCTCTGGACCCGGCGTGGTGGAGCACCACCCCCCAGCACTGGGAAGGCTGAGACAGGAGGATGGCACAGGTTCAAAGCCAGCCTCAGCGACTTAGTGAGGCTCTCAGCAACCTAGTGAGACCATTTCCAAATAAGATATAAAATCGGGCTGGGAGTGTAGGTTGGAGGTAGAATGCCTCTGGCTTCCATCCCCAGTACAAAAGAAGAAGAAAAGAAGGAGGAGGGGGGAGGAGGAGGAGAAGAAGAGGAGCAGGAGGAGGAGGAGGAGGAGGAAGAAGAATCCAAGGCTTTGAGGCTGTAAATGATGCTCCGGACCACAGTATCACCCTCCCAGGGATGGAGAAGAGGCCTGCTCTCTGCTCTAGAGGCCAGGAGCCAGGGCGGTGTGCAGGTCAGGAAGGAGCACAAGAACCCCCGAGGTGGCGGCGTCTGAGCCGGGGCTGGAGCTGTGAGGACCACTTTGTCAGGTGCAGTGGTTCTCAGGAGGCTGAAGTAAGAGGATCACAAGTCTGAGGCTAGTCTAGGCAACTTAAAAACACCCTGCCTCCAATATAAGTAATATTAATAAAAAGACTCGCCAGAAGCCGGGCGTGGTGGTGCCCGCTTGTAATCTCAGCATTTGAGAGACTAAGACAGGAGGATCGCGGTTCACGGACAGCCTCAGCTACTTCGTGAGGCCTTTGAACTGAGTGAGACCCTGTTTCAAAATAAAGAATAAAAATTAGGGCTGGAGCCGGGCGTGGTGGGCACGCTTGTAATCCCCGCGCTTGGGAGGCGGAGACAGGAGGATCGCGCAGGTTCCAAGCCAGCCACGCGTGCTGGCTTAAGAGACCCTGTTTCCAAATAAAAAAGTATAAAAGTAGGTCTGGGAGTGTAACCCATGGGAATGTAGCCAGAGGTAGAAGGGCTTCCAGGAACCCCAGTACCACCAAAAAAAAAAAAAAAAAAATAGGGCTGGGGGTGTAGCTTAGAGGTAGGATGCCCCTGGGTTCCATCCCCAGTACTGCAAAAAACAAAAAACAAAAAACAAAAAAACAAAAAAAACCTTGCCAGGCATGGCGGCACACACCTGTAACCCCAGCACTTGGGAGGCCGAGACAGGAGGATCACGATTCCAAGGACAGGCTCAGCAGCCTAGCGAGACCCTGTTTTAAACAAAAAAAAAAAAAAAAAAAAATTAAAAAGGGTGCTGGGGTAGAGCTCAGAGGCAGAGTGCCCCTCAGTTCAATCTCCAACAACAACAACAACAACACACACACACACACACACACACACACACACACTGTCAGGTAGAAAAGAACAGTGTAGCTGAGGCAGAGCTCAGAAGGAGCCTAGTGGTGTGGCCGTGTGTGAAGACCCAGTGTGTTCAGGGAGTGGGGATCACCGAGAAATGGGGAGCACCTCCGGGGCCAAGGGCGGAGGTGGAGGAGGTGGGGGGAAAGATAAGTCGGGAGACATGCTAGGATGCCGTGTGTGTTAATCATGAAGATGGGGCAGTAGGAATGGCCTGGCAGTGGGTGTTACTCCCCCCCCACCATATGCACCCTAGCTTGTCCCCAGGGAAGGGAAGGCTGGGGTGACCAGGGCTTCCCAGGAGGCCGGGAAACTGGGGGCAGGGAAACGCATGTGTCCGGGATAGGTAGATCACCAGCCAGTTCTCCAACCTTGAGCTGTTCTCCTCCTCCTCCTCCTCCTCCTCCTCCTCCTCCTCCTTCTCTTCCTCCTCCTCCTCCTCCCCTCTCCTCCCCTCTTCTCCCCCTCCTCCTCCTCTTCCTCCTCCCCCTCTTCCTTCTCTTCCTCCTCCTCCTCCTCCTCCTCCTTCATTTGTACTGGAGATTGAAACCAAGGGCATCCTACCTCCAAACTACACCCTCAGCCATCTTTAAAAAAATGTATTTACTTCAAAACAGAGTCATGCTAAGTTGAGGCTAGCTTCAAACTCGCGATCCTCCTGTCTCAGCCTCCCAAGTGCTTCTAGGATCACACTCCTCTGCTGGGAGACGCTGGGCTGGGGACGAAACTCCGTGGTCCAGGGTGCTTAGCTGACAACAGATGCTCCCAGGGGGCAGAGAGCCCCGTCAGGATCCTCAGAAGGAGGCCTTTCAGGCGACATGGCCAGCAGGTTTATAGACAGGGCGAGGTCGTCCCCCACTCTCCCTTCACCGTACACTACCAGGGGCAGTGTGACACTGTTTGCCTAGCTGCCCCCTCTCCGGCCTCTGCTCTCCTTACGCATCTGTTTTGGTCTCCGTTTCTACTTTGCCAGTGAATGCAGGACCCACAGCCTGGGCAGAGGGGAGGCATTAGAATGTGGGGACCCGTCCTCTTCCTGGGCGCCTGGGCCTTTAAGGGACTGGGCGTGGCTAGCCCGGGGGCGTGTTCAGGGCGTGGCTTTGAGGTGGGCGTGTCCAGCCTGGTGGGCTTTGCTGAGCCTCCGAGGCCTGGATCGGAGCCAGCTGAGGGGTTAGGCCGGTGTCGGGGCCAGCGAGACCAGAACCGGGGCCTCCCATGAGGCAAGGCCACTGCTTGAGCCAGCGAGGTCTGATCAGTCCACCGGGTAGCCAGGCCACAACTGGGGCCGTCAAGAGTGGGATCGGTATTTGCAACGCGGCATGCACAGAGAAATATCGCAGAAAATAAAAACCAGATGCTTCCCCTAATCAGCAATAACTAGGAGGAAAGGGGCAACAGGAAGAGGTCGAGCTGTAGAAAGGGCCCTATAGTGAAGCAACTAAGGTGACCAATCAGAGGGTCTGGAATAGGGGAGGATGGAGCCTCTTTAAAAAGTAGGAGGTACATAAACACATGTATCAAAGTTAATCACCAAACAAGCATGGGATGAGGGAGGGGGAGGGAATGGGATGGGGGCTGGAGGAGGGCTAATTGGATGATGTGTGCTTGTATATCCTCTCAAGTCTTGTATTCCAATGTGATGTATGATTACAATGCACCAATAAAAATAAATTTTAAAAAATTATAAAAAAGAAAAAAAAATGAATCTGGGGACCCGTCCTCTTCCCCGGCGCCTGGGCCTTTAAGGGCCTGGGCGTGGCTAGCCCGGGGGCGTGTCCGGGGCGTGGCTTTGAGGTGGGCGTGTCTGGGCGGCGCGCTTTGCTGAGGGAGCTGGACTGCGGGCGGGGCGCCCCCGCTGGCGGCTGGGGCGGAAGGTCGGAGGCGACAGCCTGGGACAGGGACGGGGAAGGCCTGGGGGGCGCGGGGAGCTCAGAGTTTGCAGGTCCGGGGCACCCCGACCTCAGCTCCTCGGCACCCAGGCGCAGCCCAGCCCCGTCCCTCCGATCCGGGCTGCCCACCTTGGGGACGCTGGGCGCGGGTGCGCGCATGCAGGAGGCGCCCCATAAGTGCCTATTGGGGAATGAATAATGGAAACCGGCGGCCGGCACAGGGCAGTCTCAAACTGATCCTCAAGTACTGAGGACACCGGGGGGCGCCGGCCACTCTCCGCGGCTCCTCGGCCAGCATCTGCGTCCACCCTACGGATGAGGAGTCCGAGGCGATCTCCAAGGCGGCCCGGACCCGACGGGAGGCCGGAGTGGACCGCGTGAGCGGCAGGGCGAGCGGACCGGAGGGAAAGCCTTTATCTTCTCCGCAGGTGGGGAACTTTGGGGCCAGGCGCCCCTCTGCGCCTTGCAGCCCCCTTCTCCTCCTCTGGGGTCCCCTCCTCTCCCTCCTCCCCTACCCTCAGCTGCCAGGACATTGAGAAACTGAATTACCCCCAAAACACCCTCAAAAAAAAAAAAAAAAAGAGTTGCCCATGGACTTTTTCCTGATTGCAAAACTAAAAGCATGCTCCTGGCGGGACATGCGGGAAAGGCCAAAGAAGAAAATTGTTTTGCCAATTTTTAGTTTCTTTGATGTGTGTGTGTGGGAGGGGCTAGGGATTGAACCCAGGGGTATTCGGCCTCTGAGCTAGCTACCCCCAGCCTGTATTTTTTTTTTTATTATTATTTATTTTGAAACGGTCTCAGTAGATAGCTGAGTCTCCCTAAGTTGCTGAGGCTGGTCTCAAACCTGCGATCCTCCTGTCTCCGCCTCCCAAGTACTAGGATTACAAGCATGTGCTACCATGCCTGGCTCTTAATTTAATTTCCTTTTTTTTGGTACTGGAGGTGGAACCCAGGGGCATTCTTTTTTTTTTTTGCAGGTCTGGGGATGAAACCCAGAGGCATTTGACCTCTGAGCTACACCCCCTGCCCTGTTTTATTATTATTATTATTATTATTATTATTATTATTCTTTATTTGAAACAGGGTCTCACTAAATTGCAGAGAGCCTCACTAAGTAGCTGAGGCTGTCCGCGAACCGTGATTCTCCAGTCTCAGCCTCCTGAATGCTGGGATTACAGGCGTGCGCCACCACGCCCGGCTTAACCCAGGGAGGGGCATTCTCCCTCCGGGCTACACCCCCAGCCCTATTTTTGATTCTTTATTTCGAAACAGGGTCTCATTGAGTTGTAAAGGGCCTCACTAAGTAGCTGAGGCTGTCTGTGAACCTCCATCCTCCTGTCTCAGCCTCCCAAATGCTGGGTGACAAGCGTGCGCCACCACGCCCGGCTTAATTTAATTTTATCGAAGGAAAATTATATTACAGGCACACAGGGAGGCTTTGAGCAGTTCCCTTCTCTCTGGCCCTCCCCCAGGAGCTGCTGGCTTGTGACCTCCTGGCTCTGTGACCTTAGACAGGTTACGGAACTCCCCTGAGCCCCCACCCAGTCTCTGGAAAGGCAGGAGGGCGATTACATCTCTAGATTGTCCAAAGGAGGGAGGTGGGCCGGGCGTGGTGGCGCACGTTTGTAATCCCAGCGCTTGGGAGGCGGAGACAGGAGGATCGCGCAGCCTCAGCAACTGAGTGAGACCCTGTTTCCAAATAAAAGTATAAAACAGGTCTGGGTGTATAACCGGAGGTAGAAAAACTCCTGGGTTCCATCCCCAGTACACCCCCCCCCAAAAAAAAAAGAAAAAAAGGAGGGAGGTGTGGCGCCCTGGCTGAGTGAGGAATGGGCGTGGCTTCCCCTCTGCCTCTGAGACCTCATCTTTAAAATGGGGATAATAGGTAGGAGCACACCTGTCAGCTTGTTTGGGAATTAACTGAGGTCATACCAGTAAAAGGGCTCTGCCCCTTGTAAGTCAGCACAGCACGCGGCGGCGTCTCGCAGCCTATAAAAGGCGCGGGGCTGGCCTCTCTGGGTCTCAGGATGGAGGCCCACAGCCCCGGACACCCAAAGAGCTCTCCACACCTGGCCATCACTTGCCGGATTTGGATCACCCGGCTGGCCCCAGGGTGCTGGTCTCTGGATCGGGTCTGAAGCCCCTCCCAGCCTTGACATTCTGGCCCTAGCTTGGTATTCTGGGGCCAGGTGGCGGGGCGGTCTGGGGAGACACCCTGGGGCCTGAGGACTGAGACCCACCGTGGCTGGTCTTCTCTCCAAATTGTGGGTCTCCACCTGGACTTTCTCTGGGTAGGAGCAGGAGGGCGGGCGGCTGGAAAAGTCCTTCGACCCTCTTGCTGTGTCCCGGGGTCTGTGTGTGTGTGCGTGGTACTGGGGTGGAACCCAGGGCCATTCTACCTCTGAGCTACACCCCAGCCCTGTTTTTTATTCTTTTTATTTATTCTTTTATTTTTTATGTTACTGGGGATGAAAACCAGGGGCATCTACCTCTGAGCTATACCCCTAACCCTATTTTTTATTCTATTTATTTATTTATTTATTTATTTATTTAGTGTGTGTAGTACTGGGGATGGAACCCAGGGGATTTTTACCTCCAGGCTACACTCCCAGACCTGTTATTTTATATTTTATTTGGAAACAGGGTCTCACTAAGTTGCTGAGAGCCTCACTAAGTAGCCGAGGCTGGCTTCGAACCTGTGCGATCCTCCTGTCTCAGCCTCCCAAGTGTGGGGATTACAAGTGTGCGCCACCACGCCCGGCTATTCTTTTTATTTTGAAACAGGGTCTCACTGAGTTGCAGAGGGCCTCACTAAGTAGCTGAGGCTGTCTGCGAACCGCGATCCTCCTGTCTCAGCCTCCCGAATGCTGGGATGACAAGCGTGCGCCACCACACCTAGCTTCTGGGGTCTTGAGAACACAATAAAATATATTTTTTTACGAATGCCTCCCCTTCTTCTCTTCCCCACCTTGTAGGTCACAGCCATTTGGAACTAAGCTTCTACAGAAGAGGAAGTAGAGCGGCCTGGGCGCTGTGGGCCGATGGCCGGCAGAAGGCTGGGTCTGCACTGGGCCCCAAGATTGCTTCACATGGTACTCCTGGCGGAAACCGTGTCTGGTGCTAGAACCCTGTCTAGGCCCCAGCTTCCAGCCTCAGGAGTAAACCAGCCCCCCATGGCAGACGTGAGTGTCCAGCATGAAGCTGGGGTTGGGGTGTGTTTCCATTCGATTGACAGATATTTATTAAGCCTCCACCAAATGCCAGGCATTGGGCTGAGCCCTGGGCTGTGGCAGGGAACAGTCTAGAGAAGGGTGGATCCCTGTGTTCCAGGAGCTGACCGTCTCCTGGGTCCTGGGACGGAGAAGGAAGTCGGTAGGTTTCGGGTAGTGTGGAGCGGGAGCACTTCCAGCTGCCCCCGTTTCTGGGAGGAAGTGATCTTTGCCACTTCCCTGAGAGAGAAAGCCTCTGACACCCATATCTGGGGGGAGGAAGTGCTGAGGGGGGTCTGGGAGTGAGCTAGCACGTGCAAAGGCCCTGCTGGAGCCGGAGGAGCAGGCTTGGTGCCTCTTGGGAGGACAGAGGAGAGGAGGGATGGAGACAGTGGATCAGGAGTGTGTGTGTGTGTGTGTGTGTGTGTGTGTGTGTGTGTGTGTTATTGTATCGGAGGTTGAACCCAGAGGCATTCTACCCTCAAGCTCCACCCCCCAGCCCAATTATTTTACTTCTTTTTTGGGGGAGTGGTAATGAAGTTAGACTTGACCTGCAGCCCTCTGACTCAGCCTCCCAAGTACTGGGATTACAGGCACACACCAACACACTGGCCTGCTTGCTTTGTCTGTGTGGTGCTGGGGGTTGAACCCAGAGGGATTATACTCCCAGCCTTATTTTATTTTTTGTTTTGTTTTGAAACGGGGTCTCACTAAGTTGCGGAGACCGCCTGCGAACCTATGATCCTCCTGTCTGAGCCTCCCAAGGACTGGGATTACAAGTGTATGTCACCAACCTAGGGAGCCCCTGTTTCAAAACAAAAAGAAATAACAAGGGCTGGGGTTATAGCTCAGAGGTAGAATGCCTCTGGGTTCAGTTCCTGATTAAAAAATAAATAAAAGGCCCGGTGTGGTGGCGCACACTTGTAATCCCAGCATTCGGGAGGCTGAGACTGGAGGATCACGGTTCGCGGACAGCCTCAGCTGCTTAGTGAGGCCCTCTGCAACTCAGTGAGACCAGCTTTCAAAATAAATAATAAAAAATAGGGAAGGGGGTGTAGCTTGGAGGTCGAATGACTCTGGGTTCCATTCCTAGTACTGCAAAATAAATTAATTAAATAATTAATTAATTAAATAAAAATTCTTCCCTTTTTCTAGTCGGCTCCTGGAGGCTCCCAGAGGAGTACACACTATGACTCAGCACTTTCGCTTCTAGAATTTTCTCTGATGACCTCTTGTAGGCTTAGAGAGTCCCGTGCAAGAGTTAGTTGTTGGTATTACCAAAAAATGAGTCACACCCCCGTGCCCACAGTCGAGAAACTGTTGAAACGGTTATCTTAAGTGTGTGTCATCCGTGGTGTGAAGACTGTGGGTGTTATTGAAAACACTGAGCCGGGCGTGGTGGCGCACGCTTGTAAACTCCAGTACTTGGGAGGCCGAGACAGGACGATCACGGGTTCTAGGACAGCCTCGGCAATTTAGTGAGACCCCGTTTTCAAATAAAAAATAAGATAGGGTTGGAAGCCAGGCGTGGTGGCGCACGCTTGTCATCCCAGCATTCAGGAGGCTGAGACCAGAGGATCGCGGTTCGCGGACAGCCTCAGCTACTTAGCGAGGCCCTCTGCAACTCAGTGAGACCCTGTTTCAAAATAAAGAATAGAAAAAGGGCTGGGGGTGTAGCTTGGAGGTCGAATACCCTTGGGTTCCATTCCCAGACCTGCAAAAAAAAAAAAAAAATAGGATAGGGTTGGGGTATAGCTCAGAGGTCGAATGCCCCTGGGTTCAATCTCCAGTAACAAAAAAGAAAGAAAGAGTGAGAGTGAGAGAGAGGGGGGAGGAAGGAAGGAAGGAAGGAAGGAAGGAAGGAAGGAAGGAAGGATGGATGGACTGCAGCAGAGCGAGGTGATAGAACGTGGCTCTGTCAGGCGTGGTTGCACACACCTGTAATCCCAGTTCTTGGGAGGCTGAGACAGAGGGTTGCAAGATCCAAGCCAACCTCAGTAATTAGGGCCAGCAATTTAGCCTGTTCCAAAATAAAGAGTACGAGCCGGGTATGGGGGCGCACGCTTGCAATCCAGCATTCGGGAGGCTGGGACAGGAGGATCGCGGTTTGTGGACAGCCTCAGCTATTTATTCAGGCCCTCTACAACTCAGTGAGACCTTGTTTCAAAATAAAGAATCAAAAATAGGACTGGGGTGGCCGGGCGTGGTGGCGCACGCATGTAATCCCCGCGCTTGGGAGGCGGAGACAAGAGGATCGCACAGGCTCGAAGCCAGCCGCGCTGGTTTAAGAGACCCTGTTTCCAAATAAAATATAAAATAGGTCTGGGAGTGTGGCCTGAAGGTAGAAGGGTTCCATCCCCAGTACCACCAAAAATAAATAATAAAATAAAATAAAATAAACAGCTGGAGAGCCTGGGAGCTGACGGCCCTGTCCCCTGACACCCTGTCCCCTGACGCCCCACCCCTGTTCCTACAGTGCCGCAGTGTGTGTAGCCTGAACGTGTCTGACCGCTGTGACTTCGTGCGGACCAACCCTGACTGCCGCAGCGGGGGCGGCTTCCTGGACTACCTGGAGGGCGCCTTCTGCTCCTTCGGCCCCGGCCTTCTCCCGCTGGCGGTCACGCTTTACGTGGGTCCCTGGGGGTCCTGGGGGATCCTGGGGGGTGGTCGTGGTCGGGAGGGGCTTCACTGTGCTCCCTTCTGCCCCACCAGGTGTCCTGGCTGCTCTACCTGTTTCTGATTCTGGGAGTCACCGCAGCCAAATTGTAAGCTGAGCTTTGGGCGCAGGGCCTGGCATCACGGCCCGGTGACCGGGGCCTGGGCGCGGCGGTCACTGTTGGCTTTTTTCTCCCGCCTAGTTTCTGCCCTAACTTATCGGCCATTTCCACCACGCTGAAGCTGTCCCACAATGTGGCAGTATCCTTTGGTCCGGGGCCCCGCTCCCTGGAGGGATGGAGGGATGGAGGGGCAGGGCACACCCTGTGTGGAAGCCCCTTGACACGCACGTCATGGCGTCACCTTCCTGGCCTTTGGGAATGGCGCCCCGGACATCTTCAGTGCCCTGGTGGCCTTCTCCGACCCGCGCACCGCCGGCCTGGCCATCGGGGCTCTGTTTGGTGAGCGTGGCCCTGGTGGGGTGGGGCGGCCGGCACCGGCCTGGGTGCTGAGCGCGGGCCTGCTGTCCCCCAGGTGCGGGCGTGCTGGTCACCACCGTGGTGGCCGGGGGCATCAGCATACTGCGCCCCTTCCTGGCTGCCTCCCGGCCCTTCCTGAGGGACATCGCTTTCTACATGGCTGCCGTGTTCCTGACCTTCACCGCCCTCTATATGGGCAGGGTCACGCTGCCCTGGGCCCTGGGTGAGTGGACTCAGGGATGGCTGGTGGGCAGGAGGTCCAGGGACAGAGGGACATGGTGGGGGGCGTTGATTGGTTTGATCCACACAAACAAGGAAGTATATGGTTAGGGGTTGAACCCAGGGGCTTTTCTACCTCTGGGCTACACTCCCAGACCTATTTTATATTTTATTCGGAAACAGGTCTCACTAAGTTGCTGAGAGCCTCACTAGGTAGCTGAGGCTGGATTCGAACCTGTGCGATCCTCCTGTCTCAGCCTCCCAAGCGAGGGGATTACAAGGGTGCGCCACCACACCCGATTCCATGGGAATATATGGTTTATATTTTATCTTTTTATTATTATTATTATTATTATTATTATTATTATTATTATTATTATTGTACTGGAGATAGAACCCTCGGCATTTTACTTCTAAGCAACACCCCCAGCCCTATTTTTTATTCTATATTTTGAAACAAGGTCTCACTGAGTTGCAAAGGGCCTCACTAAGTAGCTGAGGCTGGCCTCAAGCAGCCATCCTCTTGTCTCAGCCTCCCAAGTGCTGGGATAACAAGCGTATGCCACCACACCCAGCCCTGCAAATGGTTCAGATAAAGAAGGGACAGGCAGAGGGGGACAGCCGCCTGGCCGCAGCTACCCACCTGAGCCAGAGCCGACCCGTCTCCAGGCCCCGAGCAAACATTCCATTCAGGTGGCTCCAGGAGCAGGGGCAGGGACGCTGTATGCAGAGGGTTACAGAACCCACAAGGGACACTGAGACCCAGGGGCCAGCAGGGGCAGGGCCGGGGCCAGAGCTGGGGGTCACCAGCCCTGCCAGAGAGCAGGCACCCCAGCGGGGAAGGGACAAGATTCAGACGCTCCACACTGTCCTGTTGCCCCCGGCTTCTGGGGGTGGGCGCCGGGCTCCTGCTCTGCACGTACGCGGTGGGCCTGGAAGCTGTGGACGGCGGGTTGTGAGGGAGACAGGGAGGGCGCCGGAGGAGGCGGGAGGGAGGAGCCTGGGGCACAGAGATGGCCAGCCACGGGGCTTGGCGGGATGGTGCCTGAGCCCCTGCGCCTGGCACGCAGGCTGCCTGGGCTTGTACGCCTTCTACGTACTCACCGTGGTCCTCTGCACCTGGATCTACCGCCGGCAGCGGAGCAGGTCGCTGCTCGGCTCCTTGCCCGGCACTCCAGGTAAGGCCCCCAGGGGCGCCAGCGAGGCCAGAGCGCCTCTGAGGCCTCCCAGCCCAAGCCCATCCATCCGCTCTCCTGTCCTTCTTCCTTTTCTTTTCTTTTTTTTCCCTTCTCTTTCTTTCCTTCTTTCTTTTTTTTTGGAGGGGGGTGTGTACTGGGGGTGGAACCTAGGGGCTTTTCTACCTCCGGACTACACTCCCAGACCTATTTTTTTTTTAAATATATATTTATTGGAAATAAAACTAAGTTGCTGAGAGCCTCACCAAGTAGCTGAGGCTGGCTTCGAACCTGCGCGATCCTCCAGTCTCACCCACCCAGTACTGGGATTACAAGCCTACGCCACCATGCTCAGCTTTGGTTTTTTCCTTTTATTTTTTATTTTTATTTATTTATTTATTTAATTTTTGTGTGTGTGTGTGGTACTGGGGATGGAACCCAGGGGCATTGTACCTCCGAATAAAAAATAGGGCTGGGGTGTGTGGCTCAGAGGTAGAATGCCCCTGATTTCAATCCCCAACACCATAAAAATAAATAAATAAGTAAGTAAATAGGTAAGTGAATAAATCTCACTCCCTCAACCAGTCCTGCCCCAGGCGCCCCACGCGGAGCGGGGCGGCTCTCTAGCTGGTATACAATGGCCTCCTCCTCCCGCAGAGGTGCTGTCTGATTTGGAAGAGGAGGAGCAGGTGTCTTCTAATACGAACAGCTATGACTACGGTGAGTGCGGGGCCGGGCGGGCTGGGATGGAGCGCAGGGAGACGGGCCACAGAGCCTGGGGCCCAGGACGATGCTCCAGCGGCCTGTTGCTCACCTGCGCCGGGTTCCTCCACCTCCGCTGGACCCCGGGTGCCCTGGTGGGATGGACGGGAGGGGAGGGGTCTCCTGCAGCCGACCGGGTCACACCTGCCCCCGCCCCGTGCACACAGGGGACGAGTTCCGACCACTGTTTAACCAAGAGGAGACCACGGCTCAGCTCCTGGCCCGGGCCCTCAACCCCCTGGATTACAGGAAGTGGAGGACTGAGTCCACGTCATGGCGGGCCCTCAAGATTCTCAAGGTACCAGGAGGCCTTGGGCCAGGCTCTCGGCTTGAGGTCAGGGAGGGGCTGCCTGGCTTCCTCCAGCTCAGCCGGAGGGGAGAGGCTGGGTCTGCTGAGACCCGATGGGGAAACTGAGTCACTGAGCTTGGCTGTCCTTGAGAAAGGAGAGCGGCTAGCCAGACGTGGTGGCGCACGCTTGTCATCCCAGCGTTTGGGAGGCTGAGACAGGAGGATCGCGGTTCACAGCCAGCCTCGGCTACTTAGTGAGGCCCTCTGGAACTCAGTGAGACCCTGTTTCTAAATAAAGAATAAAAACTGGGGAGTGGTGAGTTGGCCCGGGTCACCCTCCCCCCCCATGCCATTTTGGCATGGGGCTGTAACTATTTTCTGTATTTCTATCTTTCTAATAAACTTCTTTAAATATTAAAAAAAAAGAATAAAAAATAGGGCTGAGGGTGTAGCTCAGAGGTAGAATGACCCTGGGTTCCATTCCCAGTGCCACAAAAAAAAAAAAAAAAAAAGAGGAAAGAAAGAAAAAAAGAAAGGAGAACAGCTCCCTAGACACATGGCATTATCTGGGTGAGGGGCTGGGGACAAGGAGGGGCCGAGGCAGATTTGGCTACAGCATCCCTGGGCTCTGTGTCTCTAGCGCTGAGCTGGGTCCCCAGCCGTTTCTACCAGGTGTGTTCTCCACTGCTTTCTCCAACCCAGATTAAAGTTAGGCGTCCCCTCTCGCAGCCTTTACGAGCTCCTGGAGGTAGCCAGGAACCTCTAGCTTGGCCTCGGTTCTGGGGCCAAATAATAAACAATGTTTGTGCCCCGCGGTGGCTCTGGGTGTCCTGGTCTTGGGAAAGTCATTTATCTTGCCCAAGGTCTTGTCTCTGAGGCTCAGCTTCTTCCACTATGAAACAGGGACAGTGATACGGTGCCTTTTCTCTGCAGTGATTGTACGAGTGAGCTATCGCTGCGATGATGCTGTGTAACAAGCACGCCCCCAGTCCCACTGACTTTCAATGACAGTATTTTTTTTCCTCTGAGTGAGCCTGTGGGTGGATAAGTTTGTGTCCACTTCCTGTGTCGGTGGTTCTGTGTTTTACCCATGTCTCATTCTGGGGCCAGTGGCTGCCTGGCGCACGTTCTTTTCGTGGTAGGAGTGGTCAACACAGCCATATAAACATATCCAAAGCCTCTGTTCACATCACATCTGCTAACAGAAAATGTATTTGAAGGGCTCAGTATGTTGTCTAGCCTACAGTAGGCACTTGTGAGTGTTTCTGGCGAACTTAGATACTGGCCAAACACACAGGGTGTGGGGCAGGCAGAGCTGGGTTCGTGTCTCAGCCGTGCGCCTTCTGTGTGGCTTTGGACAAGTTCCTTAACCTGTCTGGGCCTCTGTTTCTAGAATATTAGTTTCTAGTCACAGGGTTTTTTGTCAGGTTTAGCATATGAGGTGCTATGGTAGTGTGAATCATGAGGGACACACACACACACACACACACACACACACACACACACACACACTCTGGTCCCTGGTACCTGTGGATATATCTCCTGATATGGTAAAGGTGGCTCTGTAGATGCGACTAGAGACCTTGAGATGGGGAAATTGCCCTGGATCTCCTACTTGGGCTCAGTGTAATCCCAGGCTCTTCACAGGGAAAGAGGGAGGAAGGAGGGTCAGGTCCGAGGATGAGCCGCGGGCGACCACAGGACAGGCTGGGATGGTGTGGGGCCAGGAGCCCAGGGACGCAGGCAGCCCTGGAAGCTGGGAAAGGCAGGGAAAATACAGTCCCCTAGAGGTTCCAGGCCTGCCCATACCTCCATCTGCCCTCCCAAACCGTAAGAGAGTTGGTTTGTGCCATCCTCGGTCATGCAGTTCACAGTTCCTGTAGTCATGGGAACCATGCACGGGGGGGGGGGGGGGGCGGGGGGGGCGGAGTGTCTCTGCAGGGGCCCCTGTCTTAAGCCCCGAGAGCTCCGGGACCGGTGGCTGGTGTCCAGGGCTCGGCCCTCCCGCCCACGCCTGCCACCTTCTGCCCTTGACAGCTGCCCGTGGAGTTCCTGCTGCTCCTGACCGTGCCCGTGGTGGACCCGGACAGGGATGACCGGAACTGGAAACGGCCCCTCAACTGCCTGCAGCTGGTCATCAGCCCCTTGGTCCTGGTCCTGACGCTGCAGTCAGGGGCCTGTGAGTATCCCTCCGCGCCCCGCCTCTCCGCTAACTCACATTCAACGAGTTTTAGTGCCAGCCACCAGGCGAGCCTGGGTAAACAGCAGGTGCTTCATATGTGCATATGTGTCCAGTTTGTCAGGAACAACAGCTGGGGAGTTTGTCTGGGCAGCTGCTCCTGCCCTGTGGCTGTACCCGGCTGAGTTCCGTCCCCAGCACCACAAAATGATTTTATTTGATTTCACATTACTAGTTTTGGCTTCTCAAAATCTGGACCATCTTTCTTTCTTTCTTTCTTTCTTTCTTTCTTTCTTTCTTTCTTTCTTTTTCTTTTTTGTTACTGGGGATTGAACCCAGGGGTATTCTCTCTCTGAGCGACATCCTTCAGCCCTGTTTTATATTTTATCTTGGGAACAGGGTCTCACTAAGTTCCTGAGTCGGCCCTTGAACCTGTGATCCTCCTGTCTCAGCCTCCCAAGTACTGGGGGTGACAGGCGCGTGCCGTCATGCCCGGCCCCTTCTGCGTTTTAATATGTGGATTCTGGAACCCTCCTCGCTTGCTGAGGGATTGGTTTTTGGAGTGGATTGATCAAAGGAGCAGTGGTGAGGCTTGGTTCAGCAGGCAGGATTGAGTTTGTGCAGAGAATTCGTCCCATCATCGATGAGTATCCATTGGTGATGCCTGGCCAGAGGGAGCTGCCTCCAGGCTCAGTGGAATGGAGGCATCATGGATGACTGGTAATGTCTGTCACAGAGGTGGGAGAGGGCGAAGGTGAAGAGAGTCTTTGCCATTTTCTTCCACTGTCGAAAGCTGGATAGTCTATTTTTCAGGTCTGTCTTGTCTTTCAGAGGCAGATAACTTGAGGGTAGGGGCTGTTTTCAAATTTTCTATTCCCTGAAATGCCAGATAGGGCTAGGCACATAGGGAGTATCTGCCTCATATCCCAACAATCAGTGGTGTATGAGGGTTTGCTCTCCGGCCTGCCCCAGGCCCCTCTGTCGCTCTAGGGGCCCGGGAGCAGGTGCAGGGCCAGCCGCACACAGCACGGCTCTCCTTCTCGCTCCACAGACGGCGTCTATGAGATCGGAGGCCTCCTCCCCGTGTGGGCGGTGGTGGTGATCGCCGGCACCGCCCTGGCCTCGGTGACCTTCTTTGCCACCTCCAACAGGGAGCCCCCCAGGCTTCACTGGGTAAGATCCCCGGTCTTTGGCTCCGAGAGGGGCTACCGCGGTCTCTTGGGTGACGGACAACCCGTCCTGGTCTCTGGGGCAATTGGCCAGTGACCGCTTTCCACCGTGACAGACCACATCCAAAGAGCTCCCTAATTAATCAGGTTCATTTTTCGATATCTGGTTTGTTTCCATTTTTTGGCTATCATGAATAGCGTTGCTGGGCGCAGTGGCACACAATTGTAATCTCAGTACCTGTGAGGCTGAGACAGGAGGATCGCAGGTTCAAGGCCAGCCTCAGCAACACAGCAAGACTCCCCGCAAGTTAGTGAGACCTTGTTTCCAAATAAAAATTAAAATCCGGCCGGGTGTGGTGGCGCACTCTTGTCATCCCCGCGCTTGGGAGGCAGAGACAGGAGGATCGCGCAGGTTCGAAGCCAGCCTCGCCGGCTTAAGAGACCCTGTTTCCAAATAAAAATATAAAAATGGGTCTGGGAGTGTAGCCCGGAGGCAGAAGGGTTTCCAGGAACCCCAGTACCACCAAAAAAAAAAGAAGAAAATTAAAATTAAAATCGGCCTGGAGGTGTAGCTTGGAGGTAGAAAGCCCCTGGGTTCCATCCCCAGCTCCGCAAGGCAAAGCACAGGCCGCTGCTCAGCACCGTGGTGTGGAAAGGGGCTGTCCATAAACGCGCCTCCTTTCTCTTGGGAACCTTCCGGGCAGCGCTTTGCTGGGTCAGATGTCTCTGTTGGTTGACCTCTGGGAGGAGCGCCGCCGAGCGCTGGAGAGGGAGCGCCTGCGTTCCCAGTGGCTACATTCCAGCCCCCGGAGGGGGAGTCTGGCCTGTGTGGGTGTATTTCCACATTCTTTCCGGCCTACAGCCCTCCAAGGAATTTTTAGGCAGTTTGTCCGGAGTCTTTTCCTTCAAACATTTACTTAAGATTTTCTATTAGTTTTTATACTTGTATTTTTTTTTTTTTTTTTTTAATATCGGGTCCCCTTCCCTCGGCAGCTCTTCGCTTTCCTGGGCTTCCTGACCAGCGCCCTGTGGATCAACGCGGCCGCCACGGAGGTGGTGAACATCCTGCGGTCCCTGGGCGTGGTGTTCCGGCTCAGCAACACCGTCCTGGGGCTCACGCTGCTGGCCTGGGGGAACAGCATCGGAGGTGACCGGGCTGGGGCGGCGCCTCCTCACCTCCCTGGCCAGACGCCTGGCCAGATGTGCGCATGCGCGGGAGGGGCTGTGCACCTGCGTGCGAGCAGACTTGCGCATGCGCACGGGACCAGGGGGGTGGGGGGGCGCTTAGCAGGTACACAGCGCCCACAGTTACCCGGCCAGCGAGCTGTAGAGACCTTGACTCTTCTCCAGACCCTGATGCCTGGACTCTGGGTGGCTCCGCAGCAACTCATCGAGCCCATTGTAGACAGCGGTGCTTAATGTATGCTTTTTTTTTTCTTTTTTGGTACTGGGGATGGAACCCAGGGGCATTCTACCTTGGAGCTACACCCCTGTCCCTATATTTTATTCTTTATTTTGAAACAGGGTCTCGCTGAGTTGCAAAGGGCCTCACTAGGTAGTCGCTGAGGCTGTCCGCGAACTCTGATTCTCCTGTCTCGGCCTCTCAAGTGCTGGGATGACAAGCGCGCGCCCCCACGCAGGGCTGTAATGTATCCATCTATACGCATATTCTTGTCTCGCTAGAGCAGCCAGGTCAGGTTGGCCGGGTGATGCACGGCATCAGAGCCTCTAGCCCAGAGGGCAAGAGGTCTAAAATCGCACCCTCCTCCTCCTCACCTCAAAGGGGCGCTGCGTGTGCCCGCAGCTGGACTCGGGCGACAGCCTGGTAGCAGCCCGGCGCACCTTACCTACCCCACACCTGCCCCTGGTGGGAAGGGGGGGGAGAACTGGAGAAGGCAGCTGTCGCGAGATGCCGTGGCCCCCGGGGAGGTTGTTGGTCGCCTGGCCGGGGTCGGGAGCCAGTGGGCACGGAGGGCCGGGGAAGCCGCCCACCGCTCAAGACCCCTCTCGCTTCCACACAGACGTCTTCTCGGACTTCACGCTGGCCCGCCAGGGCTACCCACGCATGGCCTTCTCCGCCTGCTTCGGCGGTATCATCTTCAGTATCCTTTGCAGGGTTGGCCTCGGCCTCGGCGCTGGGGGGTCCTACCTCCAAGAACACAGGTGCGCTCTGTCCCACCCTGGGGAGTGGTGCTCCAGGGAGCACCAGGGGCAGAGCACTGCCCGAGGAACCCGGAGCACCACCTAGATATCCATCGTCGTTATTAGTTTGTGTGTGTGTGGAACTGGGGATGGAACCCAGGGGCATTCCACCTCCGAGCTATACCCCCAGCCCTAATTTTATTTTTAGTTGGAAACAGGGTCTCCCCAAGTTGATGAGAGTCTCACTACTTGCTGAGGCTGTCCTCGAACCTATGAGCCTCCTGTCTCAGCCTCCCAAGTACTGGGATTACAAACGTGTGCCACCACACCCGGCTTTCCATTTTTTTTTTCCTTGTCCGGTGGTGCTGGGGATGGACCCTGGGGCCTTGTGCATGCTAGGCCAGTGCTCTAGCACTGAGCTACAGCCCAGCCTTAAGCACTTTGAAGCCCTGAGTTCTTGTTCTTGGCCAACAGTTGCTAAGTGACTGAGGCTGGCCTCCAAACTGTATTCCTCCTATCTCAGCCTCCCAGGTACCGCAGGTGTGCACCACTGCAAAATGTGCGCTCAACCCTGCCTTTTTGGAGGCGCAAACACTCAGATGGGGAGCTCCTAGGGGCGGTAGGCGCGATGAGGAAGCCAGGCTTGAGCCGAGCCCAGCAGGATTGCACCGCGGGGTTGGGCTGGGTTATGGCTCTGCTGTTCCCGAAGCTTCCTGAGCTTGGCTGCAGACATCCTGGTGGGCGTGGGGCTGGGCTGCCTACTCCAGATCGTCCGGAGCCACGCCACGGAGGTGAAGGTGAGCCGCCAGGAGCCTCTGCAAGGGCCTCATGGCGCTGTCTGCTCTTGTCCTCTCCCTGGGACACCGCTTACAACTTAGCACCTTACGCTTCCCTGGGAGGAGGACTGACTTGATAAGCCTGACTTGTAGAATATTTCAAAATAGTCTGCATCAGGGTTAAAACATGGCTTCCTTACAAGTGAACAGAGCAGTTGAGAAGTAGGTTGGAAGCCGGGCGTGCTGGGAGGCTGAAGTAGGTTGGGAGGAAGGGGCAGGAAACCCTGGCTCAGGTCTTGGTTTTCTTTCTTTCTTTCTTCCTTTCTCTTTCTTTCTTTCTTTCTTTCTTTCTTTCTTTCTTTCTTTTCTTTTCTTTCTTTCTTTCGTAATAGGGGATTGAACCCAGAGGTGTTCTACCTCTGAGCTACATCCCCAGTCCTATGTCTTTTTCTTTTCTTTTTTTGTGGTACTGGGGATGGAGCCCAGGGGCATTCTACCTCCAAGGTATACTCTCAGCCCTACTTTTTTTATTCTGTATTTTGAAACCGGGTCTCGCTGAGTTGCAAAGGGCCTCACTAAGTAGCTGAGGCTGTCCCTGAACCGTGATCTTCCTGTCTCAGCCTCCCAAATGCTGGGATTACAAGCGTGCACCACCACGCCCGGCTCCCGATTTTTATTCTTTATTGTGAAACAGGGTCTCACTAAGTTGCAAAGGGCCTCGCGAGTAGCTGAGGCTGGCCGCGAACCTGTGATCCTCCCGTCTCAGCCTCCCGAGTACTGGGATGACAAGCGTGTGCCGCCACGCCCGGCTGAAAACTTTGTATTTCCGAGGGGTAAACGGGCCAGTGGGACGGGAAGTTGGTAGGCAAGGCCCGCTGCTCCCGAGGCTGGAAGCTGCCGGGGACACGTCTGGGTGACGTCCAGGCTGGGGCCCCGCACCCCACAGGCAGGCCCACAGCTGCAGGCACAAGTCTCTCTCCCTCTCTCCACAGCTGGAGCCCGACGGACTGCTGGTGTGGGTGCTGGCCGGCGCCCTGGGACTCAGCCTCGTCTTCTCCCTGGTCTCGGTCCCCCTGCAGTGTTTCCAGCTCTGCAGGGCCTACGGCCTCTGCCTGCTGCTGTTTTACGCCATCTTCCTCCTGGTGGCCCTGCTCACCGAATTCGGAGTGATTCACCTGAACGGCGTGTGATGCGCGCTCCCTGGGGAGCTCCAAGGGGCTTCCTGCGCCCTCTCGAGGGAGCTGGACTGGTGCCTTCCGCGGGGCCCCCATGCGGTGGCTCTTGCGGCCGGAGTTCTGGCGTGTGCAGATCGGCTAAGCCCCCGGATGCTGACACCCGCAGCAGCCTCACTGCGGGGGCTTGGAGAACAGCAGAAGCAGCCAGGCTTCCTGGGATGACCCCGCAGCCTGCGGACCGGGGTCTGGGGTGAAAGGTCTGGCCATGCTGACGACCCCCAACAGCTGCCCAGTTCTGGCTCAGAGAACCAGGGCGGCTCTGACCCGAGGGCAGGCTCTATCCAGAGCTGTGCCGTCCCACAGACTTGTGCACCGTATGGAATTCAGGACTTCCCCGGTCACCGGGTTAATGAAGCCAAAAAATAGTGCCGTCAGTGGGAACTCCTGATGTTTGAACTTAGTGGCTGCCACGCTGGACGGTGGCGCTAGACTCTTCTACAATTCTGCACTCGGGACTCTGGGTCCCTTGCCGCAAGACGGGAGTCCTTGTGGCCAGAGGGAGCCAGGGCTGAGGCTAGCCTGCTCTGAGCCCCCGGGAAGGGCCCCCAGAAATCCCACCTTTTCAGCAGGAAAATTTTGTGTGCCTGGTCCCCATGAAAAGGGATTCGGCTGTCCTTTTTCCATATCTAAAATAAAAAAAGATTAACTATTTCCAGTATACAGAAGGTGGCACGCACAAGACCTCACACCTGCGGCAGGTGCCCATGCGCGGATGCGGGCGCTTTGGGAGATGGGGGAGGGACCAGCGATGGACAGACGGGGCCCCCTGCCCTTTCCCCTCCCCAGCAGACCCGAGGTCACGAGGCAGAGGCCACACTTACAAAGCAGAGGCTCTTTATGAATATGCCAGAAATCCAGAGACACGGCGGGTTTCTAGGTAACAAATCGACAATGTACAAAACCTCACATCGCGCGGTGTTGCTCCCGCGATCCGTACAAAATGATTGTCTGCGTGGTGTGGAATAAGGCTGGTGGGGAGGGCGCGCAGCGCATGCGCGTGGCTGTCCCCGCCGGGCTGGGCCGTGGCCAGCCGGCGGCGAGGGTCGCCTGGTCCCACTCGGCTGCGACGTGGGGGTGAGGGGGTGGCGCCTGAGCTACATGAAGGAGGGCCAATGGGACGGGACCACGGTGACCCTGGGGGACACGCGCCCTTAGTTCAGATGCCGTGGCCGGCACTGGCTTGGGTCTGGCCGGCGGGCACTATGGCCGTCCTGCTCCCGCCAGCGCCCCTCCCAACAGGGCCGAGGCCGCACTGCCTTGGGGCCGGCCCCCCACCCCGGTGTCCAGGCTCTCCTGAGTTAGCAGCTGGGGACACAGGAGAGTACTGGACAGAGGCCCCAAGCTTGGGTCAGACAGTCAGTCCAGCCTCCTTCGGAGGCTGCTCCTCACCCTGTATCCAAAACGCCCATTCCAATACGCAAAAGCTAAAAAAGGCACCCGGTTGTGCAAATAGTTCTTTCCCTGGAGAAGAGGGGAGTCTGGCCTGGGGCTCCTGTGGTGGCCCACCGCCCTCGGAGGAGGAGGAGGAGGAGGAGGAGGAGGAGGAGGAGGACTGTCGGCCTCACGGGGAATCAGTGGTTTTCCATGACTGCTCTCCCAAAGCACTGTGCTTTTAAAATGGGAATATTCGCTCCCCACCCTGCAGAGGCCGGAAACTGCCTGTGGCCACCAGGGAGAGGAGAGGGAATCAGCTACTTCGCCCCTGGGACCAGGCTCTGTCGCCCCTTCTGCTGGGGAAACGTCGGGGCTGCCCCGTCCCAAGTCTCAGGGAGCATGGAGGTGGATGGGGAGGCCGACTGGCCGGGGGATGCCGGGCTGGGTCTCTGCTCCCTGGACCGCGGGCATCCAAGCGCCCATCCTGCCGCGACCATCGCGAGAGTCCTTGATTACTTGGGTGGTCAAGCAGCCCCTGGACCTGCTGACTCGCAGTGAGAGGCAACCCAGCTGCAGACGCTGGCCGAGCTGGGGCCCTGTCCAGCCCGAGGCCAGTGAGGCAGCCGCCCCCACTCCAGCAGTGACACCTATTGCACACGCGCAGGCTCCGCCGCGGTCCTCAGCAGGGCCCTGCATCAACCACCCGCATCCTTCTGCTGGACGGGTGAATGGTGGGGAAATGGGGTTGAGCTGAGAAAGCCCGGTTCAGGAACCGGCTGTGGCCACCCGTGGGCCTCCTGCCGGCTTCCCTCTTACCACAGGAGGCCCAGATAGGAGGATTTGGGGTAACACAGGCTAAACCCAAGTGGCATCGGAGAGAAAGCTTAGGAGCCCAAGTTTGCCACCTGCATCCAGCAGCGGCTCGGATCTGTTCACCCCTCCGTCACAATCCCATGCGGTCCCCAGAGGGGCATCCGTTACGTAATCATCGACAGAGCCCGCCACCCTGGGGGTCGCGGGCCCATCTTTCAAAGTGGTTGTGTCCCTGAAGCCGGGCCCGAGTGACGGGGGCTGCAGGGAGTTAGTGCGGAGCTGCCGGGGGCGTGAGCCGGCGGGCAGCTTGTAGGAAGACGGGCATGGAGCTGGCCGAGCCCTGATTCTGCGGCCAGCCCCCGGAGATGGCAGAGTCTACTCAAGAAGTCTTGCTGTGAAGGGTTCTAGATCTTTCCACGGCGGCGGGGAGAGCCAGCCCGGCCTGATCCCCCAGACCCAGCGGACTTCAGAGTTGAGGAAGACGGGATGGGGGCGGCCACAGTCGAACCCCAGCTAGGCCTTTTCTTTCTCTATATAAATATGTGCATATATATGAATATGTGTATATATGCACACATATTATATTATTTTGATACATGGTAGTAAAATACTATTGTGTGATTGCATAGAGGAGATGGCTTCCGGGCTGGCTAGGTGACGGTCTGGGAGCGCTGGCGGCTGCCGGGGGGCTGCTGGGCGGTGGGGATGGTGACGTCGCGGCCGAGGTGCTCCTGCAGGGGTAGCTCCTGCTCCCGGGCGTGCTCCTCGTACCACTCCTGGGGCACAGAGCAGGCGGCATTGAGGGCTGGGGGCCGCCCTCCTTGAGAACCCTGCTTCCCCGGCCCCTGTGCATGCCGGTGGGTGGACTGCCCCCAGCTGGAGTTCCATCCTCAAACATTTGTGTACATGACTCACACACTCTCTCCCTACCTCTCTCTCTCTCTCTCTCTCTCTCTCTCTCTCTCTCTCTCTCTCTCTCGGCAATGGGGATTCAACCCAGTCATTCTATCTCGGAGTTATACCCCCAGCCCTTTTTATTTTTATTTTTATTTTTTGGTGGTACTGGGGGTGGAACCAGGGGCTTTTCTACCTTCAGGCTATACTCCCAGACCTATTTTATATTTTGTTTGAAAACAGGGTCTAAGTTGCTGAGAGCCTCACTAAGTAGCCGAGGCTGGCTTCGAACCTGTGCGATCCTCCTGTCTCAGCCTCCCAAGCGCTGGGATTACAAGCGTGGGCCACCACGCCCAGCCTGTTTATTATTTATTTTAAGAAAATTTTTTTGTGGTTCTGGGAATGGAACCCAGGGGCCTTCTACCTCTGAGCTACACCCCCTGCCTGATTTCTTATTCTCTATTTGGAAACAGTCTCACTGAGTTGCAAAGGGCCTAAGTAGCTGAGGCTGGCCGCGAGCCACGACCCTCCTGTCTCAGCCTCCCAAATGCTGGGATTACAAGTGTGTACCACCACACCTGGCTCTTTTTTTTTTAATTTTGAAACAGGGTCTCACAAAGTTGCTGAGGTCTTCAGCAAGCCGTTGAGGCTGGCCTCGAACCTGCGATCCTCCTGTCTCAGCTACCCAAGTACTGAGATTACAGATGGGCATCACCGTGCCGGGCTTGTGTGCAAAAAGGGATTCCCCTGTGTTCCCCCTTCTGAGCTTGGCAGGAAATATGTCCCTGTTTTATGCCCAGGAAAACCCAACGGATGGTCCACAAGGTCCCCAGCCTCCCGTCTCCCCTCCCAGGAGGCGCCTGGGTGCAGCCGGCTGGGCTCCCACCTGGATCTCCTCCTGGTACATCTTGAGGCTCAGATCACTCTTAGTCCTCGATCTCCGCCCCAGAAACACCAGGGAATTTTGCTGAAGAGGAGCAGAGGCTGCTGGGCTCGGGTGCAGACGGTGCGGGGCCCTGGTACCCGCTGGCGATCTGCGAGGTCGCCACCCAAGAGGGCCGGCAATATCTGAGGAGGGATGACCCCAGGGCACCCGCCGCCCCTTGCATGAGGCCCAGGGCCGCTCACCTGATACCGCTCCATCTGCGAGAGCGTCTCCAGCAGCCGGGTGATGTCGGACGAGGCCCCTCGCACCTCCCGGTAGAGCTCCAGGATGGCAAGCAGCTCTTCTTTGGACATCTCCTTCTCCAGGGTGATGCCGCTGTCAACTGCGGGGAGGGCCGAGGGTTGGAAGGAGCCCGGAGCCCGGGGCCACTCTCCCTGTGGCTCCGGGGGGTCCTAGGGTCACCCTCTCCACTTGCGGGGACATCAGGAGTGGAGCCCTAGCCGGCAGACCACAGGGGACAGAGGCCCTCAGGAGGGGTCTCCGAGCAAGCAGTGCTGGCCCCGGAGCCCATACCGCAGAGGTCTGGGAAGAAATATAAACAGGCGCACCCGTGTGGTGGCGCACGCTTGTAATCCCGGGACTTGGGAGGCTGAGAAAGGAGGATTGCGTGTTCGCGGCCAGCCTCGGCAACCTAGTGAAACCTTTTCTCAAAGAATAAAAAAATAAGGCTGGGAGTGTAGCTCAGAGGTGGAATGCCCCAGGGTCCAGTCCCTAGTACTGCAAAAAAAAAAAAAAAAAAAAGCCTGCACAGGTGTATGGGCGGTTTCAGGGAGAATTTGGAAAGAATGTGGAGCAGTGTGCGGGGCTATGAGCGGAACGAGCAGGCTGCCTGGAGGCCTGGGCAGCCATGCTGCGGGAGGGACGCCGGCCGCCGCTTCCGGCACCAGCTTTTACACCCCTGGAACCAAGAACCCGGTAGAACCAACGCGCTACTCGGAAAGATGGCAAAACCAATGCAAGACACGGCCTTGCCTCCCGACCCTTCCCCACAGGCCTCCTCTTTGTTGCTTCT
Source organism: Muscardinus avellanarius (assembly GCF_963383645.1). Classification (NCBI taxonomy): domain Eukaryota; kingdom Metazoa; phylum Chordata; class Mammalia; order Rodentia; family Gliridae; genus Muscardinus; species Muscardinus avellanarius. The sequence goes on along the minus strand of NC_137807.1, from coordinate 8,173,408 downwards.
CTGTTTAGTCTGGAAGAGTCAGAGGAAGACAAGGGAGAGGGAGAGGCTGCCCCACACCCGCCCCTCTGCACCTGACCCTCCTCAAACCACAACACGGATGTTTTTACTTTTTGTTTTTGCTTTTTTTGGTGGTACCAGGGATGGAACCCAGAGGCTTTCTACCTCCGGGCTATACTCCCAGACCTATTTATATTTTATTTGAAAACAGGGTCTCACTAAGTTGCTGAGAGCCTCACTCAGTAGCTGAGGCTGGCTTCGAACCCGTGCGATCCTCCTGTCTCAGCCTCCCAAGCGCGGGGATTACAAGCGTGCGCCACCACGCCCGGCTTCATTCTTTGTTTTGAAACAGGGTCTCACTGAGTTGCAAGGAGCTCGCAACTCGCTAAGCAGCTGAGGCTGGCCACGAACCATGATTGTCCGTGCTCAGCCTCCCGAATGCTGGGGTTACAAGCATGCGCCAAACGCGTGCGGCTCTGTTTTCACTTTAAAATGAGATCCAGAGCACGATCCTTTCTGTGATTAAATATTTGAAAAATCAATGCAAATAAGAGCTTTACAGACAAGCTGGACAGAGAAGAAGCTGACGCTCTAGAGACTGGAGGACTACCCAGCCTGCCAGGAAGTGATGGACCGACGGCCGGCGCCACACCCAGACAGACAGGCAGCCGGCTGCACACCCAACACCCAGGCAGACAGACAGCCGGCTCCACACCCAGGCAGACAGACAGACAGACAGCCAGCTCCACACCCAGGCAGATAGATAGACAGCTTCACACCCAGGCAGACAGACAGCCGCCTCCACACCCAGACAGAGAGACAGACAGCCGGCTGCATGCCCAATACCCAGGCAGGCAGACAGCCATCTCCACACCCAGACAGACAGTAGCTTCACACCCAGACAGACAGCAGCTTCACACCCAGACAGACAGACAGCAGCTTCACACCCGACACCCAGGCAGACAGACAGCGGAGGGCGGCGGCCGGGGTGCGCACGGACCTTCCGAGTCCTGGCTCTTGCGGCTATAGTTCATTCGGAAGACGAAGGCGTCCAGGATGAAGGCCACGATGATGGTCATTACCACCTGCGGGAGGACGGTCACTGCGCGGCCGCACTGCAGGGCCCGGGAGCCCGGCGGGCAGGGCACCGGCTGCCTACCATGGTCACGATGTAAAAGGTCATGAAGTACAGCCGGCTCCAGTGCGAGGTCTGCGAGGTGACGCCTTCCTGCGGGCGGGCATGGCCGGTGAGGGAGCGAGGCCCGGGCGGTGCCACCACCCTGCAGCACCTCGAGGACCGCCTCTCGGTGTGGGGGACAGAGACGGCTCGCTCCCCTGGGGTCAAAGATCCCTTCCTAGCCCGTGTGCGGCGCGTGCCTGTAATCCCACTCCTTGGGGGGCTGACACAAGAGCATCACGGGCTGGGGACCAGCCTCAGCAACCTGGCGAGACCTTCAGAAACCTGGTGAAACCCTATTTCCAAACAAAAGAAGGGCCTGGGGGTGTAGCTCGGAAGAATGCCCCTGGGTCCAATCTCGAGTACTGTAAAAAATAAAAAATAGCTGGGCGTGGTGGCGCACGCTTGCAATCCCAGCATTTGGGAGGCTGAGACAGGAGGATCATGGTTCACAGACAGCCTCAGCTACTTAGTGAGGCCCTCTGCAACTCAGTGAGACCCTGTTTTAAAATAAAGAAGAAGCTGGGCATGGTGGCGCATGCATGTAATCCCTGCGCTTGGGAGACTGAGACAGGAGGATCACACAGGTTCGAAGCCAGCCTCAGCTACTTAGTGAGACCCTGTTTCCAAATTAAATATAAAATAGGTCTGGGAGTATAGCCCAGAGGTAGAAAGCCCCTGGGTTCCACTCCCAGTACCACAATAAAATAAAATAAAGAATAAAAAAGTAGAGATGGGAGTGTAGCTCTGAGGTAGAATATTCCTGGGTTGCATCCCCACTGCTGCAAAAATAAATAAATAAATATTAAAAAAAAATTTTTTTAAGGGCCAGGGTCATAGCTCAGAGGTAGAATGCCCCAGGTTCAATCCCTAGTACCAAAAAAAAAAAAAAAAAAAAAAAAAAAAAAAAAAAAAAAAAATCCAAAAGGAAGGTGGGCAGATCCCGACTAGTCCACCTGAACTTTATTCCGAGTAGAAATGCGAACTCAGGAGAATGTAAGAAGCCACAACAAAAATACCCTTTCCCTGCTGTTTTTCTGTTTTAGAGACAGGGTGTCACTGAGTCGCCCGGGCGGCTAGATCTCAAGCCATCCTCCCGCCGCAGCCTCCGCGGGGCTGAGACCACAGGCGGGTGCCACCTTGCCTGAGGCGGGGCACCGTTTCTTGGCTGAACAGTCGCTCCCGGGCAGCGGGAGAGGGTCAGACTCGGGCTGCTCGGGGAGGCAGAAGGGCAGGTGAGCGCAGCCGGTGCTGATACCATGGACCCCGGAGCCAGCCCTGAGAGCTCCGGGAGAGGGCGGCCGGCGCGTGGGGAGCCCCCAGGAGCCAACCGAGGTCCTTACCATGATGATGTACCAGTTGTTGACCACAGTGAGCTCGAACAAGGTCACTGCGGAGAGAAGGGGACAGAAGGGTCCGGATCGGAGCTGGCCCTGCGAGGCAGTTCCCAGGGCCTCTCTCCACCACCCCTGGGCGCATGCGCTAAGTCGAAGGTGGGGAAGGTGCCACCTGCCCCTCAGGGATTCCCATCAAGGTGCCTGTCCTCCAGGGGCGCCCTCTGAGTTGGCCGTCCAGCCCGGAGAGCGGTGGGCGCGGGGATTAGAGGGAGATCTGCGCTGACTGTCCTGAGGGCACCCCCACTCCTCTTTTTCTTTTTTGTAGTACTTAAGATGGACCCCAGGGGCATTCGACCTCTGAGCTACACCCCCAGCCCTATTTTCTTAGTCTTTCTTTTGAAACCGGGTCTCACTGAGTTGCAGAGGGCCTCACTAAGTAGCTGAGGCTGTCCGCGAACCGCGATCCTCCAGTCTCAGCCTCCCGAATGCTGGGATCACAAGCGTGCGCCACCACGCAGGGCCCCCTCTTCCTCTTGAGTGCCTGCCTGACAGGGCCATTTCCCCCCAGCCCCACCCTGGCTTATCCACAGAAGTAGGGGGCCCAGCAGGGTCGTGGGAGGCCGAAGGTGTAGGGGCAACGCATGGGCTGGCACCGTGACCGGCGGGGGCAGCCTCGCGCGGGCCACACCCTCCGCCTAAGGCCTAGGGTTCTTTGCCCTGATGCTGGAAAACTATCAGTAAAGGACTAAGGTCTGGTGGCCAAGGGAACTGGCCCGGACTCCACACTCCAGCGGGACCCGAGGAGACCCCAGAGCAGGACGGCCACGCGGCTGCCTGCGCCACGTCTGGGAGGCACCGGCGGGGCCAGGACCGTCCCCGCCGCGGGTCTGCGCTCACCGAAGCTGTTGAGGATGTTGTCGAAGTTGTTTAGGTAGTAGTAGCCCCCCTCCGTGACGGTCCTGTTGCCCACCGTGTGATTGAGCAGGCGGTAGGCGTCGGCCACTGTGCTGGTGCTGGCCGGGGGACAAGAGTCACGAGACCATCGCTCGCCTCCACGGAGGACGGCTCGCGCGAGCCAAGGCCCGCCATGGAGCCCCCCGCAGGCCCTGGCAGCGCCTCCCTCCTGCTCCCATCTGCCCTGGCAGGGCGTCTCTGCGGCGGGGCTCCCCTCTCTCTCTTCCCACCAGGGAAGGAAGGGGAGGCCGTGCTGCCGTGCACGTCCCCAGCCTGGGGGCTCCTCGCGCTCGCCCCGGGGAGGAAAATCTCCACGGCTTCTCCACAGCGTCATTCCCTTTATAGAGCTGGGGGTTAAACTCAGGAGCTTTTTCGGCTCTGAGCAACACCTCCGGCCCTATTTTAATTTTACATTTATTTATTTATTTATTTATTTATTTATTTATTTATTTAGTGGTGCTGGGGTTCCTGGAAGCCCTTCTACCTCTGGGCTACACTCCCAGACCTATTTTTACATTTTTATTTGGAAACAGGGTCTCCTAAGCCAGCGTGTGTGGCTGGCTTTGAACCTGCGCCATCCTCCTGTCTCCACCTCCGCCATCCTCCTGTCTCCGCCTCCCAAGCACGGGGATTACAAGCGTGCCCACCAAGCCCGGCCTCGCCCCCTTTTAAGGAGCCCTGGCTAGCCCTTCTCTTGCCCGTCCTTCCTGATGTTCTGTTAAAACCAAGGCCAGCGGCCTGGCGTGGTGGCGCACGCTTGTAATCCCTGTGCTTGGGAGGCGGAGACAGGAGGATCCTGCAGTTTCAAAGCCAGCCTTGCTGGCCTAAGAGACGCTGTTTCCAAATAAAAAATATAAAAATAGGTCTGGGAGTGTAGCCTGGAGGTAGAAGAAGGGTTCCATCCCCAGTACCACCAAAAACAAAAACAAAAACAAAAAAGCATGGCCAGCGCTTCTAAGAGTCTAGAGCTTAGGCCGCCTGGTAGCCTGCTCGGGAGGCAGAGCCCTAACCCCCTGCCAGCCTCCGTCTGGAGGAGGCTCCTGGGCATTTTGCACGGACTCTGCAAAAAAGAAAAAAGCCTGTGAGCCATCATCATGGGCTCGCGCAGCTGCCGCTCCCTGCGGCCACCAGCGCCAACTATTACGTCATCAGCGCCGGAGGCCGCAGCGACCCAACTGTACTTGGGAGGCTGAGATAGGAGGATGGCAGGTTCGAGGGCAGCCTCAGCAAGGAGACTCCCATCAACCTAGGAAGACCCTGTTTCCAAATAAAAATAAAATAGGGCTGGGAATGTAGCTCGGAGGTATCTGGGTTCAATTCCCAGTGCCACAAAAAAGAAAAAAAAAGGGGAGAGCGTTCAGGGGCCAGGCTCCCGCTCTCTCCCTGCGCCCCATGACCTTCTGTCCTGTGTCCTGTCCAATCCTAACAGGCAGATCTTAGGAGACCTGGGTCCCAACAGAAGTGGGAAGAAGGCCTGGACCCTGGCCGGCCACTCTGTTCTGAGCAGGGGGCGCTGACGGGAGCGCGGCTCCCGGGGAAACTGGCTCAGACACCGCTGGCCCGAGAAGTCCCCGCTCAGGCCCGCACTGGGCTCCCTGGGTGCCCGAGGCCCCGAGCGCCGAGCCGACCGGGGGCCCTGCAGGTGCTGTGGCTTCGAGAGGCATGTCCCCGGGATCCCAAGGCCGAGGCGGTCCCAACTCAGGCTCAGGACCCCGGAGGGCGGGCTGTCGGGTGCCCCCCCAATCTACTCACTTGCAACAGTTGGGGTACAGGAGTCCGCAGAAGAATTCCATGCCCACGATGGCAAAGGAGTAGTAGAAGATGAGCAGGGTGAGACCCAGGCTGCGGAGGAGGCGGAGGCCGCTGAGTCGGGCCAGGCAGGGGGCCAGGCTCCGGAGGAGGGCCCTCTGACTGACCGCGGCCAGACACGCCCTAGCCAGGCGCCCCAGGGAAAGGGCCTGCAGGGGAGGGGCCTCGTGGCTCCCCAGTGGGGTAAAAATGGCTCGGTTCTGGATTCTAGAACAGACGCCCCATTACCAGACTCACAGGCCTCGCAGCCCAGCCCGGTGGGCCCAGGGGCGGGCAGTACCTGGCCATGCGCGGTAGCAGCTCGAACATGGTGTCCAGCACGTTCCGGTAGCGCTTTTTGAGTTTAAACAACCTGGGTGACAGAGGGCAGCCGGTCACACAGTGCAGGGGCCCGGGCTGAGCCCCCCTTCAGAGCGTGCAGGAGCCCGGCCTCCCAGCCCTCCACGCGGGGAAGGTGGCTGAGCCTGCTGCCCTCTGACTTGGGCAGCAGGCAGGGATGTGGTGACCCCAGGACATTGGGACTGGATGGGACGCTCCCTGAGTTATGCCCTGTCCCTTGGAGCCTCTTATATAATGAGGAGGTGGTGGCCAGGGTCCACCACAGTTAGCAAATGACCCGGGCAGCTCGGAGAGTGGCCAGGCCTTGCTATGGACGATTCAACAAGACCAGGAGGGAACTGAGGTTCCCAGAGGAGCTCGTGCAAATGGGGGGCGGGGTGAGAAGAGGGGTATGCAGGCTCTTCCCCAGGTGGCCTCCTGGGGAGGAGTGGACGGGCGGTGGACATGGGTCAAGCTGCAGTAGGAAATTCAGGGAGACCCTGGGGCCCCTGGGAAAGCAGGAGACGCCCACGGGGGGCTGCCATCTATCAGAGGCCGCGCGGGTGCCGAGGTGCTGCTCTGAGCTCTGGAGGTTGGCAGCCCCCGGGGCCCTGTCTCGGCCAAGCTGCCACGTGCAGCCCGAGACCCCAGTGCCCGCGCCCCGCTGTGAGGCCCGCTGCCTCTGCGCGCGTGACGTCCGTGACTGCAGCGGGGCCACCAGCCCCGGGGGCTCCCACCTCCCACCCTCCCCGTCCCCAGCCCTAGCCGGTCACCTCAGCAGCTGCAGGGGGCGCAGGACCACGATGAAATAGAAGGGCTCCATGTTGAGGGCCAGAGCCAGCAGGCCCAGGAAGGCGAACGCCGTGACGGAGAAGTCGAACCTGGCCGGGGAGAAGCCGCGGGCTGGTCAGCGACCCCGGGGCTCCATCCCCCTCGCCCAGCCCGGCTCCCAGCCAGACTCCTAGGAGGCCAGGCCGCGGCCACAGCCAGGCCTGGTCACGGTGCGGGCCTTGATGCTCCGAGCCCACAAATGCTTGAGGATCTGCAAGGAGGGTCAGTGCCAGAGGCCTGGGATTGCTGCGCCCAGACATCAGCGACGCTGGGGCCCGCCTGACCCCAGGAGCTGAGGGAGGAGGGTGGGGACTTCCGGTGAGAGTCCCACCAGAAGAGGACAGAGGCCCTTGTCTACAGATGTGTAAGGCACGCTCTCTCTTTTCTTCTCTCCTTCCTTCCTTCCTTTCTGCGGAGCTGCAGATGGAACCCAGGGCATATGCTACGTTGTTGCTTTCCCACTGAGCTACACCCCCGACCCATTTTTCATCTTTTCTTGAGATGGGGGGGGTCATCACTGAGCTGCCAGGCTGGCCTCGAGCTCCCTGGGCCCAAGCGATCCTCCTGCCTCAACCTCCCCAGGAGCCGGGGCTACAGGTACACGCCGCTGCACCCGGCTTCTTCCTCTTCTGCTCATGAATTGCTGTGACTCTCGTGACCCTGAATCTTGTGATCATAGCTGGATTTCACAGCTGAGTTAACTTTATTTATTTATTTATTTATTTATTTATTTATTTATTTATTTATGTGTGTGGTGTTGGGGGTTGAACCTGGGGCATTCTACCTCTGAGCTACACCCCCAGCCCAATTTTTTATCCTTTATTTTGAAACAGGGTCTCACTACGTTGCAAAGAGCCTCACTAAGTAGCTGAGGCTGGCTGTGAACTGCAATCCTCTTGTCTCAGCCTCCCCAAGTACTGGGATTACAAGTGTGCGCCACCACACCCAGCTAGGAGAGTTTATTTATTTATTTATTTATTGCGGGTCTGGGGATGGAACCCAGGGGCATTTGACCTCTGAGCTACACCCCCTGCCCTATTTTTTCTTCTTTATTTTGAAACAGGGTCTCACTGAGTTGCAGAGGGCCTCACTAAGTAGCTGGGGCTGGCTGCGAACCACGATCCTCCTGTCTCAGCCTCCCAAGTGCAGGGATGACAAGCGTGTGCCACCATGGCTTGCTTGAGAGTTAACTTTAAAGAGAGGTAACTGAAGTCGGGCGTGGTGACGCACGCTTGTAATCCCAGCATTCGGGAGGCTGAGACCTGGAGGATCACAGTTCGCGGACAGCCTCAGCTACTCAGTGAGGCCCTCCGCAACTCAGGGAGACCCGGTTTCAAAATAAAGAATAAAAAGTAGGGCAGGGGGTATAGCTCGGAGGTCAAAAGCCCCTGGGTTCCATCCCCAGACCTGCAAAAAAAAAAAAAAAAAAAGAGAGAGAGGTAACTGAAACCCCGTGGACAGGGTGACGGGCCACGTGGTCTCCGCGTCACCAAGAAGGGGGGCTTCTCTGTGGGTGTTGAGGTCTTGGTGACTCTGGAGGAGCCACCGGCCTAAGGGACCTGGGCCTATTTCCAGAAAGACAAGCATGGCGGCCCAGGGCTGCGGACAGGAACCCGACCCCGGGGAGTTCCTGAGCCATGGCACAACTGCCTCGGGAGAAGGACTTGTCCTCCGGCCTTCCAGTCGCATCTCCAGAAGGGCGCGGATGTCAGGCGTGTGCAGGGAGAGGACCCACGGCTGGCGGGAGCGTCTCAGCCCAGGGGCAGGACACGGTGTCCACTTACAGGTTCCATCCAGAGGAAAGGTATTCCACGGGCCCCAGGCCGGCCACCTTTAGGAACAGCTCCACCCCGTAGACTGTGGACAGGCGAAGGGGGAGGAGGTCAGCGGCGCGCCCGGCCCCTCTCCAGCCCGAAGGGGCTCAGGCTCCTCTCTGCACCCAGGGCAAGGGCCTGGACCACGCGGGTGGAGGCCCATGAGGCACCTTGCTTAACAAGAGGCGCGCCCCACCCCTCCTTGTGCATGCACGTATGATCAGACTGAATTTCTGTTCCTTCTGTGTGTGTGTGTCTGTCTGTGTATGTGTGTTGCTGGAGTGTTCTACCTCTGAACTATACCGCCAGTCCTACTTTATTTCTTATTTGGCTTCTATTTTTTTTTTCATGGTACTGAGGGTGGAACCCAGGAGCTTTTCTATCTCCGAACTATACTCCCAGACCTATTTTATTTATTTATTTATTTATTTATTTATTTATTTATTTTTGGTGGTACTGGGGGTGGAACCCAGAGGCTTTCTACCTCCAGGCTATACTCCCAGACCTATTTATATTTTATTTGGAAACAGGGTCTTACTGCATTGCTGAGAGCCTCACTAAGTAGCTGAGGCTGGCTTCGAACCCATGCGATCCTCCTGTCTCAGCCTCCCAAGCGCAGGGATTACAAGCGTGCGCCACCACACCTGGCCAGACCTATTTTATATTTTATTTCGAAACAGGGTCTCACTGCATTGCTGAAAGCCTCACTAAGTAGCCGAGGCTGGCTTCGAACCTGCGCAATCCTCCTGTCTCAGCCTCCCAAGTGTGAGGATTACAAATATGCGCCACCACGCCCGGCCTATTATTTCTTATTTGGAAACAAGGTCCCGCTAAATTGCAGGCGGCCTTACTTAGCTGCGGAGGCTGGCTTTGGAACTTTCTGCGATCCTCCCGTCTCAGCCTCCCAAATACCGGGATTACAGGCGTGAGCCACCCTGCCTGGTCCTTCTCTTTAAGGCTCCCAGAACCTCAGAGATGCTAAAGGCAATGAAATTTTCCCAGCCTGTGTTTAGAAGCCGTGGCTGAGCCACACCGGACACTTACTGGTAAGAAAGACGACGTAGCTCCAGGGCACGTGTTTGGAGAAGAAGTTCCCGCCTGCAGGAGAGAAGGCTTATCCTGGGGCTGAGCAGGTGCACCTGCCTCCCGCAGGGCGCGACCCGGGCCCTGCCGCCGCGCTCACCTTTCAGCATGAAGGTCTCCACAAGGATCCACACCCCGTTCACCGCCACCACCAAGTCTGAAATGGGCCACAACAAAGATAGGACAGGGAGTCATGGCCACCCCCTGGTTGATTTGTGGGAGGCTCTGGGGCAGGCAGACAAGGGGCTGCTCCATACACCATCGGACAGGGAATAGCTTTTTGCTTTCTGCTCTTATTGTGGGGCCGAAACAGCAAGGAATATCTCAAAAAACACTTTTTTAAAATGGTACTGGGGATTATTATTTTTTTTTTTTGTATTGGGGTTGGAACCCAGGGGCTTTTCTGCCTCCAGGCTATACTACCAGACCTATTTTATATTTTAATTTGAAACAGGGTCTCACTGCATTGCAAATGGCCTAAGTAGCTGAGAATGGCTGCTAACCCCCATCCTCCTGTCTCAGCTTCCCAAATGCTGCTAGCTACTTATTGAGGCCCTCTGCAACTTAGTGAGACCCTGTTTCAAAATAAAGAATAAAAAATAGAGCAGGGGGTGTAGCTTGGAGGTCAAATACTCCTGGGTTCCATCCCCAGACCCCTCTCCCCCCAAAAAATGACTGCAGGAACCACTTAGCAAAACTGTAAAGACATTGAAAATTTCCCCAGTAGAGCCAGGCGTGGTGGCGCACCCTCGTAATCCCCGCGCTTGGGAGGCTGAGACAGGAGGATCGCACGGGTTCGAAGCCAGCCTCAGCTACTTAGTGAGGCTCTCGGCAACTTAGTGAGACCTTGTTTCCAAATAAAATATAAAAAAGGTCTGGGAGTGTAGCTCAGAAGTAGAAAGCCTCTGGGTTCCACCCCCCAGTACCACCAAAAAAAAAAAAAAAAAAAGAAAGAAAATTTCCCCAGTAACCCCATTGCCTGGATCCAGTCCAATGGTGTCCTTGCAAAAATACAAAGAGATGTATCCTGGAAGCTATTCATAGCAGCGCTGACGAAATGATTGCCAGTGACCATCAATGACTAGTTGTATAGACCGATACGTTCATAAAACAGCGTCCTATCAATCATAAGAATGAGGGCCAGCTCTCCCCACGACTAGGATGTAACCATGAGACCGCATGCTGTCAATCACGAGAAAGAAATAAGATACATCTCTATGTTACTAAGCAGTCGGCTCCAGAACATATTGTTAACTGGGGAAAAAAAAGTTTGCAAAGTAGGCTATTATTTATTTCAAACAGGGAGATATGCATCTATACTGTCTCTCTCTTTTATGGTTTTTGAAAAATGGAAAGATAGCCGGGTGTGGTGGGCACGCTTGTCATCCCCGCACTTGGGAGGCGGAGACAGGAGGATCGCGCAGGTTCGAAGCCAGCCGCGCGCGCTGGCTTAGGAGACCCTGTTTCCAAAAAAAAAAAAAAAAAAGTATAAAAATAGGTCTGGGAGTGTAGCCCGGGGGTAGAAGGGTTTCCAGGAACCCCAGTACCACCAAAAAATAAATAAATAAATAAATAAATAAATAAATTTCCTTGAGTAGATTTTGTTTTGTAGCTCTGATAGAGAATCATACAGTCAACAAAATTGTGAGACAAAATTAAAGAAGCAATCTCTAAAATTAATCAAGGAGAAAGGAAACATAAATGTGTATCCAGTTGGTGCCGTGCCCAGGTGGAAAGAACCATTCGGGGTGACCTGTAACCCAGCCGTCCGACTGTGCGTCCCTGGGTTCCTAGTAATTATGTGTTGGAATTTTGCGGGGATGGATCTTCTGATATTGTAAAGCAGTTGAGTAATTGAGCTAGTGTTGCTAGGAACCTGGATCTTAAGACTGGGCAGCCGGGCGTGGTGGCGCACGCTTGTCATCCCCGCGCTTGGGAGGCGGAGACAGGAGGATCGCATGGGTTCGAAGCCAGCCTCGGCTACTTAGTGAGGCTCTCAGCAACTTAGTGAGACCTGTTTCCAAATAAAGTATAAAATAGGTCTGGGAGTGTAGCCCGGAGGTAGAAAGCCCCTGGGTTCCACCCTCAGTACCACAAAAAAAAAAAAAAAAAAAAAGACTGGGCATCTACATACATCACCTTGATGTGATGGGGTTAGGCTGGAATCCTCTAATCCTGAATTTGAGGTATCAGGACGAACACAGAATTTGGTTGGGATTTTTGTTGTTTTTTATTTTTTATTTTTGGTACTGGGGCTTGAACCCAGGTGCATTCTACCTCCGAGCCACACCCATAGCCCTGTTTTATTCGTTTTACTTTGAAACTGGGTCTTGCTAAGTTGTTGAGAGTCTCACTAGATTTCTGAGACTGGCCTCAAACCTGTGATCCTTTTGTCTCAGCCTCCTACAAGTATGCACCACCATGCCCGGCTAGAGTTATCTTTGAAAATGTTGCACACAGCTCTTCCCTTCCTCCCTTCTTCCCTCCATCCCTTCCTTCCTTCCTTCCCTCCCTCCTCCTCCTTCTTTCTCTCTCCCTCCCTCCCTCCATCTCCCTCTCCCTCTCCCTCTCACTTTGGTGCTGGGACTGAATCCAGGGTCTTATACATGTTAAGTATGTGTTCCACCATCAAACCATATTCCCAGCCCCATGCTCGCTCCTCCCTTCCTCCCTCCCTTCCTCCCTCCTTTCCTTCCTCCCTTCCTCCCTCCTTTCCTTCCTTCCTTCCTTCCTCCCTCCCTCCCTCCCTCCTTTCCTTCCTCCCTCCCTCCCTCCCTTCTTCCCTCCTTTCCTTCCTTCCTTCCTCCCTCCCTTCCTCCCTCCTTTCCTTCCTTCCTTCCTCCCTCCCTTCCTCCCTCCTTTCCTTTCCTTCCTTCCTTCCTCCCTCCCTTCCTCCCTCCCTCCCTTCCCTTCTTTTGTACTGGATATTGAACCCAGGTACTTTCTACCTCTAAGCGACACCCCTAACCCTACTCGGTTCTCATTTTGAAGCTGCCTTGCTAAGTTGCAGTGCCCCCGCCTCAGCCTCCCTCCCAAGTACTGGGTTCCAGGCGTGCGCCGCCACGCCCGCCACGCTTGTCTCTTTCTGTAATAAAGTAAAAAAACATGACTGGAGGACAAATCTCTTCATCCTTCGCCCTCTAGGACAGCAAAGGGCTCAGGAGGAGAGGGGCCTCGAGATGAGACGTTTCACACTTACACATGAAATACTGGAAAGCCTTGGACTTCACAAGGATATTAATTCCTATTTGGAAAGAAGAAATGTTAAAATTAGAATTTTCATATGCAAGAGCACATTACCCGACCACATGTTGTTTGGGTTTTTTTTTTTTTTTTTGCAATACTGGGGATGGAATCCAGAGCATTCTACCCCCAACCTACACCCCCAGCCCTGCTTCTTTATTCTTTATTTGAAACAGGGTCTCACTGAGTTGCGGAGGGCCTCACTAAGTAGCTGAGGCTGGCCGTGAACCCGGATCCTCCTGTCTCAGCCTCCCGAATGCTGGGATGACGAGCCTGCGCCACCACGTGTGATTTGCAGTCTCAATGCTATTGGATTTGTGTGTGTGTGTGTGTGTGTGTTTGGTCCTGGTGATTGAACCCATGAGTAGTCTACCTCTGAGGTACACCCCTAGCCCTTTTTATTTTTTTATCTGGAAACGGTCTAAGTTGCCGAGGCTGGCCCCGAACCTGCGACCTCCTGTCTCAGCCTCCTTGACCTTACCTTTGAAGATGAGGAAGGCGGTCCTGGGAAGGTCATCAAACCAGTGCTCCCTGTTTTTCTTTGCCTACAGGGCGACAGGGCCGTGGGAGGCCGTCAGGGCCAGGACGCTGGCCTCCCCTCCCCAGCTGGCTAACTCCGTGCCAATGTGGTGTACCACATGTATGCCCTATATTCAGAGTCCTGTATCACTGCAGGTGGGGGTTACTTTGGTGTGAGTGTGTGTACGTGTGTGTGTTACTGGGGATTGAGCCCAGGGGGCTTCTACCTCTGAGCTATATCCCCCAGCCCATTTTTTAGTTTTATTTGGAAACAGGGTCTCGCTAGGTTGATGAGAGTCTCACTACTTGCCGAGGCTGGCCTCGAACCTACGATCCTCTGTCCCAGCCTCCCAAGTACTGGGATTACAGGCCTGCGCCACCACGCCCGGCCCAGGTGGGGGTTCCCGTCACGGGTGTCACAGGTGAGTCTTGCCTGACGTCCCAGTGACTCTCGGGGTCTGAGAGTTGGTGCCCCTAACCACGCGCTACGTCGCCAGGTCAGCCCGGGGCTCTGCTCTCAGGGTGCCTGGGCCGAGCCGAGAGCCCAGGGGCCTTTGGGTGCTTCCTCCCCATCGCCCTGCCGGGGAGCCGCCTCACAGAGCACTCGCCTTCCACTTCAGGGCAGCAATTTCATAGATGTCATAGAAGTCCTTCAGGCTGTCACGGCAAAACGACAAGGTGGAAAAGTCAGAGTGGCCCCGCGGGGCTCCGGCTCGGGGGTCCCCACCTGCAGGATTCTGAGCGCCTGTCACCAGGGCCTAGGGCGACTCAGGGCTCGCTGACTGTCGTGGCTTCAATGCCTGGGCGCCAGCAAGGCCACAAGCTGCCCCCTCGGCGGCAGGCCTACGCTTTCCTGCCTCAACCGTCTGGAAGACGAGCACCGCCCGGTGGACCTCGGGGTCAGTCCCTCGCTGCTGTGCTGGGGATGGACGATCCCCGATCCGTCCACCTGCTTCCCTGCGGCCACCCCACCCGCCCCGGGGCTCCAGGCTGGGCAGCTGGGCCGGCGCCTGTCGCCCTTTTTCTTTCCTTTCTGAGGTACTGGCCGTCGAACCCAGGGGCATTCTACTTCCGAGCTACACCCACAGCCCTTTTTAAATTTTTTTACATTTATTTATTTATTTTTTATTTATTTATTTATTTATTTGTACTAGGGATTGAACCCAGGGGGCATTCTACCACCAAGCTATATCCCCAGCCCCATTATAATTTTTTTTATTTTTATTTAAATTTTTTTTTTATATTTTTGTGGTACTGGGGATGGAACCCAGGGGCATTCTATCTCCGAGCTGCACCTCCAGCCCTATTTTTTATTCTTTATTTTGAACCAGGGTCTCACTGAATTGCGAAGGGCCTAAGTAGCTGAGGCTGTCCTCGAACCGCGATCCTCTGGTCTCAACCTCCCGAATGCTGGGATTACAAGCGCGCGCCACCACGCCTGGTTCTTGTTCTTTATTTTGAAACAGGGTCTCTAAGTTGCAGAGGGCCTCACTAAATAGCTGAGGCTGGCCGCGAACCCTGATCCTCAGCCTCCCAAATTCTGGGATTACAAGTGTGCGCCACCACGCCCGGCTTATTTTTGTTTTGAAACAGGGTCTTGTTAGGTTGGGAGAGTCTTGCTAAGTTGCTGAGGCTGGCCTCAAACCTGTGATCCTCCTGTCTCAGCCTCCCAAGTTCCGGGATTACTTCCTGCAGCCCAGCTGCCCAGCCCTGTCCTTACCTGAGCAGAGGCGTGTTGCTCTGATTCAGGGCCTTGAAAGCGAGAAAGCGCTCCCGGGCATTCATCCGGGGCTTGTAGAAGCGCATCAGGCCTTCAAACTGTCTGTAGGAGATGCCAGCGGGCCTCTGGGGGAAGAGGGGTACAGAAAGTAGGAAAATCCAGATCAGATCATGCCCAGCATGAGACCCCAGGGCGCTGCTCACTCTCCCACCCGCGGGACTCCTCATCCCAAGTCCCTGCCTCCCGAGGGGCTGCTTGGGCAGAGACGGAAGGCCGACCCGGCGCCCGGGGGCGCAGCCCCTACCCGCTGGCTGACGAGCAGGCGGTAGGCATGCTGGATGGCGGTTCGCTTATGCAACAGCAGAGACTTGAACTTGCGTTTCTCGATGTCGTTGAAGGTGTCGAACACCACGGCCAGGAGCTGTGAGGGACAAGCACGGCCCTGGCAGCCCTCGCGGGGTCGGCCGCTGCTGTGGGACCCCGCCATCCCCGGGGCTCTGCTTCCCGCCAGCCACTGCGCGGCCCGGCTGGGCGGGCACAGGGCAGCGGGCGCACCCGGGTTCCCAGTGGGCAGAGGCCGAGTGCCCTCCTGACCCGGGGCTGGAAGGGACACCCCTGCGCCCGGGGCGGGGTCCCACAGCTTCGTGGGTGGCCCCAGACACCAGGGGAGCGAGGGGCCTGCACCCCAGGAAGTAACAGTCTGGGTTGCCTGGCACGACGCCGGTTATACATGATGTCATTTGTGCTATCAGACAACACGGTATTAGGGATGGAACCCAGGGGCATTCTACCTCTGAGCTACACCCAGCCCTATATTGTTCTTTCTTTCTTCTTTCCTTTCTTTCTTTCTTCCTTTCTTTCCTTCTTTCTTTCTTCCCCCAGCCCAATTGCGCAATTTCTCTCTCTCTCTCTCTCTCTCTCTCTCTCTCTCTCTCTCTCTCTCTCTCTCTTCGAGGGTCTGGGGATGGAACCCAGGGGCCTTTGACCTCCGAGCTACATCCCTGCCCTATTTCTTTTATTATTTTATTTATTTATTTATTTATTTATTTATTTATTTATTTATTTATTTGTGGTACTGGGGTTCCTGGAAACCCTTCCTCCTCTGGGCTATACTCCCAGACCTATTTTATATTTTTATTTGGAAACAGGGTCTCTTAGGCCAGTGAGGCTGGCTTCAAACCTGTCTCCGCCTCCCAAGCGTGGGGATTATGGGGATTACAAGCCTGCGCCACCACACCCGGCTATTCTTTTATTTTGAAACAGGGTCTCACTAAGTTGCGAAGCCTCACTAAGCAGCTGAGCTGGCTGCAAACCTACGATCCTCCTGTCTCAGCCTCCCAAGTCCTGGGATTCGAGGCGTGTGCCATCACACCAGCTCAGAAACCTATTCAGGGGAACTCTATCGTCCTCCCACCCCTTCCAATTGGTCCTCCACCTTTTCTGCTTAGATCAAAGGTGAGAAAATTTTTTCTTTTGTCTTTTTGGTACTGGGAATTGAACCTAGAGGCATTCTACCTCTGAGTTATACCCCAACCCTATTTTATTTAACTTTTTATTTTTATTTAATTAATTTATTTATTTATTGGTGATACTGGGCTTCCTGGAAGCCCTTCTACCTCCGAGCTATGCTCCCAGACCTATTTTTATACTTTTTTATTTGGAAACAGGGTCTCTGAAGCCAGCGCAGCTGGCTTCGAACCTGCGCGATCTTCCTGTCTCTGCCTCCCAAGCGCGGGGATTACAAGCGTGCGCCGCCACGCCGGGCTTAACTTTTTATTTTTAAACAGAGTCTCACTAAGTTGCTGGGGCTGGCCTTGAACTCCGATCCTCTTGTCTCAGCCTCCCAAGTATTGGTATCATAGGCACGTGCTATCCTGCCCGGCTTAGTACTTTTATTTTGAGACAGGGTCGTGCTACGTCGCCGAGAGTCTCACGAAATTGCTAAGGCTGGCTTCAAATCTTCAATGCTCCCCTCTCATCCCCCCAAGTCCTGGGATCATAGGTGTGCGCCTCCATGCCTGGCTGTGAGCAAACGTTTTCTTCAAGGGTTCTTTGATGAATACTTGCAGCTCGAAGCCCATTGGACTCGGTGGCAACTGTTCAACCCTGTGGTTATAACCAGGTATGCCATAAAATCAGCCATATAGCTGGGTATGGTGGCCCAGGCCTGCGATCCCAGGATGTGGAGCCTGAGACAGGAGGACCGCAGGTTCAAGGCCAGCCTCAGGCACTTAGACCCTCAGCAAGTTAGAGAGACACTGTTTCAAAATGAAAAATAAAAAGGGCTGGTGGTGCAGCTTGGAGGCAGAATGCTCCAGGCTCAATCTCCAGTACCAAAAAAAAATTAATAAAGTGAAATAAAAAGGATTCGGGGTATAGCTCAGTGGTAGAGCACTTCTGGGTTCTACTCCCAGTAACACACACACCCCTCCAAATTTCTAGATTTCTCTAGTTTACCCAGAGAAAGTAATTTCCATTTCTATACTGGGCCTGACTGTAGCAATCATTGTGAAAACCCTTCTCAGAAGTGTATGAAGAAACGTAACGGGCTGAGGACACGACTCAGCAGAAGAGCGTTTGTCCTGCACGTACGAGACCATGGATCCGGTCCCCAGCACCACACACAAACCCACGAAGAAACACAGACCCAGCCGGGCATGGTGGCGCATGCTTGTAATCCCAGGAGGCTGAGACAGGAGGATCGTAGGTCCCTGGCCAGCCTCAGCTACTTAGTGAGACCCTGTTTCAAAATAAAGAATAAAAATAGGGCTGGGGGTATAGCTTGGAGGTCGAATGCCCCTGGATTCCATCCCCAGTATGAATGAATGAATGAATGAATGGGCTGGGGGTGTAGCTCGGAGGTAAAATGCCCCTGAGAGCCGGGTGTGGTAGCGCATGCTTGTAATCCCCGCGCTTGGGAGGCTGAGACAGGAGGATCGCACGGGTCCGAAGCCAGCCTCAGCTACTGAGTGAGGCTCTCAGCAACTTAGTGAGACCCTGTTTCCAAATAAAATATAAAAAAGGTCTGGGAGTGTAGCCCGTAGGTAGGAAGCCTCTGGGTTCCACCCCCAGTACCACCCAAAAAAAAAAATGCCCCTGAGGAGCACTGGGCTCCATCCCCGGTATTGCAAAAAATGAAAAATAAATAAATGTCTGCTGTAAGAACAAGAAGATCCCAGCGCGGCCTCGGCTTCAAAAATAGCCCCATCTGCAATGGCGGTGTCGGCACAAACCTGAGAGGCTGCCGCCGCGAGGGGCTGGCTCACCTTAGTCCCCACGGGCTGCTCCCCAAAACGCTACCACCCTTGACAACGAGTCTGGGACCTCCCGGCCCAGCGTCCTGTCCGGAGAGCGACGGCGGCCACTCACCAGGTTCATAATGAAGTACAGCTCGATGGACAGGTACACTATGAAGAAGACGCAGGACCAGGGGTTCCGGGCGTAGGACGGCATCATCACGTCTGGGAAGCTGAGTTTGCGGTGGGTCACCCTGAGCGGGCGCCGCCTCTGCCTCTGCCTCCCTCAGGGCCAAGGGTCACAGAGCCCCCCACCCCAGCCCCGGCCGCCAGCCTCGCTCCTTCCCCTGGGTCCCCCCCGGCCGCACCCCGCAGCTATACGAGGCGAGGGCGGCCCACACTCACTTGGCCGTGGTCAGGAGGACAAACAGACTCACAATGCTGTTCTCCAGCGTGCTGAAATACTGGGAGGAAGGAGCGGGCCGTGTTGAGAGCACAGCACGGTATGGACCACGGAAGGACGGCCTGCAGCGCCACCTGCCCCGCCTGCTTCCTCTCCCTCCTCCACCCCCCCCCCCGAACTCCATCCCTGTCCTCCCGACTCCATCCCTCATCCTCCTGAACTCCATCCCCGTCCTCCCAAACTCCATCCCGTCCCCCTCAACTCCATCCCCATCCCCCTCAACTCCATCCCCATCCTCCCGAACTCCATCCCGTCCCCCTCAACTCCATCCCCGTCCCCCTCAACTCCATCCCCGTCCTCCCGACTCCATCCCGTCCCCCTCAACTCCATCCCCGTCCCCCTCAACTCCATCCCCGTCCTCCCGACTCCATCCCGTCCCCCTCAACTCCATCCCCGTCCTCCCGACTCCATCCCGTCCCCCTCAACTCCATCCCCATCCCCCTCAACTCCATCCCCGTCCTCCCAAACTCCATCCTGTCCCCCTCAACTCCATCCCCGTCCTCCCAAACTCCATCCCGTCCCCCTCAACTCCATCCCCGTCCTCCCAAACTCCATCCCGTCCCCCTCAACTCCATCCCCGTCCTCCCAAACTCCATCCCATCCCCCTCAACTCCATCCCCACCCCCCTAAATTCCATCCCTCATCCTCCTGAACTCCATCCCCGTCCTCCTGAACTCCATCCCCGTCCTCCTGAACTCCATCCTTCTGGCAAACACAGGCTGCTGCCTCTGGGGGATCTTCCCTGGAGTGTCTCATGTCCAAGCAATTAGCCTGGCTCTCCTCCTCTGTTCCTCTGCCAGAAAGTTCTGACATTCTGAACCTGATCCTGGAAACATTTCTCTCGAGGACGGGAAAGAGAATTCCCCGAGCTCTGGAGGAAGGACAGGACGCAGGCCCGAGGGCCCGGGACTCTCAGGTGCTGGAAGCCGCGCTGGGAGCCAGGCAGGGCGCCCCCTCCCCAAGCTGGCCGTGGCCAGAGTCGCTCTAGCCTGACATAAGACAAGGGACAAAGACGTCAAGTACTTACGGGGTCGGAAGGGTTAGGAGAGAACAAGTAGAAACCTAGAATGTGGCAGAAAAACAGACCAAAAATGGGGTTAGAGCAGAAGTTTCAAACCCAAGTGTCCAAAGGATTGGAAGAATGGATGTAATGAGTGCGATGGGCCAAGGCGAGCCACGGGGCAGGACTGCGGACCCGGGAGAACGTGCCCTCTAAGGGAGCAGGTGCAACCGGGCGTGGACACCTGCTGCTGCGTTGGAAATGTGTTCAAGGACTGTTGAGTCTGTCTGTCTGTCTTTCTTGTACTGGGGACTGAACCCAGGGGCATCCTACCTCTGAGCCACACCCCCAGCCCTATTTTACTTTTTATTTTTTAACTGTGTGTGTGTGTGTGTGTGTGTGTGTGTGTGTTTGTGTGTGTGTGCTCGCAGTACTGGGGATGGAACCCAGGGGCATTCTACCTCCGAGCTACACCCCCAGCCCTATTTCTTATTCTTTATTTTGAAGCAGGGTCTCACTGAGTTGCAAAGGGCCTCACTAAGTAGCTGAGGCTGTCCGCGAACCGCGATCCTCCCGTCTCCGCCTCCAAGTGCCAGGATCACAAGCGCCCACCGCGCCCGGCTGAGTGTATTCTTTCAAAGGCTGGAGGTGTGGATTCTGTGTAAAGTCTAATTTTAAAACGCGGCTCAGTTCTCAGACCAAACAGAACACACATGTGGGCTGGATCTGTAATCCAGGCTGCTGGTCTCTAGTCCTTGGCTTTGAAAAGGACAGTGAAGCCAAATTCCGTGTGTGTGTGTATGTGTGTGTGTGTGTGTGTGTGTGTGTGTGTGAACCCAGGGTCATTCTACCTCCTCCAAGCTATATTCCTAGTTCTATTTCATTTTTATTTTGAAAACAAGGTCTTACTAGGTTGCTGAGTCTCACTACTTGCTGAGGCTGTCCTCATCCGGCAATCCTCCTGCCTCAGCCTCCCGAGTACTGGGATGACAGGTGTGCGTCACCACGCCCAGCTAAGTTGAATTCCAAAGGGGTCCTGCCGCTTCCCCATATCAGATGTCCTGGAATGGGGATACCATTCCTCCCTCCCTCCTCCCTTCCCTCCTCCCTCCCCTCCCTCCCTCCCTCCCAGAATGAGCCATTCCCAAATTCTTGATGTCTCTGTCCTTGGTGAAGTCAGTCTTGCTGGAGACGCATGCGACTCTCAGGAGTGGGTGGCAGGTCGGACGTGGGGGCCAGCGGCTTGACCTTGGGCGGTCGCCAGGCCCCAGGGTCTGCACTGGCACTGGCCTGTGTGTCTGGATTCTCTGTCTCCACTCTATCACCACCCAAGGAGTCCCAGAGTCAGGACACCAGTTCCTTGGCCATGCAGGGACCCCAACATCTGAGCCCTGGGTCTGGCTCTAAGGCCACAGGGTCCCCGCTAGCTGGAGAGGTGGGGCTGCCCCCAAGGGAGAAAGACCATGACTCTGTCTGGTATTTTTTTTTGGGGGGGGTGTGGTACTGGGGTGGAACCCAGGGGCTTTTCTACCCCCGTGCTACACTCCCAGACCTATTTTATATTTTATTTGGAAACAGGGTCTCGCTGAGTTGCTGAGCGCCTCGCTAAGTAGCTGAGGCTGGCTTCGAACCTGTGCGATCCTCCTGCCTCGCCCTCCCAATCTGCTTGATATCTGGAAAAGCTGAAGTGACAGAACCTAAAGGCCCAGGCACACGCCTCAGAGAAAGTGTCAGGATGTGTACCAGGAAACGCTCCCGCAGGAGGGAGCTGTGGTGTGGGACATGTCAGAGCCTAACAGTAAGTTTTGGTATGCTTGCCACACGCCGGTGACAGCCAGCACACTGCCTGCACACATCAGAATGGATGAATATCATTATTACTATTATTATTATTATTATTATTATTATTATTATTATTATACTGGAGATTAGGCTCATGGGTATTCTACCCCTGAGCTTCACCCCCAGTCCTATTTTATTTTTTATTTGGAAACAAGATCTAAGTTGTCGAGGGCCTAAAAGTTGCTGATGAGCGGGTGTGGTGGCACACACTTGTCATCCCAGCATTCAGGAGGCTGAGACCGGAGGGTCGCGGTTCGCGGACAGTCTCAGCTACTTAGCGAGGCCCTCTGCAACTCAGTGAGACCCTGTTTCAAAATAAAGAATAAAAAATAGGGCAGGGGGTGTAGCCCGGAGGGTGAATGCCCATGGGTTCCATCCCCAGACCCGCCACAAAAAAAAAAAAAAAAAAAAAGTTGCTGAGGCTGGCCGTGAACCATGATCCTCCCAGCTCAGCTTCCAAGTCCTGGGATTACACGCATGCACCACCATGCTCAGCCAACATGAATGAACTTTAAAAGCAAATTGGAAGCACAAGAGCGATTTGTAAGCCGGGGGTGGAGGCCACGCCTGCCATCCCAGCTACTCGGGCGGCTGAAACAGGAAGATCGCAAGTTCTAGGCCACCTGGAGCAACTTAGTCGTACCCTGTCTCAAAATAAAGTAAAAAAGGGTTGGGAGCCCGGCACGGTGGCACATGCCTGCAATCCCAGTACTTGGGAAGCTAAGACAGGAGGATCGCAGGTTTGAAGCCAACTTAGCAAGACCCTCAACAACTTAGTGAAACCCTCTTTCAAAATAAAAAATAACAGCCAGGCTTGGTGGTGCACGCTTGTAATCCCAGGATTTGGGAGGCTGAGACCAGAGGATTGCAGATCGGTGGCCAGCCTCCGCTCCTTAGTGAGGCCCTCCGCAACTTAGTGAGGCCCTAGTTCAAAGGAAGAATGAAAAATAGGGCTGGAGATGTAGCTCAGAGGTAGACTGCCCCTGGGTTCAATCTCCAGTACCACAAAATAACAACAATAATAGCCGGGCGTGGTGGCGCACGCTTGTCATCCCCGCACTTGGGAGGCGGAGACAGGAGGATCGCGCAGGTTTGAAGCCAGCCGCACTGGCTTAAGAGACCCTGTTTCGAAATAAAAATATAAAATAGGTCTGGGAGTGTAGCCCGGAGGGAGAAGGGCTTCCAGGAACCCCACTACCACTAAAATAAATAAATAAATAAATAAATAAATAAATAAATAATATAATAATAATAAATCATAATATAAATAAAATAGTGTGGCTTGGAGGTAGAATGCTCTAAGTTCAATCCCCAGTACAAGAAGAAGAAGGAGGAGGCGGCAAAGGAAAGAAGGAAAGGAAGGAAGGAAGGAAGGAAGGAAGGGAGGAGGGAGGGAGAGCTGGGGCACAGCTCAGTGGTGGAGGGCCTATCCAGTGTGTATGAGGCCCTGGGTTCAATTCCAAGCCCCATCCAGAGAAAAGAGAAGCTGCCAAGAAACCCTTGCCCATCCAACATGAGGGCACAGCGAGACAGCGCCCGCTGTGGCCGAGGACTCCGGCCCCCAGAACCGAGGACTCCGGCCTCCAGAACCGAGGATTCAGGCCCCCAGAACCGAGGACTCCGGCCTCCAGAACTGGGAGCAGCACAGCCCTGGGTTTCTAAGTCACCGTCTACAGTGCCCGACTCTAGTCGCCTGGGGCACTCGGACCCTGGGCCTGGAGCACTCACTGAGGCTGTGACCCTGGGCCTGGAGCACTCACTGAGGCCGTGACCCTGGGCCTGGAGCACTCACTGAGGCCGTGACCCTGGGCCTGGAGCACTCACTGAGGCTGTGACCCTGGGTCTGGAGCACTCACTGAGGCCGTGACCCTGGGCCTGGAGCACTCACTGAGGCTGTGACCCTGGGTCTGGAGCACTCACTGAGGCCGTGACCCTGGGCCTGGAACACTCACTGAGGCTGTGACCCTGGGCCTGGAGCACTCACCGAGTATGGCAAAGATAATCATGAAGAACAGCAGCAGCAGGAGGATATCCATGAAGGGCGGCAGGGACTGGAAGATCTGCCGCAGGTTGCTGGAGAGAGAGATGGTGGCTGAGCGGGGTGGGGGGAGGGGGCGTGCTGGTGGGAGGGAATCTGCACTCCTGACCTAGAATGCTAAGCCCCATCTCACCCGAAAGGGACACTGAGCTTTATGCTTCCCTGATGCAGCTGGCGCCCCCAGTCTTGGGGTGGGAAGGGCCGGGGCAGGTGCGGCAAGGACCGTCCCCTCTGCCTGGGACCCCGGCAGGAGAGGGGAGTCAGCGCGCGGCCCGGGCGCCACGGCCGGCTTCCAGGGCGGGAAGGGGAGCGGGTGAAGACACTTCAGGGCCACCGGGTCCTGGGACACTCGTTCCAGCCCCGAGGATGGGCACAGGGGAGGGACTGCCAGCCCCATCACCAATGGGATCCGGGGCAGAAGTTTTCTGGATGACATCTCCAAAAATACACATCAAACCCCTCTCTGGCTCAGTCTAGTTTGAGTTCGGCCCGAGGCCTTGGCGAAGCGGCAGGAGGGCCGCCTGGGTGGACTTTGCCCAGTCGCCTGTGTGGGCAGGTTCTGAACCCTCAGCGTAAACGAGGTGCTCGGACTGGACCGGAGTCCCCACCTGTGGACCCAGCTCCTGCGCCTGCCGCCCCGTCCCCGCCTTACCGCCGGACCCCGCCGCAGTACCGACAGTCCACCAGGAAGATACAGCGCAGCGCCCGGGTGACCCGCGCGTGGGACGTCTGCCGTACCAACACCACGATGGCCTCGAGGAACTGCACGGCCAGCACGGAGGTCTGCGGGCACAGGCGCCGGCCATCAGCTGTGCGGCCCAGGGGGACGCAACACAGGGGCGCTCACGGCCGCCTGCCGGTGTTAACCGGAGCAAAACTGCTACCCAGCCCGTGGCATCTCCCCGGTACCTACTTCTCTGGCTCCCGCTTGCACCCAGAAGCCCCAAGGCTGGCGGCTCAGCGCCATCTCTGCCCTCTTGGGCACATTCGCCCTGACAAGCTCCTACTGACACCCCACTCCGACGCACAGAGAAGGTGCACGATGCTAGCCGCTGGCCTGGCTGGGCCCAAAGCCCCTCTCTCTGGGCCTGACACCCCCTCGCTCCCATGAGGCTCCATGTAAAATAGGAAGGGCATCTCATCTCCCTCCCGGTCACCAGGCACTGCCAGGATGCCAGGGCCTGGAAGAACCGGAGATGTGCTGCGGACAGGGCCCCGACCGGGCGGAAGACCCCGGGGGAAAGAATATACAATGTCTTCCCATCACCTTGACCATGGTCCGCTTGTGCCGGATGAAGGTGTGGAGGCCCAGCCAACGCAGCTTCATACACAGCTCGAACACCACCACCATCAGGGCGAAGAGCTCCAGGGTGGCGTGCACCTGCGGCCAGAGGGCTGGGGATGCGTCCCTGCGGGTCCCATCACGCCACCGCCCCCTCCTCCCACACCCGCCCGCCGCGCGCACCCCGGCCCCGGATGCCAGGCACAGTCGTGGGAATGGAAGTCTTCCCAGAACTTCTAAATATAAAGCTCCGTGTCTGAGAAGCAGACCTGCTGGTCCCCGCATCATAAAAAAATCAGGAAGGAGCCCGAGTTTCAAGATGAAAAGAAAAAAAAGGAAAAAAAAGAGCTAAGATAAAATTTTATATCTAGACTTGCTCCAGGAAGGATTTCATATAATCTACAAAAGACCCATAAACGGCTTTAAAGCAGCAGGAACTCGGGGCTTAAAAAAACGGAACGGGAGGGGAAAAACACCAGAATTTAATTGAAAATCCAAATGTCTAAGATACAAGGGCCATTAAACAGACAGCGGGCTCTCCAATCCCCGTTCCCCGTGCTGAGCCCCGGGACCCGAGGGACGCAGGGAAGCCCCCGGCTTGAGCCGCATCTGCTTGGGCCCAGGGACAGGGTGGGGTCAACGCCACGACCTGGGCCAGCGGTGGCCAGATGCGGCCCCTGGGTGAACGGAACCGGGCGGGCCCTGCAGCTGGAACGCAAGACCCGGCAGGCGGGAAGCCTCGTGTTTCTAGGAAAAAGAAGGGGCATCTCCGATGGGAGGGACGAGGAGGAGTGGGGGGGAAGGATGCCGGGCCATTCTGCATGGCGTTGGGGGCAGGATGAAGGGCGACGGGAGGGGAGGCCGAGAAAGGCAGAGCCCAGTCGCCAGGGCTTCCTTCCCTGCCCCAGGAGGCCTCCCCAGGCTGCCTGAGGCTGCCCAGGGTGGGCATGTCTGTGGGGACGGGGCCGCCCACACCCCAGCCCCCGCCAGCAGCGGCCACACCTGCAGTCTTCTCACAGAGGTTGGGAGAACTATTTTATTTTCTTTTTAATTTTAATTTTTGCGGTATTGGGGTTGGAACCCAGGGGTATTCTACCTCCAAGCTACACCCCCCAGCCCTATTTATTGTTTTTTGAAACAGGATCTCATTGGATTGCAAAGGGCCTCACTAAGTAGCTGGGGCTGTCCTCGAACTGAGATCCTCCTATCTCGGCCTCCCAAATGCTGGGATTATAAGCTTGTGCCAACACGCCCAGCTTTTATTTTGTAATAGGGATATATCTCCAGGGGCATTCTACCTCCGAGCTACACCCCCGGGACATTTATTTATTTATTTATTTATTTATTTATTTATTTATTGCGGTAATGGGGATGAAACCCAGGGGCATTCTACCTCTGAGCTATACTCTTAGCCCTATTTTTTATTCTTTATTTGGAAACAGAGTCTCACTGAGTTGCAAAGGGCCTCACTAAGTAGTCGCTGAGGCTGTCCGCAAACTGACAACTTCCTGTCTCAGCCTCCTAAGTACTGGGATGATGAGCGTGCCCCACCATGCCCGGCCCTTTTTCTTTTTTTTGTTTGGAAGCAGAGTCTCTCTAGTTGCTGAGAGTATCACTAAGTTGCTGAGGCTGGCCTTGAACCTGAGATCCTCCCACCCCAGCCTCCCAAGTACTGGCATTCCAGGTGTGGGGACAGGACCCTGCCATCAATGCCACAGTGTGGGCACCGGTCCTCAGGGAGACAAGTGCGCAGACTCCCACAGAGCCAAGTGACGTCCGTTCACCAGCAGGGACCCCCCAGATGAGACCACAGCATCCGGCACCCAGGGCCCCACTGACCACCCACAGCTATTGTCTCAGGACCGTATGCGGGGAGGGGGGGCCTCCGCCCTTCTGGAATGTTCCCTCTCGGGCCGCTGACGTTGCCCGCCCCCAGCCCAGGCGCTCACGTAAATGCCGAGCCGGAGCGCGGGGACGGCGGGCGCCTCGCACAGGGACAGCAGCAGCAGCAGCAGGGCCGTGAGCAGCTCCATCAGGTAGAAGAGGTGATTGTGTGCGAAGAGGTAGGCGGCCAGCGCTTTGGTGTCCTTGGGGTGGGTGAAGAACTTGTCGTTGTCCTCGCCTTCCTGGAGAGACGGGAGGGCTGAGGGCGCCGGCCCCGAGGTGCCAGGGCCGGGGCTGGCGGCGGGAGGTGGGGAGAGGCGGCGGCGCACAAAGCTCAATTCTAAGCCGGGCGTGCTGGCGCATGTAATCCCAGCATCCGGGAGGCCGAGACAGGAGGATCGCGGTTCGCGGACATCCTCAGCTACTTAGCGAGGCCCTCGGCAACTCAGTGAGACCCGGCTTCAAAATAAAGAATAAAAAGTATGGCTGGGGGTGTAGCTCGGAGGTAGAATGCCCTGGGCTCTATCCCCAGTACTGAGAAAAACAAAGCTAAATTCTTTCGTGTTTTCCTGGTACTAAGGAGTGAATCCAGAGACATTTTACCTCCGAGCTATACTCTCAGCCACCCTCTTTTTAAAAATTTGAAGCAGGGTCTCAGTAGGCTGCTGGGAGCCTTGCTAAGTTGCTGAGGCTGTCCTCGAACTGTGAGCCTTCTGTCTCAGCCTCCCAAGTACTGGAATCGCAGGCAGGCGCCACTGCGGCCAGCTGAAAACGCTCAATTTCCCATTTTGTTGTAGTTGTTCTCTGCGGTGCTGGGGATCGGGCCCGGGGATATTCTACCTCCAAGCCACCATGCCCGGCTTGGCGCTCAGCAACTTAGCTAGACACTGTGTCAAAGTAAAAAAAGAGAACGCCGGGCCTGGTGGTACGTGCTTCTAATCAACCCACGTACTTGGGAGACTGAAACAGGATGACTGCGGTTCGCGGACAGCCTCAGCTACTTAGCGAGGTCCTCGACAACTCAGTGAGACCCGGTTTCAAAATAAAGAATAAAAAAACAGGGCTGGGGATGGGTGGAGCTCAGAGGTAGAATGCTCCTGGGTTCTATCCCCAGCACCACAATAAGAAAATAAATAGCCGGGCGTGGTGGCGCACGCTTGTAATCCCGCGCTTGGGAGGCGGAGACAGGAGGATCGCACAGGTTCGAAGCCAGCCTCTCTGGCTTAAGAGACCCTGTTTCCAAATAAAAATATAAAATAGGTCTGGGAGTGTAGCCCGGAGGTAGAAGGGCTTCCAGAAACCCCAGTACCATAAATAAATAAATAAATAAATAAATAAATAAATAAATAAATAAATAAATAAAAACTGGGCATGGTGGCACAGGCCTGTAATCCCAGTAACCAAGGAGGCTGAGACAGGAAGATCGCAGGTTCAAGGCCAGTCTCAGCAACTTAAAAACTAAAACAGGGCTAGAGGTAGAGTGTCCCTGGGTTCAAGCCCCAGTAGAGTGCACACGCGCGCGCACACACACGGAAAAATAAATAAAGATTAAAAATAAATAAAAAATAAAAAAGAGAGCAGGCTGGGGATGTGACCCAGCAGTAGACTGTTTCTGAGTTCAAAACCCAGTGCCTAAATAAATAAATATATAAATATAGCTGAATAAATACCCAACAGATATCTGAATTTTTTTTATTTTTATTTTTTTGCGGGTCTGAGGATGGAACCCAGGGGCATTCTACCTCTGAGCCACACCCCCGCCCTATTTTTATTCTTTATTTTGAAACAGGGTCTCACTGAGTTGTGGACACCTCACTAAGCCGAGGCTGGCTGCAAACCTGCGATCTTCCCGTCCCAGCCTCCCAAGTACTAATACCGCCACACCCGGTTTTTATTTTTTATTTTGAAACAGGGTCTCGCGCTCATGTTTCCCACAAGACCCACACAGATTACTGTCCTGTCTTCAAATGAGAGCCTAAAGCTGGGCATGGCGGCACAGACCTGAAATCCAGTACTCAGGAGGCTGAGACGGGAGGCTGAGACAGGTCTGAGGACAGCCTCAGCAATTTAGTGAAACTCTCAGCAACCTTGAAGATATGCCCTTGGGTTCAATCCCCAGTACCACAAAGAGAGAGAGAGAGGCAGAGAAAGACTAATTGGAAGTGAGCAGGGTCAGGAACCCCAACTTCTCCCAGAGCCCCAACTATCCCGCCCGCCCCCAGGTGCGGGGAACAGTCGGGTGCTGACCAGAGACACTCACCTGGAGGTAGATCGCCGCTTCTTGATAATTCATCTCCCAGTTGTGTCCCGTGGGGCTGGCGGGGGGGCTCTCGACCCCAGAGACCGAACTGGGGGCCCGGGCATCGTTGACGGCATGGTTCTCCCCATCTGCGTTGGAAGGAGAGGCGTCAGCTTACAACCCGGCTCCGGAGGTCAGAGCGCGGGGCCGTCAGCCCGCCCCATCCACAGAGCCCATCCGCTGCCAGGGCTGCCCCGTCCCGGGTGCCAGCGGCAGCAAGAATGAGCGTGCGCAGAGAATAAATACCCAACAGATATCTGAATTTTTTTTATTTTTATTTTTTTTGCGGGTCTGAGGATGGAACCCAGGGGCATTCTACCTCTGAGCCACACCCCCGCCCTATTTTTATTCTTTATTTTGAAACAGGGTTAAACGAGAACGCAAGGACAGTGGTTTTTTTGTTTGTTTGTTGTGGTTCTGGGGACCAGAAACAGGGCAGTCTACCTCCAAGCTACCCCCAGTCCTTTTCATACTTAGTTACTTACTTACTTATTTATTTATTCATTCATTTATTTATTTATTTATTTGTAGTACTGGGGATGAAACCCAGGGCATTCTACCTCCAAGCTACACCCCCCTGCCCTATTTTTTATTCTTTATTTTGAAATAGAGTCTCGCTAAGTTGCAGAGGGCCTAAGTAGCTGAGGCTGGCCTCCAACAGCGATCCTCCTATTTCAGCCTCCCAAGTACTGGGATTACAAGCGTGCACCACCATGCCAAGCTCGCGCAAGCGTGTGCTCGCCCTCTCTCTCCCTCTCCCTCTCTCTCTCTCTTTCTCTCATTACTGGGATGGAAGCCAGGGGCTTTCTACCTCTGGGCTATATTCCAGACCTATTTTATACTTTATTTGGAAACAGGGTCTCACTAAGATGCTGAGAGCCTAAGTAGCTGAGGCTGGCTTCGAACCTGTGCGATCCTCCTGTCTCAGCCTCCTAAGCGTGGGGATTGCAAGCGTGCGCCACCACGCCCAGCCTGTGTGTGTGTGTGTGTGTGTGTGTGTGTGTGTACGTGTACAGGGAATTGAACCCAGGGACATTCTACCTCCGAGCTACACCCCCTGCCCTATTTTTTATTCTTTATTTTGAAACAGAGTCTCACTGAGTTGCGGAGGGCCTCACTAAGTAGCTGAGGGTTTGTCTGAGAACTGCGATCCTCCTGTCTCAGCCTCCCAAATGCTGGGATTACAAGCTTGCACCACCACACCCGGCTTCCTTTTTCTTCTTTTTAAGGACAGGGCTTGGCCCTGGGGCAGGGCTTTCCCTCCATGATCCTCCCGCTGACACAGCACCACCACCACCACCACCGCCCCGTGCCCTGCCTGCCCTGTGAGCCTGGGCAGGATGCCCGCTCCCTCCCCTCCTCCACACTGGCTGTGGCTCAAGCACCTCTGGCCCCGGGCAGGTGACCAGGCCTGGCAGAGTCCCCAGCTGTCCTGGAACACAGGCTCTGGCTCAGGTCTGGGTGCCGGCCGGGGAGGGCCGAGCTTGGCACACTTCCTGGGCAACTCGGGAGGGGCTCTCCCCCCGTGGCTGCCTGAGGAGGAAGTCAAGAGGGAAGGGCAGCAAGGAGATAAGCCTGGGCACCCCGGGACCCTCGGCTTCCCAGAGCGAGCCGAGCTGAGAGGGCTCCGGCCGGGCTGCTCAGGACAGACGTCAAGACCCTCCTGAGACCTTTGATAAACGGGGACACCAGGAAAGGGCTCTTCACCTGTTAACTGACTGAGAAAATGTGACTCAGGGACGAAAGCGTGGCCTCCCCAGAACCCCACTCCGCACGATCGCCTGTCAGGAGGTACAGTCAAGTCCTTGGATACTGAGATTTGCAGAGGCAGCAGGAGGCAGATGGGTCAGGCTCACGATCACGCAGCAAGGGCAGGAGGACGGTGGGGTCATGGGGCTGTGGGATCAGAGGGGCTTCCCGACCCGGGACTGCCAGGCGAGGGCGACTGGGTCTGGCCATCGCCAAACCTTTCCTAACCCCTGTTCTGAGTTATACTGAAGTGAATTGTATTGTCTTTTTTTGTGGTGCTGGAGGTTGAATCCAGGAGCGTTCTACCTCTGAGCTACACCCCCAGCCCTTTTTATTTATTTGTTTAGAATCAGGGTTTCACTAGGTTGCTAGGAGTCTTGCGAAGTTGCAGAGGCTGGCCTTGAACCCGCGATCCTCCTGTCTCAGCTTCCCAAGTAGTGGAATTACAGACTTATGCCACCATGCCTGGCTCTTCCTGTCTATTTTTAAAAACAACTTGTACTAAGTTATAGGGGCAAACAAGAACATGCACTTTTTTTTGTGTGTGTGCGGTACTGGGGATGGAACCCAGGGGCATTTGACCTCTGAGCTACACCCCCAGCCCTAATTTTTATTCTTTATTTTGAAACAGGTTCTCACTAAATTGCAAAGGGCCTCACTAAGTAGCTGAGGCTGACTTTGAACCTGTGCGATCCTCCTGTCTCAGCCTCCTGAATGCTGGGATTACAAGCGCGTGCCACCATGCCAGACTACATTTAACCTTTTTAGAAAGGCCAAACTTTCCCCAAATGCCAAATATTTTCCAAAATAACTATAACAATTTAGTTACATTCACACAAGGTGAAAGTAGTATTATTCCACCAACTTTGTTCATCTCTTCAAAGCTATTTTGCATTTCTATATAAATTTTAGAATAGTCACTTTCTTTTTTTTTTCAGTACCAGGACTTGAATCCAGGGGCATTCTACCTTTGAGCTATACCCCCAGCCCTATTTTTTATTCTTTATTTTGAAAGAGGGTCTCACTAAATTGAAGAGGGCCTCACTAGTTGGCTGGCTGAGGCTGGCCGCAAACCTGCAATCCTCCTGTCTCAGCTTCCAAGTACTGGGATTACAAGTATGCATCACCATGCCCAGCTTAGAATAGTCAGTTTTTATAAAAATAAAAATAAATACCTGCTGGGATTTTTGACTGAGATTGTGTTGAGTTTACTGAGGAGATCTAACATCTTCATACATCCATGAACATGGTATACCTCTCAATTTCTATAGAGCTTTCATTTTTCTCAGCAATGTCATAGGTTTTGGTGTATAAATCTTACACATTTTTTGTTGTGGTGGTGATGGTTGTTAGATTTGTCACCGAGTATTTCATACTTTTGTTGTTACTAAAAATGAAGTTGCTCCTTAAAATTACAATGGTTTAGCCGGGCATGGTGGCGCATGTTTGTAATCCCAGCACTTGGGAGGCTGAGACAGGAGGATCATGGTTCAAAGCCAGCCTCAGGTACTTAGTGTGGCTTGGAGGTTGAATGCCCCTGGGTTACATCCCCAGACCCACAAAAATAAATAAATTAATTAATTAAAATAAATTTAAAAACAAGGTGCCAGCACTTGCAGGCTCTGTGCCATGTGCCTGTGCTTATTAAACTCTGTCATTCTCACCATAATCCCATGGGGAATGTGATACTGTTCATTCTTTCTCTCTTTCTTTCTTTCTTTCATGCTGGGGATTGAACCCAGGGACATTCTACCTCTGAAATATACCCATAGCCCTTTTAAACTTTTATTGTTGTTTTTGCGGTACTGGTGATTGAACTCAGGGCCATTCTGCCTCCAAGCTACACCCCCAGACCTGCTTTTTATTCTTTATTTGGGAACAGGGTCTCACTAAGTTGCAGAGGGCCTCACTAAGTAGCTGAGGCTGGCTGCAAACTGTGATACCCTATCTCAGCCTCCCAAGTACTGGTATTACAAGCATGCACTTTTTTTTTTTTTTTGAGACAAGTTCTTGCTAAATTGCTGAGAATCTCACAGCTGAGGCTGGACTAGAACCTGCAATCCTCCTGCCTCAGCCTCCCGAGTACTGAGATTACAGGTGTGCAGCGCTGCATCCAGCTTCCTTTGGCCAATTCTGCTGTACAAGGAGTTTAAGGGAAGTGTGTGAGCTCACACGCCGGCCTTGCTGCTGGGAGGGGGCACTGGCATCTTTGTTAGTACACGCGGGAACCTCTCCAGCTTCCCGATTAACCGTGCCCCACAAGTCTAGGTAGAAGCAAGTCGGCTTCTGCTACCGTCACCCATGACAACACCGCAAGGAGGTATTCTGAGCGCCGGACGCTAGTGTGAGCACTTTATAGACACTGAATAGTTCACCTTCAAGACAAACCAACGAGGCGGGCACCGCTAGAACCCCATTTTACAAAAGACGCGAGGGAGGCAGGCGTGGGGGGCCATGCCC
This sequence comes from Muscardinus avellanarius, assembly GCF_963383645.1. NCBI lineage: Eukaryota > Metazoa > Chordata > Mammalia > Rodentia > Gliridae > Muscardinus > Muscardinus avellanarius. Next base: position 8,140,353 of record NC_137807.1, on the reverse strand, counting down.
AGGGTCTCACCCATCTAGAAAGCGACAGGCCAGAGGATGGAGGTCTGAGCTCGGAACCGCTGTGCTGAGCGGCTGAGTGTTCCTTCAAGCCACTCTGCAATCCGTCCAGGGCGAGCAAAGTCCAAGGATGAGAGCCAGCCTTTAGGAACTCTGGCCACAGGGGCCTCGTGCTGGGCTTCCCTGTTCTCGCAAGCTGCTTCCATGTTGTCTTGCGAACACGTCAGTCCTTGGTTGTAGAGTTGGAGAAGGAATGCTCTAGGTGGACAGCCCGGAGGCCTGGGACCCAGACCCACCTTCGTACCTGGCTGGTCCCTCCTCTACCTGGCATCACATCCCCTCCCTGACCCTCAGGTTCCCCATCTCTGAAAGACAGCAATGAAGCCGGGCGTGGCGGCGCACGCTTGTCATCCCAGCATTCGGGAGGCTGAGACCGGAGGATCGCGGTTCGCGGACAGCCTCGGCTACTTAGTGAGGCCCTCCGCAACTCAGTGAGACCCTGTTTCAAAATAAAGAATAAAAAATTGGGCAGGGGGTGTAGCTCGGAGGTCAAATGCCTCTGGGTTCCAGCCCCAGCCCCACAAAAATAAATAAATAAATAAATAAATAAATAAATAATAAAAGGCATGAATGAGGAGGTCTTTAAGACCTTTGTCCAAGAGGGCAGTAACACTAATACTCGGGAGGCTGGGACAGGAGGGTCACAGGTTCGAGGCCAGCCTCAGCAGCTGTCCGTGCAGGGTCACCGTCGGGCACCGTCTTCTGACTGACAGTGCACAGGTGCAAGGCAGGTTTAGCAACTGTGACCCCGAATCAGAGAACAAGGGATGAGCACTTGTGTACTCGGCCTGCAGGTGCTAAACAGAACGGCTGCATCAAAGCTGAGACTCGGACTGAAGGGGCTCAGGGGAAGCACATCCCCCCCGGTGGACACAGAACAGCCTTCCAGGTGCTGCCAGTGCCCGGACCTTGCAGTCACATGTCCTTGACCATCACACGTTGGATATGTGCATCGAATTATCATATACAGCCGGGCGCGGTGGGCACGCTTGTCATCCCCACGCTTGGGAGGCGGAGACAGGAGGATCGCGCAGGTTCGAAGCCAGCCTCGCTGGCTTAACAGACCCTGTTTCCAAACAAAAATATAAAAAATAGGTCTGGGAGTGTATCCCAGAGGTAGAAGGGTTTCCAGGAACCCCAGTACCACCAAAGAAAGAAAGAAAAAAAATCATATACAAATATGTACAAATAGCATACGTCACTTTTTTTTTTTAAATTGGTACAGAGGATCGAACTCCGGGTCATTCTACCTCTGAGCTATACCTCCAGCCCTAATTTTTATTATTTATTTTGAAACATGGTCTGAGTTGCAGAGGGCCTCTCTAAGTAGCTGAAGCTGGCTGCGAACCTGCAATCCTCCTGTCTCAGCCTCCCAAGCAGTACTGGGATTGGAGGTGTGTGCCACCATGCCTGGTTTATCTGTCAATTTTTAGAAAGCTCACTTCTCCCTGGCTCCTTCTCTAAGCCATGGCCTGCACCATGAGAGATCGTGTGTGTGTGTGTGTGTGTGTGTGTGTGTGTGTGTGTGTGAACTTTTAAATTTGGTATTTTAATATTGTAAAAAAAAAAAAAAAAGTCAGGCGTGATAGTGCACAATCGTCATCCCAGTAGCTGGGAAGCTGAAACAGGAGGATCTCAGGTTCGCAGCCAGCCTTAGCTACTTAGTGAGGCCCCCTGCAATTTAGTAAAACCGTTTCAAAAGTAAACAACAACAACAAAAAAAAATAGGGCTGGGGTGTAGCTCTGAGGTCGAATGTCCCTGGGTTCCATCCCCCATACAACAACAAAAAAACAACTAGGGCCAGCCAGGCATGGTGGCACAGGCCTGTAATCCCAGTACTTGGGAGGCTGAGACAGGAGGATCGCAGGCTCAAGGCCAGCCTCAGCAATTTAATGAGCTGATGTTTCAAAATGAAAAGAACTGAGCTGGGCGTGGTGGCGCAGGCTTGTCATCCCCGCGCTTGGGAGGCTGAGACAGGAGGATCGCGCAGGTTCGAAGCCAGCCTCAGCTACTTAGCGAGGCTCTCAGCAACTTAGTGAGACCCTGTTTCCAAATAAAATATAAAACAGGTCTGGGAGTATAGCCCGGAGGTAGAAAAGCCTCTGGGTTCCACCCTCAGTACCACCAAAAATAAATAAATAAATAAATATAAAAAATAAAAAGAACTGAGGGTATAGCTTGGAGGTAGAACGCCCCTAGGTTCAATCCCTAGTACCAAAAGAGTACTAGGGGCACGATCTCTGTATTTTTAAAGATCATTCTGCTAAAGAATGCCCGTAGAGGGACTATTTTGTAGGAGGGTAATTTGTGGTAAAGCCTTTAAGAAGAAAAGCACGCTGTAAAAGCTACAAGGAGAGAAGAGAGAGCCCCCCCTCCTCGCCCGCTGTTCTGGACGGCTGACCATTCAGCCTGGCGCCTGAGGAAAGGGCGCGGCCGCCGGCTGGTGCGCGGCTGTCACGCAGGGACGCGGGGTCAGGGCTGAAAGGCCCTGGGTCACCTGGGCGGCGGAGGGGCTTTTCAACAAAGCCACAGGTGTCCTGGAAAAGCCTCCTTGGGCCCAGGCCTGGGCGGCTGGTGGCACATTTAGAGATTAGAGAAAGGGCGAGCGGGCGGGCCTTCCCGCTCCTTTCATGCCCAGACTGTGGAGCAGCCGCGTCCAAAAGCACTTTTTGTGCCCTGTGGCGCAGAGCCGGCCACCGCGGGTCCCTGCTGTCTGCTTCTGCACAGAGGGGTGGGAGAGCCCCAGCTCCCCACTGCCTATTGTCGGGGTACACGGTGTGCTCAAAGGCTCAGCAGCTTCCGAAGGTGGGGGGGGGGCTTAAGGCCAGGGCAGAGGAGCCGGGAAGAGGGGCGCAGAGCGGGCCACGGTGGCGCCGGGTCCCCGCGAGCCAGTGTGAGTTAAAAGGGCGTACAGGGCCTGATGGTGGGGCTCTGCTTTTGGGGGGAACTGATCCCAGGCTGCCCGGCCCGCATAAAGCGGGAAGTAAGCGGGTGGGCAGGGTTCCCTGGCAGGGGACACGAACACCAGCTCCACGCAAATGATGGCGCTGACCCCACACGGCCCCTGTGCCGTCCTGGACGCTGGCCGGGAACGGCCCCTCCATCACCATTAACCCTGTGGCCTCTGACTTTGGCCTCCTCCTTGCCTGGAGCGGGGGTACATCTTCCGGGTGAATCGAACAGTGAGGACCAGGGCACGCTGCGGGGTTCCAGCTGGAGGGGCTGGGACGACCTCATCCCGGGGCGCTCGGGGGCCCGGGCTTCCACCGCTTCCCGCAGGAGGGTGACAGCCAGGCCCTGCCTCTGCATTCCTGCCTGGCCTGGGAGGCGGCTGAGCGGCTCTCACGCGAGCGTCTGCACTCTGTGGCCTTCAGAGGCCGCGGGAGGCTGAGCATCTGAGCAGATGCGTTCTTGGCAAACAGGAAGATGGCATTCTGAGCCTCTGGGGAAAGTTCCAAGGCGGGAAACAGCGTGTTCTGCACTTTCGGTGCCCTGGGCAGGGAGCTCTCTTGTGAGACGGGGCCCAAAGAACAGGCCTGCAGACCTTGGCCACTGGAGATTTCTGCGCCTGCCCCAACCCCTGAATTTCCCTCCCCAACACAGGCAGTGAGCCCCAGGGAGGTGAACTTGAAGTCACTGGGGGCCGGGGGACAAGGAACCGGAGGAAACCGCTTTGCTGACAGGCTGCAGGCTACACAACCACTGCTCAAAATGGCTGGGGGCCCAGGAGAGGCCGGCGCACGCAGGACGCAGACAGGGCAGGCTGACCTGTTTACACAGATGGCCTCGCTCCTCCACGCTGATGTAACAGGCCCGCCGCCCCTGCAAACAGCTGGCTGCTTTGCATGCAGCCTCTGAAATGACCCTGCAGGGAATCCAGGGTTTCCGTTTGCTGGAGCCCAGCGTGGAGCAGCATCCTGGTGCTGCTGGGTAAATGGAAACAGTTTCCATATGCCGGCCATAAAGCACCGGGGAGGGGGGAAGCCTCGAGAGGGAGGGAGGGAGGGAGGGAGGGAGGGAGGGAAAGACGGCTGGGCAGGGAGGGCCTCCCATCCCGCCCTCCCTGCAGGTGCAGGGTGAGCTTGGGCTGGGGAATCTACCATGGGGGTCTGCTTTGGGACCTGGGGAGATAGGTCACTTTGAATAAAAGGCCACTCTGGGGAGGCAGCTCTGATCAGAAAGAATCCAGGAGCAAACGGGCAGAACAGTCGATCTCTCAGATCCTGAGGCCCATTCCTATGGTCCCTCCCTTCCATCTTGAGTTCTTAAGGGCTCACAGCCGCCCGCATTCTCCTCTCCCTGTCCCTTTTGTGCGTGCGTGCGTGCGTGCGTGTGTGCGTGGTGCTGGGGATGAAACCCAGAGGCAGTCACAAGCCTAAGCAAGGCAAGCGCTCTAGCACCCCCGGAGCCCCAAGCCTTCCTAAACAAACACCCGCTCGCACACGCGCAGCCTCTTGGAGATAAATGTAGCCCTGGACGCCCCGGTTCGCCCTGCCGAGCCCTCCCTGTCCTGCCTGCTCGTGATCTTCCTCCCCAGAGCCCCGGTTTCTTCACTCGTAAACTGGGACCGGTGCCAGCTCCGCTCCGGGCGCTGCAAAAACCATTGTGCACACCCACAAAGCATACTCAGAGCCCTCCGGAAACCAGTGCCCACCAGAATGCCAACGAGCAACTGCCCAACCCCTGGCCAGTTGTCGCGGGCGGCCCCACTCCATGGGAAAAGGTTTGGGGAGGGGAGAAAAGAAGCCGGGCTGGCTGCAGAGCTTTCGGGGGCAAAGTGCGCCATGATGCCTCTGCGCCGGCTGGCGCTTCAAAGCCCCAGACGGGAGCCGGGCACCAGACGCGGCAGAGAAAACCAGCAGAACGCACGTTCCCCTCCGCGCAGGCCTTCTCTTTCTGAGGCTGCAAGATGGAGCGGAGAGCGGACCCACATTTTCAGTGCACACGCCCAGAAAAGCCCGGGCAGCCATGCCAACCCGGCACAGCGAGCTTGCCGCTCGGTCCTCCTCCGCATGGCCGGCATAAGCTAAATCCTGTCCTGCAGAAGGCTGACACCGAGGAGAGAGAGAGCTGCCGGTAACGGGGCTCAGGTGCAATTCCAGAAAGGACTCCGGCCTGGGCGAATGCCCTGCGCCACGCCGGCTCTGTTCTGAGCCATGTGACAGGGACTCGGGTGGCTGAGGTCAGAGGGAATGGTCCCTGGGGCCAGGCCCGGGCACTTCGCAGGGAAAGGGCCAGAGGGCTGCGGGCAGCGGCTATAAACAGAGGAAGCAGGAAGGCGGGCGTGGGCCGGCAACAAAGAAGTGCGCAGGCGGGGAGTGCTAGGAAACCAGGGCACAGGGCCGCCGCAGTGCCTGCCCCAGGCGGCCACAGGGCCAGGGAACCCTGGAGGTGGCAGACAGGACCTTGACCGTCTTCTTTGGGGTTTTTAGTTTTTTGCAATATGGAGACTGAACCAGGGATGCTCTACCACTGTGTGTGTGTGTGTGTGTGTGTGTGTGTGTGTGTGTGTGTGTACTGGTGATTTAAAAGAGGCATTTTTCCTCTGAGCTACATCTTCAGCCATATATATATATTTTTTGTTTGTTTGTTTGTTTGTTTGTTTTTGTTTTTGTTTTTGTTTTTAATTTTGAAACAGGGTCTCACTAAATTGACGAGAGTCTCACGACTTGCTGAGGCTGACCTCTAACCTGCCATCCTCTTGTCTCAGCCTCCCAAGCACAGGGATTACAAATGTGCACCACCATGCCCAGCTCTTTTTGGTTTTAATTGAGACAGGGTTTGACTAAGTCCCCCAGGCTGGCCTCGAACTTGTGACCCTTCTACCTCAGCCTTCGAGCTGTTGGATTATAGATGAGGTGTACCGCTGTGCCTGGCTGACACCTCTCTAGTCTTATTAGATTATGTTGAGGAAAAAGAAGAACGAAGTCTACGAAATTCTGGTCTGCGACAGGCAAACGCATGTGGCTTAATTTAAAGAGACACTGATTTGGCACCTACTGTATACTAGCATGGTGCTACGTGTTGGATTAGAAAATATAAAACCACGCCGGGCATGGTGGCACACACCTGTAACCCCAGTACTTGGGAGGCTGAAACTGGCCTTGAACCGCGATCCTCCTGTCTCAGCCTCCGGAATGCTGGGATTACAGGCGTGCACCACCACGCCCGGCTCTCACTAGGTCATTAAGAGTCTCACTACTTGCTGAGGCTGGCCTCGAACCTGTGATCCTCCTGTCTTAGCCTCCCCAGTACTGGGACTACATGCGTGCACCACCGTGCCTGTCTTGCTTCGTTTCTGCCACGGCGGGCGTGTGTTCAGAGGGCAGGTCACGTCCACCAGGGACCACTAGGGTCCTTTTCTTCGTCGAATCCTCCCAGCTACTCTTCCAGGTCAGAGAACCGTGTCTGGTCCCTGCCGCCACGCATGCCTTCCTGATGTGCATGGGAAGTTCTCGGGGGGTCGGGACAGGATATTTTTAGTCCATGAAGGTCAGGGCCCGACATGGATGGTGCTGGCCGCTCCAGGTGCGCTGTGGCGGGGCCTCCGCTCCCTCCCGAGTTTCAGGCGCAGAGCGCTGGGCTCTTCGCAGCTCACCGTCTAGCGACTGCACGGGGAGGCAGGCGCAGGCTCCGCGGTTCCCAGTAGAGAGCCGCACCTGTGCCGACATCTGTCCTGTCTGCATTTGGAAGCGTCAGAAACACTAATTGCGAAGCGCAGACACAGAGAGGAGCCGGCGAGGTACAGGCGTATTCTCTCCTCAGCGCGCTCTGGGCGACTCGAGCCCCGGCCCGCGGGCCTTGGGCGGGCTTGGCCCAGCTCCCGGAACACCAGCCGTGTCCCACATCTGGGTTTGCTGCTGCCCCGGGAGGCTCAGCCCCCAAAAACCAGCAATACCGGGCAGGGTAATAGGGGGGACCCAGGAGACAGGACGGGTGACAGCTCTCCCTCAGACAGCGGGATGGCTTGGGCACCCCACTTCTCCAAGGGGACAGAACCCTTAGGCAGCCGCTGACCAGACACTGGGCGGGGTCCTTTGTTTCGACTCAGTTTCCTTTTCTGATGGATTGGGAAGGCACCCCAAAAGAGGCATCATAAAGAAACATAAGATAGCCGGGCGTGGGGGCGCACGCTTGTCATCCCCACGTTTGGGGGGCGGAGACAGGAGGATCGCTCTGGTTCAGAGCCAGCCTTGCTGGCTTAAGAGACCCTGTTTCCAAATTAAAAAAATATAAAAAATAGGTCTGGGACTGTAGCCCGGAGGTAGAAGGGCTTCTGGGAACCCCAGTACCACAAAAAAAAAAAAGAAAGAAAGAAAGAAAGAAAGAAGAAAAGGAAAGAAAGAAACATAAGATAGAGGCCTAAGGGATGGTAGGAAACGCAGCTGCTCGATTTCTGCAATGCAACCGGGGTGGCGGTCAAGGAACTTAGCTATTGCCCACAATTGCTACAATCGGGTCATTAAGAAGGCTCCAGTTCATGTTACTGAAAAGGAAGTCAGAGAACTTAATCTGAGGAAGAAAGGGCTCACGTTCTCAGGGGAGAGAGGCCTTTGAAGCCGCTCAGGGGCTCAGAAGAGGGCAATATTGCTTCTTTGTTGATACTAAAGCTGCTACAATACTATTTCTACTTTCATTTACTGAGTGGTAAAGTGATACGTGATACAAAGTTGCCCACTTCTTAGTCTCTTGTGGTTTTCTGTTTTGTTTTACTTTGTTTTTTTTTGTACTGGGGATTGAGCCCAAGGGCATTCTACTTCTGAGCTACACTACCAGCCCAATTTTATTTTTTATTTTGAAATAGGGTCTCACTAAATTGTGGAGGGCCTCGCTAAATTGCTGAGAATGGCCTTGGAATTGGCAATCTAGTCTTGGGATTAAGGAGAGTACCACCAAACCCCCGGCCAATTTAATCTTTTTATTTTTTTGCCTTTTTTATTTTTTACTTTGAAACACGATATTGCTACGTGGTTGAGGGCCTTGCTAAGTTGCAATAGCTGGCCTTGAACCCTCAATCCTCCTGTCTCCGCCTCCCAAGTGCCAGAATTACAAGAGTGCCCAGACTCAATTCATCTTTAGGTCAACCCTGCCTATTGATATTTTTGTCCCCATTTTCCAGACCCAGAAACTGAGGCCTCATCCAGTCTTGCTCGGCTACCGAGAGATGATGCTTCGACATCTAGACCCCTCCTCTGCAACAGACTAGGCAGCTGAAAAATATGTTAGAACGGGGCCGAGTGTCAGAGAATCTTATTCTCACGGTCTGGGAATCCTCCCAGGCCGTTTCCAGATTTGTAAGCCTCTCCCCACTCTGGGATAGTGTCTGGTCTCCAAGAACAAACAGGAAAAAAGAAAGAAAGAAAAATGCAGTGAGACCAAACAGGCCAACTGGCCCAGAGACCGAGCGGACTTTGGCACTGATAAAATCTGAGCCCGAGCGAGGTAACCAGACTGGCTGCGGGGTGCGCTTGACAACCGCGATCGCCAACGAGGGGGGCCAGTCAAGTGTGAACAGCCTGCGAGAAGAGGGGACCCGCGAGAGCCACAGAGAGAAGACATCGCGCTCGCCGGCGACCACCCACGGGCGGGAGCCAGCCCATCCGGCGCCTTGGAGCGCTGCCAAGCCATTAGCCGGTGCGGAGCACAGAGGCTCTGCCCGAGCTGATGTTCAGAAAGAGCTAAAGAAATAAGAACGATAAAATGGACGGCCAGACACCAAAGACACAGATTAAAAGGAGAGTGTGGCAGTCTGAGGCTATGAGTGGTGGACCTGGGGGGGGTAGGGGTCAGAAGTCAGAGGTCAGGCGAAGTGGGGTCAAGCCCCCCCCAGGCTGATGGCAATCACAGAACACCTGCTGTAGATCCTGGAATCGGAGCCCCACCCGGCAGCCCGGCCCCACCCCGCCGGCACTATTTCTGACCCGGTCACGTGGGCAGGAGTCTCTCCGTGACCCCAGACGGCTCCGGGAGCTGGCCAAGCTGTCAGACAGCGCCATCCAGGACCCTGGGTGGTGGTGCAAGCCGGTGACTCACCCCCGATATGTCACTTAATGTCTGTTTAATTAAGTATGTGTGCAAAAGACCTGGCACCTGCCTTTGCAAAACTTGTACTACCGGAAGAGGCACAGTGGCAGAACTTTAAAAAGCCACAATCTGCCGAAAGATCCCACGGGCTTGGGCGCCTACCTCCCCGCCCGGGCCCGGCCAGCTTCTCCAACAGCCATCCCGGAAAGAAACCCACAAACTGGTAAAGGCTCCATCGAAGCAGGTGTGACTGACAAAAGCCGAGTCGGCGCTGATGAACAGAGGGGCCTTACTCATCCCGTGCAAAGGCCCCTTGCCAGCGCAGCCCTGCAGCCATATCTTACGTGATCTAATTCGCCCCCAATTCCATTTTCTCCCAACCTCTAGGAATCCATCTCACGACACGGCCGAGCCCAAAGAGGCACCTGGAATCCATCACACCCAGGAGCTGGGGAGGGCGCAGGCCTGTGTGCGCGAACTGGTTAGGGAGACGGACGAGGAGAACTCAGACCGGGTGTGGTGGGCACGCCTGTAATCACAGGAGCTGGGAGGCTGAGACAGGAGGATGACGGGTTTGACGCCAGCCTCCGCAATGCAGCGAGGCTCTCAGAAAGCCCGCAAGACCCTGATTCCAAACAAAAAAGAAAGAAAGAAAGAAAAAAAAAGAGAAAGAGAGTTGCATAGACAGACAGAGCAGATGGACAGATTCACTCAGGCCTGCAGCTGAAGGAAGAATGTGAAAGTAGGATCATGGCTGAAGACAGAGAGACGGCAGGCCCGCGGAGCACAGAAGTAGAAGGGCTTATACGGGAACATAAGTGAGATGCTGTGCTTACTAAATAAATAAGATTATATAAACAACTGCATGTTTGAAAAATTATTGGTTCTGATTTCGGGGATGAAGTAAGGCAGAATGGAGGCCCGGCTAGGCGTGGTGGCGCGCACCTGTCATTCCAGCACTCGGGAGGCTGAGCTAGGAGGGTCGCAGGTTCAAGACCAGCCTGGAAACATAGCAAGATTCTCAGCAACGTAGTGAGACCCTGTCTCAAAATAAAAAATAAAAAGGGAGCCGGGTGTGGTGGCGCACACTGGTAATCCCAGCATTTGGGAGGCCCAGACAGGAGGATCGCGGCTCGCGGGCAGCCTCAGCTACTTAGCGAGGCCCTCTGCAACTCAGTGAGACCCTGTTTCAAAATAAAGAATAAAAAATTGGGCAGGGATGTAGCTCGGAGGTAGAATGCCCCTGGGTTCCATCCCCAATACTGCAAAAAATAAAATACAGAATAAAAAATCGGGCTGGGGTTATAGCTTGGAAGTAGAATGCCCCTGGGTTCCATTCCCAGTACCGAAATAAGTAAGTAAATAAATAAATAAATAAATAAATAAATAAAGGGCTGGGGATGTAGCTTAGAGAAAGAATGTCCCTGGGTTCAATTCCCAGTACCAAAAAAAGAAAAAAAATGGGAGGGAGATCAGAAAAAATAATTGCAATCGAAATACAGGAATTGTCTGCTCAGATGCCAACTCCTCGGTACTCACAGGGTATGTGAAGGCCCGTCCCAGTCTCTCCACTGAGGGAAAAGGACAGAGCCGGGGCTGGGCCTGATCAGCCGAGCGCAGGACGCAGGGTCCGTCTGGGGCTGCGCGGGGCGCTGCAGCGAAGCCGGAGCTGACTGCCGGAAGCAGCGAGGGCCGTGTTTTCCTCATCAGGAGAGTGGGCCTGGATCTGGGGGTCCTTTCGGTTCCCCAGGGCAGGGCCTGGTGGCATCAGTCAGGCACAGCAGGGCTACACTACAGCCAGACCTTCCACCTGCCCGCTCTCTTTTCCCAAGGCCTCTAATCTAGAGGCGCCCTCCCCGCAGGCCAGGGCGGCGGGAGCCCTCCAGGCTCGGCATCGTCTAGAGATTTCCTGAGTGTCTCAGAGAGGCAGGAACAGAGCTGGGCTTCCAGGCTGTCCACACCCGCCCTGGGAAAGCTGCAAGGCTGGGCAGCGCAGGAATCCAGGGAGAAAGATGTCAAGAGTACCTCTCCACTCCACCCCTAGGGTGGCCAGCGCAGCCCAGGGTTTCTAGCCCTGAGGGTTCTTAGGAGCTCAGGTGATACCCTGAGGTGGCCGGCGGGAACTGGTTCCTGCCGGGTGCTCAACTCTGCCAGATCACGCAGGTCCCAAGTGCTGCCCGGGTGCCAGAGGTTTAACCTCACAATAGGTTTTTTTTTTTTTTTTTTGGTTTTTGTTTTTGCGGTACTAGGGGTGAAAGCCAGGGACATTCTACCTCCAAGCGACACCCCTCCGAGTGACACCCCCAGCCCTGTTATTTTTTTCTTTATTTTAAAACAGGGTCTCGCTGAGTTACAAAGAGCCTCACTAAGTAGCTGAGGCCGTCTGTGCGCGATCCTCCTGTCTCAGCCTCCAGAATATTGGGATTACAAGCGTGCGCCGCCACGCCCGGCTTGTGTCATTTTGTGGGTAAGGAAACCAAAGCTCTGAGAGGGTGTGCCACCTGCCTCAGGTCAAGCAGCGATGGCTGTGTTGGCTTACAGGTTCTCACCCACGCCCCAACCCAGCCTGCCCATGGCGGACCCGCTCCCACAGCCCTGCCGAGGCAGGCTCCCGCCCCTCCTCACCTCATCCAGGGACGTTTCCCTCTCCCCAGGACCCCACATCACGCTGGTCCACGCGGATCTGCCACCCCCTTAACTGAGCTTCACCTCTGCGTCTCTGTGTCTGTCTGTCTGTCTGTCTCTCCAGAATGCTGCGCCAGCAGAATTCACCCCAGGGCTGCAAGCCCCCCCAGCAACTGGCACCAGGACGCATAGTGGCATCAGACAACAGGGCTACGCTGCCCCCGATGGGACCAAGCACAAGGGCTGCCTGGTGCATCCAACTCTCCCACCTCCAACCCAAGCACGCCCGCCCTTTCTTTGGGGAGAGTCTTGCAATTCCTGTTCTCTGTCCCTTTAAAGATTCAGCTCAGCCAGGCTTAATCTCCAGCTGACCACAGACCACAGACAGCCTCCAGCCTGCATCCCCCCCTGGCAGACACTCCCTGCGGCCATGGCCCTCCCTCAGCCCTCCTACAATGACCTGCAGAACTGGCTCCTCCGTGTTGTGGCCAGGAAACCATGACTCGCCTCACCCCACGCCATGCCCGCTGCATTCCTGCCTGTCTTATACAGCCTCCACAACGGTTGCTCTAAGTCCTAAAGAAACTCGTGCCGGCCACTTGCAAAATTCTTACTTTTCAGTGGACAAAAACAAGAAGGGTTTTTTGTTGTTGTTGTTGTTGTTGTTGTTGGTTTCTGTTTTTGTTTTTTTTTCTGCAGTCCTGGGGATGGAACCCAGGGGCATTCTACCTCTGAGCTATACCAAACCCCCATGAACCACGATCCTTCAGTCTCAGTCTCCCAAATGCTGGGATTACAAGTGCACCAACATGCCCAGCTCTTTTTCTTCCTTTCTTTCTTTCTTTCTTTCTTTCTTTCTTTCTTTTCTTTTTTTTTTTTTTTTTGGCAGTGCCAGGGATGGAACCCAGGGTCATTCTACCTCTGAGCTCCACCCCAGCCCTATTTTGTATTCTTTATTTTGAAACAGGGTCTCACTGAGTTGCCGAGGGCCTCACTAAGTAGCTGAGGCTGTCCTCGAACCACAATCCGCCTGTCTCAGCCTCCCGAATGCTGGGATGACGAGTGTGCCCACCGCGCCCGGCCTCTTTTGCCCTTCTCATGGTTGCTTAAATCTTTGTCATAGATCTCAAAGTCAAAGCCTAAAAACAAACAAAATATAAATAAGTAAAGGTCACTGCCGGCTTGGATCAAGTTTCTAAAGACAGAGAAGATGGCCTTAAAGTTGGGCAGGAAGCAGCTAAGAAAGAAGGGGGGCAGACGGGCACTGGAGAAAATCACAGGAACCATGGCAGACAGGAAGCACCCACTAAATCACAGGGGCCAGGGAGCGGCGCTGTCTGCGCCGCCCGCTCCTGCTGCCCCGGCTGACACACCAGCCCCCGGCTCCAGCAGCTGTAGCTTTGTTTCAAAGCTGAGAGCGGCCCCATCTTCCCCAGGACGCACTTGGAGGCAAACGGGGCTGCCTCTGAGCGCCACCGGGGACCGCTGTGTCTGCACATATGCGTGTATAACTACGGATTGGACCCGGGAGCGTTCTGCCTCTGAGCTACACCTCCAGCCCGGAGTGGAACCCAGAGGCTTTCTACCTCCGGGCCCAGACCTTTTTTCTATTTTATTTGGAAACAGGGTCTCACTAAGTTGCCGAGAGCCTCACTAAGTAGCTGAGGCTGGCTTCGAACCCGTGCGATCCTCCTGTCTCAGCCTCCCAAGCGCGGGAATTACAAGCGTGCGCCACCACGCCCGGCTCCTTTTTTTTTTTATTTTGAAACAAGGTCTCGCTAAGTTGCAGAGGGCCTCGCAAAGTTGCAGAGGCTGGCTGAGAGGCGCAGAGCCTCCTGTCTCGACCTCCCAAGCACAGGATTACAAGGGGGCGCTGCCTCGGCGCCCGGCTCCTAATTTGAAGCAGATTGTTCTGGACATGAAACGGCGGTTGGACTGACATGTTCTGTGCCACAGGTCATACAGTGGCACCCTACTGACCGGGTTTATTCAGCTGGCTACATATTAAGACATATGGATCGATTGCTAATATCCAAAAGCCAACAGGACAGCTGTGGCCGGGCGTGGCGGCGCACGCTGGCGATCCCAGCATTCAGGAGGTGGAGACCGGAGGATCATGGTTCGCGGACAGCCTCAGCTACTTAGCAAAGGCCCCTCGCAACTCAGTGAGACCCTGTTTCAAAAAACAAAAAGAGACTAAAAAATAGGGCTGGGGGTGCAGCTCAGAGGTACAATACCCCTGGGTTCCATCGCCAGTACTGCAAACACACACACACACACACACACACACACACACACACACACACACACAGCTTAGGGTTCTAACTGACTTGAAAAAGCTGGAAAATGCGCTACCAGCCTGTGACCCTCCGTGGCCAGGACTGGCCAGCTCGGGGCGGCTGCCCCTCTGCAGAGCACACAGTGCCGGGGGAGCCCAGGACAGCTGAGCTCCCGGGTCTTAACACACGGAGGTCACTTCCTCTGAGCCAGAGCCTCGTGAGCAGGTGGGGGGCTGGAGAAACCACACTGTGGCAATCTGCGCCCCAAGTGCGAGCAAACAAAGCAAAGGAGGCTCTCGGGGGCAAAGGACAACACAGGCACCAGCACCCCGACTCTGGGTTCAGCCCGGCCTGGACCATCCATTCCCCGGAAGCCCTCCCGTTGGGACCAGCCTGGGCCCTTCTGCCCCGAGCTCATCCTCCCTCGTCCCTCCTTCCCTTCCCAACCCAGGCTCCTGCCAGTTCTCATTTTCAGCCCCAATTTTCTTATTCTGAGCACCATGGTGGATTCGGAGGGCCCAAGGCCCACAGGAGGAAGCGCCGGGAAGGGTGCGGGTGGCCAGGAAGCTGCGGCTTCCTCTCTGGTCTGGTTTCCCAAGCCTAGTTTCTCTGGCTCAAAAACACACAGATTTTACAGTGAAGGACTAGGCGCTTTGCCATTTTCACGGTGTTCAAGGAGATTCAGGCCTGAGACTCCAACTGGAATAGCTTTACAGAAATGAAATACTTTACAGGAAGAAAAGGTATTTGTTCATTCTGGGTGCTAGAATTGAATCCAGGGGCATTCTGCCTCCGAGCTATACCCCAAGCCCTATTTTATTTGTGGGGTGTGTGTGTGTGTGTGTGTGTGTGTGTGTGTGTAACTGGAGGTTGAAACCAGGGGAATTCTACCCCTGAGTTATACCCCCAGCCCTATTTTATTTTATTTTATTTTTAAAATTGTGTGTGTGTGTGTGTGTGTGTGTGTGTGTGTGTGTGTGTTACTAGGAATTGAAACCAGGAGCTTTCTACTTCTGAGCTGGAGATGAAAACCAGGGGAATTCTACCCCTGAGCTATACCCCCAGCCCTATTTTATTATTTTATTTTATTTTTAAAATTGTGTGTGTGTGTGGGGGGGTACTAGGAATGAAAACAGGGGCTTTCTACTTCTGAGCTGTATCTCTAGCCCTGTTTTATTTTTTATTTTAAAACAAGGTCTCACTAAGTTGTGGAAGGCCTCGCAAAGTTTCTGAGGCTCGCCGTGAAACTGAGATTCTCCTGTCTCGGCCTCCCAAGCACTAGGATAATGAACATGCGCCACCATGCCCAGCTTATTTATTTTTTATATTTTTTTTTTGGTGGTACTGGGGTTCCTGGAAGCCCTTCTACCTCCGGGCTACACTCCCAGACCTATTTTTACATTTTTATTTGGAAACAGGGTCTCCTAAGCCAGCGCGCGTGGCTGGCTTCGAACCTGCGCGATCCTCCTGTCTCAGCCTCCCAAGCGCGGGGATGACAAGCGTGCGCCACCATGCCAGCTCAGCTTATTTATTTTGAAACAAGGTCTCACTAAGTTGCAGAAGGCCTTGCTAAAGTGCTGAGGCTGGCTATGAACCAGCAATTCTCCTGTCTCAGCCTCCCAAGTACTAGGATAACAAGCATGCACCACCACGCGGCTTAATTTTTACTTTGAAACAGAGTCTCCCTAAGTTGAAGAAGGCCTGGCAAAATTGCTGAGGCTGGCTGCAAACCTGCAATCCTCCTGTCTCAGCCTCCCAAGTACTGGGATTCCAGGCGTGCACCACTGGGCCCACAGGAAGAAAAGCTGAATTAAAAGAAAAGAAAAAAGCGAGAACCCAGCTTCCCAAGAGAAATCCTAAAACCCTATCTCTTTTATTGCAGTAAGAGATTAGCTCTGGAGTCAGAAGCCCTGGGTTCAAATGCTGTCAAAGCAGCTTTGTGAGCCTGGGCAAGGTTCAACCCTGGGAGCCTTATTTCTTCTGGTGCTGAGGGGAAAACCCTGAGCTCAGAGATCTGCTGTGAGGCCCGAGTGATAGACGGCACCAGCAAAGCCCTGAGCACCTCCCAGAGCAGGGCCGGGGCCCCAGACACAGGTCCTGGGGACCAGCATGTGCTTCACCGCAGTACGAGAGATGGGACCAGGGCATTCTACCTCCAGCCCTCCCTTCCTTCCTTCCTCCATTCATTCATTCATTCATTCATTCATTCATTCATTCGTTTTGTAGTACTAGGGATGGAACCCAGGGTCATTCGACCTCCAAGCTACACCCTCTGCCTTATTTTTTAATCTTTATTTTGAAACAGGGTCTCACTAAGTTACAGAGGGCCTAAGTAGCTAAGGCTGTCCGCGAACCATGATCCTCCAGTCTCAGCCTCCCAAATGTTCCCAGCCCTATCTTTCTTTCTTCCTTCCTTCCTTCCTTCCTTTCTCTCTTTCTCTCTCTCCCTCCCTCCCTCCCTCCCTTTCTCTCTCTCTCTCTGTACTAGGTATGGAACCCAAGGGCATTCTACCTCCAAGTTACACCCACAACCCTATTTTGTATTCTTTATTTTGAAACAGGGTCTCACTGAGTTGCAGAGGGCCTCACTAAGCAGCTGAGGCTGGCCTCGAACCAGGATCCTCCTGTTTCCGCCTCTCAAATGCTGGGCTTACGAGCGTGCGCCACCACGCCCAGTGACCAGCATGTGCTTTCTTACATACAGCCCTGGCTGGGGAGTGCAGGGTTCAGATCGGGGACTGAGTTCAGATCAGGGAAAGAGTGGCCCCTTGGGACGGCTCCCTGAGCACAAAGGTAGGATGGGGCCCTGCGGCTCCTGGCTCGGGTCCTTCCTCCTCCCTGCACGGTGCCCTCTCTGGGCCATGTGCCGTAATCTGAGACAAGACCCGAGAGGCCGCGTCAACCAGGCTGGCAGCTGCGAGCCTTGCCAGCCCCCCTGCGTCCCCTCCCGGACCTGGAGGCTGGGAAGCCGGCAGTTGTGCCTCAGGAAGCACTTTCAGCGCGATCGTGAACTCGGCTCCCTCTCCCCAGGGCGCTCGGGGAAACGGCGCAGCAGGCACGCAGCCTGCGCCCAGCTGCCAATGCCGTTTACACGCAGCGACCTTCTGCGTGTGCAGGGAGAGATGGCATTTCGTGGCGGGGGGCCCGAGGCAACAGACAGGATCCCCCCATGAAGACACGGAGGGCCGAGGAAGGCAGAGACCCAGGTCCCCGGCACGAGGCTCCGGCCCAGCGTGCGAGGTGCTCACTTATTTTAACTGGTGCCGCCGACAGCGCGATGGCACCCGGCGATCTGCCTGGCGAAGGCCTAGAAAAGTCAGGGGAACCCCGGCAGAGCCGAGCGCCCGGGCGCCGAGGGATACGGAGGAACTCGAATTGCTGCCTGGTCTCCAGCTGCCAGGCTGCCCCAGCTCCCCTGGGGCGCGGGGCGGCCCCCTTCTGAGCTGGGAGGGAGGCACAGAGGACTCCGCTTTGGCATGGGTTGGACACCCCAAAAAGGCGGCCCAGCCTCTGGCTGTAATCACAGATCATGGTGAGTGTCTGAGTGTGTGTGTGTGTCTGTGTGTGTGTGTGTGTGTGTTACTAGGGATTGAACCCAGGGGCATTCTATCTCTGAGCCACGCCCCCAGCCCTGTTTTACTTTTAGTTGGAAACAGGGTCTCGGGAGGACGCTGAGTGTCGCTACTTGCTGAGGCTGTCCTCGAACCTGCGGTCCTCCCGTCTCAGCCTCCCAAGTACTGGGATGACAGGCGCCACCTTGCAAGGCTGGATCATACTGCACGACTGGCTGAGCGCTGACCACGTGGTCACGGGAGTGGTCTCAGAGTCCCCAGGCCCGATCCCATTCTACCGAGGCAGAGGCGGAGGCTTGGAGAAGCCAGGACTGGGAGTCCGGAGCCTCTGCAGTGCTCACATGCTCCACCCCGCCACCACCCAGGGTCTCACAAGCAACGAGACAGTGAGAGGCTCCTGTGCGTCCTTGGCTCTTTGATAAGGTCAGTGGGGACGCTGGGTCACAGAGCCACGGGTCAGATTTCTGGTGCAGAGTCAGCCCCAGTTCACAGAGGTGCACGATCCTCCTTAACAACCTCGAAGCTCCTGCCTGGAGCCTCTGAGCCACATCTGCCCCAGGCCAGCAGCTCTGGCCCGTGTGTGCGTGTGTGTGTGCGTGTGCGTGTGGTTTTGGGTATTAAATCCAGGGGTATTCTCCCTCTCAGCTACGCTCCTAGCCCTATTTTATTTTTTTCTTTTAAAATAGGATCTTGCTAAGTTGTTGAAGGTCTCTTTAAGTTGCTGAGGCTGGCTTTGAACCTGCAATCCTCCCGTCTCAGCCTCCCAGGTCCTGGCTTTGCGGGCATGTGCCCCTGCACCACTTTCTGGCCTACCTTGACTGAACCTGGTACCCAGTGGCTCTGGCTGCAGGAAGCCTCTGGAAAAGGAGTCAGGGCATCATGTGTGATACCCTGCATCCTAGGTACCCAGCGGGATGCCAGGCATGGGGGGGGGCGTTCCCTGCTCTGTCACCTATGGACTGTCACCAGGAAACCAAGGACAACCAAGCCCCAAAGCGGGCCAGGGGATCCGGACCCTGCTCCCGCCTCGGCTGTCCCTGCATCCCTGACCTCGACACCAGGAGAGGGGTGCAGGCCCACTGGCGGCAGTAAGTCTGTTGACCCTGGGAAGCCAAGAGCTGGGTGTGGCCAGAAGTACCGTGGAAAATCGCACTGAAGGCCCACAGCATCCACCGGTGCTCTGGACCACAGCCGGCGCGCATCGCAGACGGCCGGCTGTCGCTGAACCCCGTCAAATGCCAGCCCCGGGGACTGGCTTCAAAGTTGCGCCTCGTTTCCGAGCTTTAAATATCTCTGCTCACCGGGCGTGGTGGGCACGCTTGTAATCCCCGCGCTTGGGAGGCGGAGACAGGAGGATCGCGCAGGTTTGAAGCCAGCCGCGCGCGCTGGCTTAGGAGACCCTGTTTCCAAATAAAAATGTAAAAATAGGTCTGGGAGTGTAGCCCGAAGGTAGAAGGGCTACCAGGAACCCCAGTACCACCAAAATAATAATAATAATAATAATAATAATAATAATAATAATAATAATAATAATAAATATCTCTGCTCCTACCTCCGTCCTCTATCAACCTGCCACGGCTCTCCCTGAGTGATTCGTTACCAGCCCAGCAGCCACTGTCAGCCCAAAGACGATGCGTCTAGGGCAAAATCCACGCTTGTCCAAATAAGGAGAAACCCCCAGGCTTGACGTTTCCTCAGGGGATATGGCTCTAGCACAGAGGCAAAGGTCACACGTGGCTCAGCGGGATCCCCAGGACCTGGTCGCACACAGGCTGGGAGTGCTATGGTGGCACTGTGTCCCCTCGAGATTTATATGTTGATGTCCTCACCTCTATTAGCTAAGAACGTGAGCCAGGGTCTTTGAAGAGGTAACCAGAGGAGCCCGCCGCAGCGGTGCAAGCCAGCAATCCCAGTACTCATAAAGATGAGACAGGAAGATTGCAGGTTTGAGGCCAGCCTCAGCAGCTTAGTGAGACCCTTGGCAAATAAAGGAGACCCTGTTTTTTTTTTTTTAATAAAAAATAAAAAAGGGAAGCCAGGCATGATGGCGCACGCTTGTAATCCCCAAGATTGGGAGGCTGAGACAGGAGGATCGCCCAGGGTTTGAAGCCAGCCTCAGCTGTCTAGTGAGGCTCTCAGGAACTTAGTGAGACCCTGTTTCCAAATAAAGTATAAAATGGGTCTGGGAGTATAGCCCGGAGGTAGAAAACCTCTAGGTTCTACCCCCAGTACTACCAAAATAAATAAATAAATAAATAAAATAATATAAAAAAGGGAAAGCCGGGTGTGGTGGCGCATGCTTATAATCCCAGTACTTGGGAGGTTGAGGCAGGAGGATTGCAGGTTCGAAGCCAGCCTCAGCTGCTTAGTGAGGCTCTCAGCCATTTTAGTAAGACCCTGTTTCCAAATAAAATATAAAATAGGGCTGGGGGTGTAGCTCGGAGGTTAGAAGGCCTCTGGGTTCCATCCCCAGTACCACACACACACAAATAAACAAACAAGTAAATAAATATGAAAATAAAATAAATAAAAAGAGAGCCAGGCATGGTGGCATACGCCTGCTATCCCAGTACTTGGGAGGCTGAGATAAGAGATCATGGTTCACGGCCAGCCTCAGCTACTTAGCGAGGCCCTTTGCAACTCAGTGAGACTTTATAAAGAATAAAAAATAGGGCCGGGGGTGTAGCTCAAAGGTAGAATGCCCCTGAGCTTCATCCCCAGTACTGCAAAAAGAAAAAAAAAAGAATAAAAGAAAAATAAAGCCCCAGCTCCACAGAGACGCCCGCCCTTTGGAAGCCAGCTCGGTCTCTGTCCTCAGTACCTAGAATGTTTACGGCAGCCATGGGCTAGAGCCGATGGCCGGGGTCTTGGGGACAAGGAGCCATGTTGGGAGAAATGGAAGTCAAACTACTGCTTAGAAGAGACAAGAGGCCGGGTGTGGTGGCGCACGCTTGTCATCCCAGCATTCGGGAGGCTGAGACCTGGAGGATCGCGGTTCGCGGACAGCCTCAGCTACTTAGTGAGGCCCTCTGCAACTCAGTGAGACCCGGTTTCAAAATAAAGAATAAAAAATAGGGCAGGGGGTGTAGCTCGGAGGTCAAGTGCCCCTGGGTTCCATCCTCAGACCCGCAAAAAAATAAAAAAATTAAATTAAAAAAATAAAATTAAAAAAAGAGAAGGGGCAAGAGCCTCTAAGGAAGGTTTCCTAGAGCCCACGAGCCGCAGGGCCCCCCAAACCCTAAGGCCTATTTACCCCATAATTTGAGGAGTACCTACAGACTGTAGGCACCGGGCTACAGAGATGCGCGGGCCTCAGGGCCCAGTAGGCGACCAGACAAGTCATGACCACGCAGGAGCTGCTGGCAATAGTGAAAGCCCAACCAACAGGGCGAGGCAGACAGGCAGAGGGTAATTTCCTCTGTCGGGAGGGGAAGTTCAAAGAGATGGTGTCACAGGCAGGATTTTCAAGATAGAACTGGAGCCCCAGAGCAAGGGAGAGGCTGGAAAACACGCTGCAGGCTGGCAAGGCGCAGAGGTTTAAGAACACGCAGGGGCTGGGAGGCTGAGACAAGGAGGATCACAGTTCGAGGACAGCCTCACCTACTACTTAGTGAGGCCCTTTGCAACTCAGTGAGACCCTGTTTCAAAATAAAGAATAAAAAATAGGGCCGGGGGTGTAGCTCGGAGGTAGAATGCCCCTGGATTCCATCCCCAGTACTGCAAAAAGAAAAAAAAGAAAAAAAAGAAAAAAAAGAAAAAAGAACGTGCAGGGGGCCCGGCTGCAGTGGCACACGCCTATAATCCCAGGACTTAGGAGGCAGAGACAGGAGGATTGAAGATTCAAGGCCAGCCTCAGCAACTCATTGAGCTGTCAGCAATTATGAAGCCCTTGTTTCCAAATTAAAAAATAGAGACAGGAGGATCGGGCTTGGGAGGCAGAGACAGGAGGATCGCACAGGTTCGAAGCCAGTCTCGCTGGCTTAAGAGACTCTGTTTCCAAGTAAAATATATTAAAAAAAAAAAAATAGGCCTGGGAGTGTAGCACGGAGGTAGAAGGGTTTCCAGGAACCCCAGTACCAAAATAAATAAATAAATAAATAAATAAATAAATAAATAAATAAATAAAAATAAACATCAGACTGGGGGTGTAGCTCAGAGGTAGAATGCTCCTGGGTTCAATCCCCAGCACCTAATTGAGAGAGAGAGAGAGAGAGAGAGAGAGAGAGAGAGAGAGAGAGAGAAAGCGCAGGAGAAAGCGCTTGGCTGAGGACTTAAATGCAGGGAAATTACCAGGTTGGCTCTGCTTCAGACTGACAGCAGGGCCCGGGCCTCGGGGGAAGGTGGGTGCCAGAAGCCCAGCATGACCCCCTCCCAAGCCTCCTTTCCAGGGCGCAGCTCTGTAGCTGGCCCCAGCCTGGCTCGGAGGGGAGCACCCGCTGCCTCTTAGGTTTTAGTAAATGACCCAGTAAAAGCGGGAGAGGAGAAATGGAAACGTTGCGGGGCTGCGCAGAACACGCCAAATCCAAGTGGTTAGGGAGGTGTTTGTTTCTCTGTTCTTTTTTTTTTTTTTTTTTTTTGCGGGTCTGGGGATGGAATCCAGGGGCATTTGACCTCCGAGCTACAGCCCCTACCCTATTTTTTATTCTTTATTTTGAAACCGGGTCTCACTGAGTTGCAGAGGGCCTCACTAAGTAGCTGAGGCTGTCCGCGAACCGCGATCCTCCAGATCTCAGCCTCCCGAATGCTGGGATTACAAGTGAGCGCCACCACGCCTGGCTTATTTCTCTGTTCTTTTTACTTATTTGTATGTGTGCGTGTGTTACTAGGAATCGAACCAGGGGCATTCCATCTCTGAGCTCCAACCCCAGCCTTATTTTGTATTCTTTATTTTTATTTATTTATTTATTTTGCTGCTCTGGGGATGGAACCCAGGGGCAATTGACCTCCGAGCTACACCCCCTGCCCTATTTTTTATTCTTTGTTTTGAAACTGGGACTCACTAAGTTGCAAAGGGCTTCACTAAGTAGCTGAGGCTGTCCGCGAACCACGATCCTCCAGGTCTCAGCCTCCCGAATGCTGGGATTACAAGCGTGTGCCACCACGCCCGGCTGTATTTTTTATTTTGAAACAGGGTCTCACTGAGTTTCAAGGGGCCTCACTAAGTAGCTGAGGCTGTCCGCGAACCGCGATCCTCCAGTCTCAGCCTCCCGAATGCTGGGATTACAAGCGTGAGCCACCACGCCCCACTCAGCTGACTTCTTTAAGAACCCACCGGTGGCTGTCTGAGGTGAGTTCCATCGTCTCTCTGGCCTGTTTCCTGCCCATCAAAGCCATATCTGGACACAGAACTGGGTTCCTCTCCCCCTTTTTACCCTGCAGACAGCTGGACATCCGCTGTCCACTTGGAAGCTTGGACAGAATCAAAAAGTGGCCCTCGCCGGGACGCCCAGGGCGCTATTTAGACTTTGTAGCTCAGAAGTAGAATGCCCCTGTGTTCAATACTCAGTACCATAAAAAAAGAAAAAAAGACAGGGAAGAGAGGAAGAAACTTTAAAGTCAGATCATCGTAAGTTCCAATCTCTGCTCGGCCCCCTTACTGTGTGACCTTAGATGAGTTACTTGACCTTTCTTGTTAATTTCCTTCCCCTCCTGTAAAATAGGGATAATACTGTGCCCCTTGTAAGGAACTCTCAGAAATAGCTAAGAGACAGAAATCAAACCCACTGCTCTCTCAACCCCACCTGGGGGAAACAAATCCGGTTTATGGTCTCATCTTTCCGGATGACCCCGTGTATGTATAGGGAGAGGCGTGGATGCCGGCTGCACCCTCAGCCCAGGAACACCACCGTCCTTCTTCATTCCCAGGGGAGGCGGCTGAGCTCCCTGTGACCCAGCTGTGAGCTCTCAGGACAAAGGAGACAGCAGAGCAGGGCTCCCGTCTCCAGGGCTCCAAGCGTCTTATTAACAGGAGAAAAGTCGCTCCTCCTGCCCTGGCTCAGCGGCGCAGGGAGAGGGTCTCCGTTTGCTTCGGGGCCCCTGAAGCACTGCTCCGGGACATCCTAGGACCCTCCAGAAAAGAAGTTATTTTAAGCCACGGCTTAAGTGTAAGAAATAAATGGCTGTGTGGGACAAGGACCAGAAAGGGTTTTAAGGCCTCTCGTTCTGCCAGAAACACACTTAAAATCTAAAAAATTTAAAGCTCACACCTCTCTTGGGCTTACTTCGTGCTTGGGAGGAAGAACAAGAGAAACCCCAGGTCCGCAGATCAATGGCTCCCGACAACCGCGCCCCCAGCCCGTCCTGGCAGCGCAGGCGAGGAGAGGGAAGTGGGAGGCGCAGCCGACGACGGCCTTACAGTGGAGCAGATGGAGGCCGCCTGCAATTCTGTGTCTTTGTTTTAACAAGAAATGGGACAGGAAGGAGGAGGTTTGCCCGAGGTCCCTGCCAAGCCCCAGGTGCTGAGGCTGAGGGCGGTGGGGCTCCAGGAGAGGGGCTAGAACCCCCGGGACTCTACCAAAGTCAAGAGTGGGCATCGAAAGCTGTGGGCCCCAGCCAGGCGGGTGGCACGTGCCTGTAATCCCAGTACTTGGGAGGCTGAGTCGGGGGGATTGCAGGCTCAAGGGCAGCCTCGGCAGCAACTGAGTGAGGCCCTCCGCAACGTCGTGAGACCCCATTTTGAAGTAAAAAATAAAAGAGAGGCCGGGCATGGTGGCGCACACTTGCAATCCCAGCATTTGGGAGGCCGAGACAGGAGGATCGTGGTTCGCAGACAGCCTCAGCTACTACTTAGTGAGGCCCTTTGCAACTCAGTGAGACCCTGTTTCCAAAAAAAAGAATAAAATATAGGGCTGGGAGTGTAGCTTAGAGATGGAATGGCCCTGGATTCCATCCCCAGTACCCCCCAACATTAATTAATTAATTAAATAAATAAAAGAGGAACTAGGTGTGGTGGTGCACACTTGTAATCCCAGTACTTTGAAGGCTGAGCCCCAACAACCTCAAGAGGCTCTCAGCAAGATAGTGGGGGCCCTGTTTCCAAATTAAAAAAAAAGTAAAATTAGGCTGGGGCCATAGCTTGGAGGTAGAATCCCTCTAGGTTGAATCCCCAGAACCATAAATAAATAAACAAAGAAACAAAGGAGCTAGGCTTGGTGACACATGCCTATAATCCCAATACTTGGGAGGCAGAGATCTTAAGTTTGCAGTTAGCCTTAGCTAAACTTAGAAAGGCCTTCTAGAACTTTGTGAGACCCTGTTTTAAAATAAAAGCCAGACGTTGTGGCCTACACTTATAATCCCAGCATTTGGGAGGCTGAGACAGGAGGATGGCGGTTGAGGACAGCCTCAGCTACTTATTTAGCGAGGCCCTTTTCAACCCAGTGAGACCCTGCTTCAAAATAAAGAATAAACAGAGTAGCAAGCACAAAGAAGTCAAATAACAACAAATGCTGGTGAGAATAAGGGGAAAGAGGAACTCTTGTACACTGTTGGTGGGAGTGTAAACTAGTTCAGCCGCTATGGAGATCAATGTGGAGATTCCTTAGAAAATTGAGAATGGATCCACCATACGATCCGGCTCTACCACTCCTGGGTATTTGTCCGAAGGGGTTGAAATCAGAGAACTACAGTGACATATGCCTACCTATGTTCATAACAGCACAATTCACAATAGCCAAAATATGGAACCAACCTAGGTCTCCATCAACAGATGAATGGATCGCAAAATTATGGGAAATACACACAATGGAATACTATTCAGCTATAAAGAAGAACAAAACCATGTCATTCGCAAGAAGATGGAAAGACCTGGAGAACATTATGTTAAGTGCGATCGGCCAAGCACAGAAAGAAAAGGGACTATGTTTTCTCTAATACGCCCCAAATAGGGAGTATTAGAAATACCAGTGGGACTCCAGATAAAGGAGGGGAAACCTCAGCAAAGCGAGAATGGAAGGGTAGGAGAGGAAGGGGCTGAGGTTGATCAATGGAGGAGCTACATTTGAATCCGTGTAAAAGTATGAATGTAGCGTGGTCAGCCTAGACACTCAGTGTCAGGGCACCAAGCACTGTGTGAATGTATGCCATTGTCAATATGATCCACATAACAATAAAAAATTTTTTAAAAACTGAAAAAAAATGTAAAAATAAAGAATAAAAAATAGGGCTCGGGGTATAGCTCGGAGGTAGAATGCCCCCTGGGTTCCATCCCCAGGACCACAATAAAATAAAATAAAATATAGCTGGGCGTGGTGGCGTGTGCTTGAAACCTCAGCATTCGGGAGGCTGAGAGCAGAGGATCGCGGTTCGCGGACAGCCTCAGCTACTTAGTGAGGCCCTCCGCAACTCCGTGAGACCCTGTTTCAAAATAAAGAATAAAAAATAGGGCTGTTGCCGGGTGTGGTGGCGCACACTTGTAATCCCAGTATTTGGGAGGCTGAGACTGGAGGATCACAGTTCGCAGACAGCCTCAGCTATTTAGTGAGGCCCTCCGCAACTTAGTGAGACCCTGTTTCAGAATAAAGAATAAAAAATAGGGCAGGAGGTCGAATGCCCTTGGGTTCCATCCCTAGCATGCAAAAATAATAATAATAATAATAATAAATTAAAGCTGGGCGTGGTGGCGCACGTTTGTAATCCCAGCATTTGGGAGGCTGAGTCCAGAGGATTGTGGTTTGTGGACAACCCCAGCTACTCAGTGAGGCCCTCCATAACTTAGTGAGACCCTGTTTCAAAATAAAGAATGAAAAAGAGGGCAGGGGGTATAGCTTGGAGGTTGAATGCCCCTGGGTTCCATCCCCATAATAATAATAATAATAATAATAATAATAATAATAATAAATCAATAAATAAAACAGGGCTGGAGGTATAGCTCAGAGGTAGAAAGCCCCTAGGTCCAATCCCTAGTATCTCACACACACACACACACACACATGCACACCCCACAGAGCACAGTCTCCTGAGTAGCGTCTGTCTGTGTCAGTTTGGGGGTAACGGGGCACTTGCCTCCCCCATCAGGTGAGAAATAGCAAAGCCAGCCCAGCCCAGCCCAGCCCAGCATCTCACCTTTGCCTGGCGGCTCCTCTTGGCCCAGGCCGTCGGGGGGAGCCGGGGCGGCGCTGCCCGCCTCGTCCAAGGTCAGGATGAGGGGCACGTCGTCGTCTAAGCTCACGGCCATGTCCTCCTCGCCCGCGGCCCTCAGGACGCGATGTCCAGGGCTTTAAATAGTCTCTCGTTTGCGTTTGAGCTTCCTTTCAAAGCTACTGGCTCGGAGGTGCTTCTCAGAAATTTCTCCATGAGAGGCATCTTCTGAGGACGGAAGATAAAGAAAGACGATTATTCAAACAGAACCCCAACCGACAGCCGATGTCCAGAAACGAGGGCGCGGGGATGGTCGCACAACCTGACGGCTACTCGAAAAACCACCGGAGAGTACTGAATATGGGAATTCTATCTTAAAATTTTTTTAAACTTATAAAAGTAAACTAGCATTAAAATACAGGGGAGGAAAGCCAGGCGTGGTGGCGCACGCTTATAATCCCAGCATTGTGGAGTCTAAGACGGGAGGATCACGGTTCGCGGACAGCCTCAGCTACTTAATGAGGCCCCTGCAACTCAGTGAGACCCTGTTTCAAAATAAAGAATAAAAAATAGGGCTGGGGGTGTAGCTCGAAGGTAGAATGCCCCTGGGTTCTATCCCCAGACCTGCAAAAAAAAACCCCAAAAACAAAAAAAAAACATGGTAGCACACACTTGTAATCCCAGTACTTGGGAGGCTGAGACAGGAGGATCACCGGTTCAAGGCCAGCCTCAGCAACTTAACAAGACCCTCAACAACCTAGCAAGGCCCTATTTCAAAATAAAATAGGTCTGGGGATAAAGCTCCGAGGTAGAGCACCACTGGGTTCAGTTCTCAGTAACACACACACACACACATAGTAATTAAAATAATAATAATGTTTAATACTCAGTGAATACTTATTATATACCAGGGGCTGTATTAACAATGCATAAGTAAAAGCTGACTGAAACTTCATAATAGCCCTACAGGATAGTTAAGATTTTTATCCCCCCTGTTACTGAGGGGGAAACTTTAGACACAGAGAGGCCAAGCAACTCGCCCAGGAATCCACAGCTAGAAAGCCAAGCTTGGAACTCTGCAGCCTGACTCAAGGCCTGGGTTTCCCGTCGTTACACTACAATATCTTTAAATAACCTATCTTCAATGACCGATAAAAAGTTATCACGCCAAGTCTTCCATGTTTGCCCAGATTTTTTTTTAACTTAGTCGTTTTGTTTTGTGGTGTTAAAGATTGAATTTAGGGTTATTCTACCTCTGAGCCACACACCCAACCCTGTATTTTGAAACGGACTTGCTAGGTTGCTGAGAATCTCACTACTAGCTAAGGCTGTCCTCGAACCTGTGATCCTCCTGTCTCAGCCTCCCAAGCACTGGTATTACAGGCACGTGCCACAGTACCCAGCTTTGTTTTTATTGTGTGTGTGTGTGTGTGTGTGTGTGTGTGTGTGTGGTACTGGGGTTCCTGGGAGCCCTTCTACCTCCGGGCTACACTCCCAGACCTATTTTTTACATTTTTATTTGGAAACAGGGTCTCCTAAGCCAGCACGCACGTCTGGCTTCGAACCTGCGTGATCCTCCTGTCTCTGCCTCCCAAGCGCGGGGATTACAAGCGTGCCCACCACGCCCGGCAGTACGCAGCTTTTTATGTGTTTATTTTACTTGTGTGTGGTAATGGGAATTGAACCCAGGGGTATTCTACTTCCAAGATACACCTCCATCCAGCCCTTTCTTTTTTTATTTTTTGTTTGTTTGTTTGGAAAGGGTCTTTATAGATTGCTGCTAAAAGCTTCACTATGTTACTGAGGCTGTCCCCAACCAGTGACCCTCCTGTCTCAGCCTCTCAAAGTCTTTTTTTTTCTTTCCCCAGTACTAGGGGTAGAACCAGGAGTACTCTACCTTCAAGCCACACCCCCAGCCTTATTTTTTATTCTTTATTTTGAAACAGGTTCTCACTAAGTTGCGGAGGGCCTCACTAAGTAGCTGAGGCTGTCTGTGAACCGGGATCCTCTGACCTCAGCCTCCCAAGTGCTGGGATTACCAGCGTGCGCCACCACGCCTGGCTTTTCTGTCTTTTCTAATTAGCAACGTTCATTTTTGCTTATTTAACTAGCCTCTCAGACACGTGTGTGTATGTACACACTCCTCACATTCCTGAGATTGTACACACTCCTCACATTCTGAACACTGGAGGGAAACAATACAGACCACTCTTATACAGGCAATATACTAAATTTAGGTGTCTGCGGCGGAAAGGAAAGGGGATGAAAATATGGAAAAAATGTGTGCGTAGCCGGGCATGGTGACACGCGCTTGTAATCCCAGTCCTTGGGAGCCTGAGACAGGAGGAACGCAGGTTCAGGTCAGCCTCAGCAAGTAGGAAGCCTCCTATCATCCTAAAAAGATGCTGTTTCAAATAAAAAGTAAAACAAATAAAAAATTTAAAAAAATTGGGGCCAGAGGTGTAGTTCAGAGGTAGACTACCTTTGAATTCAATCCCCAGTACCAAACATAAAAAACAAAACAAAAAGCCGGGCGTGGTAGGCACGCTCGTAATCCCTGCGCTTGGGAGGCAGAGACAGGAGGATTGCACA
The DNA here is from genome assembly GCF_963383645.1 of Muscardinus avellanarius. Lineage (NCBI taxonomy): Eukaryota > Metazoa > Chordata > Mammalia > Rodentia > Gliridae > Muscardinus > Muscardinus avellanarius. The sequence continues at coordinate 8,111,125 of NC_137807.1, read as the reverse complement.
GGTTCGAAGCCAGCCTCTCTGGCTTAGGAAACCGTTTCCAAGTAAAAATATATATATAAAAAAAAATAGGTCTGGGAGTGTAGCCCACAGGTAGAAGGGCTTCCAGAAACCCCAGTAACACACACACACAAAAAAAAGAATATGTATGTATAAAGGTATATATACAGCCGGGCGTGGTGGCGCATGCTTGTAATCCCCGTGCTTGGGACAGGAGGCTCGCACAGGTTCGAAGCCAGCCTCAGCTACTTAGTGAGGCTCTCAGCAACTTAGTGAGACCCTGTTTCCAAATAAAGTATAAAATAGGTCTGGGAGTATAGCCCGGAGGTGGAAAGCCCCTGGGTTCCACCCCCAGTACCACAAAAGAAAATTTTTTAAAAAAGGTATATATATACATGCACACACACACACACACACACACACACACACACACACACGTATATATATATATATATATATATATATATATATATATATATCTTTTTTTGTTTTAGTTGATATCCAGGCTCACACAGCAGAAGAGCTCATCCCTAACACCCCGTTTAAAACAGCCAGAAGCAGCCTGTTAGGAAGTTTCTATTTATACCTCCCCATTTCCGCTAAGGAGGAGCCAAGAACATGCCAAGACTCCGATCTGGCCCGAAGACCTTTGAACTCCACCAGCCGCAGGCTCAGCGGGCTCCTTCCTCAAGCCCGGCAACTCTGTCTCTAAACTGACCGGCAGAATGGTAACTGGGCCACTTACTATTTTAACCAAAGACCAGAATAACTCCAGGCAGATCCTGCCCCATCACCGGGAACAGCACATCGTTTGCACATCGGTTTTAAACAAGGCCGCCAAAGCGGCCAGCTACCAGCCTCAAGGCACGTAGTAATTCGCTCTCATCACCCGGCAAGCTTCCTGTGAGAAGACTTGGCAAAGCTTCCTCTGGAGCAGGGGATTTATTTTGCTTTTAAGTCTCATTAGGGAGGAAGAAGAAGTCATCCCAGGTGTGACACCACGATTAGGCTGTCTTAAGAATAATGTTACGCCGGGCGTGGTGGCGCACCCTTGTCATCCCCGTGCTTGGGAGGCGGAGACAGGAGGATCGCGCAGGTTCAAAGCCAGGCGCGCTGGAGTAAGAGAATCCTGTTTCCAAAAAATATATAAAAAACAGGTCTGGGAGTGTAGCCCGGAGGTAGAAGGGTTTCCAGGAACCCCAGCACTACCAAAAAAAAAAAAAAAGAATAATGTTTCATTTGGAGCCCAGTGTGGTGGTGCACCGCCTGTAATCCCTTGACAGGAGGATCCTAGGTTCTGAGACCCGCCTCATTAATTTACCAAGACACTCAGCAACCTAGTGAAAGCCTGTTTCAGGACAATAAAATAAAATAAAATAAGGCCGGGCGTGGTGGCGACCACTTGTCATCCCAGCATTCGGGAGGCTGAGACAGGAGGATCGCGGTTCGCGGACAGCCTCAGCTACTTAGCGAGGCCCTCTGCAACTCAGTGAGACCCGGTTTCAAAATAAAGAATAAAAAATAGGGCAGGGGGTGTAGCTTGGAGGTCGAATGCCTCTGGGTTCCATCCCCAGACCTGCAAATAAATAAATATAAATAAAATAAAATAGAGCTGAAGCTGTAGCTCAGAGGTAGAATGCCCTCGAGTTCAATTCATAGTATCACCAAAAAATACATATAAACTGTTTCATTTTGTTTTGTTTTTCAGTTTTCTTTCTTTGGTGCTGGGGATCGAACCCAAGACCTCTAATACCCTAAGCCCACATTCTACCACTATCCTCGTCTCTGGTTTAACTTTTTTCCCCGGGATTTTTTTCCCCAAATATACTCAGAAGTAGAACTTATAAACAAACTTTCTTGTATCTGTCACCCATCTTTAATAATGATCCCTCCCATATTTACTCTGAAGGCAGGAGACTACTAATCTTCTCAATTCACCAAGAAGAGGTCTCGAAGTTTCCATCAGTATCATCATAACCGCTAGTAGGATTTTTGTTTGTTTATTTTTTTAGTGCTGGGGATCGAACCCAGGGGCATCCTATCTCCGAGCTATACCCTCAGCCCAACTTTTTAATTCTTTATTTTGAAACAGGGTCTCAATAACTTGCAGAGGGCCTCACTGAGTAGCTGAGGCTGGCCGCGGACCTGCGATCCTCCTGTCTCAGCCTCCCGAGTCCTGGGATGACAAGCCCAGCTCTCGCTAGTGGGTTTTATGTCTTAACTGTTCGGTGTGTGTCTGCTTCCTCTCTTAGTCCAAGCGCCTCTCAGCTGGGGTAGCTTCACCCCAGGGGACACTATGTCTGGAGAACATTCTGGTTGTCACCAGCGGGGAGTGATGGCTACTAAGCAGAGGCGCCTCTGACCATCCCGCAATGCACAGCTGAGACCCCACGTGCAGAAAGGCTGTGTGGCTTAAACCATCAACAGTACCGCTGTTGATAAATCCTCTCAGCTATATCCCTCAGCCCCATCTTCCCGATGAGGAAACCGAGCTTCCCAGATGGTTAACTTAACTTGCCTCTTCGACGTAAACAGCAGGGAAAACATTGCAATTCCGGCAGCCTGAATTCCAGGACCCTCCCTATCTAAATAATACCCTACCATGGCTCCTCGATTTGAATTCAAAACCATCATTTTCCAGAAAGAGAGAGAGGAAAAAAATAATAATAAGGCCCAGAGAAGGGAAAGGAGTTACCCAAGGTCACAAGTGCCCGGGCAGAGCAGAGTCCCCTAGAACTCAGGACTGTTGGCTCCTGGCCCAGTGCTCCTTCTGCGGGCTTTGGCTCTTCCTCCACAGAGGACCCAGAAGGTGACCCCTGGAGAAAGGTCCCGGGCCCCCGCGCTGGCTGCCATCTGGCTGTCCCCGGGGGCAGCCCGTCCGGGGCACGACTGTACTGCGGGGTCACCTGAGGACGCGAGCGAGAGGGGAGGGCGAGGGAGGAAGGAAGAGGCGGGTGCTGGCTCCAGCTCCACGTGCTCCCGGAGCTGCTCCGCGACCCCACGCGGAGTGGGGGTCGCCCCAGGGGGCCGGGGGCGAGGACCCGGGTGCAAAGCCCCAGCCCGGGCTGCAGAGAGATCCGCACGGCGGTGATGGCCCCGAGACCACTCCGAGCCCACCCCGTCCGCCTCCCGCTCCCGGGTGCCAGCTGCAACCCCTTACTCCGGCGACCTCTGACCCCTGCCCTCGCCCTCGGGCCAAACCCTCGCACCCCTGGGATTCTTACACGCGCCTCCCCAGGAACCCGGATCGCGCACCGGGATCCGCACCGCGCAGCCCAGCCCGCAGGCGCCGCCGCCAAAGCCCCGATCGCGGAGCTGCTGCAGCCGCCTCAGCCACCGCCGCTCCAGCCGCTGCCACCACAGCAGCTGCGCCAGCTCTTCGATCCGCCGCCTACCGTCCCTCAACCCCGCCCGCTCCGCCCCGTTTCCCCTCCGCCGCGGCCTATTGGCCACGCGGGATGCCATCGTGGACGCCGATTGGCCGAGCCTCACGTCCTTCCCTCGTTCTCGCCCACTGAGGATGCGGGATTCATCACCCGCCTTCCTGCGAGGGGGCGGGACCAAGGAGCTCCACCTCTTGCCCCTCCCGTTCTTCCCGCCTTACTCCTTTAGGAAGTCTCTGATCTTTCGATTGGTGGAACGTCAGAGAAAGGATGCTTCTGATTGGTTAAGATCCGGGAGGTGGCGCTAGCGGAGCGGAGCGAGGCGTTGAATGGCGAGAAGCAAAGTCAGTCAGACACTGAGTCCCGCCTTCTGAGATTGGCGGGTAACCTAGCAACTGTAGAGACCGCAGCGACCACTGAGCGTAGAAAGGGAAACCTAGCGTCCTCAGAGCAGGTGAGCAGCCCGGTGGGGAAGGGTTGGGATGGACGGAAGGGCGAATGGAGATCTAGTCCGCCCTCCTGTGGACTCCACAGAAGTCAGCCCCACTGCAATCCCATCCCAGCTCCGAGACCTACTCCCCTGCCCCTGCCCCAGGCTGCACCACCTCAGGGCGTCCTCCCCCGGCCCTGCCTCTGCTCTGCCCTCCGCCTGTCCACTGCAGGGCCCGCGCCTCGCCCTTAGGACATGGGAGTGTAGCGTGGAGCCGGGCGTGGCGCGCACGCGTGTGATCCCAGCATTTTAGAGGCCGAGAAAAGCCTCTAAGAGAAATATAAGGGGAGGATCCAGTGGAGTTGCACACGCAGCAGAGGAAACCCACAGGACAGGTACAGTCCAGGCAGTTACTGATGGAACACACAAGCTGGCCGGGTGTAGTGGCACACTCCTGTAATCCTGGCGCTTGGGAGGCTGAGTCAGGAGGATTGAGGCCAGCAGTTTAGTGATACCCTTAGAGCTGAGTACAAGGATCTCACAGGTTCGAAGCCAGCCTCAGCCACTTAGTGAGGCTCTCAGCAACTTAGTGAGACCCTGTTTCCAAATAAAATATAAAATAGGTCTGGGAGTGTAGCCCAGAGATAGAAGGCCCCTGGGTTCCACCCCCAGTACCACAAAAAAAAAGTGATACCCTTATAAAAAGATTCACACACACACACACACACACACACACACACACACACACACAACTTATTCACACATGCAAAACAAGATCAACTATCAGGAAGAAAAATTCAGAATAGAGAGTTGCTTCGACTGTTACTGAAAATGTCCAGTATCCAACAAAAAGTTGTGAGATGTGGAAAGAAAGAAGAAAGTCTGAACATACACCAGGGAGAAAAACAGTGACTAGGAATTGTCTGTTTGTCCCCAGATGTTAGATTTAGCAGATAAACTGTCAAAGCAGCTATTATAAGCATGTTCCAGAAACTACACAAGCCCTGTTTTTTGTTGTTTTTTGTTTGTTTGTGTGTGAGGTGCTGGAGACTGAACCCAGAGGCATTCTACCTCTGAGCTACACCCCCTGCCCTATTTTTTATTCTTTATTTTCAAACAGGATCTCTCTAGGTTGCAGAGGGCCTCACTAAGTGGCTGGGGCTGTCCTCGTACCGTGATCCTCCTGTCTCAGCCTCCCAAGTACTAGGATTGCAAGCGTGCGCCGCCAAAACTTCTGGCCAAGCCGGGCGTGGTGGCGCACGCTTGTCATCCCCGCGCTTGGGAGGCTGAGACAGGAGGATCGCACAGGTTCAAAGCCAGCCTCAGCTACTTAGTGAGGCTCTCAGCAACTTAGTGAGACCCTGTCTCCAAATAAAATATAAAATAGGTCTGGGAGTATAGCCCAGAGGTAGAAAGCCTCTGGGTTCTGTCCCCAGTACCACCAAAAAAAAACAAAACAAAACAAAACAAAAAAAACACTTTTGGCCAAATCAAAAATAAAATAGGGCTGGAGGTGTAGCTTGGAGGTAAAATGCCCCTGAGTTTCATCCCTAGTACCATGAAAAAATAAAATAAAATGGAAGGAAGTTTATCCAGTTTTTCACCAAATGTCTCCTGGCTGCATTTTATTTTATTTTATTTATTTTTTCTTGTTGTCCTGGGGATGGAACCCAGAGGCATTCAACCTCCGAGCTCCAGCCCCAGCGCTATTTTTTAATTCTTTATTCTGAAACCGGGTCTCACTGAGTTGCAGAGGGCCCCACTAAGTAGCTGAGGCTGGCCGCGAGCCGCCGTCCTCCGGGCTCAGCCTCCGGAGTGCTGGGATGACAAGCGTGCCCACCACGCCCGGCTCTTAGCTGTATCTTCTAACCCAGTCAAATCTGAGTGGCTGTTCCCCAGTCCACCTGGAGAGAGGCCAAGAGGAAGTGAGAGTCAAAACCAACCTAACCATGGCAGGCCAAAAGGCCAAATCCCGAGTCAAGGGGAGAGTGGGTGTGCGCTGTGGTCACGGTGCCGCGGTGCTTGTTCTGAATTAAGACGTCTGTAAATCCGACGTGGCGGCGCACCCCTGTAACCCCACTACATGGAGGCCGACCCAGGAGGAGCGCAGCCTGGAGACCAGCCTCAGCAAGTTAGTGAGGCCCTGTTTCAAAGAAAAAATAAAGTAGGAGCCGGGCGTGGTGGTGCACGCTTGTAATCCCCGCGCTTGGGAGGCTGAGACAGGAGGATCACACCGGTTCAAAGCCAGCCTCAGCTACTTAGTGGGGCTCTCAGCAACTTAGTGAGACCCTGTTTCCAAATAAAAGTATACAATAGGTCTGGGAATATAGCCCGGAGGTAGAAAGCCTCTGGGTTCCACTACAGTACCACCAAAAGAATAAATAAATAAATAAATAAAGTAGGGCTGGGAGTGTAGCTCAGAGGTAGAACACTTGTCATCCCCGCGCTGGGGAGGCCGAGACAGGAGGATCGCAGTTAGCGGACAGCCTCAACTACTTAGGCCCTCCGCAACTTAGTGAGGCCCTGTTTCAAAATAAAAAAATTAAAAGCCGGGCGTGGCGGCGCACGCTTGTCATCCCCACGCTCGGGAGGCAGAGACAGGAGGATCGCGCAGGTTCGAAGCCAGCCGCGCGCGCTGGCTTAGGAGACCCTGTTTCCAAATAAAAATGTAAAAATAGGTCTGGGAGTGTAGCCGGCAGGTGTAAGGGCTTCCAGGAACCCCAGTACCACCAAAAATAAATAAATAAATAAATAATTAAAAATAGGGCTGGGGTGGAGCTCGGAGGTAGAATGTCCCTGGGTTCCATCTCTAGTGCCACAAAGAAAAAATAAAAGAAAAAAAAACAGGACTGGGGGTGTAGCTCGGAGGTAGCATTCGGGAGGCTGAGACAGGAGGATCCAGGTTCAAGAACAACCTCAGCTACTTAGCGAGGCCCTCTGCAACTCGGTAAGATCCTGTTTCAAAATATAGAATAAAAAATAGGGCTGGGGTATAGCTCGGAGGTAGAATGCCCCTGGGTTCCATCCCCAGTACCACAATAAAATAAAAAAGAAAACAGGAAAGAAAGAAAGCCAGCCACCGCTCCCTTTCCCAGACCTCACCCTCTATGCTGAGCCCATACCCGAGGTCCAGGGGCAGAGGCTCCGGCCTCCGGGCCCCCAGGGCGTCCTCGCCAGGCGCCGCGCTGGGCAGGCGCGAGGGGATGCTCGCCCCTGGGTTTACCTTGCGGGTTCTAGTCCATCCCCAAGAAAGCTTAAAGGGACCAGTCTCGCCGGCTTGCTCATAACCCCCTGCACTTCCCTCTGAGCCCAGGAGAGGGCGCAGCGCCCTGAGGCCCCGGGCCCCTCAGCGACGCCTCCTCATAGTATAAATAAAAAGCACTTGCCTTTGAAGAGGGCTTTCAGCTCCCAACGGGCTTCCCCAGCCCTTCCCGGCCCTCCTCCACTCGGCCGCCTTTGGATGTGGCTGGGACAGGTGGCATCGCCCATGCCCAGAGAGATAAGGGACTGGCCAGGGGCCCTGGCAGGGGACGGTTGGCACCCATGTTTCCCAAAACTCAGCTTATGAACCAGATCTTTTTTCTAGAGGACAACGGCTTTATTATTGTAATCTTCATCATTATTTTGTGGTATTGGGGCTGGAACCCAGGGGCTGCCTACCTCTGAGCTACGCCCCCAGCCCAATTTTATTTTTTGTTTGAAACAGAATCTCACCAGGTTGCTGAGTGCCTCACTCCTTGCTGAGGCTGGCCTTGAACCTACGATCCTCCTGTCTCAGCCTCCCAAGTACTGGGATTACAGGCATGCGCCATCACGCCTGGCTAGGACTGTGATTTAGACAGGAGTAGATATGATTATGATTATGAAAATCCATTCATATTTATTGTTGTTAATCTCTTCATATTTATAGTTTTCCTGTGGGACCTGAATCTTTTTCTTTTCTTTCTTTTTTTTTTTTTTGGAGGTACTGGGGTGGAACCCAGAGGCTTTCTACCTCCGGGCTACACTCCCAGACCTATTTTATACTTTATTAGGAAACAGGGTCTCACTAAGTTGCCGAGAGCCTCACTAAGTAGCTGAGGCTGGCTTCGAACCTGTGCGATCCTCCCGTCTCAGCCTCCCAAGCGCGGGATTACAAGCGTGCGCCACCACGCCCAGCTGAGGGACCTGAATCTTGACCATGTCTATATTTTACATCTTTCCTACTTGGAGGATTCACTGAGACCCACCCGGAAAATCTCATTCTATTTTGTCACTTCCGAAGTCAACCTAAAATTGAGCCGGGCATGGCGGCTCTCACTTGGTAATCCCAGCATTGGGGAGGCTGAGACAGGAGGATCGTGGTTCACAGACAACCTCAGCTACTTAGTGAGGCCCTCTGCAACTCGGTGAGACGCTGTTTCAAAATAAAGAATAAAAAATAGGGCTGGGGGTATAGCTTGGAGGTCGAATGCCCCTGGGTTCCATCCCCCAGCACCACAAAAAAAAAAAAAAATAGCTGGGTGTAGCTTGGAGGTAGAATATTCCTGGGTTCTAGCACCACACACACACAAATAAGTGAATGAATGAATGAATGAATGAATGAATGAATGGCAAACTGCACAGAATGGTGGCTCTGGGGTACAGGTTCATGAAAGAGAAGGCTTGGGCTGACATCTCAGCTCAGGTCACTAACTCACCTCTCTCTCTCTCTCTCTCTCTCTCTCTCTCTCTCTCTCCCCCTTTCCTTCTTTCCTTGTCTGTAAAGTGGATTTAACAATAACACCTACCTTGTAAAGTCTTGTGGTCTCTAAGAATTCATTCCTGGAAAACGTTTAGACCAGAGCCTGGTGCAAGGGAAGTTCTTGAGAGTCCGCCAGTATTAAAAGAGAATTCCATAAAATGAGATCCACCCTGTACACATTCCAGTTTTGTTTCATTCAGTTTTCTTTCTTTTCCTTCTTTCTTCCATCATTATTATTATTATTATTATTATTATTATTATTATTATTATTATTTTGTACCCTGGAGCATTCTACCTCCGAGCTACACCCCCAGCCTTTTTACTTTTTATATTGAAACAGTCTCACTAAGTAGCTGAGGCTGGTCTCGAACCAGTCATCCTCCTGTCTCAGCCTTCCAAGTATGAGGATTCCTGGTGTGCGCCACCTCGCCTGGCTTGTTTTGTTTTTGATACCCTCTGAATTCTCTATTAACTGGCCTTGGACTCCTAAGATGTTTCCATGTGTTGGTCTTCTCCTTTCTGTCTTCAAGAGAAAAAATATATATTTTTAATATAATATAGCATATATATATTATTCAGCTCAAATCTTTTTCTCCACCTCCCAATGTTCTGCAAGCGAGGGTAATAAAATATCCAGCAGGCCGGGCGTGGTGGGCACGCTTGTAATCCCCGGCACTTGGGAGGCAGAGACAGGAGGATCGCGCAGGTTCGAAGCCAGCCGCTTGCGCTGGCTTAGGAGACCCTGTTTCCAAATAAAAATATAAAAATAGGTCTGGGAGTGTAGCCCGGAGATAGAAGGGCTTCCAGGAACCCCAGTACCACCAAAAAAAAATAAAAAATAAAAAATAAAAAATAAAATAAAATATCCAGCAGGCCTATTTGAATGAAGATGAGGTATCATTTGCATGATAAAGCTATATTTCCATTTATAAAGTTCAGCAGCAGAACTAATGACAAACAGGACGACCCAATGAAAGGTCCCCATCTATTAACAATCCCGCGTAGCTCTCGGGGCGGGGGCTTTAAAGGGGGCGGCTTCCGCTGGAAATGATTTGAACAGAAGGGTTGGCGACATTAAAAGGCCCAGGAGACGATCAGATGGGGATTCAAGGGAGAGTGCGTGGCTCTGTCCGTGGGCTCGCTCACACGCGCCCCCCCCCCCCCGCTTTTTTCTTGTTTACCCAAATGAGCTGTCAGGAGCTGATGGGTATCATCCTAATCAAAGAAAACAAGTTTGCCTTTTAAAGCAAAAGAGGTAATTTGGCTGAAAGCAAACATTTCCTATTAACGGCGCGTCTGGCTCGCGGGAGGATTCTGCGTTCTGATTTATGCCTGGGGGCTCGGGGGGTCGCGGGGAGATGGGCGCCCATTAAATACTCAGTTGGCGGTCTGTGGCCGTGGGGGAAAGCTGCATCCTCAGGGAAGCCGAGGGGCTCGTGGCTGCCCTGAAAACCTCAGGTTCAAGAAAAGCGTCAGAAGAAGGAGCTCAGGACGTTGGCTGGAGGGTGGGAACAGGGTGTGCAGTGAATTACTGATATAAGATAGTGTCTGCCTGCAGTGCCGGGGATTGAATCCAGGGACCTTCGACTCTATTTAATTAATTAATTAATTAGTTAATTTTGCGGTGCTGGGGATGGAACCAGGGGCTTTCTACCTTTGACTATGCTCCCAGCCCTAGTTTTTATTTTTTATTTTGAAACAGGGTCCACTGAGTTGCAAAGGGCCTCACTAAGTAGCTGAGGCTGTCTGCAAACCACGATCCTCCAGTCTTAGCCTCCCGAATGCTAGGAGCCACACTGCCCGGCAGGCAAGCGGTCTTGGGGGAAAGCGCAGTGTGCCTGAGACGCGCTCTTGGCGTTGACAGCACGGCCGTGGTGGCCGCGCTGATGCCAGCACAGCTCTGACACCGCTCCTTTCTTTGCAGGGTCGCTAGACACAATCCAAGCAGGAGACCCACCGCGTCTGCAGAACAGACACGCCATGGCCCTGGACATCGTGTCCGTGGCCCCGCTCTACCAAAGCCCGGACCTCAGCCGGATACCGCTGAAGACCGAGCTCTGTGACAAGCCGGCCAACCAGCAGAAAGCCCCGGTCCTCTCCAAGTCTAAGCTCACCACCATCGAGGCCAAGAGGATCATGTCGGTGCTGGACGACACCATCTACAAGGTGGAGCTGGTGACGCTGCTGCCGTACGTGGCACTGCACCCGGAGGCCCTGGAGGGGATGCCGGGCGAGGATGTGGGCAGGGCGCTGCGGGAGCACGAAGACCTGTGCCAGGCCCTCCTGGACAGCGTCAGCGAGCTGCAGGAGGAGGAGAGGAGGCTGCAGGAGGCGGAGGAGCTGGACGAAGCCTGGTGGCAGGAGCACACCTCGGCCGTCGAGCTGCACAAGGCCAGCCTCCTGCCGCTGATGCAGGAGATCCGAGACTCCACCAAGAACATTCTGAGGCTCCTGCTCACCCAGCCGCAGGCCGCCCGGCTCCTGCGGATGCAGGCGCTGGGCAGGAGCGCCGAGGCCCAGTGCTTCATTGAGTGCCTGGAGGAGCTCCGGGGCTTCCTGTTTGAGAAGCTCCTCACCAGCCCCATGGAGGTGAGGGACAAGGCCCAGTTCATACAGGACATCAGCAGGCGGAACAGGAGGAACCAAGAGGTCATCGATTCTCTCGAGAGTGACCTGGCGGCGAGAGTGAAGAACAGGGACGCCGAGGTAAGGCTTTGGAGGTCGGGTTTCCCTCCACCTTCAAAGAGTTGTTGGGTTAGCCGGGCGTCGTGGCGCACGCTTGTAATCCCAGTATCGGGAGGCTGAGATAGGAAGATCGAAGTCCGTGGACAGCCTCAGCTACTTAGTGAGGCCCTTTGCAACTCAGTGAGACCTTGTTCCCAAATAAAATATAAAATATTTTATAGGAGTATAGCCTGGAGGTAGAAGACCCCTGTGTTCCATCCCCAGTATTTTTTAAAAAAATAGTTGTTGGTTTTTATTGTTTTTTTAATTTCATTCAGTTATTCCATGGTTTTTTTGTTTTTTTTTTTTTTTGGTCGGGGGAGGGTACTGGGGGTCAGAAATACTGAAGTCAAGACATGAAGAATGACAGGGTTGGCCCCAGCAAGAGCTGAGGAAGGACTGCCAAGCCGGGGTTGACCAGTTGTCTGCAAAGGGCCGCACAGTGATTGTGCTGGGCTTGGGGGGCCACTGGACTCTACTGGAACGACTCAACACCACTCTGTTATCTAGTATGGTGTGCGAGCAGCCATAAACAACGCCTAAACAAATGGACTGTGTTCCAATAAAGCTTTATTTACAAATACAGGTGACCGGCTGGCTTTTGCCTCTGGGCCTTAGTCTGCTAAGCCCTGTTCCAGGTGGACGGGAGAGTGTGTACTGAGACCCTGAGAGGGGAGAAATAAGCCCGGCTGGTTCAGAAACCCAGCCTGCCAGAGAACAAAAAGGAAGGTAAAAGAAGGGCCAGAGAGAGGAGCAGGAGGCAGCTCACACAGGGCCTTCCGGGCTCAGCTCGGGTTGGTCTTTGTCCTGAAGCAAGGGTTGGGTGGATACTCTAATTTTTTTTTTCTTTTTTGTGGCAGTGGGGATTAAACTCAAAGGCTTTGTACTCCGAGCTACATCTCCAGCCCTATTTGGAAACAGATTCTCACTAGCTTGATGAGAGTCTATTTGCTGACACTGTCCTTAAGCCTGTGATTTTCTTGTCTCACCTTGCCAGGTACTGGGATTACAAGCATGCACCACTATGCCCGACTTATTATTTATTTTTTTTTATTTTATTTTTATTTAGTGGCACTAGTGATTGAACCCAGATGTATTTTACCTCTGACCTAAAACCCCGGCCTGTTTTTTATTTCTTATTTGGAAACAAGGTCTCACTAAGTTGCAGAGGGTCTTGCTAAGTTGTTGAGGCTGGCTTCAAACCTGCGATCCTCCTGTCTCAGCCTCCCAAGTTCTGGGATGCACAGTGCGCTTCCAGCCTCACAGGGAAGCAGATGCCGGCCACAGGGCCCTTGCTGCCAGGGCGCTCCCGGGACCACCTGTAGCCAGTAGCCATGCCAGCATTAACTCAGCCTTTCTGCATCCTGGCGCAGGTGGAGAAGGAGAATTTCGTGATCCAAGAACTGAAAAACCACCTGTACCAGGTGCTCAAGTTCTCAGAGAACAGCCTCCAGCGCACCAAGCAGGAGGCGGAGAAGCAGCAGAAGGCGGACCTCCGGGCCTCGCAGGCCCGGGTGGCCAAGATCCAGCAGGAGACGCTGACGCTCCGCTCACAGTACCACAACCTGGTCACGGAGAACCGGGAGTCTGAGCAGGCCCTGAGGAAGGTGACAGGGAAGGGGGCAGCGGGACAGCGGGGCCCTGGGGCCACGTCCGGCAGTGCTGGGCAGTGTCCCCCGGGAGGCCTGAGGGGCAGCACCCAGGACCAGGAACGGGGAATACAGACGGGGTCCCCACTCCCGCACTGCTGCGTGCCGTGTGAGCCTGGGGAGGTTCCCCAACACCTCTGACGCTGCAGGGATGACAGCTACAGCCTGTCAGATGTGTCAGATGCCACACAAAGGACATGACGTAGCTCAGAAACTTCAGGCAAACCGAATCAACTCCCTCTGAGGAGACGGCAGGCAGGGCTTGTCGGATCATCACAGGAGATGTTGGGGACATTATTTCTCCATTCCTCTTCTTCCTCTTCTCCTCAGCATCCAGTTTCTAATCTCTCTCCTCACAAAGGACACAGTGTGTGTGTGTGTGTGTGTGTGTGTGTGTGTGAGGGGTTCTGGGAATGGAGCCCAGGGGCATCCTGCCCGAGTTACCCCCTCAGCCCTGTTTTGTATGAGAGTTGCACTGCGTTGTGGACGGCCTCACTGAGTAGCTGAGGCTGACTAATGTTCCCGCTGGGGCACCACTGTGGGTTCTTTTCCTCGACTCAAATAGATAAATTGAATCGGGAAATTAAAAACAGCTCAGCTGCAGCTTCAAGAAGTCTTTAGTACAAAGTCAGTAGGAAATAGAAAGGGAAGAGAAGAGCAGTGTGCCTGGCGGACACATGGGGAGCCGGACAACGGAACGCTGCTTACCTCTCAGACCCCGGCCCTTAAAGGCCATTTTCTTATTGGTGTTACCAAGACAATGGGCTAGTACTTATTAGGAAGCTGGTACCTCCTTGTCTCCAGACCGTACACTTAACAGGGTGCGGAGTCAATAATCTGCTTTGTTTTTACCTCGGTTGTGTTGTTCTGTATTGGTTGCCCAGCAACTATGGGTGCTTTGAAGTGACACGGAGCTTATGTTTCCACATACCAAGGCCGGGTCCCAAAGAACAAGAGGGAGACAGAGGCGCAAATGACAGCCAGTGCCGCTGTGCGTAATCTCTAAGGCCCTTGACATCGCCAGGCAGCGGCACGGTGATCTTAGAGTTTTTAGCTGTTTTTATATATGTGTAGGGCTCAAAGCTTTAATTGCCTCGACATGTTTCTAAGGTTAAAGGCTTTAATTGTCTCTGCTTTCGTGTGTGTGTGTGTGTGTGTGTGTGTGTGTGTGTGTGTGTTACTGGGAACTGGACCAGGGGCAGTCTACCTCCGAGCTACATTCCAGCCCTATTTTTTAGCCTTCGAAACAGGGTCTCACTAAGTTGCAAGGGCCTCACTCAGTAGCTGAGGCTGGCTGCGAACCGTGATCCTCCTGTCTCAGCCTCCCGATGCTGGGATTACTGGCATGTGCCACCATGCCTGGCTCGTCTCTACGTTTGTACTGGGGGTTAACATGAGGACAAAGGCCAGAGGGGAGGGACAGAGGGCAGCCTGTCGCGAAGTGTGAAGGACCCAGCTCTGCTCCTGCCTGCCAGGGTGCCTGTGTGGCGCCCAGACCCTGGCTGCTTCCTATATCTTTATTGGAAGTTAATACCAGAGCACTTTTTAAATACTAGCACAGCACAAAACAGCAATCCTCCTGTCTCAGCCTCCCAAGTACTAGGACTACAGCATGCGCCACCGTGCCCCGTTTAAGGGCACACTTTTTCTTTTCTTTTTTTTGGTGGTACTGGGGTTCCTGGAAGCCCTTCTACCTCCGGGCTACGCTCCCAGACCTATTTTTACATTTTTTGGAAACAGGGTCTCCTAAGCCAGCGCGCGGGGCTGGCTTCGAACCTGCGCAATCCTCCTGTCTCTGCCTCCCGAGCGCGGGGATGACAAGCGTGCCCGCCACGTCCGGCTAAGGGCACACTTTTTAAAGCTTGCCCCAGTCTTAGTGTCAGAGCTCTTTTGAGCATCTGATGAAGGTCATGGGCCTCTTCCCCAGGAAAAGAGGCGCAGATGCATGGACGTGTGCTGCCGGGCGGCGTGGGGGAGGCGGGCAGCGCTGTCCCTCACCTGCTCAGCAAGCAGGACTGGGCGGGGCAGGCTGGCCCAAGAGGAGGGCCCAGGAGCAAAGCCGGCTCGGGTGCTGGGGACTGAACCCAGGGGCATTCTGCCCAAGGCTGCCTGATTCCAGCCCATCCACGGTACTCCGTACTCACGTTGAAAACTTGCTTTGAAGGCCGGGTGTGGCGGCGCACACTCATCCCAGCATTTGGGAGGCTGAGACCGGAGGATCGCGGTTCGCGGACAGCCTCAGCTATTTAGCGAGGCCCTCTGCAACTCAGTGAGACCCGGTTTCAAACTAAAGAATAAAAAATAGGGCAGGGGGCGCAGCTCGGAGTTCAAATGCCTCTGGGTTCCATCCCCAGACCCGCAAAACAAAAGAAAAAAGAAAAAAAAGAAAACTTGCTTTGAGCCCTTTTAGGGTCTCCAGTGTATTCACGAGGTTGTGAGACCCCCGGAGACCCCCCAGCTGTGTTAGGTCCAGTCCATTGTACCACTTCACAGTGAGACCCAGTACCCAGTAAGCAGCCCCTCCTCCCTCCCGCCTCCCCAGCCCTCCCCGCACTGTGACTTTGCCTTTTCTTGGCATTCCACCTAAACAAGCCACAAATGGGGCCTTTTGATACTGGCCTCTCTAAGCATATATTTTTTTTCTTTTCTTCTTTTATTCTCCCCATTTTTGTGGTACTAGGGATTGAACTCAAGGGAATTGTTATTAGCCCAGGGGTATTCTACCTCCAAGCTACATCCCCAGCTCTTTTTTTATTTTATCTTGCAATACTGGGGATGGAACCCAGGGGCATTCTACCTCCAAGCTACACCTCCAGCCCTATTATTTAGTCTTTATTTGGAAACAGGGTCTCACTGAGTTGCACAGGGCCTCACTAAGCAGCTGAGGCTGGCCGCGAACCATGATCCTCCGGTCTCAGCCTCCCAACTGCTGGGATTATACGGGTGTGCCACCATGTCCGGCTGTATTTGATTTTTTTATTTGGAAATAGGACCTCCCTATATTGCTGAGGCTGGCTTTGAACCTGTAATTCTCCTGTCTCAGCCTCCCAAGTACTAAGATTACAGACATGTACCCCCATGCCCAGCGTAATTTTTTGTTTTGAAATAGGGTCTCACTAGGTAGCTGAGAGTTTTGCTATGTTGTTGAGGCCGTCCTCAGTCCTCCTGACTCAGCCTCCCAAGCACTAGGGTTCCAGGCATGCACCTCATACCCAGCTGAACCTTGGGGAATTCTGCTTCCAGCTGTGCCCTCAGCCCATCCCCCCACCTTTTTGTGGCTGGGGATGGAACCCAGGGCATTCGCCCTCCAAGCTACACCCCCTGCCCTATTTTTTATTCTTTACTCTGAAACCGGGTCTCACTGAGTTGCAGAGGGCCTCACTAAGTAGCTGACGCTGTCCGCGAACCGTGATCCTCCGGGTCTCGGCCTCCGGAATGCTGGGATTACAAGCGTGCGCCACCACGCCCGGCTTCCCAGCTCAGTCTTTATCCTTTATTTTGAAACAGGGTCTTACTAAGTTGCAGAGATCCTCACTATATAACTGAGGCCAGCCAAGAACCTGGATCCTCCTGTCTCAGCCTCCCAACTCCTGGGATTACAGGCATGCGCCACCATGCCCAACTTAATATTTGTTCTGAAACAGGGTGTCACCAGGTGGCCGAGAGTCTTGACACATTGCTGAGGCTGTCCTCAAACCTGCCATCCCCCTGACTCAGCCTCCCACGTACGGGGATTACAGGCATGTGTCACCAGACCTGCCCACTAGGCATGTTTTCCAGGTTTGCCCATGGTGCAGCATGGGTCAGGGCTTCATTCCTTTTCCTAGCTGAATACTATTCTATTCTATGAATGGGAACTGATCTTTTAAAAACAAAAATCAGACGGTGTCTCTCCAGGAGCTGCGTCGTAATGTACCTGGTGGCTCTCCGCCGCACTAGAACCCAGGGCTCTCGCTGCACCCCCTCAACGACAGCCCCCCTCCGACCCCGCTAGGGACGCTCCGGGCCGGCCACTCCATTCCAGCTGTGCTGACCAGTTCCGCCTCAGGGCCTTTGTACCTGCTGCTGCCTGGAATTTGCAGGGGTCACACTACTGAGCGCAAATCCATTTTGAGGCTCCGGCGCCCATTAGCTCTGTCCTTTTAGGCCAGAGAGTTAGCCTGGCCGCGCCTGTTTCCTCGGCTGTGAAGTGAAAGCAGGAGCCTGCCTGTGCCGGTCAGTAAGCCAGGCGGGAGGGGGCACCTGGGCCCGCAGTGTCCAGGGCTCAGTACTGTCCAGTGCGTACACTGTCCCCGTGAACAGAGACTCTTTGGATCTCTTTAGAAAAAATATAAAGTGGAGACTGAAGTGGAGAACTGGATCCAGAAATACGACGTGGAGATGGGGGAGAAGCAGGTATAAATCTTTTTCGAGGCTTTTCCCAAGATACCCTGGGGTGGGGAGCGGGGTCTGGATGGAGCGCTGAGCTTCCCCGGAGACCCCGGGGCAGCCCCTCCCGCGTCCCCGGGTTCCTGCAGCAGCTGCAGACCCTGCGCCCCTCGCCTCACAACGCTGGCGCCACCTCCCGGCCTCCCGCGCCTGAGAAGTGCCAGGCGCCGGTGCCACTCACCGCTGCGTGACCTTGACCAAGGGGCTGGTCAACAGAGCGGCATGCCGGGGCCCTTCCCCTGTACCGCACAACGGACAAAAAATGCGGTCCAAGCTGGGCGAGGCGCGCGCGCTGGTAATCCCAGTACTGGGGAAGCTGAGGCCGCAGTTCGAGGCCAGCCTCAGCTACTCAGGGAGGCCCCCTGCAACTCAGCGAGACCCTGTTTCAAAATAAGGAATAACGCCGGGCGCGGTGGTGCACGCTTGTCATCCCCGCGCTTGGGAGGAGGAGACAGGAGGATGGCGCAGGTTCGAAGCCAGCCGCACGCGCTGGCTTAGGAGACCCTGTTAACAAATTTTAAACAAGTATAAAATAGGTCTGGGGGTGTAGCCCGGAGGTAGAAGGGCTTCCAGGAACCCCAGTACCACCAAAAAAATAACAAATAACAAATAGGGCCGGGGTGTAGCTTGGAGATAGTATATGCCCCTGGGTTCCATCCCCAGTACTGCAAAAGAAAAAAAAAGAAAAGGAGCCTGATAATGCTGGTGGGCTGGCAGGCACTGGTGTGCCCAGCTTCGTCCTGTCTCTGGAGATGCCTTCCTATGCTAGATGGCCAGAGTGTTTCCGTGGACGGAGGGAAGGAAGAGCGGAAGGAAGGGAGGGAGGTAGAGAAACAGGCGTCAGTTACAGCAGGAGGGGCCGCAGGCAGACAGGGACCTCAGCTCAGTGCGCGAGGGAGCAGCCCCTGCCCAGGCGTCTGAGACCCTGACCCCAGCTGTGTGTGCCCGCCCCGTCGGGGACGAGCCTTTACGGAGTCGTTTGACCCCAGAAACAGCCCCCGGGGCTGGAATTGCGCCCCACTTGGGATGAGGTTTGAAGGGCTTTGGAGAGCCCTGCCCTCCCTTGCGGCTGCCCGCGCTGGGCCAGGCGCCCCGGCCAGCAGGCTGCCCCGGCCCCGTCCGCCCCCAGGACGAGTACGAGGACCTGGACCAGGTCCACAAGGAGGAGAAGCTGCAGCTGGAGGAGCTGAGGCGCCGGCACGACGTGCTGGTGGAGGAGTTCGCCCAGATCCGCAGCGAGCGCGAGGTCAACGCCAAGAAGCGGATGGAGGCAGAGCGGGAGCTCATGACCATGATGCGCGCGGCCACGCTCATCCAGGCCGTGTGGAAGGGCTACCTGGTGCGCTCCATGCTCCGGTCCAAGAAGAAGAAGCGGGGCAAGGGCAAGGACAAGAAGTGAGCCCGCCCGGGCGCCGGCCACGCAGGCGCAGAGCCAGCGCCCGCCCTGCCCGGGAGGCTTAATTTTAAAAAATTAACCACTCAATTGAGAACATAAATAAAATAAAACCTCTTCACCTCTTCCAGGTGCCTGGCTTCCTGAGTGTGGGCCGGGTGTCCATCCTACCTAAACAATCTTTAATCCCGCGGGAGACCAAACCCTGGGCTGTATGTAGCTCCTGGCCCCAGCAGACCCGTCCCCCACCAGGGCAGCAGGACGCGGCCAGCTGCCCACAGCGCACAGACCATGGCTTCGGGTGTGTGTTCCCGTGCTGGGGATTGAACCCAGGGCCATTCTACCTTGGAGCTACACCCCCAGCCCTATTTTTTTTCGAAACGGAGTCTTAGCACTTGCTGAAGCTGGCTTCGAACTGGTGATCCTCCTGTCTCTGCCTCCCAAGTGCTGGGATTACAGGCTTGAATCATCATGCCTAGCCTATTATTATCTTTTTGGTTTTTTTAGTACTGGGAATGGAACCCAGGGGCATTCTACCTTGGAGCGACACCCCCAGGCCTTTTTTTTAAAAATTATTCTTTATTTTGAAACAGGGTCTCACTGAGTTGCAGAGGGCCTCACTAGCTGAGGTTGGCTTCCAACTTGCACAGTTCTCCTGTCTCAGCCTCCCAAACGCTGGGATTACAAGCGTGCGCCACCACGCCTGGCTCCATGGTCATCTTTTAAGGTGGGAAGTTTATGTATGTACATGTAATTTCAACACAAAATCACAGCCCATGCTGTGGGCGGGGAAGAACCCGCGACCTAGCTGTGAGTTCCATCACAGGACAGCGACGGGAACCGGGTCCAGCGGGCCTGCAGCCTGTGTCCGAGCCGCTGTGGCCTGCCCTGTGGCCTGCCCGCCACCCTCCAGAGTTGTGCGCATTCTTGTACCACACTCACTCCTGTTTGACTTTGTTACTTAAATCAACTCAGGCCGGACAATGGCCTCACCTAAGGGGAGGGGAAAGCCGTAACACTCATGGCCTCGATGAGCTGCTGATGTATTCAATACATGGTAAGAAATACATGGATATGCAAATGAGAGCCCCGCCCACATATTACCCAGATGCTCTTGTTTCCGGTGACCACACACAGGCCAGGAAAACACCTCTGGGCCTTCACACGCCAGCGGAGGCCAAGTCCGGAGCAGGGTGCGGCCTGCAGGGGGACCCTTGGGCCCGGACAGCGGGAGGTGGAGAGCCGAGGTTGGCACTGACTTGAAGTGGCCGAGGCAGGACCCGAGAGAGCCCGAAAGGGACAGCCCAAGCCCACGCTGGAGAATGTCAGGATGGAGGGAGGCCCGCCCACCTCGGCCACAGGGGCATCCCTAACTCTTGGGGACACCCAGGTGACACAGGCCTCGCCAGGACCTCCGAGTTCCTCACCGCGACCCCACGGGCAAGCCTGACGGACCAACCTCATTTCCAAGGGGGCTTTGGCTTCTGGGGGGCCCCGCCGCGTCGAGGGGCGGCCGGCACAGAGACACTGACCGAGCGAGCCCTGGAAGTCACCCGCGGGCTCCGCAGGGCCTGCCCTGCCGTGGAAGGCCTGGGATCCTGAGGTCCGTTTGCGTGGGGGGCACTGGTAGCTGGGTGACCAGTGCTGGGGGCATTCAGGCGGGTGAGGGAATGGGACCGCCCCCGCCGCAGGGGCCACAGGGCATCCAGGCCATCGAGGGACGCCTTCCGGAAGTCCGCCCCCGCCCGGGGCGCCGTCTGGCAGGGGCCGGCTGGATGAACCGCTCGCAGCGGGGTCTCCCTGGGGCGGGGGGAGCGGCCGCCCCTCGGGGTGGCCGGCGGCGTCCAGCAGAGGGCTCGGAGCTTGGCGACATCCCCCTTCGCCATCCGGGAAGCCGCCTCCAGGCTGGCACCCTCGGGTCGGGAGCCGAACAGAGACTCGTCACAGTAGGACGGGGTGTGGCCGATCAGTCTGGCAATGAGGAGAGCGAGGCAGTAAGCGCGCGGGAAGCGGCACCCATGGGTGCCGGGGACCTGCCTCCCAGCCTAGCACCACAGCGAGGCTAACCCCCTTGATGCCACCGGCCCCTTGCTGGTTGTCTACCCCCCACGCACACCGCGATCCTCAGGTCTCGGCAACCTAAATGCTGGGATTACAAGCGTGCGCCACCACGCCCGGCTCCTATTTTACTTTTTATTCTGAAACAGGATCTATTAGTTGCTGAGACTGGCCTGGAACCGGCAACCTGCCTGTCTATCTCTCTCAAGTACCGAGATCACCCCACCACCCTAAAATACGTGTGTGTGTGTGTGTGTGTGTGTGTGTGTGTGTGTGTTACTGGGGATTGAACCCAGGGGCATTTTACCTCCGAGCTACACCCCCAGCTGCACTTTTAATCTTTATTTTGAAACAGGGCCTCACTAAGTAGCCGCGGCCTGCAACCTGCGATCCTCCGGTCTCAGCCTCCCAAGCCTGGGGATTACAAGCGTGCGCCACCACGCCCGGCTCCACGGTGCTTTCTTGGTCACTTCTCTACCGTTTCCGTACCCTCTGCTTTTAGCCCCCTCCCCACGATTCTACCAATAGGGCTCACGGGTCCCTACTTGGTAGAAATCGAGTAAAATGCTACTCAGAGAGGTCGAGGCACGCGGCGCCCAAGGTCACACAGAGGTGCTCGGGGCTGTACCCTGTACTCCCCACCTGTTACCTGTACTTGTTCTTATTTCTTGGCGTGAGGGTCGGGGTGCTGCCCCTCGACGGGGGGCTCTCGCAGGTCCCCTTGGCCAGCGAGGCCTGCGTCTGCCCGGTGCCCCCTCCCCGGGGGATTCCGTTCGCCTTCTGCACCCAAGGCGGGTCAAAGTCGGGCGGGGTGGGCCGGGTGCCCGCAGGGCTGCCGAACAGAGTTTCGTCCACGTAGGACACCCTGGCCCTGACCCGGCAGCCACCCCGGCAGCGCTGCTGAAGGCGGACGGCCTGCATCCCGCCACGGCCAGCTCCCCGGGGCGCCTCACGCTGCCGGCGGTCCTGGGTGATGGCGGGTGGGCTCGGCCTGCGGGAGCTTGCCTCCAGGGTTCCCTGTGGAAGGGGCACGGGCATCCCTGAGCCAACAGGGAGGAAGGCCGGCGGGCCCGGGAGCCTCCATCCCCATCCCCGCCCCAGGAGGAATAAGGCTGACTTCTCTCTCAACAGTCCTCAAAGGGGCACGGCCAAAGCATTCTAGAAAATTTTGATTTTATGGTAGGAACGGGGTATAACTGGCATTTTATTTGGTACTAGAGATTGAACCCAGGGGTGTCCTGCATCTGATCTATCCCCATTTATTCTACCGCCCCCCCCCCCGACTTTTGTAACTTTTTTGTTTGGAAACAGGGTCTCCAGTTACTGGAAGCCTCACTACGTTGCTGAGGCTGTCTTTGAACCTGAGAGCCGCCCATCTTGCTTCCCAAGTACTGCGATTACAGATGTGTGCCCTATGCCTGGCTTTATTTTTTTTTTTATTTTTAAACAGGGTCCGGCTAAGTTACAGAGAGCCTAAGTTACTGAGGCTGGCCTCCAACCTGAGATCCTCCTGTCTCAGCCTCCCAAGTATTGGGATCACAGGCAAACACCTCCATACCCGGCAGTGGTAAATATTTAACGAGAAAATAAATATGCGTTTCTGGCATACAATGCGTGCTCAACACACATCTCCAGAATAGCCAAGGGTACGAAGGAGAGCTCTCACCAGCCACAAAACAAAAACAAATGTCAAGAGGAGGGAGGGGGCGTCCCCACGGGCCCCCGCGCACGGCTGGAGGTGGGGTCAGGCCGCGGCTTGGGACCCCTTGCCTACCTCCGGCGATCATTTAATCCTCTCAACAGCCCGGGGAAGGGTTTCGATTACATCCATCTTGCAGATCCCAGATCTGAGATTTCAGAGGATGAAGCCACAGGAGCAGGTCACGCCTATTAACCTGGAACAGCGGAGGCAGACTTGAAACCTGAAGCGAATCCGGGGGTACCCCCCGAGCCCCTCTGCTCCGGGGGTCCACCCCTCCCGGCCCCGTGACCCCCAAGCCGGGGCCCGAGGCTCCCGCGCCCTTGGGTCCCTTTCTACCTCTGCATCTTGGCTTGCGGGCGGCGGGTCCAACCTTTGGGGCCCTCTCCCGGCGCCGGGGTCCCCCCCGGGTCTGCACGGGCACCCGCGGCGCGCGCCGCAGCCCCGCTCCGCAGCTGCTGCAGGGCCCCAGCGACGCGCGGGCACAGCAGCCCGCAGCAGGGGGCGGGGCGGGCCGGCCCACCAGCGCCCGGGGCGGGGGGGATCTGCGCCTCTCCGACGCCCCGGGACCCCCGCAGGCCGCGCGGAGGGGCGCGCTCACGTCCATCCGGGGGGCGCGCGCAGGGCTCCCGGGCCGCCGGGACCCCGGCCCAGCCAGGCCGCGCGGACGCGGCGCCGCCCCCCGCGCACTTGGTTCGGCCCGCAGGCCCCGCCCACTTCCGGGTTCGAGCGCCGGGGCCCGCATGGCGGCCGGCACGCGCCCGGCGGCCGGACCTCGGTCCGGTTCGAGCGCCATGGCCCAGTGGAGGAAGAAGAAGGGGCTCCGAAAGCGCCGGGGCGCGGCCTCCCGGGCCCGCGACAGCGACTCGGAGGACGGCGAGTTCGAGATCCAGGCGGAAGATGACGCCCGGGCGCGGAAGGTAGGAGCGCGGGGCCCGAGGAAGGCCGGGGCCCGGCGGCCCCCGCGGCCTCAGTTTCCCCCGGCGCAGGGCGGCAGGGGTCGCCGGGCGAGCCCCGGGCCTCAGCTCCGCCCGCCCGGCTCGGGGCCGCCGCTGTCATCGCGGGGGCCGCAGCCCCCGGCTCCCCGCGCCCGGGGCCCGCCGGCCTGCCTCCGGGGCGCGCCTCTCATTGGCTGCCTCGGCCCGCGGAGGCGGGCCTCAGTTCCCAGCCAGCCAATGAGAAGTGGGAATGCAGAAGGTTGGATTTGGAGTTTGGAGCAGGTTTTAGGAGGTGGAATAAAGGAGAGGCCGGAGCCGGTGCTGGGGACAGTGACGTCCCCAAACTCCTGGGGAGCTAATAATAAGTTAAACTTGTATTCGTTGGCCATTTACTACGTGTCATGCTCCCTGCCGAGGGTTTTACAAGCCGTATCGTGTAGCCCTAGCAGCAATCCTATGACCAAATACTGTTAGCCCCGTTTTCTTGAGGAGACCGGGGCCTAGATGGATTAAGAAACTTGGCCGAGCCGGGCGTGGCGGCGCGCGCCTGTGATCCCAGTACTTGGGAGGCTGAGACACGAGGATCTCGGGCTCACTGCCAGCCTCAGCTACCTAGGCCCTCTGCAACTTGGTGAGACCCTGTTTCAAAATAAAGAATAAAACATAAGGCCGGGGCGTAACTCGTAGGTAGAATACCTCTGGGTTCAGTCCCCAGTACCGCAAAAAAAAAAAAAAAAAAAAAGAAAGAAACTTGACTAAGTTGACTAAGTGGAATGTGGTGGCACATGTCAGTAAGCCCAGTCCGAGGGAGGCTGACACAAGACGATCGCAGGTTTGAGGACAGCCTCAGCAGTGTATCAAGACTCCACAGCCTGCCGAGACCCTGTCGCTCAGAGGTCGAATGCTCCTGGGTTCAATCTCCAGCACCACCAAAGGAAAAGAAAAAGGCAGTATGTATCATCAGGAAGTTGGACTCACATCTCATTCTTTGATGAGCCAGGGAAGGTTTTTTTTTTTTTTTTTTTTTTTTTTGGAGGTGCCGGGGATGGAACCCAGAGGCTTTATACCTTTGGGCTACACTCCCAGACCTATTTTGTATTTTATTTGGAAACAGGGTCTCACTAAGGTGCCGAGAGCCTCACTAAGTAGCTGAGGCTGGCTTCGAACCTGTGTGATCCTCCTGTCTCAGCCTCCCAAGCGCGGGGATTACAAGCGTGCGCCACCACGCCCGGCCAGGGAAGGTTTTGAGGGTGGCTCCACAGGCAGACAGCAGGTGGCCCTTCTCACATTCTTCAGCTTCTATTCCTGGGGTACAATCCACACTTAGCCACTCAGCCTGTCTGCAGAGCCCGCTCGCCGCCCTGCCCCCCCTCCTGTCCTGGCCTAGACCCAGAGAACCTGTTAGCCAAGAAGTGATGTGATCCAGGGGGCGAGGACAGCCCTCCTGCCCCTGGTGGTCTGGTTGAGCCTGGAGTGATGCTTCCTCTCTGTCCTTTTCTTCCAGTTGGGACCTGGCAGACCCCTGCCTGCCTTCCCCACCTCGGAGTGCCCCTCGGACGTGGAGCCGGACACCCGGGAGATGGTGCGGGCTCAGAACAAGAAGAAGAAGAAGTCCGGAGGCTTCCAGTCCATGGGTGGGTGAGCGAGCAGGCTGCAGCAGCTTATCCTGCCTTCTGCACTCAATTGCTCCTGTCTGCTCCGGGCCCCGCACTGTGGGAGGTGTTGGGTGGACTGAGGCCCCAGACGGGGTCTCCAGGGAAGTCGGGACAACAGGCCTGACACAAAGTGGGCAGAAATGGTGACCCTGGCGTCCGTGGACTCAAACCAGAATCCAAATAAGACTTGACTCTGACGTCTCGCTCCGTCTCCCGGTTTCTGTTCCATTGATTTCTGTTTTCTCGCCTTCTGCCCTGTCGATGAACCTGTCCTACGTCCTGGAACGCGTCCTGCGGCTGCCGTGGGCCTCCCTGATTGCTCCCCCGTCTCTCCCAGGCTTTAGCTACCCCGTGTTCAAAGGTATCATGAAGAAGGGTTACAAGGTGCCGACGCCCATCCAGAGGAAGGTGAGGGTGGTGGCTGGGCAGGGTGGGGGGTCTCTGTCCTCCTGTCTACCCCAGGGGCAGCCGCCATTCGGTCCATCTCCCACATCTCCCTTCACTCCGCCAGAGGCCCCACGTAGCTTACCCATTGGAGAAAGCTCGGCCCGACAGTGTGTGGGCTGAGCCGGCAGCCCGAGCTGGCTTGCGTCCAGAAGGCAGTGGCAGCGGGGCCAGGAGTTGGGGGTGGTGCACCCCTCCCTGAGGTGTGCAGGCAGCTGTTTGTAAGAAGGGGATCGGGTTCACTGAGACCCCCTGGTGGCCCACCGCACTCCCCAGGGGGCGTGGGTGCGGGACCTGACCCCTCCCCTGGCCTGTGTGTGCAGACCATCCCGGTAATCCTGGACGGCAAGGACGTGGTGGCCATGGCCCGCACGGGCAGCGGCAAGACGGCCTGCTTCCTCCTGCCCATGTTCGAGCGGCTCAAGGCCCACAGCGCGCAGGCGGGGGCCCGCGCGCTCATCCTCTCGCCCACCCGGGAGCTGGCCCTGCAGACCATGAAGTTCACCAAGGAGGTGCCCGGGCAGGGCTGGGGGCCGGGGCAACGGGCGCGCCTCGGACCAGGCAGGGAGGCGGGTAGGCTGCCATCTGACCCCCACCCTCGCTCAGCAGCGTCTGTCTGTCTGTCTCTCCCCACAGCTGGGCAAATTCACCGGCCTCAAGACAGCCCTGATCCTGGGCGGAGACAAGTAAGGGTCCCCTAGGCCGCACCCCTCTCGCCCCTTGCCAGCAGGCTCCAAGGCTCTCCAAGGACAGGATTGATTGAGCCGTGTAGCTTGTTAGTACTGGCAGCCCCTCTGCATGTGGAATACTGAAATATGCAGAGAGGTTCTGAGGCTCCCGAGAGGAAGGGCTGGGCTCAGGGGCCAGCCAGACCCCGGGCTGTGTGGGTGTCGGACCCTGGGGTGTTCAGACCCCAAGTAGCGCGAGTGAGTAATGTTCGGATTTGCAGGCTGTGGTGATCCCTGCCGGCTGCTCCATCCCTCCGAGGCACGCCCATGTCACCCTGGAGCCAGGTGGTGATGCCGGGGTCACAGCGCCTTCTCCCGTCCCACCCGGCCCATAGCTGCACCCTCCCTGAGCTGCACCCCCAGCCCTATTTTTTATTCTTTATTTTGAAACAGGGTCTCATTGGGTTGCAAAGGGCCTCACTAAGTAACTGAGACTGGTCATGTACCTGCGATCCTCCTGTCTCAGCCTCCCGAATGCTGGGATTGTGAGCGTGCGCCACCGCACTCGGCTTTTTTTTTTTTTTTTTTTTTTTTTTTTGCGGTACTGGGGATGGAACCCAGGGGCATTCTACCTCTGAGTTAGACCCTCCATCCCTATTTTTTGTTCTTTATTTTGAAACAGGGTTTCAGTTGCAAAGGGCCTCACTAAGTAGCTGAGGCTGTCCGCGAACTGTGACCCTTCTATCTCAGCCTCCCGAATGTGCGCCACCACGCCCGGCTCGGGCAGCCCCTTCTTTGTCTTCTCTCTGGATGCCACTGTTAACAGTCACTCTGCGTCCTGAGAGTTTTGCTTTGCAAAGCTTTTGCCCGTGTTGTGATTTCTTATCTCTGTAGTGAGGCCTGGCCTTCCTACGCTACCCCTGACCCAGGATCCTGGCTCCGAGGTGTCTCGGGTGTTTAACAGGAGGACTAAAGTTAGAGATCTGTGCCCAAAAGTTTGGGCTTTTTTGTATTGTTTTGGTCCTGGGGATTGGACCTAGGGATATTCTACCTCTGACCTACACTCCCAGCCCTATTTAGTTTTAAACAGGGTCTTGCTAAGTTGCCGAGGGTCTAGTTGAGTTGCTGAGGTCGGCCTCAAACCTGCAGTTCTCCTGTCTCAGCCTCCCAAGTACCCGGATTTCAGTGCGCCACCACTCCCGATTTGCCTAGAAGGTTTAAGCACTGGAATTTAGCGATAAGGGAATTTGTGGTCTAGTTGAAGCTGGCGGTTTCAGGGAAAGGCACTAGGTGGCGCTGTGGGCCAAAGGTGGAGGGAACAGGGCGGGTTTGTGGTTGAGCCTCTTAGAGGAACTTTTGGGGTAATAATTCTTGAGCATGTCTGAACTTGTACCTTTGGTCAAGGCGATCGTTGTGTAGTGTCCCAGCAGTAGCCTTTCCTCAGTCCTAAGCCTGGGTTCTGCGTTCCTGGGCGGGGGGCGCGCGCTGGGCGTTTGGTCGCGGGAAAGGACACTAACACGCCTGCTCTGTTGAGCCGACCCCCTTCTCCGCAGGATGGAGGACCAGTTTGCCGCCTTGCACGAAAATCCCGACATGTGAGTTCGTGGGCCAGGGAGGGCGCTCTGGGCTCCGTCCTCAGATGGCCAGTGCCTGGGGGGCAGGGGGGCCTGGGGGTGGCGCTGGCCCCGGGATGACCTGGCCTGGCACCCCCTTCCAGAATCATCGCCACCCCCGGGCGGTTGATGCACGTGGCTGTGGAGATGAACCTCAGGCTGCAGGGCGTGGAGTACGTGGTGTTCGACGAAGCCGACAGGTGCGTGTCGGGGCGTCCCGAGCGCCGGCAGGGCCGTCGCAGGCCGGGGAAGCGCGGGCAGGGAGAGTCAGCCGGGAGGAGGCGGCGCTGTCCAGAGGGGCCCAGGTGTGGGCTGCAGACACGGCCTGGCCAACACTTATTAATTTTATTCTTTTATTTTGAAGCCGGGTCTCAGTGAGTTGCAGAGGGCCTCACTAAGTCACTCTGGGGCACCTTGGGCCAACACTTACTCATTTCACATTTTAGGAGTGGTTTTTTTTTTTTTTTGCAGTACTGGGGATGGGCATTTTGCCTCTGAGCTACACCGCAGCTCTATTTATTTTTATTTTGAAACAGCATCTCGCTCTGTTGTAAAAGGCCTCACTAAGTAGCTGAGGCTGTCCTCGAACTGCAATCCTCCTGTCTCAGCCTCCCGAATGCTGGGATGACAAGCGTGGGCCACCACGCCCAGCTTAGGAATATTGATAACAATAATTAAAGTTTAGCCGGGCGTGGTGGCGCACGCTTGTCATCCCAGCATTCAGGCGGCTGAACCAGAGGATCATGGTTCGCGGACAGCCTCAGCTACTTAGTGAGGCCCTCTGCAACTCAGTGAGACCTGGTTTCAAAATAAAAGAATAAAATAGTGCGGAGGGTGTAACTCAGAGGTCAAATGTCCATGGGTTCTACCCCCTAGACCCACCAAAAAAAAAAAAAAAAAAAGAATAAAAAATAGGGCAGGGGGTGTAGCTCAGAGGTCAAATGCCCCTGGGTTCCATCCCCAAACCTGCAAATAAAAAAAATAAAAATTAATACCTGCTTTTTTTTTTTTCTGGTACTGGGGATTGAACTCAGGAGTATTCTACCTCCAATATACACCCTCAGCCCTGTTTATTTTTTTTATTTGGAAACAGCCTCCCTAAGTTGCTGCGGCTGGCCTCAAACCTATGACCTTCCTGTCTCAGCCTCCCAAGTACTAGGATTTCAGGTGTGCTCCACCACGCCTGGCATCATCTGCTTTCAAAGAGATTCTTAAAAATAGCACAAAGTCCGGAGCATGGACTTGGGGACCAGGTGGGGAGGATCAGATCCCAGCTCTAAGCCATGGGCGACCTAGGCCGAGGCTGCTGCTTCTACAGAGGCAGAGGGACGGCGCTCACCCCAGGGTGCCGTGGGACTAGAAGTCTGAGACTTGCAGAGTCCCGAGGCCGCTGCTTGGTGCAGAATGAGGGTCGCTCTGTGAGCTCAACATGGGTCTGCAGGAAACTCAGACCACGGCGGGATTTCAGGGTCAGCCCGCTGTGGTGCTGCCTGCCTGTGATCACGGGATTTGAGAGGCTGAGCTAAGAGGATCACGGGTTTGAAGCCTGCCTCAGCAATTTACTGAGGCTTTCGGTAGCTTAGCGAGACCCTGTTTTCAAATAAAAAAGGGCTGGGCTGTGGTGTAGCTTGGAGGTAGAATGCCCTGGGTTCAGCCCCCAGCAACACACACACACACACACACACACACACACACACACACACATTAAATTAAAAAGATTTTCAAAGCCGGCCACGGCAGTATGTGTGTGTAATCCCAGGACTTGAGAGGCTGGGACAGCAGGATCACAGGTTCGCGGCCAGCCTCAGGTACTTCGTGAGGCCCTCTGCAACTCAGTGAGACCCTGTTTCAAAATAAAGAATAAAAATTAGGGCTGGGGGTGTAGCTCGGAGGTAGACTGCCCGCCAGGGTTTTATCCCCAGTACCAAAAAAAGAAAAAGAAAGAAAGAAAGAAAGAAAGAAAGAAAGAAAGAAAGACAGACAAGAGACACGTACCACAGGAGCTGTGGATGAGGGCCGCCTTGGGGACCCCCGGCTCCAGCCCTCCTCCCCTCCCACCCAGGCTCTTTGAGATGGGGTTTGCTGAGCAGATACAGGAGATCATCGGCCGCCTCCCTGGGGGCCACCAGACGGTGCTGTTCTCCGCCACACTGCCCAAGCTGCTGGTGGAGTTTGCCCGGGCTGGTGAGTGGGCGGGGGTGCTGGGCGCAGGGGGGTCTGGCCCGCCCCTCGGTGACCCCACTCCGGGGCCCCGCCCCTCCGTGACCGCCTCTGGCCTCCCTGCCCCACAGGCCTCACGGAGCCCGTGCTCATCCGGCTGGATGTGGATGCCAAGCTCAGCGAACAGCTCAAGGTGAGGCCTGCGGGCGGCAGGGTGGGCCCTGCAGGTCCACGGCCGGGACCCCAGAGCCCACCGGCCGCCCCTGTCCCCACAGACCTCCTTCCTCCTGGTGCGTGAGGACACCAAGGCCGCCGTGCTGCTGCACCTGCTGCGCACCGTGGTGCGGCCCCAGGACCAGACAGTGGTGTTTGTGGCCACAAAGCACCACGCCGAGTACCTCACGGAGGTGAGCAAGGCTGGGAGATGGGACGGCGGAATAAACCCTTCATCCTGAGCCCGGAGCCCACTTCCGAGTGTGGCCAGCAGAGGGCAGCACTGAGGCGGCCCGGCCTCCTGGGGCAGGCGGACAGCCAGCAGCTCCTTTTTCCTTTTATAATGAGAAATTTCACCTACTAAAGACAGAGAGTGCAGTGACTGCATTACCTAGGAACCATTACTACTCTCAAGCCCTGGCCAGTCTTGATCCGTCTGTGTTCCCCTTGTATCCGGGCTGTTGTGAAGCGCCTCCCCGCCGTCCCGTTGATTTTCAGTGTGCAGTGTGATTGACCTTTTAGAATTGAGGCCTGATGCGTGTGCAGCGAGCTGCGTAACGTGCCCTTAGCGGACGAGGGCAGCTCGGTGCCTTTGGCAAAGGCGCTGCCCACGTGCCGTCTGCAGGGCGAGGCGTGGGGAGTCCCGAGGCTCATGGCAGCCGCCCCCGGGCTCGGCCATCTGAGGCCGCAGCTCGCTGGCCCTCGTTGACGCGCACACATGGCGGGGCTCCAGCGAGTGAAGCCCGGTCTACTCTAAAGAGTGGCGGGCACGTCAGGCCCTCCGCCCTAGGCTCCCTTGTGAGTGCTGTGTACGCGTTAACTGGTCCTCATAACAGCCACTGAGGAGCGGGCTTCTCCCGTGGATAGCTGGGGAAACTGAGGCTCGGGCACTTGCCTGATGGGGATGCGGCTTGTGCCCGAGGGCGTATTTACAGCGCCCCCCTGCGCACCAGTCTCCTCTGAAACCCAGACGGCCCTGCAGGGGCTGGAGGTGGTGGGAAGAGGCCGCTGGGGCCCCTGAGCCGAGCTGGGCTTCAAACCCATGGCCTCAGGCCACCTCACCACCTCCTGCCTCCCTGCAGCTGCTGACAGCCCAGCGCGTGAGCTGCGCCCACATCTACAGCGCCCTGGACCAGACGGCGCGCAAGATCAACCTGGCCAAGTTCACGCACGGCAAGTGCTCGGCCCTCATCGTGACGGACCTGGCCGCCCGCGGCCTGGACATCCCGCTGCTGGACAACGTCATCAACTACAGCTTCCCCGCCAAGGGCAAGCTCTTCCTGCACCGCGTGGGTGAGGGCGGGGCCGTGAGGGGTGGGGCTCGGAGACCATGCCCTCCGGGCTGCCTGATTCGAGCGGTGGGACTGTTGCGGTCAGGACGGCCCCAGGCCTCCTGTGATTGTGCAGCCTTGACTATTTCTTGGGGGGCATTCCCCAAGGTGGGGTGCTAAGGACTCAGTCCTGATAACAAGCAAGGGTTGCCTCCCTCCTGCGGGTGAGCCATCAGACCATGACTGACCGTGCCCTTCCAAAGTGGGGGCCGCGGCTCGGGGGTGCAGGGCTGGCTCAGAGACAGGCTGAACTCGGGTCCTTTCCTTTGCTTACACCTGACCCTTTCCTCCCGAAGGCCGTGTGGCCCGGGCCGGCCGAAGCGGCACGGCCTACTCCTTGGTGGCCCCAGACGAGGTCCCCTACCTGCTGGACCTGCACCTGTTCCTGGGCCGCTCCCTGAGCCTGGCCCGGCCCCAGGAGGAGACAGCGGGTGAGTGGGGCTGGGTAGGCCCCGTCCCTGCAGTGCCCGGTGGGGTGGAGCTGCCGGTGGGGTGCAGCCCCGCCTGGCTTTGGGAGGAGACAGGCTGGATCCCCCAACACTGCCCTTAGTGCTGGCGGTACATAAACGGCCGCGTCGCCGTGGCCCCCTGGGCTTTACTTGCAAACTGGGGTGCGGGCCTGGCTCATCGCCGGCTTCGTGGCCCGGGCCGGGGGCAGCCGCCGCAGGAAGCCCCTCACTGTCCCGGGCGGGCAGGTGCTGTGGGCGCGGACGGCGTGCTGGGCCGGGTGCCGCAGAGCGTGGTGGACGACGAGGACGGCGGCCTGCGGAGCTCGCTCGAGGCGTCGCTGGAGCTGCGGGGCCTGGGCCGCGTGGCCGACAACGCGCAGCTGCAGTACGTGCGCTCGCGGCCGGCGCCCTCGCCTGAGTCCATCAAGAGGGCCAAGGAGCTGGACCTGGCGGCCGTGGGCCTGCACCCGCTCTTCAGTGAGTCCCACCGGCGCGGGCTGGCGGGGGGCGGCGGGGGGCCCTGTGGACAGTGCCCGGCTCACGCCGCCCTCCCTGCCAGGCTCGCGCTTCCAGGAGGGGGAGCTGCAGCGGCTGCGGCTGGTGGACAGTATCAAGAACTACCGCGCCCGGGCGGTGAGTGGGCCTCCCTCCTGGCGGCAAGCGCAGAGCGCCGGTGCCGCCTCCGGGGAGGGATGCGGGTGGGCAGGAGGGACTCGCGCCGGCAGGCAACAGACTCGGTTTCCCTCTGCAGACCATCTTTGAGATCAACGCCTCCAGCCGGGACCCCAGCAGCCAGATGATGCGCGCCAAGCGAGAGAAGGACCGCAAGGCCATCGCCAGCTTCAGGCAGGGGCGGCAGGAGCGGCAGGAAGGCCTGGCAGGCGCAGGCCCGGGCTGCCCGGTGCCGCAGGAGGAGCCCGAGCAGGCAGAGGAGGACGCGGGAGGAAGCGTGGAGGACACAGGAGGGAGCGTGGAGGTACAGGCCGCACCCCGGAGCCCCTGAGTTGGGCCTGGGGGGGGGGCGTGGGAGAGTCCCAGCCACAGCCTCTGCTTCCCGGCCTGCAGGATAGGACCTTGTAGCCGGGCACGGTGGCGCCCACCTGTGGTCCCAATACTTTAGAGGCTGAGGTAGAAAGGATGTAGATTGAAGGACAGCCTCGGCAACCTAGAAAGACCCTATTTCAAATCAAAAAATAAGAAAGGCTGGGGGAGCTGGACGTGGTGGCGCACCCCTGTAATCCCAGTACTTGGAGGCTGAGATAGCAGTTTCCTGGCCAACCGCAGCAACTTAGCAAAAACCTGTTTCAAAATAAAAGACAAGCCGGGCGTGGTGGCGCACACTTGTCATCCCCGCGCTTGGGAGGCGGAGACAGGAGGATCGCGCAGGTTCGAAGCCAGCCACGCGCTGGCTTAGGAGACCCTGTTTCCAAAATGAAAATGTAAAAATAGGTCTGGGAGTGTAGCCCCGAGGTAGAAGGGCTTCCAGGAACCCCAGTACCACCAAAAAAAAAAAAAATAAATAAATAAAAGACAAAAGCCAGGTGTGGTGGTACACATTTGTAATTCCAGGAGTTGGGAAGCTGAGACGGGAGGCTCGCGGGTTTTCAGCCATTGGCTAGCCTCAGCTACTTAGGCCCTCTGAAACTTAGTAAGACCCTGTTTCAAAATAAATAATAGAAAATAGGGCTGGGAGTATAGTTCAGAGGTAGAATGCCCTGATTCCATCCCTGGTACCAAATAATAATAATAATAATTATGATAGGAATATTTTACGCATCCATCCCTCATGAAACCCAGCAGACACTGACGTCCTCAGCAGGTCTGGGGCATCCAGCACTTCCGAGTTTCGTAGCCCATGGGGTCTCCACGCCCACACACAGGCCCCTGGGAGCCCTGGGCCCCTCAGCTCTGGCTGCGCACAGGGCTGACGCTGGGCCTCCTGCCTGCCAGGACGTCTTCGCAGAGGTCGTGGGCCAGAAGCGACGCCGGAGGCCGGGGCCTGAGGGAGGGGCCAAGAGGCGGAGGGAGGAGGCCCGGCAGCGGGACCAGGAGTTCTACGTCCCCTACCGGCCCAAGGACTTCGACAGCGAGAGGGGGTGAGTGGCACTGGACCCTGTGGGCAGGCGGGGCTGGGCCCCATCTGCCCGGCCTTACCCACCCTCCCTTGCAGCCTGAGTGTCGGGGGTGCCGAGGGGGCCTTCGAGCAGCAGGTGGCCGGCGCCGTCCTCGACCTGATGGGGGATGAGTCGGGGAACCTGAGCAGAGGCCGGCAGCAGCTCAAGTGGTGAGTGCCCGAGTGTGTCCCGGGGGGCGTCCAGGGACACCGAGGCCCTGGACCCTGCGCAGTGGGATGGGAGGTTCACACCGCGGGGCGCGGGGATTCTGACCCGTCTGCTGGCTGGCCTCTCTAGACGGGCTTCGTGACCCATTTTGTTCATGAGCATTCTGAGGTGACGCCACCTGGGTCTCAGCGGGGCGGTGGGCACGGGGACGTTCCAGAAGGCCTGACCCGCCCGAGGCTGGTGCCAGCCAGGGCCCCCAACTCCCTCCGGAGCCCTGGCGGCCAGAGGAAGGGGGACAGGCGGGGTCGGCCTTTATCGAGCCCCTGTCAAGTGAGGGGGAAGGACCAAGGGGCAAGCGGACATCGCAGGCCCCGCCTCCAGCTGCCCCCATTCCTTCCCCTGCCGCAGGGACCGGAAGAAGAAGCGCTTTGTGGGGCAGTCGGGACAGGAGGACAGGAAGAAGATCAAGACCGAGAGCGGCCGCTACATCAGCAGCTCCTACAAGCGAGACCTGTATCCCGCAGCGCTGGGGAGGCGCGGCCCTCTGCAGCCCAGGCAGTGGGGCCGGCTCGGGGTGGGCGGGGCTGGAGGGCGGGGCTTCCAGGGTGACTCCTGTCAGAGCTAGAAGGGGCGGGGCCAAGCTCCCGGGGTGGGCGGGGCTGGAGGGGCGGGGCCGGGTGCTTCCAGGAGGCACCTGTCAGCCAGGGGCGGGGCCATAGGGGGCGGGGCAGGTGCTTCCAGGACTGCTACTGTCAGGAGGGGCGGGGCCAGGCCCCCAGGGTGGGCGGAGCCGGGATTCTTCTAGGAGGGCTCCTGGGTGGGCGGGGCCAGAGGGGCGGGGCCAGGGTGCTTTCAGGACAGCATAGGGCCAGGAGGGGCGGGCCCGGGCTGCTGGGTGGGCGGGGCCAGGCTGCTTCCCGCAGGTCCTGTGGGGGTCTGGCTACTGGGGGGCCAGGACCTACCCCCTTCTGATCAGGTGCCGCTCGGAGTTTCCTTAACTCCTTGTCCCAGATACCAGAAGTGGAAACAGAAACAGAAAATCGATGATCGCGACTCCGAGGAGGAAGGGCCGTCTGGCCAGCGAGGCCCCCGCAGAGGTGGGAAGCCCGGTCGTGGCCCAGGTGAGAGCCGAGCGGGGAGCGGGTCGTGCAGGGGGCAGGACGGGCGCAGAGAGGTGCAGCCGCTCACGGCCCAGAGCTGGGCATCGCCAATCCCTCTCAGCGCCCCTGCCCACGTCGCCACACACAGCGGAGGCAGATCAGCGCCCTTCCCTCGTGGCCGCGTCCCCGGCCCCCCTGCACAGGTGGGGCGGGAGGGGCCGGCGGCCCTGGCATACAGTGGGGCGCCTGGCCGAGCTCATCCTGCAGGCCCTGCGGGGCTGGCCACGTCCCCTGCCTCTGAGCCTGCCCGTGGGGCTACTCGGCCCTATTCCTTCCCCTCTGCGCTGTCTGAATTAATTAATTAATTTATTTGTTTTGGACTGAGAAGCCCAGGAGGCTGTGCCTTTGAGCTA
This sequence comes from Muscardinus avellanarius, assembly GCF_963383645.1. Classification (NCBI taxonomy): domain Eukaryota; kingdom Metazoa; phylum Chordata; class Mammalia; order Rodentia; family Gliridae; genus Muscardinus; species Muscardinus avellanarius. The sequence continues at coordinate 8,075,375 of NC_137807.1, read as the reverse complement.
CACCCCCACCCAGCCCTTTTAATTTTTAAAGTGTGAAACAGGGTCTCACTAAGTCGATGAGGCTGGCTTTGAACTCGCGATTCTCTTTTCTCAGCCTCCAGAGGCCAGGATTACAGGCATGGACCATCGTGTGTGTGTGTGTGTGTGTGTGTGTGTGTGTGTGTGTGTGTGTGTGTGTGTGTGTTACTGGGGATTAAACCCAGGGGCATTCTACCTCCAGGCTGCACCCCCAGCCCTGCTTTACTTTTTTCTGGAAATAGGGTCTCACTAGATTGATGAGAGCCTCACTACTTGCTGAGGCCGTCCTCAAACCTGCGATCTCCCAATCTCAGCCTCCCAAGTACTAGGATTACAGGCCTGCACCACTGTGCCCAGATTTTTTTTTTTTTTTTTTTTTTTTGCGGGTCTGAGGATGGAACCCAGGGGTGTTTGACCTCCGAGCTACACCCCCTGCCCTATTTTTTATTATTTTGAAACCGGGTCTCACTGAGTTGCAAAGGGCCTAAGTAGCTGAGGCTGTCTGAACTGCGATCCTCCGGTCTCAGCCTCCCAGATGCTGGGGTTACAAGCGTGCGCCACCACGCCACGCCCGGCTTCTTTTACCTTCCTCTTAAGCACCTAGTACAGATGCCAGCCACAGCGGTGGGCACAGATTAGCAGCGGGTGGGGGCGTGGCCTGGCCCTGGGAGGAGGGGTAGGGGCGTGGTCTGCGTCCCTGGGATGAGGGGTGGGGCATGGTCAGACAGGGGGCGTGGCCTGGCCCTGGGAGGAGGGGTAGGGGCGTGGTCTGCGTCCCTGGGAGGAGGGGCAGGGGCGTGGTCTGCGTCCCTGGGAGGAGGGGTAGGGGCGTGGTCAGTGTCCTGGGAGGAGGGGTGGGGGCGTGGCCAGAGGTGTGTGGTCTGTGCCCCTGGGAGGAGGGGGAGGGGCGTGGCCAGCGAGGGGCGTGGCCTGGGCCCTGGGAGAGGCGGCTCCCACTCCGCAGCCCAGAGGCGAGCTCCCGTCCCTCCCTCCAGCAGGTGCAGCCCCGCCCCGCAGCCCCGGCGCCCCCACGGGCCGCGTGCGCTCCGAGCTCAAGACCAAGCAGCAGATCCTGAAGCAGCGGCGCCGGGCGCAGAAGATGCGCTTCCTGCAGCGCGGGGGCCTCAAGCAGCTGTCGGCGCGCAACCGCCGCCGGGTGCAGGAGCTGAAGCGGGGCGCCTTCGGCCGGGGCGCCCCCTCCAGGAAGGGCAAGATGAGGAAGAGGATGTGAGGGCCAGGACCCGCCGCCGCGGCCCCAGCGTGGTCGGCATTCCCATGCAGGGCACCAGCGGGCGTCCTGAAGAGGCTGCCGGGGTGGGGCCGGGACAGCCGTGGCCTCTGCCTAGACCGAGACATTGCCGCAGGGTCCTGAAGGGTGCTCGGTGCGCCAGCAAAGCCGGGCAGCCCCAGACCCGCAGGGACAGCCCTGCGGCCGCCGTCCTCGCCCGCGTGCTGGGCTCAGAGGTCGGCGCCACGGGGTCTGGGCCGAGTGCCTCACGGCCCGAGAGGGTTTTAGTGTAATAAATCTTTATTGAGCACCTCTGGTGGTGCCGGGTCTGCATGGGGGCCGGAGGGAGAGGCCCTGCGCCATCCTCCCGGCTAACACGGCCGCGTGTCCCCATCCCGAGGCCACTTCGCAGCCATCTCTGAGCAGACGAAGAATGAGCCGCCGGTGGCCGCGGAGGGCGGGCAGGCCTGCGCCTCCGCCTGCCTCTGGCTCTCCCCGCCCTTGTGTCCTGAGAGTCAGATGCAGCCTCTAGCAGCTGGGACCCGGCAGAGTCCACCCGACATCGCTGGACGGTTGGCCGAGCGCTGGAGCGCTTCCCGGGCACGTCTGGCGGCAGCCCCAGGCCTTGTGGCGGGCGAGACGCCGGGCACTGGCCCCTCGTACCTACGCATCCCCACGGCCTGCGTCACTGAGTGCTGCCGCGTGCCCCTGTAACCTGCCGCCACACGGCAGGCACGGCGCCCATCCTGATGAGCAAACACGGGCAGGGGCCGCCGCACCCGCACCCACGGGAGGCCGGCCCGTCCCCACCGCTCACCTGGGTCAGGGCAGGGGGGCGGCAGGCTTGGGCTGCGGAAGGCTGGCCAGCGTGGCGGAGAGGTCGAGGACGCACAGCTTCACCTGGCACGGCACAGCAGGTCACCTCCGGCCACGCCACGAGTCCGTAACCAGACCCGTTCCCGCTTCCCCTGCGCGAGTTATTTGGAACCCTGGGACGCTCTGCCTCTGACCTGCGGACACCCCCCCCCCCGCCCTTTTTATTTTTTTATTTAGAAACAGGATCTCAAGTTGCTGAGGCTAGCTGGAACCCGTCCCACTTGTTAGTATTTTGCTTACGCTAGGCCTCCCGCTTTCTTTTTTTCTTTTTTTTTTTTCTTTTTCTTTTTTTCTGTGTGTGTGTGTGTGGGGGGGTATACTGGGGATTGAGCCCAGGGGCATTCTACATCTGAGCTACACCCCCAGCCTTATTTTTTTATTCTGTGTGTGTGTGTGTGTGTGTGTGTGTGTGTGTGTGTGTGTGTAGTGGCACTGGGGTTTCTGGAAGCCCTTCTACCTCCGGGGTACACTCCCAGACCTATTTTATATTTTTGAAACGCGGCTGGCTTCGAACCTGCGCGATCCTCCTGTCTCCGCCTCCCAAGCACGGGGATTACAAGCGTGGGCCACCACACCCGGCCTATTCTATATTTTGAAACAGGGTTTCACTAAATTGCAGAGGGCCGCACTAAGTAGCTGAGGCTTGCCGCTAACCTGTGACCCTCCTATCTCAAGCCTCCCAAGTATTGGGATTATAAGCGTGCACCACCTGGCTTCCATTTTTCTTTTTTCTTTTTTTTTTGCAGGTCTGGGGATGGAATCCAGGGGCATTCGGGTTCCGAGCTACACCCCCTGCCCTACTTTTTATTCTTTATTTTGAGACAGGGTCTCACTAAGTTGCAGAGGGCCTCACTAAGTAGTTGAGGCTGGCCGTGAACCACGATCCTCCAGTCTCAGCCTCCCGAATGCTGGGATGACAGGCGTGCGCCATCGCGCCCGGTGGCCCTTCTTCTTTCAATGCCCTGTATGCAGGCATCCTATAGATAGGACACTTACAAAAACTTACATCGAGCTGGGTGTGTTGGTGCACGTCTGTAATCCCACTACTTGGGAGGGAGACTGAGACAGGAGGATTACAGGTTGGAGGCCAGCCCTGGAAATTTAATAAGGCTCTTTGCAACCTAGCGGGACCCTGTTTCCAAATAAATAAAATCAGGCTGGGGATATAGCTTGGAAGTACAATGCCTCTGGGTTCAACCCCCAGTATTAATTATTAACTAATCGTGGGGCCCAACTGTGGAGGGGCTAACGGCCCTATGCCCGCCGTGGGCCTGCGTGTGCCCACAGGGTGTGCAGCGGCATCAGCGAATCTAACCGACCTCAAGGTGGCGCCAAAGGACACCTGGTTGTGGGTTCTTGGCCGCTGGCCAGCGCGAGTGGGCGGGGCCGGCTCCCTTATGCCCCCTCAAGGGCCCTGCTTTGGGTGCCCATTTTTGGTAGAGCTGCTTTCCTTCTGAGGTTTGCTTAGGTGACACCTGAGGGGGCACCAAAAAGGTGGTGAGCTCGCCACCATGTCTAGTTCCCAGAGGCGGAGCGTGGTGTGATCCCAGCAGCTGGGAGGCTGAGACAGGAGGATCGCAGGTGTCCGGCCCCTCCACACGGAGTGAGACTCTCGGCAACCTAGTAAGACCCTGCTTCAAAAGAAAAATAAGAGCCAGGCATGCTGGACACATGCTTGTAATCCCAGTACTCAGGAGGCTGGGACTGGAGGCTTGCAGGTCCATGCCCAGCCTCAGCTACTTAATGACACCCTTGGCGTCAACTTAGTGAGACCCTCTTTCAAAATAAAATAACAGCCGGGCGCGGTGGCGCACGCTTGTAATCCCTGCGCTTGGGAGGCAGGGACAGGAGGATGGCGCAGGTTCGAAGCCAGCCGCGTGCGCTGGCTTAGGAGACCCTGTTTCCAAATAAAAAAATGTAAAAATAGAAATAGGTCTGGGAGTGTAGCCCGGAGGTACAAGGGCTTCCAGGAACCCCAGTACCACAAAATAATAATAATAATAATAATAATAATAATAATAATAATAATAATAATAAATAAAATAACAAAATAAGGCTGGGGGTGTAGCTCGGAGGTAGAACACCCGTGGATTTAGTCCCCAGCACACACCACACACACACACACACACACACACACACACACGGAGCCACCTGCTTATAAACCTGTCAAACTGAGCAGAAGTCAAGCACAGTGGCCCCGCCTGCAAGTCCCAGTACTTGGGAGGCTGAAACAGGAGGATTGCAGACTCCAGGCCAGCCTCAGCAATATACCGAGACTCAGCAACCTAGGGAGACCCTGTTTTCAAAGCAAAAAATAAAAGAGGGCTTAGAGGTTTAGCTCAGAGGTGCAGTGCTACTGGGTCTAATATCCAGGACACCACACACACACACACACACACACACACACACACACACACACACTGAATGGAGAAAGCAGGTGTGCTTGATCCAAGTTGACACTTGGTGGCGCCATTGTGCAGAAATAAAGCTCCGTGCACCTGCTGCCCCACCTGCCCTCCTCCCGAGAGACGCTGGGGCCTGTTGGTCTTGTGCAGGGAGCAGAGGGCCAGAGATGAGTGAGACGTGCCCATCCACCTTCTAATTTCTTTCCTCCCTCCCCTCCTTTTCCTTCTTCTTTTTTTTCTTTCTGTGTGTGGTACTGAGCATGGAATTCGGGAGCACTCTACCTCCGAGCTACACACCCGCAGCCCTTTTTATTTTTATTTGGAAACAGTCTCACTAAGTTCCCAAGGGCCTTGCTAAGTTGCTGAGGCTGGGCTCAAACCTGCGACCCTCCTGTCTCAGCCTCCCAAGTCCTGGATTTCAGACGTGCACCAACACACCCAGGTCCTAATTTCCTGTTGACGATGTCTCCGGTTTATGCGGTTTGAGCCTGAGATAAAGAGGGACCCTGAGCGTGAGCCTACGGTGCCCGGACGTGGACGTGCCTGGGCTGGCATCCTGGAGCAAGGGGGTCCCCTGAAACCTGGGGGGAGCAGCTCTCTGCGGGACACAGAGCAGATCACGGAGTCAGGATGGATCCGCGCTGGGGCCTACACGGGGGCAAGCTCCTGTCCACAGGGGACCTGGCTTGACGGCCAGCTCCTCGGGCCCACGACTTAATCAGGGCTGGGCGCGTCCCGGGGAGGGGAGCCCACCTGCTCCAGCTGCCCCTCGGTGTCCTCCACGTCCAGGGCGGGCGGCTCCCTCAGGTGGCGGCCCACCAGCTGGAACAGGTACAGCACGGACATCCTGGCTCGGCCCAGGAGCAGGGTCTTCTCAGCCGCCGTGTTCTGGATCTGAATCCACTTGGACTCCTGGAGAGCCACCCGGCTCAGACACCCCAGGGCCCGGGGTCCCCCCAGGCACCTGCCGGGCGCGCTCAGGTGCCCCGGGGGACTGGCGCTGCGGGTGGCGCCGGCAGGGCGGCCCGGGGCCCGGGACCCCCCCCCCGGCGGGCGCGCGCGGCTCGTACCCACTGCAGCGCGCGCTCCCGCGCCGCCTCCAGCCGCTCCTGCAGCTGCGCGCGCCTCTGGCCCCGCGCCAGCAGCTCGTCCCGGCCCGAGGCCCGCAGCCGCCCCAGCCGCGCCCGCAGCGCCTCCAGCTCCGCCAGCCGCCCGCGCTCCGCCGCCCGCAGCGCCGCCCGCGTGTCCGCCAGGCCGCCGAAGCGCGCCACCAGCTCGGACACCTCCTGGAACTGGGGGGGGGGGACACTGCACCTCGGCCGGAGCGGGACGCACGAGCCCCCGCCCTCCGCGAGCCTGTTAACTAAATTTGCAGTACTGGGGGTGGGTGGACCCGGGGCGGTGCACCTCCCAGCTACACCCCCAGCCCTCATTTTTAGTCAATTTATCGATGTTATTTATTGACTTACTTTTGTGACACTAGGGATGGAACCCAGGGGCATTCTACCTCCGAGCTACACCCCCAGCCCGATTTCTTTTTCTTTTTCTTTTTCTTTCTTTTTTTTTTTTTTGCGGGTCTGGGGATGGAACCCAGGGGCATTCTACCTCCAAGCTACACCCCCCAGCCCGATTTTTTTTTTTTTTTTTTTTGCGGGTCTGGGGATGGAATCCAGAAGCATTCGATCTCCGAGTTACACCCCCTGCCCAATTTTTTATTCTTTTCTTTGAAACAGGGTCTCACTAAGTTTCAGAGGGCCTCACTAAGTAGCCGAGGCTGTCCGCGAACCGCGATTCTCCTGTCTCAGCCTCCCAAATGCTGGGATTTACAAGCGTGCGCCACCACGCCCGGCTGCCGCCCTATTATTTATCAAGACTGGGCGTGGTGGTGCACACCTGTGGTCCCAGTACTTGGGAGGCTGGGACAGGAGGGTCGCAGGTTCGAGGCCAGCCCATAGCGAGAGCCTCCAGCAACTTAGACCCGACTTTAAAATAAAAAATAAAACAGGGCTGGAGGTGTAGTTCAGAGATAGAACGGCCCTGAGTGCAATCCCTAGTACTAAAGACTGATTTTTCGGGACACTACCCCCACCCTGCACACGCACGCACGTATGCCACGCTGTATGACTCTGGGTGAAACTTGGCTTTCTGAAACCTGTCTCCCCATCTGTGAAATGGGTTAACAGCCACAGGACCCACTTCCCTGGGGGCCTGGGGGGTGAGCCGAGAACCGCGCGTGCCCGCGGCCCGCAGCGCGCGCTCCCGAGCGCCGGCGCGGCACACGGTCGGCGCCCAAGCCGGCGGCCGGGCCTCACCTCGGGCAGCTGCTCCAGCGCGCGCTCCAGCAGGCGCGCGCACGGCTCCAGGCGCTGCAGTCGCCGCTGCAGCCGGGCGCGCTCCCGCCGCAGCTCCTCCCGCTGCGCGCGCAGCCGCTGCGCCTCCGCCTCCTGCCGGCGCGCGCGCCCGCGCTCAGACGCCGCCCTGCGCCGCGCGCGCACGCGCCGGGCCTCGGAGTCCTGCGGGCGGAGCAGGTCAGGGCCCAGGCTCCCGCCCCGTCCTCGCTCCGCCTCCCAGGGGGCAGTGCGGCTGGTACCCACGCCGAGCATCACTAGGCCGTGTGTGTGTGTGTGTGTGTGTGTGTGTGTGTGTGTGTGTGTGTGTGTTACTGGAGACTGTCCCCAGGGGCGTTCTCCCTCTGTTTTTAATTTTAAAACAGGGTCTTAAATCCCAGCATTCGGGAGGCTGAGACAGGAGGCTCCTCGGCTCACCAACAGCCTCAGCTTTACTTAGCGAGGCCCTTCGCAACTCAGCGAGACCCTGTTTCAAAACAGAGAATAAAAAATAGGGCTGGGGGGTGTAGCTCGGAGGTAGAATGTCCCTGGGTTCCATCCCCAGTACCGCAAAAATAAAGTAAAAAGTAAATAAATAAATTTTTAAAAATAGTCAGGCGTGGTGGCCCGCGCTTGTAATTCCAGCATCCGAGAGGCGGAGACCAGAGGATCGCGGTTCGAGGCCAGCCTCAGCTACGTAGTGAGGCCCCTTCGCAACTCAGTGAGACTCTGTTTCAAAATAAAGAATAAAAAATAGGGTCGGGGTGTAGCTCAGAGGTAGAATGCCCCTGAGTTCCATCCCTAGTACCACAAAAATAAGAAAGAAAGAAAGAAAGAAAGAAAGAAAATAATAAAAAGGGGGGACTGGGGTGTAGCTTGGAGGCAGAATGACCCTGGGCTCCATCCCCAGTACCGTAAAAAAGAAAAATAAATAAATAAAAATAAAATCAGGCGGGGGGGGGGGGTGTAGCCCGGAGGTGGAATGTCTCTGAATTCAACTCCCAGTACCCTCCTAAAAAAAATAAAATAAGGGATCTTGCTAGGTTGCTGAGGGCCTTGCTGAATTGCTGAGGCTGGCCTTAAATCTGTGATCCTCCTGTGTCCGCCTCCCAAGTCCTGGGATTCCGGGAACGCGCTCACTTCTGCTATGCCTGCGGCTCAGTGGGCCCTTGGGTCCCCCCCCCAGCACCACCCACCTGCAGGAGCTTGTCGCAGGAGACGAAGGACTCCTTCAGCGCCTGGTCCCTCTGTCCCAGCTCTTCCCAGCGCTGCTGCAGGGCTGCCATGGTAGCCTGAAACTCCTGGGGTGAGCGGTAAGCGTGTCTGTGTTGGGGGTTCCGCCATCCCACGCTCTCAGGTTCACACCCAGCCCCTCCCACCCATCCATTGTTCCCCATCCTGCCGCTGCCCCCCACCCCGGCTCAAACCCATCCGTGGCTCCCACCGCCACCCCAGGAAGGAGCCCCCACTGCCACCCCTTGGCGGGAGCGCCGGTGTCCACGCCCTCCCTGACCGCCTATGCCACCCTCTCCTCCCTCCCGTCACTTGGCCATCTGTGCTCACTCTGAGACACATCTCACTAAGTTGCAGAGGCTGGCCCCGACCCTGCGATCCTCCTACCTCAGCCTCCCAAGTCCTGCAACTAGAGACCGCACATTTGTCTGGTTTTCTCTCTAGACCGTTAAGTGTCATGTGGGCAGGGAGCATGGCGACCCCTCCAGATCGCAAAGCGAGGCTGGCACAGAGGCGCTCCGGGTACACAGTTTTATTGGCATGGATGGCGGGCGTCACTTGCTCCCTCGATGAGGACAGCCGGGCTCAGCGTGGTCCCCGACAGACGTGTCTTAGACCTAAGGCGTTGGCTCCCTCCCCTCGCCACCCGCCTGCGGTCTGGGCTCCTGAGAAGCTCCCTCTGGACGCACCTCCTTCCGGGCCCGCAGGGTCCGGTCGGCGTCCGCCAGCTCCTGCTTCTTCTCCAGGAGACGCAGCACCGGCGGGCAGCGGCCCTCCCTCTGCTCCCGGGTCTTCCTGGGGGAGATGGGGGTGGAAGAAGCCAAGATGAAGATCCCCCAGCTCCCCATGGGGCCCAGAACGCCCCACCTGGATTTCCCGTCCATGCAATACTGAGTGCCGACCCCATCAGCACCTCCCAGGTGCCGAGGTGCAGCTGCTGGGGAGATGGCAGAGGCGGCCCCCCAGGAGTGAGCCCGCTGGGAGCCACAGAGAGCCCGGCTCCTGAGGACCGGGACCACAGGACGCTGCAGGCGCTAAGTGAAAAATGAGGGTAAGGGGAAACTCGTGTGTGTGTGTGTGTGTGTGTGTGTGTGTGTGTGTGTGTGTTACTGGGGATGCAACCCAGGGGCATTCTACTTCTGAGGTACACCTCAATTCTATTTTTTATTATTGATTATTGATCATTATTGATTTATTTATTGGTGGTACTGGGGGTGGAACCCAGAGGCTTTCTACCTCCGAGCTATACTCCCAGACCTATTTTATACTTTATCTGGAAACAGGGTCTCACTAAGTTGCCGAGGGCCTCACTAAGTAGCTGAGGCTGGCTTTGAACCCATGCGATCCTCCTGTCTCTGCCTCCCAAGCGCTGGGATTACAAGCGTGCCCCACCATGCCCGGCATCTATTTTTAATTCTTTATTTTTGCGGGTCGTGGTGGTGCATGCTTGTAATCCCAGCGCTTGGGAGGCTGAGACAGGAGGATTTTGATTCACCTACAGCCTCAGCTACTACTTAGTGAGGCCTTTTGCAACTCAGTGAGACCCTGCTTCAAAATAAAGAATAAAAAGTAAGGCAGAGGGTGTAACTCGGAAGTGGAATGCCCCTGGGTTCCGTCCTCAGTATCACACACAAAAAATATATATATATCATTTTTTTAAAGCCAGGCGCACACTTGTAATCCCAGTTTGGAGGGCTGAGACCGGAGGATCGCAGTTCTCAGACAGCTTCAGCTACTTAGTGAGGCCCTCTGCAACTTAGTGAGACCCTGTTTCCAGATACAAAAAACAAGAAAACTAAAAAATAGGGCTGGGAGTGTAGCTTTGAGGTAGAATGCCCCTGAGCTCCATCCCAGTACCGGGCGTGGGGGTGGGGGGTCTGGGAAGTAGAATGCCTCTGGGTTCACAGGAGTCAGGGGACGGCGCTGCAGGATAGTCACAAATGGCGCCATTCCGATGGGGAGGGGCCGTTCTGGGAAGAATTTGAGAGCAGAGCCAAGGGGGCCCTGGGGAGGATGGCGGCGGCGACCTGCAGGGGCTGGATGCTGCTCTGGGGGGGGGGCCCACAGATGGGGTGGGGGGCCAGCTCCCTGCTCGGCCAAGCTGAAGGGACACCTGGGGAGGGGGGTCCGGCAGCAGCGGCTGCCCCTCTCCAGCCCCAAGAGGGGAAGCGGAAAGGAGATTTTAATATCTCCCCGCTATTTTCCAGATGTTGAAACAGAGGTTGGGACCAGCGGTCACGCCGCCCGTAGTCCAGGGACAGAACCAGTCCCCGCCAGTCCTACAAGCGCAGATTCCCAGCTCACAGGACGATTCCTTGATTCCCAGGATTTGGTCTCCCTAGAGGTCCGCTGCGCTGGGGAGAGAGCGCAGGTCGAGACCTGGCCGCCCGGCTCGGCCCCAAGCAGCCCTGAGCCTTGGGGAGGTCACAGGGCCTCTGAGACCCTCGGTCTCTTCCTCCCCACCCTGAAATGCACAAAGGAGAGGAGACCAGGGGCTGGGGGAGAAGGGCCGGCGGCCTCCTTCCTCGGCCTCCCTGCCTCTGTGTCCACTCACGCGGGCAGCTTCTTTTGCAAAGCCAGTCGGAAATATTCCTCCCAGGGCAGCGCCATGGTCCGAGTGCTGCCTCGGCCGCCTTTCCACCTGCTGGGCTTTTGCTGGGGCCCAGGAGGCCCTGGCAGGTAGTGATGGAGCCTGAGGAGACGCCTGCTCTGGGCGCTCAGACGCCAGTGGCCCAGCAGCCCAGCTTCGGTCGCCTAGGTAACCAACAACACAACGCTCCAGGGCTGGGCTGCGGCTGGAAAGGCAGCCTTCCAGGGGGAAGGGGAGCAGACCCCACATCTAAATCTGGGTGCCCTGGAGGGAACATGGGTCCTCCGTCAGGAACTGGCCTCTCAGGAGCTGGGAGCGGTGGTGCCGGCCTTTAATCCCAGGACTTGGGAGGCTGAGACAGGAGGATCGAAAGTTCAAGGACAGCCTCAGCTACTTAGTGAGGGCCTTCACAATTTAATGAGACCCTGTTTCAAAATAAGGAGTGAAAGCTGGGCATAGTGGCGCACACTTGTAATCCCAGTATTTGGGAGGCTGAGACCGGAGGATCACGGTTCAGGGCCAGACTCAGCTACTTAGCGAGGCCCTTTGCAACTCAGTGAGACCCTGTTTCAAAATAAAGAATAAAAAATAGGGCTAGGGGTGTGGCTCAGAGGTAGAATGCCCCTGGGTTTCATCCCTAGTACCAAAATAAATAAATAAATAAATAAATAAATAAATAAATAGGGCCGGGCGTGGTGGCGCACGCTTGTAATCCCCGCGCTTAGCCCCAAGGTAGAAGGGCTTCCAGGAACCCCAGTGCCACTAAATAAATAAATAAATAAATAAATAAATAAATAAATAAATAAATAAATAAAATTTAAAAAATAAAAATAAATGGGCATGGTGGTACCTTCCTGTAATCCCGATACTTGGAGAAGCAAAGGTCTGAGAGCAGCCTCGGCAGTGCAGTGAGACTGTCAGTAACCTGGGGAGACCCTGTTTCAAAACAAAACATTAAAAAGAAAAAGCTGGGGACATAGTCTGGAGGTAGAATGCCCTTGCGCTCAATCCTCAGTATCAATAAAACAAAATTAAATTAAATTAAAGAGAAAATAAAAATGGGGTGTAGCTTGGAGATAGAATGCTCCTGGCTTCAATCCCCTGTACTATTAAAAAAAAAAAAAAAAGAGCCTGGCGTGTTGGCACACACCTGTAATCCTAGTACTTGGGAGGTCGAGACAGGAGGGTCGCAGGTTCAAGGCCAGTCTAAACAAATAGCGAGACTCCCATCAGCCTCGTGAGACCCTGTTCCAAAATAAAAATAAAATAGGAACCGGGCATGGTGGCGCATGCTTGGGAGGCGGAGACAGGAGGATCGCGCAGGTTCGGAGCCAGCCTCGCTGGCTTAAGAGACCCTGTTTCCAAATATAAAATAGGTCTGGGAGTGTAGCCCGGAGGTAGAAGGGCTTCCAGGAACCCCAGTACCACCAAAAAATAAAAAAATAAAATAAAATAGGGCTGGGGGTATAGCTCAGAGGTAGAATGCCCCAGGGAGCGATTCCCAGTCTCTCTCATAATTACAGAAGAGTAATTATAGTAAAAATAATTGTTGGGGGGGGGCTTAGTGGTAGAGTCTGATCCCCAGCACCGAAAAAACAAACAAATGAAAAGAGAGAGAGACAGAGAGAGATAGAGACAGAGACAGAGAGACAGAGAGGTGGAAGGTTGATTATTACGGGCACCAGTTTGCAGGTTCTGAGCGCAGCCCTTCGCCCCAGGAAAGGCGCTGAGGACCTACTATGTTCCTGCCCTTTGAGGCGCCTCCTGCTGACAGCACAGGTGCTGGGGCATCACTGGGTGGTTCAGATTGGCTCTTTTTTCCCCATAAAAAGGGGGTCATAGCCAAACCCTTTCCAAAAGAAAGAAAGAAAGAAAGAAAGAAAGAAAGAAAGAAAGAAAGAAGGAGTACCCAGGGCCTCATGCATGCTAAGCACAATCTCTAACACTGAGCTATACCAGACCCCAGTTTAAGCAACTTAATTCACTGTCTTTCTTTCTCTTTCTTTTGTGGTGCTGGGGATTGAACCCATGGACATCCTACCTCTGAGCCCAGTCCTTTATTTATTTATTTATTTATTTATTATTTATTTTTGTGATACTGGGGATTAAATCCAGGGGCATTCTACCTACCAGCTATACTCCCAGACCTATTTTTTATTCGTTATTTGGAAACAGGGTCTCACTAAGTTGTGGAGGGCCTCACTAAATTGTTGAAGCTGGCTTGGAACCTCTGATCCTCCTGTCTCAGCCTCCCAAGTACTGGGATTACAAGTGTGCACCACCACACCTGGCTTAATTTTTTTTTTTTTTTGAAACAAGGTCTCACTGAATTGGTGACCGTCTTGTTACTTCAAGCCCGCAACCCTCTTTTCTCAGCCTCCCAAGTACTGGGATTATGAGTGCGTACCACCCTGCCCAGAAAATTTTTATTTTCAATTAACCCATAATTGTAGATTGTTTTGTGAGATATGGCATAATATTTCAGCATGTGAGTAATGACAAAATCAGGGAAATTAGCCTATCTATCTCCTCTGACATTTATTCTGTGTGTGTGTGTGTGTGTGTGTGTGTGTGTGTGTGTGTGTGTGTGTGTTACTAGGGATAGAACCCAGGGGCATTCTACCTCTGAGTTACACCCTCAGACCTATTTTATTTTATTTTTTGGTGGTACTGGAGTTTCTGGAAGCCCTTCTACCTCCGGGCTCTCCCAGACACCTATTTTTTTATATTTTTATTTGGGTCTCTTAAGCCAGCACGGCTGGCTTCGAACCTGCGCGATCCTCCTGTCTCCGCCTCCCAAGCGCAGGGATTACAAGCGTGCGCCACCACGCCCGACTCTATTTTATTTTTTATTTGGAAATGGTCTAAGTTACTAAGGCTGACCATGAACCTGTGATCCTCCTGTCTCAGCCTCCCAAGTACTGGGATTACAAATGTGTGCCACCACACCTGGCCTTATTTTTATCCTGAAACAGGGTCTCACTAGGTTGCCAAGACTCTCACTAAATTGCTGAATGAAGCGGTCCTGGAACCTGCGATCCTCCTGTCTCAGCCTCCCAAGCGCTCGTACCTGGCTTATTTCTCTTAGCGTAACGTCCTCCAGGTTCATCCACGTTGCTGCGACTGAGAGGATTTCGCTCTTTTCACGGCCGAATAGTACTCCATTTTCTTCATCCACCCATCCATCCGTGGACACTGAGGCTGAGCCCACCTCTTGGCTACCGTGACTTGGGCCGCATTCACCACGGGGCTGGCCGTGTCTCTTAGACACACTTTGCGGATCGCCGGACGCTCTGGTCCTCCTTTTAGTCGGCTGAGGAGCCTCCACTCTTTCCCATCATGGCTGTGCAGACTGACATCCCCGCAGATGACGAGCACGACTTCCCCTTCCCGGCATCCTTGCCAGCGTCACTTCTCTTCTGTTTTTTTGGTAAGAGCTGTTCTAAGTGGAGGGAGACTATCTCTCCCTGCAGCTTTGATTTGCATTTTCCTCTTTGCGTGGTCTTTTGCAAAGCAAAAATTTTAATTTTGAAGAGTTCCCACCATCTGTCTCTCCCTTGAGTGTGTTCTGTTTCTGGTATCAGGTAGAAGGTGGGGTTTGCACTCAGGCACCTGGGCATGGAGTGCACCCTCTTTTATTGTATTACTGTTGTTGTTGTTGTTATTTGTGGCACTGGGGATGGAACCCAGGGGCATTCTACCTCCAAGCGACACCCCCAGCCCTATTTTTCATTCTTTTTTTTTTTTTTTGTACTGGGGTGACACCCAAGGGCCTTCTACCTCCGGACTATACCCCCAGACCTATTTTATAGTTTATTTGGAAACAGGATCTCACTAAGTTGCTGAGAGCCTCACTAAGTAGCTGAGGCTGGCTTCGAACCTGCGCGATCCTCCTGTCTCAGCCTCCCAAGCATGGGGATGACAAGCGTGCGCCACCATGCCCGGCTTATTTTTCATTCTTTATTTTGAAACCGGGTCTCACTGAGTTGCAAAGGGCCTCACTAAGTAACTGAGGCTGGCCGCAAACTGCGATCCTCCTGTCTCAGCCTCCTGAATGCTGGGATTACAAGCATGCACCACCATGCCTTATTATTATTATTATTATTATTATTATTATTATTATTATTTTGTGGTACTGGGGAGGATGAACCCAGGGGCACTCTACATCTGAGCTATACCCCATACCCCAGCCCTATTTTTTCATTTTTCATTTTGAAACAGGGTCCCAAGTTGTGGAGAGCCTCACTACCTGAAGCAGGCCAGAAACCTGTGATCCTCCTGTCTCAGCCTCCCAAGTACAGGGATTACAAGTGTATGCCCCCATACCTAGTACCTTGTTTTAAAATAAAAATAAAACAGGACTGGGGTATAGCTTGGACGTAGAATCCTCTGGGTTCAATCCTCAGCTCCAAAGAAATAGTAGCAGGCTCAACCCATTATCCCTCCTGGCTCAGCGGAGGAGAGAGTCCTCACATAAACAACTGGTCTGCAGTCAGGGCATGGAGGCACACCCTTGTAATCCTAGTGCTTGGGAGACTGAGACAGGAAGATCACAAGTTTAAGGACAGCCTCAGCATATAGTGAGACTCTGTTTTAAATTTTTAAAAGGCTGGGGGAGCTGGGTGTGGTGGCACAGATTTGTAATCCCAGCATTTGGGAGACTGAGACAGGAGGATTGCAGTTTGAGGCCGGAGGATCATGGTTTGAGGCCAGCCTCAGCTACTTAGTGAGGCCCTTTGCAACTCAGTGAGACCCTGTTTTAAAATAAAGAACAAAGCCGGGTGTGGTGACGCACGCTTGTAATCCCAGAACTTGGCGGGCTGAGACAGGAGGATCGCACGGGTTCGAAGCCAGCCTCAGCTACTTAGTGAGGCTCTCAGCAACTTAGTGAGACCCTGTTTCCAAATAAAGTATAAAATAGGTCTGGGAGTGTAGCCCGGAGGTAGAAAAAAACCCCTGGGTTCCACCCCAGCATCACAAAAAAAATAAAAAAAGAAATAATAAAAAAAGAACAACTGGTCTACAGAAGGCCGGCAGGTCTGCGGGCACTGGCCGCTGCACCCCAACTTGGGCATCCTGCTGTGAAAAGGGGTGCTGCTCCAAAGTGCTCTGGGGCTCCAGCATCTCAGCTCTCTCTCCCATCTCCTGGGGAGGGCGGGATTGGGTTGTCTAGAAATAGGATGTAATATCTCGGCTGACCTTGCCCTGGGCCACAAACCCGCTCAGGAAATCCACACACACACACACACACACACACACACACACACACACACACACAGGCTTGGGTGGCTTCCTGCTCCTCCTCACCTCATTCCAAGGCCTGGGCGCAGCGGTGGGGGAGAAGGAGGAAGCGGGCGCAGGCTGAGAGACAGACACCTTGTTTTGGGGCCCTGGGAGGAGGAGGGGACCTCCGCTCTGCTTCCTGGGCGGCTGGCACAGGAGGGGGGTTGGAAATCCTGCCCGTACCTCCCCCGCAGCCTCCTGGTCCACGTGGCTTCCTGCCTAGAATCCGCCCCTGGATCACAAGCGGGCTTTCAGGTCCCAGACAAAGAGCCCCATCCTTCATCTACGCCAGGGACCTGTCACCTGGCCCGGCCGAGGCCTCAGAAGGGGCCGGGCCACTTTCCAGGAGGGGAAACTGAGTCTAGAGGTGGCCAGGTAGCTCCTCCCGCCCCGGTTTGGGGGTGCAGGGTACAGGGGGCCCCCGATTCAGCTGCCACCGTAGAGGAGAGATAGCACGACTGTTTTTATAATGAGAGCCACGCACACACAGCGCCCTGCAGGGGAACTGGATCCGACTTCACCCGTACGTGTGTTTTGAGTGTTGTGTGCCAAGCAGTGTGGGAGGTGCCGCATGAATCAGACGTCGTCCCTGGCATTTAGGAGCGAGGGAGAACGTGTAAATCGCCAAAGGACAAGAGGCCTGGAGACTGAGGTCACCAACCTGCCAGCAGGGCTGTGGGAGGGGCGCCATGCCCCGCAGCCATTGACCCCCTCCCTGGGTTCCTGTGGGCTCCCAGCAGCTGCCAGGAGGCGGCCTGGCAGCTCCCTCAGAGGCTGGAGGAAGCAGGAATTCCTCCTGGTTTTATTTATTTATTTATTTTGACACGAGGATACCTACCCCCCCCCCTCTCTCTCTCTCTCTCTCTCTCTCTCTCTCTCTGTTGCCCAGGCTAGACTTGAACTTCTGGGCTTCAAGCCATCCTCCTGCCTCAGCCTTAGACACACACCACCGCCCAGCTTTACTTCCTGATTTTATCTTTCTTTCTTTCTTTCTCCCCCCCCCCCAACTGGGAATTAAATCCACAGACATCTTACCTCTGAGCTATACTCCCAGCCTCCCTGTTCCCCCTTTTTTATATTTTAAACAGGGTCTCACCGGGTTGCTGAAGATCTTGACAAGTTGCTGGTGCTGGCCTTGAACTTGTGATCCTCCTGTCTCAGCCTCTCGAGTACTGGGGTCACGGGCGTGTGCCGCAGTGCCTGGCCTCCCCCCTCATCTTTATTCAATTGCATGGGGAGGGTTTATGTAACTTGATGGAACAGGAATTTGAAGTCTCCTTATGAAAGACTTGATGGAGGCAGGGGAGTTTGGGGTGTGGGGGAGAAGGTAAGAAAATATTAGGGGTGTGGAATTCAGGGGCAGTGCCTAGAGGGCCACAGGGCTGGAGAATCCAGTGCCTGGGGACTGAGTTTGTAAACAAACTCTCTCAAAGAAACATTGTAGACTCCTAAAGAGACATGGCAGCCTCAAAGAAACATTGTAGACGCTCAAAGAAACATTGTAGACGCTCAAAGAAACATTGTAAGTCAGATGGGGTGGCTCATGCTTATAATTTTAGTACCTGGGAGGCTGAGACAGGGGGATTGTAGGTTTGAGGCCAGCCTGAACTACCTAGTGAGGCCCTCTGCAACTTAGTGAGACCCTGTTTCAGAAATAAAGAACGAAAAACAGAGCCGGAGATGTAGCTCAGAGGTAGAAGGCCCCTGGGTTTAATTTTCAGTACTGCAAAGAAAAGAAACATTCTAGCATTTGCCAGTTTCCGGGCTATAAATTTTTCTGCCATAGTCAATTTTAGGTTCCCAAGACGACGTTACTGATCATGGGTAGGAGAGTCCTGCGCACAGCAGAGTCAGGTGAGGGCCGGCCCAGCACAGGGGCCACTGTCCCCGGTGAATGCAGGGCCTGCTTTACTCTGCGTCTGTGAGCGCCCAGGGGACAGGGCCAGCATGTCCCAGAGGGAGGAGGCAGCCAGTCCTCCGCAGTGGGGCCCACTGGGGCAGCCAGAGCCCCGATTGCGCCATCTCTCCCTCAGATTTCTCAGCCGGGACAAAAATCCCCAGATTCCTCCAGCTCTGCGATCCAGAACCGCGCTGACCTCGGAAGTGTGCGCTCCCTCCGTCCCGGGAGTCCGGCCTGGGGGTGCACCTGGCTGTGCCCTCAGGACCCAGCCCCAGAGCGGAGCCAGCAAGGAGGGGGCTCAGGCGTGGGGTCAGGACATCCCACGATGGCCGTGACGCTTAGTGGGCACTTGCTGTATGCGAAATGCCCGACATTTATTTTTTTCCAGGTTCACATATATCCTTAGCAGGTGGATGCTATTATTGGCCCCAATTAACAGGTTTAGGAAACCGAGGACCAGGAGGAAAAGTCATTTGCTCAAGAACACCTGGTGTCAGGATTTGATCTAGGGTCAGCCTGACCTATGACCTCTGCTGTTATCTGTCTGTCTGTCTCTCCTTTATTTTTGATACTAGAGATTGAACCCAAGGGCATTCTACCTCCGAGCTATACCCCCAAGCCCTGTTTTTAATTTTTTATTTTGTTCTTTTTTTTTTTTTGATACTGGGGATGGAACCCAGGGGCATTCTACTTCTGAGCTACACCCCCAGTCCTATTTTTCTTTTTATTCTTTATTTTGAAACAGAGTCTCACTGAGTTGCAAAGGGCCTCACTAAGTAGTTGAGGCTGTACGTGAACCATGATCCTCCTGGCTCAGCCTCCCGAACGCTGGGATGACAAGTGTGCGCCACCGTGCCTGACTCTAATTTTTTTTTTTTTAAACATGGCCTTGCTAAGTTGCTGAGCCTGGCCTCAAACCTTGGATCCTCCTTTCTCAGCCTCCCAAGTACTGGGCATGTGCAGCCATACTCAGCTTAAAACCTCTGCTCTTGAACCCTGAGTTCAGCACTTCTCCACTGGAGGCTTTATTTATTTATTTATTTATTTATTTATTTAGAGGTACTGGGGATGGGACCCGGGAGCATCCTACCCCAAGCCACACCCCCGGCTCTATTTTATTTTTTTATTTGGAAACAGGGTCTCCCCAGGTTGCTGAGAGCCTCGTTAAGTTGCCAGGCTGGTCTTGACCCTTCAATCCTCCTGTCTCCGCCTCCCAAGCACTGGGATCACAGGCGTGCACCATCGCGCCCAGCTCACTTAAGGCTTTGTAAGCACCTGTTGTCTGTAGCCACGGATTGCCTTTAAGGCGCTTAGGGGAGGAGCTGGGCCGTTTCTTGAGCACTTACTAGGTAACAGGAAGGGTGCCAGGTGCCAGCTCCCAAAATAACCCCATAAAAACAATAGCCTCCCTTCCCCCTTTCCGGGTTGGTGGCCCCAGCAGCTCACCCCCCCCTGCCCCCGTCACCCAGCAGGGGCTGTCCTGGGAGGACTCCAACCCCCCCTGCCAGTTTCGGGTCAGACCTACCGCAGAACAACAGGAAGTGCCGGGTCCTGTGGAAAATTCAGAGACTGTGGCCACTGAGCCAGGTGAACCGTGGGGCCAGACGCCGGATAAGGGTGGTGACTGAACAGCTCCGGGAGGCCTGGCTGGCACAGTCCTCGGCTCTGACTGTCCCCCGGGGGCCCAGAGAGGGGTGGTTGGGAATGGGAGTTCCTGCCTCATCCCGGAAGATGGGTCAAAGGGGGCCAGGTGGCAGTTTGGCTGGCTTCCCCAGGGCCCCTTAGGGGAAAACTTTGGCTAAAGCAGGTGGAGAACGGTGGCCCAGAACCCCTGTCTGGAAGCTGGGGTCACATAGCAAGCCCCAATCCCATAGTAGGGAGGGCCTTCGATTACCCCTTGGGGCCACCACCACCGTCCAACCCTGGGTCTCTTTTTTTTTTTTTTTTTTTCCGGTACTGGGGATGGAACTCAGGGGCATTGTACCCCAGCCTTATTTATTTATTATTTAGTGGTACCGGGGATGGAACCCAGGGGCATTCTACTTCCGAGCTACACCCCCCAGTCCATAGTCTTTATTCTTTATTATTTTTTATTATTTTTATTATCATTTTATTTTGCAGGTCTGGGGATGGAACCCAGGGGCAGCTTCGACCTCCAAGCTACCCCCCCTCCCCTATTTTTTATTCTTTATTTTGATAAATAAATCAAAATAAAGAATAAAACTCTCGCTGAGTTGCAGAGGGCCTAAGTAGCCGAGGCTGGCCTCGAACTTGATCCTCCGGTCTCAGCCTCCCGAATGCTGGGATGACGAGCGCGCGCCACCGCGCCCGGCCTCTGGGCCTCCTCTGTGGGACCCATTTCCCAGGCGGGGCCACTGAGGCCCAGTCTCCAGCAGTGAGAGGACTCTCCAGGCAGCACCCAGCCGAGGAGAGATTCCAGGGCTCTGAGTCCTTGCCCAGCACAAACGGAAGGTCGCGAGGCGGGCCTTTAGATGTCCTTGGGACTGGGCAGGTGCACCCTGCCCTGCCGGTTTAGGTGTTGACGGCTGCCCTAGTTCTGCGGGGTCCTCCCAGGAGCGCCCAGCCCTGAGCTGGCCCGCGGGAGCCAGGCCCGGTGTCTGCCTTTCCAAGATCCCTTAAACAAGGAACAAGGGACTCCCAGGGAGAGATGCGTGTAAGTGTCTATCTGGGACAGACCCTTCTGGGCACAGCGTGTGTGTGTGTGTGTGTGTGTGTGTGTGTGTGTGTGTGTGTGTTACTGGAGATTGAACCCACGGGCATTCTACCTTCAAGCTACATCCCCGTTTTTATAATATTTATTTATTTATTTATTTGGCGGTACTGAGGATTGAACCCAGAGGCATTCAACCTCAGAGCTATACCACCAGCCCTATTCTATTTTTTATTTTGAAACAGGGTCTCGCTGAGTTGCCGAGGACTTGCTAAATTGCTGAGTCTGGCTCCCAACTTGGGGTCCTCCTGTCTCGGCCTCACAAGTACTGGGATTGCACCACCGAGCCTGGCTTTATTTTATTATTATTATTATTATTATTATTATTATTATTATTATTTTATTTTATTTTTTTTGCAGTACTGGGGATGGAACCCAGGGGCTTTCTACCTCCGAGCTACACCCCCAGCCCTATTTTTTTTCTTTATTTTGAAACAGGATCTCACTGAGTTGCAGAGGGCCTCACTAAGTCACTGAGTGAGGGTGGCCTCGAACCTGCGATCCCCCTGTCTCACCTTCCCAAATGCTGGGATCACAAGCGTGCGCCACCACGCCCTCCAGGCCTCAGTGTCTTTATCCACAAAGCGTGCACACTAGCACAACAGTGCGTGAGGCACAGAGTTGATTGCAAGGACGCGACATTTGGGGTTCAGAGGACCGGAGGCGGCTGGGCACCGCGGCTTCCTCCCGCGCGTGGCCAGGCGGTGACGCTGGCCAGACTTGGAAACTCCGAGGAGATGGACGGGGATGTCCAGGGCCTCTCCCTCGGCCTGGGGGCCGTGCGACTCTCCCCAGCGAGGCGGGCGACGGAGGAGGCGAGGCCGGCCGGGGCTGGACGCGGCTGGGCGCAGAGCCCGGCCAGCTCGGCGGGGCCCAGGCCACGCCCACCCGGAGCCAGGCCACGCCCACCCGGTGCCTCCGGCCGGGGCGCCGGCAGGGGGCGCCAGCGGGCGCGGGCGGGCGGCCCCTGCGGGAGGCGGGGTTGGGGGGCCGGCCCGGGCCTCCCCCGCCCCCCGCCCGCCCAGCCGGTCCTCCCGCGGACGCCCCTGCCCGCGCCATCGCGTCTCCTCCCGCCGAGAACACCCGTGGGCTCCTCGGGTCTCGCACCCCGGCCAGGGCGCCGGCTCGGAGCCGGTGACATGTAGGCGCCCGCTGGTCCAGCCTCGGGACCTGGGCGCCAACCTGCCCGGAGGAAAGTTTGGGGCCGGGCGCCATGGCCAAGAGCAGCTCTCTGAACGTCCGCGTGGTGGAGGGCCGGGCGCTGCCCGCCAAGGATGTGTGAGTCCCCCCCCTCCGCGGCTCGGCTGGGGTGGGGCTGGGGTCCCCGGCGCGGAGGGCCCCTAGAAGGGCGGGGAGGGGGCTTGTCTAGCAGCCGGCATGGCGGCAGGACCCCCTTAATGGGGGCGAGAGGCCCCTTGCCCCGGGCTGAGTTGGTGGGAAGGGGCGCCCGGGCTCAGCTGCCCCGCCCCCGGGATGGGGAGTCTTTGTTCCCCGAAAGGTCCTCCGGGGGACAGCAGGTGGGACCCCTGGGAGTGGGGAGGAGGCTGGGGGTCTCTTCCTTAGTCCAGGCGGGAGCTGGAGGTGAGGTTTCTCCAGGCCTGGGGAGGGGGCTCCGAGGGAACCCCAGGGAGGAGCCCCAGAGGGCCCGGGATCCAGATGGCCCCACACTCTCGGTGCATCTGGTATTTAGGTTTGCAGAACCGCACCAGGTGGCCCTCTGGGCTCAGCGCCTGGAGAACTGACAGCAGCCCGCTCAGGGTGGGCTTCCCCAGGACGCCCGACCGCAGCCCCTCCCCTGCCACTGTGGATGGGGCTGGGGACCCTGGGACTCCCTTTAGCCCTCGCCCCTGGCCGCCGCCTCCCCTAGGCTGAGTCAGCAGAATGGGGGTCCCCTCCTGCTTGGCCTGGAGCCCAGAAGGGGTTCTGAGGGTGCGGGCACCTGGGCAGGTGTGCATCCCCCGGAGGACGCTTGCGGGGGGTGACCTTGAACTTGCTTCTGGGCCTCGGTTTCCCATCTGGGCAGAGGGAGCTGGGGATGGTGTCTCCATCTGGATGTTGGGTGGAGGCCCCCGTAGGATGCACCTGCGGCCAAGGTGAGCAGGGGTGCGGATTGGAGCCTCTGCCCCAACGCCCGAAGCCACGGACCCCAGCGAGGAGCGTCCAGACTCTATTTGCATGAACCGGCCGCCCCCTGAACGCAGCAGCTGTTGGGGGGGCTGTGTAAAGCGATGTAGCCACCCCCCCTTCTCACGAGCTACCCCAAATAAACACGTATCTGAAGGGAAAGCGGAAAGCTTGCCAGGTGGATGCAGTCATTGGACAAGCCCCCGCCCCCTCTCTGACATGCCCCCCAGAGCCCCCTGAGAGTTCCATCATGGGACAGCGAGTTGGGCAGGGTCGGCCAGCAGCTGGGGACTGTGGGAGCCTCCCCAGAGCCCAGCTCCCTGAGGTGGCCCTCGAGGGTAGGAGGCGGCGGGTACGAGCCCCCGGGCTCCGCTGAGCAGGGGCTGGAAGCATCCTCCTTCCTGCGGCTCCTGGCTGCACCCTGGTCCTGCCAGGTTCTTTTCAGGGTAACCCCGAGGTGGGTCGTGCCCTGGGGCAAGGCTCAGAACCAGGGTGAGGTGTCCCTGTGCCCCGCAGAGGACCCAGCCGCCTGCCTCAGTCCCCCCCTCTTCATCATAAAGGTGTTCCTCGGTGCCTTCTGGGATCACTGTGCCCTGGGGCTTTCCCCTGGGACGTGTCCTCTGCCCCTCTCCCAGGCCCATCTAACTCAAGAGGATGGTGGACCTTGCCCGGGAGGAGGGCCGGGTCCTTCCATTTCTAGTTTTTTTTTTTTTTTTTCCTCTTACTAACAGTAGCTGCTTGGAGCCGGGCACAGGTTGCTAAGGACAGGTTGCTATGGACATGTCTGTGCTTAAGACTTCCTAGGGGCCTGTTGGTATCTCGGCTTTTCCAGAGGGTGAAGGGACCCTGCCGTCACGCAGCTTGGGTCTGGATGCCGACTGCTCGGATGCGCACACCAGACCGGGCAGGGGCGGCCGGCGGAGGCCGTGAGTTTCCCACGCCCGAGCTGGGCAGGGGCCGTGGGAGAGGCCAAGAGATTAGAGAGCTCGGGGTCTGGAAGAGGCCGGGCCCTCCTGCCTCCATGCCCCTACCTGATGGGAGCCTGATAAGGCCCTCGTGCGTCAGCGCGCGGAGCCTGGCTCCCACGAGGGGCCCGGGGTCAGGTTGGGTTGATGCGGGGGGGGGGGCGTGGGGATTGTCTCCTAGCCAAATGTTAATGGGATCCCTGCCCATCTGACCCACGTCTGCGCTGGGGAAACTGAGAAATGAGCATGTGCCGGAAGAAAGCTCAGGGACTGAGAATCCCACGAGATAAATGGAGACACAGGGCATTCCTGGCCACAGGTGTCCAGAGGGCGGGACCTGGACGGAGAGATGGGCTCCTGAGGTTACCCTGCCCAGGAGACTTGGAGCCAGAAGGGAAACCGAGGCCTGGGGCAGTACCCAGAGGAGGAGTCAGAGGTAGAATCGTGAAAGGGAACACCAAGACGCAGGCCGGCGTGCACCTTAAAGCGGGGAATGGAGGCGCATCCAGCCAGAGGGCCGAGTCAGCACCACGGACCTGGGTGTGAATCCAGAGCCGGGCGCCACCCTTTCCCGCACCTCAAGCGGACAGGCCCCAGCCGCACCACTGCAGGCGGGGGCAGGGGGAGGAGAGGGGCCAACACCCCCCCCCCCAGGGAGCCCACAGTTCAGAAGTGGAGGGGAACCCACAGGGAGACACCAACCACAGGAAAATAGGGATTTTGCTGGTTTTTTTTTTTTAATCTCAGAGCACTTACTTTGTTTTTATTTGTTATGTCTTGGGCACTGGGAATTGAACTCAAAGGCATCCTATCTCTGAGCTATACCTCCAGCCCTTTTTATTTTTATTTAGTTTTTTTATATTACTGGGGATCAAACCCAGGGACCATTCATCCTCCAAGTTACACCACAAGCCCTATTTTATTTTTTATTTTGAAATAGGGTCTCACTAAGTTGCAGAGGGCCTCACAAGTTGCTGAGGCTGGCCATGAACCTGCGATCCTCCTGTCTCAGCCTCCCAAGCACTGGGATCATAAGTGTGTGCCACCACGCCTGGACTCCATTGTATTTTTTATTTTGAAACAGGGTCTCCCTGAGTCACTGAGGGTCTCGCTAAATTGCTGATGCTAACCTCTAATCTGCAATCCTCCTGTCTCTGCCTCCCTAGTACAGGTGTGCACCACCACACCTGGCTTATTATTTATTGAGACGGGCATCTTGCCCTGCTGCCCAGGCTGGCCTTGAACTCTGGGCTTGATTGATCCCCCTGGCTCTGCCTCCCGAGCAGCTGCCATGCCTGGCTTGGAGTTGGAGTATTATTTTCGACAGGGCTGTGGTGTCAGGGATGCCCTTTTTGCAGAGGTACTTTGGGACCAGTGACTGCTCTTATGAAGAGATGGAGCCGGCTGTGGTTGGCCGAGGGCTGCAGGGTGGCATGTGGCACATGTCTTAGAGTTTCAGCATTGAGAACCATGCCTGTAGGTCCATCCTGCCAAGGATGGGGAGTCCCCTCCCCAGGGAAACTCCCACAATGAGCACCTGGGGTGAGCAGCGCTTACCCCTGCAAGGGGTGGCCTTCAGGGTCCCACAGGAGAGCTGTGTGGTGGCCCATGATCCGGCCCACCAAGCGGGTTCTCTCTGTCTCTCTCTCTCTCTCTCTCTCTCTCTCTCTCTCTCTCTCTCCCTCCCTCCCTCCCTCCCTCCCTCCCTCCCTCCCTCCCTCTCTCCCTCTCTCATCCCTCCAACCCCCAGGAGGGGTGCATTAATGTTATGTCCAATTGCGTGTGTGTGGTGCTGAGGGTGGAACCCACGGGCTTTTCTACCTCCAGGCTATACTCCCAGACCTATTTTTATATTTTACTTGGAAACAGGGTCTCACTAAGTTGCTGAGAGCCTCACTAAGTAGCTGAGGCTGGCTTCGAACCTGTGCCATCCTCCTGTCTCAGCCTCCCAAGCGCGGGGATGACAAGTGTGCGCCACCACGCCCGGCTGTTATGCCCAATTCACAGGGCACAAAACTCCGCCCTGGAGAGGACGAGGGCTGGCTAGCTCACCCTGCTAGCGAGATGCACCCAGGTGTCGAAGCTGCCCCCTAGCCCCGTGCAGGTCCTTGACCGCTGCTGTGGGCTTCCTGGGGTCAGGACTCTGGACACACCCTCTGGCCTCATTCCTTGGCTTCTGTTTCCATGGGGAGGAGGCCCCGTGCACCGAGCCACTGGCTCAGGCATACATGCAGGGGAGGGTGGCCCGGACAGGGCGAGGCCCCCTGTGGGCGCCCCCTGGGTCTCAGCTCTCTGCTGTGTAATCCTGGCCGAGGCGCCTCCCCTCTCTGGGCCCCAGCTTCCCTTACCGGAGTCGCAGGTGGCTTGGGGCCTCCCGCCAACCTTCTTCTTCACAGGTCTGGGAGCAGTGACCCCTACTGCCTGGTGAAGGTGGATGACCAGGTGGTGGCCAGGTAAGGGAGGCGGGCTCTCTGGACCCGGAGTCCAGGGGCGAGGGTTCACAGTGCAGAGGCGCCGGGTGGGCCCGCTCACCCCGCGGGGACGTGTGGGATTGAAGGTGGCCGTGTTGCGCAGGGGTCTTCCTGGGCTGCCCTCCCCACCCGCCGAGCGCGACACCCTTCTCCTCCAGACCCGCCGTGTCCCTGTGGACGCGCTGGGGCTGACTCAGCCATCACGGCCGGCGCCTCCTGGCGTGGCCTCCCCGGGGGCGGGCATCTCACGCTTGGTTGGAGTGGCTGGTTCCGGGCCTGCTGGGTGCTGCGGGCACCGTGTGTGTGTGTGTGTGTGTGTGTGTGTGTGTGTGTGTGTGCGAGCATGCACGTGTGTATGCGTGTCTGCCCAACTGGGCTTGCTTGTGGGTGTGCGTGGGGCATCACAGAGCAGGTGTGAATGCTTGTAACCACGTGTGCGTGTCCTGTGGGTGTGCAGGCCCCGGGGCCCACGTGTGTGCATCAGTGTGCGGGGTGTGATGTGTACAGGCACGTGACGGGGGGCACGCACGTGAGCACTGGTGCCTGCCCATTTGGGCATGCGGGCGCTGGTGTGAGCAAACCAAGGAGGTGCGGGTGTGTGGCGTATGGGGGCCTTGGGGGGGGCCCGGCGCTGGGCTGTGCGCGGCTCCCGCCCCCGCAGGCCGAGGGACAGCTCTCAGCCCCCGCGGGCCTGAGGGGGTGGGTGGGCGGGTGGCTGAGGCCGTGGTTCCTATGGAGACGGCAGGATTCAGGATGCTCCTGGCACCAGTTCTGGTCCAGATGGGCTGGGAGCGGGGGTGGGGGTGGGGAGCCCGCATGGGGGTGGGGTCAGCTGCAGCACCCCACTGACCCCCTCCACCGTCTCCCTGTGCTCAGGATGCCCCCTTGGCCCACTCTGGGCTGCCGCCCCCCCCAAGCCACAGATTGCTTTTCTGTGTGACCGCAGGCTGCTGTCTCCCTGTCTCTGCGTGGCGAGGGTCGCCCAGCTCAGGGGCTGGGGAGCCACAGGGGACCTCTGGGTGCCAAAAACTGGGGGTGGGAGAAGGGACTGCTCGGGAGACAGTCTGAGGGTGTGTGTGGAGAGGGCAGGGGGTGCGTGCGTGCTTGTGTGTCTTTGGGGGAAAATATGATAAAAAGAAAAAGGCGTGGAACCAAGGTTTGCAGCCATAAATCAGGGTGCTAGATCACTGGGCATAACAGGTCCTGTGCTGCCTGTTGGGTGAGGGGTGCCCTGGGCCCCGCCCCCTGGCTGGGACTTGCTGCATTCTGAGAGGCCTGAGTGCCCCGCCCCACCCCGCCCCGCCGGGGCTCTTCAGGTTCTTCCCTCTCACCCAGCACCTTCCTGTTCTTTGAATGGGAACTGCCTGTCCCACCTCAGGGCCTTTGCACCTGCTGATCCCACCATCTGGAATACTTGTCTTCCCCT
Organism: Muscardinus avellanarius; assembly: GCF_963383645.1. Taxonomy (NCBI): domain Eukaryota; kingdom Metazoa; phylum Chordata; class Mammalia; order Rodentia; family Gliridae; genus Muscardinus; species Muscardinus avellanarius. The sequence goes on along the minus strand of NC_137807.1, from coordinate 8,047,798 downwards.
TCTGGATCTCATCCTCCTGATTAATCCCTGCAGGAAGCCTCCCTTGACCCTCTGCCCTCCTTCCTGCGGTCCTAGGCTGGCCCCAGTCGCAGGACTGCTCCCACAGTCCCGGTGGGGGTTTTGGACTGGATGGATGGAAGGGAGGAATTGTGTGTGGCTGTGTGTTCATGTGTCTGTGTGTGTGAGTGGGTTTCCTGTGTATATCAGCCATGCACGGGTGTACACATGTGTTTCTAGGTCTCTCTTGTGTGTCTCCATGTTCTAGCTGGACAACTGCCTGTATTAAAAACACAGAGGTGTTTCTAGAAACTTCTGTGTATGCCTATATCCGTGTGTATCTGGCTTCCCTGGTGTACCTGGGAGTGTTAGTGTATCTCTGTACATCGTGTGTGATTGTGTGTGTGTCTACGTGGGTCTCCCCATCTTTCTGTGTGTGAATCAGGCCCCTTGGGTATGTGCTGGGGCCCCGTGTCTGTGTGTAGAGCTGTGCATGTATAGGGTTGTGTGTGTGTTTCGACCTCTGAGTACATGCCTGTGTGTGTCTGTGTTCCCCTGCGTAGGTATAGATATTAGTCAGCTTTCTGTTGCTATAACAAAATAACTGAGAAAAACAACTTCCTAGTGGAGAGGTTTATTTTGGCTCTGGGTTTCCGTCCCTGGTTGATGGCTACGTTGCTTTGGGCTTAAGATGAGGCAGAGCTTCGTGACACGAGGGTGGAGCAGAGGAGGGAGAGAGACAGCCAGAGAGGAAGGGGCGGGGGGCAAGATGGAGTCCTCAAGGGCACCTCAAACACCCAGGCCCCCCAACTAGACCCTGCCGCCTACGGTTCTCGTCACCTCCCAGCTGGAGTTCGTTGATGGAATATCCACTCCTGAGGTCTCACAACCCAGTCAGTTTCCCAGAGCTCTTCCTGGGGACACCAGTGCCCTGGGGACCAAGACTCCAACACATGGGGCTTGGGGGACATTTCTTATCTGAGGCATAACAAACGAGCCTAGTTCCAGGTGCAGTGTCGTGTGTGTGTGTGTGTGTGTGTGTGTGTGTGTGTGTGTGTGTGTGTCTGGGCCTTCCATTATGGGCCACCTGTGTGGCCTGAGGGCCCCCAGCCCCCTCGAACCCCTCTTACAGGACAGCGACCGTCTGGCGGAGCCTGAGCCCCTTCTGGGGCGAGGAGTACACGGTGCACCTGCCCCTGGATTTCCACCACCTGGCCTTCTACGTGCTGGACGAGGACACCGTGGGGTGTGTGGCAGGGCAGGCGGGGTGCGATGGGAGGGGACGGGAGGCCGCACCTGCGCTGTGGGCGGGGCGAAGCGCTCTGCCCCAGCCCTGACCACGCCCCCTCCGCAGGCACGACGACGTCATCGGCAAGATCTCCCTGAGCAAGGAGGCCATTGTCGCGGACCCCCGAGGTGCGGGGACGGGTGGGGTCTGGCTGGGGCACAGCGAGGGGCGTACGGGCTGGGCTTCCGTGGAAAGTCGCCTTCTCTCCTTTCCTTCCTTCCTTTCTTTTTTCTTTTCTTATTTTTTTTCTCTCTTTGGTAGTGCTGGGGAGGGAGCCCAGGAGCATTCTACTTTTTTCTTTTTCTTTTGGTGGTCCTGGGGTGGAACCGAGAAGCTTTCTACCTCCGGGCTATACTCCCAGACCTTTTTTCTATTTTATTTGGAAACAGGGTCTCACTAATTGCTGGGAGCCTCACTAAGTAGCTGAGGCTGGCTTTGAACCTGCGCGATCCTCCTGTCTCAGCCTCCCCAGCGCGGGGATTGCAAGCGTGCGCCACCACGCTGAGCTAGGAGCATTCTACTTCGGAGCTACACTCCCAGCTCCATTTAATTTGTTTATTTTGAAACAAGGTCTCACTTAAGCAGCAGAGGGCCTACATTACTGAGGCTGGTCTTGAACCTGCTATCATCCTGTCTCAGCCTCCCAGGTACTGGGATTCCAGACATACGCCCTCCCGCCCGTCTACCCACCTGCCTGCCCTCCCTGTTTCCATTATCCTGGAATTGGGAATTGGACCCAGGGGCGTTCTATCTCCAACCTACACTCTCAGCCCTTTTTTATTTAAAATTTGGAAACAGGGTCTTGCTGAGTTACCCAGGGCCTCGCTCAATTGCTGAGGCTGACCTCCAACCTGCCATCCTCCTGTATTAGCCTCTCAAGTACTGGGATTACAGGTGTGCACCCCACGCCCAGGTGTGTGTGTGTGTGTGTGTGTGTGTGTGTGTGTGTTCTCTGCTGTGCAGACAGCGGTGTGTCCCGCCGCCTGCACCTACCTTGGCTTCTCACTTGTCACCGGTGTGTTTGTGGTGCCCCCCAACCATGCCTGGGCCCCAGGGGCTCCTGTGTGCCGTTCGCTGAGTGAGACGTTCCGGCATTCCATTGTGCGGCTGTGCACGACCCACCATGCACTTGGCCGGTCCCCTATTGAGAGCAACTGGGTTGTTGACACCATTTTTCTAGTTCAAATAATGTTACAGTAAATAGTCCTGTCTTCAAGCATATGCAGGCTACGTCAATCGGTCAGGTGCATGTTTGAGAGTTATTAAATTACCCCATGGAGGGGCAACAATTTACCCCCCCATTCCTTTTAAACAGTCATCGAACTTTTAAATCGTGTACACGATGGGTAAAAACAGAAAAAAAAAAAACCAAACACAAATGCCTCCTTAGCACAGTTTATTTTGCACTCTTTATGAGTGAGGTTGGACACCTTTTTGTATGTTAAAGAATCAGTTTTTTAGCTGGACATGGTGGCACATGCCTGTAATCCCAGTATTTGAGAGGCGAAGAGAGGAGGATCACAGGTTCAAGACCAGCCTCTGCAACTTAGCAAAAACTATCTGTAATTTGCAACTTAGATCCTGTTTCGACATAAAAAATAAAATAGGGCTCCAAGTGAATGCTCCTGGGTCGAATCCCCAGTACTGCAACAAAACACCTTTTTCCTCTTTTGTCCTTGGTGGGCTCTTATTTTATGTGCATTTCTGCCCAGTGAGTGGTCTGCCTTTCCTTATTAATTTATGGCTGCTCTTTATATAGTAGGGAAATTAACTCGTTATCTGTGATATTAACCAACACTATTTTTCTTTGTCTTTATTTTGACTTTGCTTATAATGTTGCTTGTTTTAGAACTGGGGATTGAACCCAGAGATGTTCAACCTCCAGGTTACACCCCCAACCATTTTTATTTTGATACAGAATCTGAGTTGCTGAGGCTGACGTCAAACCTTTGATCTCCCTGCCTCAGCCTCCCTAGGACTAGTATTATAGGCATGCACCATCAACCCTGGCTTTCTTCTTCTCCTTCCTCTCCTTCTCCTCCTCCTCCTCCTCCTCCTCCTCCTCCTCCTCCTCCTCCTCCTCCTCTTCTCCTTCTTCTCCTCTTCCTCCTCCTCTTCTCCTTCTTCTCCTCCTCCTCCTCCTCTTCTTCTCCTCCTCCTCCTTCTTCTCCTCTTCCTCCTTCTCTCCTCCTCCTCCTCCTTTCCTCCTCCTCCTCCTTTCCTCCTCCTCCTCCTCCTCCTCCTCCTCTTCTCCTTCTTCTCCTCTTCCTCCTCCTCTTCTCCTTCTTCTTCTCCTCCTCCTCCTCTTCTTCTCCTCCTCCTCCTTCTTCTCCTCTTCCTCCTTCTCTCCTCCTCCTCCTCCTTTCCTCCTCCTCCTCCTCCTCCTCTCCTCCTCCTCCTCCTCCTCCTCCTCCTCCTCCTCCTCCTCCTCCTCCTTTTTTGTGGTACTCGGGATTGAACCCAGGGGCACTCTATCTCTGAGCATCACCCCTCCCTGCCCTACCTGAGCTACACTCCCTCCCATTTGGGAGCCTGAGACAGGAGGATCACAGGCCACCCTCAGCAACTTAAGCCCTCCCCAACTTAGTGAGACCCTGTTTCAAAACAGAAAATAAAGTAGGGCTGGGTGTAGGTGAGAGGTAGACTGCCCCTGAGTTCAATCTTCAATACCACAGAAAGAAAGAATGGATGGAAGGAAGGAAGGAAGGAAGGAAGGAAGGAAAAGAAAGGAAAGGAAAGGAAAGGAAGAACCGGAGTGTTTCCCTGGTCCTAACCCATGAGCTAATACCTACCCAGGAGGGTAAACAGCCAGCAAGTGGAAAAATGTAACCCTGACCCTAACCTGAACTCTGAAGGGAAATGTCAATGTCAACAGAGTCTAAAATTCTGGCTTGGGCAGGTGGAAGATACAGAATGTGAGAATTCTTCCTTATGCAGAGACCCTCAAAGGGTCCCAGAATCAGCAGTTGGCCCCCTCTGAGGGCTCAGCAGCCTCACCTTAGGTTTCCCACAATGCAACTTGACAAAGAGAATCCATCAAACACATGAGGGAACGGGCCACCATGAGCGAGAGTCTGCTCAAACAGTGACCAGCGGGTCTGGACCACAGACACTATTATGCCCAATTTTAAAACACAAATATTTAGAGCTGGGTATGGTGGCACATGCTTGTAATCTCAGTATTTGGGTGGCTGAGACAGGGGGGTCCCAAGATCAAAGCCGGCCTCAGCAACTTAGAGAGACCCTGTTTCAAAATAAAAAATAAAACAGGGCTGGTCCTCTCTCTCTCTCTCTCTCTCTCTCTCTCTCTCTCTCTCTCTCTCTCACACACACACACACACACACACCACAAATGCACACACACAATTTAAAGAAATAAAGCTGGGTGTAGGGGTGCACGCTTTGCGATCTCAGCATTTAGGAGGCTGAGACAGGAGGATCGTGGTTCATGGACAGCCTCAGCTACTAATAAGTGAGACCCTGTTTCAAAATAAAGAATAAAAAGTAGGGCTGGGGGTGTGGCTTGGAGGTAGAATGCCCCTGGGTTCCATCCCCAGTACCCCCAAAAATAAATAAATAAAAATAAAAATGTAACCACAATAAAGGCCAGTAAAAACAAAAAATGAAAGCCATAAAAAAGAGCATGGTAGACAGCATGTTAGTACCTGTGAGGCTCTAGGTTTAATTCCTGGCATCAAGATAAACAAATAGCCTGGTGTAGTGGCACATGCCTGTAATCTCATCTGCTCAAGAGGCTGAGTCAGAAGGCTTAAGTTCAAGGCTAGCCTGGGCAACTTAACAGGACCCTGTCTCTAAATAAAAACATAAAAAGAGCCGGGCGTGGTGGCGCACGCTTGTAATCCCCGCGCTTGGGAGGCAGAGACAGGAGCATCGCGCAGGTTCGAAGCCAGCCGTGCTGGCTTAAGAGACCCTGTTTCCAAATAAAATATAAAATAGGTCTGGGAGTGTAGCCAGGAGGTAGAAGGGTTTCCAGAAACCCCAGTACCACCAAAAAAAAAAAAAAAAAGAGGGTTGGGAGTATAACTCAGAGGTAGAATGCTCCTGGGTTCAATCCCAGTACTGCGAAAATAAAAAATAAAAATAAATAATTAAAAAAAAGGCTGGGGTATATCTTGGAGGTAGCACCCACACAAATACACACTTGGTTTTATTTATTTATTTGTTTGTTTGTTTGTTTTTGGTACTAGGGATTGAATCTAGAGCATTCTACCTCTGAGCTATACTCCAGCCTTATTTTATTTTTAATTTTGAAACAGGGTCTCACTAGGTTTCTGAGAGTGTCACTACGTTGCTGAGGCTGGCAATGAACCTTTGATCCCCTTGTCTCAGCCTCCCAAGTACTGGGATTACAGGCCTGCCACCCCTACACCTGACTGAGTTTGTGTGTGTGTATGTGTGTGTGTGTGTGTGTGTGTGTGTGTGTGCGTGCGCATGTGTGTGTGTGTGGTACTGGGGATGGAACCCAGGGCATTCTACCTCCAAGATACACCCCCAGTCCTATTTTTCTTTTTATTCTTTATTTTGCAACAGAGTCTCACTGAGTTGCAAAGGGCCTCATTAAGTAGCTGAGGCTGTCCTTGGTAGGAGCCAGCCGGGAAAAGTACGGGTTCCGAGGAGAGGAGTGAGGATGAAGGAATTCAATTCTAAGAATTTGATTCAAAGAACATTTAATTCTAGCACGGAAGGATTGCCAATCCTCTCCCGGGTCGATATCTCTACTGGCCGAACCTGGGTTTATCTCTCTCGTTCTATTTCTACAGCTCCAGGTCAATCAATCCCTCGTCCTATTTCTACAGCTCCAGATCAATCAATCCCTCGTGCCATCACCACCTGAACTTCTCTCAGTACTTTTACTGTGAACTTTCTATGACCCCAAACCTTATTGACTCTGGGCAAAGGACAGTCAGAAGTATTCTTTTAGGGGGAAACCTTAACGGCTCCTCACAGTACTTGAACCACAATCCTCATCTCAAGCCTCCCAAATGCTGAGATTACAAGCGTGCGCCTGCCACCTGACTTAGTTTTAATTTTAATGTAAGCCAAGTTAAACCTCAGCACACTCAGAGCTGAATTGAGATTCCAGGCCCTGGAGGAGTCCTGAGGAATTATTCTAACTTCTCCTCAGAGGAACCAGAAGATGGAAAACATAAAAGAGAAATGCAGGCACTTGGGAAATGGCTGTGAGGGTCCAACTTACGTGCAATTGGAGTTTCAGAGAGAAGAGGGGCAATTGGGGAGGAGAAATCGTGTATTTTGAAAATTGAGGAGAGATCATGATTATAACAAGTTCGAGAGCTGCCTGTAATCTCAGTATTTGGGAAGCTGAGCCAGGAGAATCACAGGTTCATGGCCGGTCTTGGCATTTTAGTGAGACTCTGTTTCCAAATAAAGAATAAAATAGGGCTGGGGATATAGCTTGGAGGTAGAAAGGCCCCTGGGTTTAATCCCCAGCAACACACACACACACACACACACACACACACACACACACACATGATGGGCTAAAATTTTCCAGAACTGAAAAAAGAATGGGATTGCATAAACCCGAGCTCTGCCTTTCACTAGCTGTGGGATCCCGGGCAAAGCCCTCTGTCTCTCGCCTCATTTTCCCCACTGGAATTTGAGCTCATCAGCCACTCCGTGGCAAGTTTTCGTTTGTTTCTCTGGTGCTAGCAATTGAACCCAGGAACCTTCTACCTCTGAGCTACACCCCAGCCCTGTTTAGTTTATGTTTTAAAACAGGGTCTCGCTACACTGCTTGGAGTCTTACCAAGTTGCTAATGCCGGCCTCAAACCTATGATCCTCTTCTCTCAGCCTCCCAAATACCAAGATTACAGGCCATGGCGCCTGGCTTGTTAACGGGGTTTTTAGAGGTGCTTCGTGAGCACTGGCGCCTGTGTCCCCCAGGGATCGACAGCTGGATCAACCTGAGCCGCGTGGACCCGGACGCCGAGGTCCAGGGGGAGGTCCGCCTGGCCGTGCAGATGCTGGAGGACGGGCGGGGCCGCTGCCTTCGCTGCCACGTGCTGCAGGCCAGGTGCGTTCCTGACACAGCGGGATGGGCTGGAAAGGAGCCGGCATCCCCTGGACCACCTTGCGCCTGGGCACTTTTTTTTTTTTTAGTACTGGGGATGGAACTTAGGGGTGTTGTATCCGAGCTACACCCCCAGCCCTACTTTTTAGTCTATTTATTTATTGCACTACTGGGGATGGAACCCAGGGGCATTCTACTTCCCAGAGACACCTCCAGCCCTATTTTTTCTTTCTTATTTTGAAACAGGGTCTCACTGAGTTGCAAAGGGCCTCACCAAGTAGTAGCTGAGGCTGGTCGCCAACCCGGATCCTCCCGTTTCAGCCTCCCAAATGCTGGGATTACCGGCGTGCGCCACCGCGCCCGGCTGCTCCTGGGCACTTCTGAGCTCACAGCAGCATCCCTGGACAGATAGTCCACATTCCCCAAGGTGCAGATCCTGAGGCCAAATTACAAAGTCTTACTGGGTCCCCAGTGGGCAGCAGTGACAGCGGCCAGACACTCAAGATGGTCAGACAGAGGACTTGGGGGTGGATTAACCAAGTCGTAACTTGGCAGCTGCTCTTTTATAAGGGTTAAACAGAGGAACTGTCTTATTGGCTCTTTAACTCACCTGCAGCTTCGGGTATGGCTGGGACCAGGCGCCCGATAGTGACCTCAGGAACCCGCCTCTGTCTTTGGTCCTCCGATCCTCTGTGTCAGCTTCATCCTTAGGTGGCTTCTCCCCAGGCGGGGGCGAGACGGCGCCCATGGGCCCAGGCTGGTACCCTACCTACCAACTTAGCTACCCCAGAAAGCCCAATTCCCACCATTGCTAAACCACATCCCGGGACTGAGTCTTACTGGCCAATCCAGGGCACGTGACTGTTTCTGAACCAGGAATGCTGACCGAGGGTCAGGCTCGAGGCACGGCCACTGCGGGTGAGGAGGGCCGGCCCACCGAGGCAGCAGGAGGGACGGCCCAGGGAGGATGGCGCCGGGCGTGGCTGGCAAAGTCCGTGCTGACCCTCCCTACTTAGCCCAGGGATCCCGGCCTCTGTCAGCTTGCCTGCCCTCCGGCTCCTCGGATACCCACCTGGGTGCTTTCTGCCGTGGCCCCCTCCCCAGCCGCGGGGCGTGCAGGATCTGCACCAGCCCGAGAGGGACCCATCGCTGTCGCTTAGCAACTGTGGGGCTCCTAGGAAACCGCAGGCTGGGGATGCCTGGGAAGAGGAAGCCGGCAGCCCCTGGTGGTGTGTGGGGGGCTGTTCCTGGGTTTGGGGGCCTTGAGAAGGAGGGATGGGTGAGGATTTTGAGTTGTCATGGCAACTCGCGACACGGGGTCTCCTCTCACGCCTTCTCTTTGTTCCTAAGCAGGGCGTGGGCACGAAGGTTTGTTGAGTGAATACACAAGCTGAGCCCTCCTCAGGTGGCGGGTGCTGTACTAAGTACTTGGCACACGTGCTCATCCCATCTGACCCTTAGCCCTGGGAGGCCAGTCCGCTATTATTTCCACTTTCCAGATAAGGAAGCTCAGAGAGGTGAAGGCCGGCCTCACCCAGCCCCCGAGGGCAGAGCTTGGCTTCGTAATCTTGTATCTGGCCTCCAATCTGGGGCCTCCCTTCCCCTCCCCGCTGCCCCTTGGCACGCTGGGCTTTGTGATGCAGGACTGGACCTCCCTGGCCTCAGTTTCCCGATCTGCAACACAGGGCCAGATGGTGGGGCCTGCGTGCCAGGCACAGGAGGGGGCGGGGCAGTGGTTGCCTTGGAAACCTGGAGGGCCGCGCCCCCTGACTCCGCGTGTCTGTCCCCAGGGACCTGGCCCCCCGAGACCTCTCCGGCACGTCTGACCCGTTCGCGCGCGTGTTCTGGGGCAGCCAGAGCCAGGAGACCTCGGTGAGCACTGGGCAGAGGAGTCTGGGTGTCCGGGGGGGCTGGGCTCATGCAGCCCGCGTCTCTCCCCCCAGACCATCAAGAAGACCCGGTTTCCGCACTGGAACGAGGTGCTGGAGCTGCGGGAGCTGCCGGGCGGCCCCGCCCCGCTGCGCGTGGAGCTCTGGGACTGGGACATGGTGGGCAAGAACGACTTCCTGGGCATGGTGAGCGCCTCCCCCACCCCCGCCATGGCTCCCCAGGAGCTGAGCCTCCTGCGGCCCGGGAGGGTGGAAGCGGCCACTGCTGCCCCTTTGACAGATGGGGAAACTGAGGCCCAGGGAGGCCCTGTCAAGGCCATAGTCTAGAAGGTAGCAGAGGCAGGGTTGAGTTCAGGTCTCTCTGACCTCAGGACCGAAGCCCTCAGCGCCTCCTTCTCCTCCTGGAAACCCCGGGTTCTCGGCCTTTCCCTCAGTTCCCCATCTCTGAAATGGGTGTGGCCGTTCCTGCCCGTAGCTGCTTTGAGAAATAGTCTGCAGGTTCCAGATAGACTTATCAGATGACCCCGCAGTCCCACTCGCGTATATTCGCAGTAGAAACGAAAACCCGTATTCACACAAGAACTTTAACGTGACTGCTCCTAGCGGCGTTATTCAGAGTAGCCCGACGCGAGGACAATCCAAATGTCCACCAACAGATGAATACCAGCTGTTATATCCATACAGTGGAATAGTATTCAGCCACGAAAAGGAGCAAAGGGCTGACCTGTTCATTCTGCACCGTGAATGAGCCTCACAGCCACGTTGCTCGGTGCAGTCAGGCCCCCACCACACATTCTGCGATTCCACGGAGATGATTTGTGTAGGAGAGGTCACTCCATGGACACAGAAGGCAGGAGAGTGCTGGAGTTGCACGTTAAGTAGGTGGCGTGCAAGGGAGATGGGTTTCTCCACCTGGACTCCCTTCTGAGACGTGATCTGTGTCCTTAGAGCTGAACATTCACCCGGTCCAGGTCCAGGCATGCTGTCCCCAGCAGCTGCGTGACCTTGGCCAAGCCACCTTTTTGACCTTAGTTTCTTCAAATTGTAAATTAAGCCCCCCCCCCCCCAAGAACTAAGGATCCGGGGCTGGGAGGGAGCAGGAGGCGGCTCGGCCCGGGCTGAGGCTGCCTGTGTCCCGCAGGTGGAGTTCTCACCGCAGGTCCTGCAACAGAAGCCGCCCAATGGCTGGTTCCGCCTCCTGCCCTTCCCCAGCGCCGAGGAGGATTCTGGGTAAATGCGGCGCCGTGGGCGGGGCTGGCAGTGGGCGGGGCTGGCCTGGAGCCCCCGGGGACCACCTGGACTGTGGGCGCGGGAGCCCCTCACTCCATTCACGCTTCTCCATAAACAAACGTCACCGATGACCAGGCGAGGTGGGCACGCTTGTCATCCCAGCATTCGGGAGGCTGAGACAGGAGGATCGCGGTTCGAGGACAGCCTCAGCTGCTTAGTGAGGCCCTCCGCAACTCAGTGAGACCCGGTTTCAAAATAAAGAATAAAAGCCGGGCGTGGTGGCGCACGCTTGTTTGGGAGGCGGAGACAGGAGGATCGCGCAGGTTCGAAGCCAGCGCTGGTTTAAGAGACCCTCTTTCCAAATAAAAAAAAAATATAAAATAGGTCTGGGAGTGTAGCCCGGAGTTAGAAGGGCTTCCAGGAGCCCCAGTACCACCAAAATAAATAAATAAATAAATAAATAAATAAACAAACAAACAAGTAAATAAATAGTATAAGATAGGTCTGGGAGTGTAGCCCGGAGTTAGAAGGGCTTCCAGGAGCCCCAGTACCACCAAAATAAATAAATAAAATAAATAAATAAACAAACCAATAAATAAATAGTATAAGATAGGTCTGGGAGTGTAGCCTGGAGGTAGAAGGGCTTCCAGGAACCCCAGTACTACCAAAATAAATAAATAAATAAATAAATAAATAAATAAACAAACAAATAAATAAATAGTATAAGATAGGTCTGGGAGTGTAGCCCGGAGTTAGAAGGGCTTCCAGGAGCCCCAGTACCACCAAAATAAATAAATAAATAAATAAACAAACAAATAAATAAATAGTATAAGATAGGTCTGGAAGTGTAGCCTGGAGGTAGAAGGGCTTCCAGGAACCCCAGTACTACCAAAAAAAAAAAAAAGATAGGGCTGGGGGTAGAGCTCGGAGGTAGATGCCCCTGGGTTCCACACACACACCTGTTCACACTGTCTACACCTGTCTGCGTTTGCGACACCCCTGCTCTTTGCCCGTGTCCACACCTGCCCGCCTGGTGTCCACACCTGCCCGGTCCCTTTTCCCCTGTGCCCCTCCCCTGCAGGGGCGGCCTGGGCGCGCTGCGGCTGAAGGTGCGGCTGACCGAGGACCGCGTGCTGCCCTCGCGGTCCTACGAGCCCCTCCGGGCGCTGCTCCTGGAGGCCCTGCGCGGCCCGGTGGAGGTGGGTGTCGGGGCGTGGGCCCGCCTCCCCTCGGCCCGCCTCCGCCCCCGGTCACCTCTGGGCCTCCGGTCCCTGCCCAGGAGGACACCACGAGCCCCCTGGCCGTGCTGGAGCAGGTGACCCTGGGCGACTGCCGCCAGGACCTGGCCACCAAGCTGGTGAAGCTCTTCCTGGGCCGGGGCCTGGCCGGGCCCTTTCTGGACTATCTGACCCGGCGCGAGGTGGCTCGGACCAGTGAGTGGCCGCGTCCCGACCCCCCTCCCCAGGGCTGGCGGGAGCTGCGGGGCTGAGGGCGGCGTCCCAGGGGGTGCCCACGGCCAAGGACACGACCCGAGGTCAGGCACTGGCCTTGTTTCTTGTGAGCCCTGGGCCTCTGTTCTGGGCTCAGAGTTGACCTTTGTGGGCCTCCCTGGTTCTCGAGGCTTGGAGAATTAGGGCCCCCTACCTTGGGGGAGTAGGGTGAGCGGGCTTCAGCCCCTGAGTCCCAGCAAACGCTTCCCCCATCCCCCCAGCCGACCCCAACACCCTCTTCCGTTCCAACTCGCTGGCAACCAAGTCCATGGAGCAGTTTATGAAGGTGAGCAGGGGAAGTTCGGGTGGGCCGGGTCGGTGCCCCTGGGGGGACTCGTTATCCAGTGCTCACCTGGACCCAGGGCTTGGCCAGCCTCAGGTGGCACTGCTTGCCGAGCTGGGTGCTGGGGGCCGGTGCTGGTCTCACCTGCCGGTCGCTGTGGATGCCGGGCCTTTCAGAACCTGTCCCTGGGAGACCCCCCCCCCCCAGCGTGCCCCACCCCCGTGCCGCCCCGCCCCCAGCTCGTGGGCATGCGGTACCTGCACGAGGTGCTCAAGCCGGTCATCAGCCGGGTCTTCGAGGAGAAGAAGTACGTGGAGCTGGACCCCTGCAAGATGGACCTGGGCCGCACCAGGTGAGCCGCCCCTGCTGGCCCTCAGTGCCCAGTACCGCAACCCCGGGATGCGCTGCTTTGGAGTTCAGGGTGTAACCGCCAAAGCCTCGTGCGGTGTCCGGGCTGGCTGAGCCACCACTGCGCCCAGAGACCCACGTGAGCTGTTGCCATAGAAAATAGAGTTGTAGATGGAAACTGGCCCTGAGTATCAGTTGTATGCATTCATTTATACATGGTACTAGGGATTGAACCCAAGGGCATCCTACCTCTGAGCCACACCCCCAGCCCTCTTTTATTTTATTTTTTTGGGGGGTGGTACTGGGGTTCCTGGAAGCCCTTCTACCTCTGGGCTACACTCCCAGTCCTATTTTATATTTTTATTTGGAAACAGGGTCTCTTAAGCCAGCCCAGCTGGCTTCGAACCATTGCGATCCTCCTGTCTCCGCCTCCCAAGCGTGGGGATTACAAGCGCGCGCCACCACGCCCGGCCCTTATTATTTGGAAAGGATTTTACTAAGTTGCTAAGGCTGGCTTTGAACCTGTGATCCTCCCGTCTCAGCCGCCCAAGTATTGGGATTGCAGGCCTGCGCTGCGACGCCCGGCTAGAGCCAGCCATTTTTCTCATGGTGGGGTTGACCGGGGCTGCCTGCAGAGGTGGACCCTGAAGCCCCAAGAGACTGGCAGGGACAGTGTGGTGACTTGCGTCTGTCTCCATCAACGTTCTTACTGCAGAATGACTCCCACACAGCTTAGAGGAAGGAAAGTTTATTTGCTCACAGTTTTTGGAGATTCCAGGGTTCAGTCCAGGTGAGGCCAGGTGTGCGGAGCTCAGAGCTTAGTGTCAGGCAGCGGAGAAGGGGCAGGAATCTGTTCTCACATCATGGAGGCCGGGAGCAAGAGGGCAGACAAGCAAGGGGCAGGGGAAAGGGTCTTTCCTTCACTCGGGGCCCTGTCTACACCCCCTGAGCACCCAGAGGCAGGCATCAGGACTCTGTTACAGACGAGGAAACCAAGCCTCAGAGAGGGGAGTCACCTGCCTGAGGTGGTACCGCTGGACGGCTGCAGAGCCGGCATTGCACACGAGTCCTGAGCAGACAGGCAGAATCTGGGCTTTCCCTGGCACACCCAGAGCCCGTGAGAAACTCAGTGGACACAGGGCGCCGGGCACCTGGGGGCCAGGGCGGGGCGGGGGACACGCAGACGCTGGAACCTCAGCGCCGCCGTCCATTTGCAAAGTGACCTCTCTGAGCCTCGCTTTGCTTATCTGTTATATAGGAGCACTGGGGCTGCTTTGCTTATCGGTTGCCATGGAGACTAGGTGAGGCAGGGCCAGATGGGCGCTTGGTCCAGGCCTGAGCCTCGGGTCCAGGTGCAGGAGGCGGGAGCCTTCAGCCTCACTTCCAGGGGGTCGTGGCGTCTGGGTGGGCTGGACAGGCCCTCGACCTGCACGGGAAGAGGGACTTGCAGAGAGAAGAGCGCCCTCTATCGACTCCATGGAAGGGCTGTTGGGGGACAGGGGAAGAGGGGCTCAGCGCCCCCTAGCGGCGGGAGGCCAAAGGCACAATCTGAAGGGACAGACCAGGGTCGTGGAGCCTGGGGCGGGCTCCTTATGTCCCCCAGGGTGGAGACAGCGGCGCAGCCTCCCAGAGGGCGGGTATTCAGGCCACTGGGTTTGGAGGAAGCGCGTTGGAGCCGGGAGAGCAGCAGGTGCAGAGGATTCGGCGCAGGTGCCTGGCGGTCAGTGCTGGGATCCCGGCACCGGCGCCTGTGGCCATGGGGGGCGGTGGCCACTGTGGAGAGGAGCCTTTGAGGCTAAAGGTAGAAATAGCCATGTGCCAAAGGAGCGGCCATGCAAAAGCCCAGGGTGGGTGGGCACAGGCTCAGGGTATGTGAGCCCCAGCGAGACGCTTGGCGGCCGGAGGCCTGGCTGGGGAGCACCGAGGGGCTGCCAAGGGCTTTGATCCACACACGCTGTGCTCAGAGGCTGAGCGGCGCTGCGGGTTCCGCAGGAGGATCTCTTTCAAGGGCGCACCGTCGGAGGAGCAAGTGCGGGAGCACAGCCTGGGGCTGCTGACGGGCTACCTGGGGCCCATCATGGACGCCATCGTGGGCTCCGTGGGACGCTGCCCGCCCGCCATGCGCCGCGTCTTCAAGCAGCTGTACCTGCGCGTGGAGGAGCGCTTCCCCCAGCAGGAGCACCAGGTGGGCGGCGGAGGCTGGAGGGCAGTCGGGGCGGAGGTGACTCGGGCGCGCCCTCTCGTGGCAGGAGTGGGCAGCGTTCCTGGCAGGGCCTGGGACCCCGGGTAAGAATGCAATAATATTTATTTATTTTTATTTTATTTATTTATTTATTTTTTGCGGCACTGGGGTTCCTGGAAGCCGTTCTACTTCCGGGCTACACTCCCAGGCCTATTTTATACTTTTTAAAAAATATTTGGAAACAGGGTCTCTTAAACCAGCGCAGCTGGCTTTGAACCTACGCGATCCTCCTGTCTCCGCCTCCCAAGCGCGGGGATTACAAGCGTGCGCCACCACGCCCGGCTTATTGTTATTTATTTTTTTGTGTGTGGTACTGGAGATGGAACCTAGGGGCATTCTACCTCTGAGCTATACCCCCAGCCCCATTTTATTATTTATTTATTTATTTTTATTTATATTTATTTTGTGGTACTGGGGGTGGAACCCAGGGGCTTTTCTACCTCTGAGCTATACTCCCAGACCTATTTTATATTTTATTTGGAAACAGCGTCTCACTAAGTAGCTGAGGCTGGCTTGGAACCTGTGCGGTCCTCCTGTCTTGGTATCCCAGGCGTGCACCCCCACGCCCGGCTCAGGCCCACTCTTATGACCATAAACCACAGATTTATCTGACTGTGGGTGATTGTAGGGGTGGCTTCTGTGCCCCTGAGCAAGTCACCTGACCTCTCTGAGGTCCTGCTTCTCCCTGTCAGCTGGGAAGATGCCGAGGCCCCTGGGGGGGGGGGTCCTTAGCACAGTACTGACAGCGGGTCCTGTGGCTTCCCCATTTTCCGGGTGGGGAAACTGAGGCCCACAGCGGAGAGACCTCCTTGGCAGGCCAGGGTGGACTCCGGCCGCCCCGCCCCACGTCCCCTGGAACCCCATGTCCAGTGTCCGCCGCCTCGGGGTCTGGGGGTCCACGGCCCGGGCCCCGCTCACTGCGGCCCTCCGCAGGATGTGAAGTACCTGGCCATCAGCGGCTTCCTCTTCCTGCGGCTCTTCGCGCCCGCCATCCTCACGCCCAAGCTCTTCGACCTCCGGGACCAGCACGCGGACCCCCAGACCAGGCGCTCGCTGCTGCTGCTGGCTAAGGTGACCCCCCAGGAGTGACACGGGGACCAGCCAGGAGGCCGGGGCTGCAGACACTCCGAGACCCGGGAGCCCGGGCCTCAGCCCCAGCCCTCCCTCCCCGCCCCTCTTCAATTTGCTCTTTAATTAGATATTATTATTATTGTGGGACTGGGGATCGAGGCCAGGGACGTCTACCTCCGAGCCACACCCTCAGCCCTGTATTTATTTATTTATTTATTTATTATTTTTGTTTTGTGGTACTGGGGGTGGAACCCAGGGGCATTCTAACTGCCAGCAACACCCCAGCCCTATTTTCAAATCTTTTTTTTTTTTTTTTTTTGCAGTACTGGGGACAGAACCCCAGGGACATTGTACCTCTGAGCTACACCCCCAGCCCTATTTTTTTTTAGTCTTTTTATTGTTGAAACCGGGTCTCACTGAGTTGCGAATGGCCTCGCTAAGCGGCTGAGGCTGTCCGCGAACCCCGATCCTCTGGTCTCAGCCTCCCGAATGCTGGGATTATGAGCGTGCACCGCCACGCCCTGCTCTTTACATATTTATGTATTCATTCATTCTGGGGATAGAACCCAGGGGCATTCTACCTAAGATATACCCCCTTTCCCTATTATTTATTTATTTAATTAATTTATTTATTCATTTATTTTTCGGGTCTGGGTTTGGAACCCAGAGGCATTCGACCTCCGAGCTATACTCCCTGCCCTATTTTTTATTCTTTATTTTGAAACAGGGTCTCGCTGAGTTGAGGAGGGCTCCACTAAGTAGCTGAGGCTGTCCGCGAACCACGATCCTCCTGTCTCAGCCTCCCGAATGCTGGGATTACAAGCATGCCCACCACGCCCAGCTCCAATTTTATTTTTTATTAATTATTATTATTTTTGGGACTTGGGCCTGAAGCCAGGGACATTCTACCTCTGAGCCACACCCCAGCCCTATTTTATTTTTTGTTTATTTGAAACAGGGTCTCAGCCAGGCGTGGTGGCGCACGCTTGTCATCCCCGCGCTTGGGAGGCTGAGACAGGAGGATCGCGCGGGTTCGGAGCCAGCCTCAGCTACTTAGTGAGGCTCTCAGCAACTTAGTGAGACCCTGTTTCCAAATAAAAAATAAAATGGGTCTGGGAGTAGAGACTGGAGGTAGAAAGCCTCTGGGTTCCACCCCCAGTACCACAAAAAAAGAAAAGAAAAGAAAGTAAAGAAAGAAAGAAAGAAAGAAAGAAAGAAAGAAAGAAAGAAAGAAAGAGGGTCTCCCCCAGTTGTGGAGAGCCTCATCTACTTTGCTGAGGCCTAGAGCCCGTGATCCTTCTGTCTCAGCCTCCCAAGTACCAGGATTACAGGCGTGTTCCACCACACCCGGCACAAATTTCTTCTTTTATAGTGAAAACTCAGCCCTCCCTGAGGGATGTAGAAGGCAACTATTTATTTATTTATTTGTTTCCTTATTTATTTACTTACTTATTTTTGTGGTATTGAGGATAGAACCCAAGACCCTGAGTTCTACCCCCAGTGCCACACACACACACACAAAAATAAAAACAAAAATAAATAAAAATAAGTTTGGGCGTGGTGGCGCAGGCTTGTAACCCCAGCATTCGGGAGGCCGAGACCGGAGGATCGCGGTTCGCAGACAGCCTCAGCTACTTAGCGAGGCCCTCCGCAACTCAGCGAGACCCGGTTTCAAAATAAAGAATAAAAAAAAATAGGGCTGGGGGTGTAGCTTGGATGTAGAATGCCCCTGGGTTCCATCCCCAGTACCGCAACAAATAATAATAACAAAATAAAATAAAAACAAATAGAATATGCAACAAATAATAATAACAAAATAAAATAAAAATGAATAGAATAGGGCTGGGGGTATATCTCCGAGGTAGACTGCCCCCCTGGGTTCCATCGTCAACACAGCAGACATAAATAAATAAATAAATAAATAAATAGGAGAGGGAGGCACAGATGTAGCCGCGCCCTCCCCACCCGCTGAGCACTGTCCGGGGAGTCGGGAGCCGGCCTGGCCGGTCCCCAGGGCCTCCCCTCCTGACCGTGGCCGCCCTGCTCGCTCCAGGCCGTCCAGAGCATCGGCAACCTGGGCCAGCAGCTGGGCCAGGGCAAGGAGCTGTGGATGGCGCCCCTGCACCCCTTCCTGCTGCAGAGCATCTCCCGGGTGAGAGACTTCCTGGACCAGCTGGTGGACGTGGGCGGGGACGAGGGTGAGTGCGGCCTCTTCCCCAGCCCCGAGAGGCCAGCGAGCATCCCCTGGCAGAAGTGGGAGACCCAGGAGCCGGGCTCGGTGGTGCACGCTTGTAATCCCCGCGCTCGGGAGGCTGAGACAAGAGGATTGCAGGTTCGAAGCCAGCCTCGGCTACTTAGTGAGACTCTCGACAACTTAGTGAGACCTTGTTTCCAAATAAAGTATAAAATAGGTCTGGGAGTGTAGCCCGGAGGTAGAAGGGTTTCCAGGAACCCCAGTACCACCAAAAAATAAATAAATAAATAAATAATAAAAATCTACAGTCTAGAGCGGACGGAGTGAACTAGACACACAAGGTCCTGCTCCCAGAGAAGTCTTGTTCTAGCAAAGAATTGAGTATTATGAGACTCATTCTGGAATTATATACAAGTTATATATAAGCAAAAAAAAGTGGCAGTTTTATATATGTTTATTATTACTGCTATTATCATTATTTTGTGGGTGTGGTACTAGGGATTGAACCCAGCCAGGGGTGTTCTACCTCTGAGTTACACCCCCAGCCCCTTTGTTATTTATTTTTGCTTGGAAACAGAGTCTCACTGGGGTGCTGAGAATCTCCCATGTCGCTGAGGCTGGCCTCACACCTGCGATCCTCCTGGCTCCGTCTCCCAAGTACTGGGACTACGGGCCCGAGCACCACGCCCAGGTGTAGACGGGGTGCGGGGAACGGCCCCCGCTGGCCATGAGAGACCCGAGGGAGGACAGAGAGCGCTGGGAGGATCCTGGGAGGAGTGCTCCGGCCAGGGAGGAGCAGGTGCCAAGGCCCTGAGGCGGATCCACGCGGGAGCGAGGGCGGGGAGGCCGGGAGGGCCCAGCATGGAGCCGCCGGCTGCTTTTAAGCGGAGGAGAAGTTGGGCTCGGTCCAGCTGGGCACAGGCAGGGCCCATACCCATCCCTCTCCCTCCCAGAGGCCGGAGGCGCGGCGCGGGCGCTGGCCCCGCCCTCGGCGGTCCTCCGAGAAGGCTACCTGCTGCAGCGCAAGGAGGAGGCCGGGCTGGCCACGCGCTTCGCCTTCCGGAAGCGCTACTTCCGGCTCAGCGGGGAGGGCCTGTCCTGCGCCAAGGGCCCCGAGTGGCAGGTGGGGCTCCCGGACCCCGCGGGGCGGCCTCTTGCACCCGGGGGAAACTGAGGCTGGAGAGGGGCGCGCGGCGCCAGAGCTCCTGAGCTGCGCCAAACCCTTGGGCCCTGCGCACAGCCGGGCAGGACAGCACGGGTCCTTGGGACGTGTCCACAGGCGTGGGCAGGCCGGGGGGGGGGGACATTTAGCCACCCTCTGTGGCTCCCACCGGGTCCGCGCCCGTGCTGCACAGACTCACCTGCGATCGGTCGTGCGCGCTTGCTGGGGGGGGGGCATCAGTAGTGTCCAGCGAACAGACGCCCGTCCAGGCGCTCGCTCGCTCATTCACCCAACAAACATTTCCTGGGGGCCTCCCACCGTGGTGGATACACGTGCACCCCGAAAGCACCCTGCGGGGACGCCCCTTCCCCAGGGCGTACCCCGAAAGCACCCTGAGGGGACGCTCTTCCCGGGGGTGCACCCCGAAAGCACCCTGCGGGGATGTCCTCCCCCGGGGCGCACCCCGAAAGCACCCTGCGGGGACGTCCTTCCCCAGGGCGTACCCCGAAAGCACCCTGAGGGGACGCCCTTACCCGGGGCGCACCCCGAAAGCACCCTGCGGGGACGTCCTCCCCCAGGGCGTACCCCGAAAGCACCCTGCGGGGACGTCCTCCCCCGGGGCGCACCCCGAAAGCACCCTGCGGGGACGCCCTCCCCGGGGCGCACCCACCGAGGGGCCCAGCGCGCTCCCCAGGGCCCGGCCGGGGTCTCCAGTCAATTAGCAGAGCGCACGCCCCGACATGGGCTGGGGGGGTCCCGCGTGACCCCGGCCAGGTCAGGGTGGGGGGCCGCGGGCGGGACCCTCACCCACAGGCCCGCCCGTCGCAGGTGCGCTCCTGCACGCCGTTGGCCCACATCCGCGCCGTGGAGCGCGTGGACGAGGGCGCCTTCCAGCTGCCCCACGTGATGCAGGTGGTGACGCAGGACGGGGCGGGGGCGCCGCACACCACCTACCTCCAGTGCAAGGTGAGGCCCTGGGGGTCCTGCGGGCCGGGGGCGGGTCGCCCAGGCCCCCCCCCACCTCCTCACGGCGCCCCCGGCCCCCGCAGAACGTGAACGAGCTCAACCAGTGGCTGTCAGCCCTGCGCAAAGCCAGCGCCCCCAACCAGGACAAGCTGGCCACCTGCCACCCCGGCGCCTTCCGCGGCGGGCGCTGGACCTGCTGCCTCCAGGCCGAGCGCTCAGGTGAGGGGCGGGGCGGCGGCAGGCTCCGCCCCCGCGGCTGTCAATCACCCGGGGGCGGGCGCTGCCTTGTCCCTTGACCTCTTCAGGCCTCAGTCTCGCAGCTGTGAAATGGGGCAGACGGTGGCACCGACCCCGGGGCTCTCGTGTAGATTAAATGGGTTACTCTGCACAAAGCACCTAGAAGTGCCCGGTGCACAGTGCTCTAAGGCAAGGTACTGCTTTTTAAGTGCCACTATATGCCAGGGAGCCCGAGGTACCCGGACGCCTGTGCTTGCTCCCAAGGAAGGTTAAATCACCATCATCATCGTTATTATTTTGGTGCTGGGGGCGCGTGCTGAGCAGGTGCTCGGCCGCGGAGCTCCACCCCCAGCCCCAGCAGGACGCAATGCCCGTTACAATGTAATCGTCACTTAGTAATTACAATGTGACTTGTAACTACAATTTCAACGTTGCGAGTGCCCCCCTTTTTTTCTATTTTTGCAATACTGGGGATTGAACCCAGGGGCATTCTATCTATAAGCTACCTCCTTCTTCTTCTTCTTCTTCTTCTTCTTCTTCTTCTTCTTCTTCTTCTTATTATTATTATTATTTTGCAGTACTGGGGATGGAACCCAGGGGCATTCTACCTATGAGTTATATCCTCAGCCCTATTTTTTAGTCTTTATTTTGAAACAGGGTCTCACTAGGTTGCAAAGGGCCTCACTAAGTAGCTGAGGCTGGTCGCAAACTTACAAATATCTTCCCGTCTCAGCCTCCCAAGTAATGGGATTACAAGTGTCCACTACCGCACCCAGGCAAGCGTCAGGGACCCGAGTAGCTGGAGATGGGGCAGGACGAGTGGGAGGTGTTGCAGGCAGAGCCAGTGAGGCCTGGGGAGAGACCAGGTGGGCTGGAGGATCGAAAGGTCCTTGGGCTGGAGGCTGGAACATGGAGGGAGGATGAGCAGAGGTGAGTCCGAGGCTGGAGTCCAGGAGCAGCGGTGGGGATGGGAGTGGAGGCAGGGAGGCCTGGCAGGATTTTGGAGGCCGGGTGGGGAGCAGTCCCGGTGAAACGTGTCCCCTCAGCCGAGGGCTGCAGCCGCACCCACTCAGCCATCACCCTGGGGGACTGGAGTGACCCGCTGGACCCCGACGCTGAGACCCAGACCGTGTATCGGCAGCTGCTCCTGGGGAGAGACCAGCTCAGGTGAGGGGTCCCGCCGGTCCTGCCCACGTCCTGTGGCCACGGGTCAGCTGCCCACTGAGGCCCCCCAAGCCTCTACGTCCGTTCACGCATTCATTCTTCCCATGCACATTAGCCAAGCTCCCTCAGTGGGAAGCGGGGTGTAGCGAAGGCCCAGGCTGAGGCTGGCTGTCTACAAAGTCCTGTCTTGGAAAACAGCCTCCACAGGATCTTGGAATCTGTGTGTGTGTGTGTGTGTGTGTGTGCAATGCATGTATGTATGTGCGTGTGTGTGTGCATGTGTATGTGTGCAGGCATGTGTGTATGTGCGTGCGTGTGTGTGCATGTGTGCATGTGTATGTGTTACTGGGGATTGAACCCAAGGGCATTCTATATCTGAGCTATACCGCCCCTACTCTTTCTGTGTGTGTGGCACTGGAGTGGAATCCAGGGGCTTTTCTACCTCCGGGCTATACTCCCAGACCTATCTTATAATTTATTTGGAAACAGGGTCTCACTAAGTTGCTGAGGGCCTCACTAAGTAGCTGAGGCTGGCTTCGAACCTGCACAATCCTCCTGTCTCAGCCTCCCAAGCACGGGGATTACAAGCGTGCGCCACCACGCCCGGCTTACTTTTTTTTTTTTTTTTTTAGTGTTGAAACAGGATCTGCCTAGGTTGCTGAGGTCTTGCTAAGTTGATGAGGCTGGCTTCCAACCTGTGATCCTCCTGATTACAGGCTCGTGCCACCACGCCTGGTTCTTAAAAATCTTTTAAGAGCTGGGGCTCCGGAGGCACCGTTCACTTAAAATCCTGGCTTCCTGAGTTCACACCCCCTTTCCTTTCACTGTTTATAGCGAGGGAGATTTGTCCCAACCCGTTACCACGCGGGTTCTGCAGCTGACCTGCCCGGACTCAAATTCTGGGCTCCATTTCCTTGGCTCTGTGTCCTTAAGCAGGGAGGCTCAGCTTCTCTGAAACCGAGTTTCCTCATCTGGAAATGGGGGTAACAATGAAACCAAGCTCAGGCTGCCTAAGGATCCCATGTGCTAATTGAGGAAAGCATTCTGAAGGCGCCTGGATACAGAGTTACAGTATTAGCTCTCAATGCACAGTAACTTTGTGTTTACCTGGGACTGGGAACTGAGCCCAGGGCCTTTCTACTTCCCAGCTGCACCTTAGCCCTTTGTATTTATTTTTGAAACAATGTCTCCCTAGGTTGCTGAGAGTCTAGCTACATTGCTGAGACTGTCCTCCAACTTGCAACCCCCCTGTGCCGGCCTCCCAAGTACTGGGCTTACGGGTGTACATCACCACACCTGGCTGTAACAATTCTTATTTATGCCATGTGACCTTAGGCAAGTTATTTAATTTTTCCCCGTCTCATGGTAATGTGTAGGATAGTGCTAAAATTAAGTACCTACTCAGCTGTGCTTGGTGGCCCATGCCTGTAATCCCAGTATTTGGGAGGCCGAAACAGGAGGATGGCAGGTTGGAGACTTCCTCAGAGACTTAATGAGGTCTTTGGTGATTTGGTGAGACCCTGATTCAAAATAAAAAAGAAAATAGGGCTAGGAGGGTGTAGCCCAGAGATAGAACATCCCAGAGATCAATCCCCAGCACTGCTAAACAAACAAAAAACAAGCAAAATAATCCAAAACAAAACAAAAAGTAAGTACCCGCTTTATATAAAGTTGTTGCGCCTGGCATGGTGGCACGCACTTATAATCCCAGTACTTGGGAGGCCGAGACAGGAGGATCTCGGGTTGGAAGACAGCCTGAGCAAGTCGTGAGACTCTTATCAACCTAGCAAGGCCCTGTTTCAAAATAAAAATAAAATAGATCTGGGGGTATAGCTCAGAGGTACAAGGCCTCTGGGTTCCATCCCCAGTATCTGTCTGTCTGTCTGTCTCTTTTTCTGTGTGTGTCCGTGTCCCTGTCTCCCTGTCTGTCTGTCTGTCTCTCTCTTTCTCTCTTAAATTGCCATGGCAGTTAAATGACTTCTACATGTAGGGGCTTAGAGTAGCATCAGCCCACTAACTGCGGATGTCTGTCTGTCATGATGGTGGCGGTGGGGTGGTGGGTGGTGATGTTGCTTTGTGGGGACCTGTCATTTCTCCTGCAGCCAGCAGCCAGTCTCCGGGTTGGAGCAGGGCTGGGGAATCCAAGATCAGCCTTGTCCTATCTGTTCTCAACCTCTAGGATGAAATTGCTGGAGGATCCCAGCCTGGACGCGGGGCTGGAGGCAGACCTGGGGAAGGGCAGCAGCGCCACCCACGGTACAGATGCGCCCCCACGGCCGGCCCAGCACCACCTGGGTCCCCCGCCCGCCCTGCCGCTTCCAAACCTTTGCACGGGGCTCCTGCACATTTACGTAGCCTCAGGCTGGAAGCAAGTCGCGCTGGGCTCCGGCCTGAGTCGATGTGACCCTTGTCTGTCCCCTCCTAGAGCCCAGCCCCGAGGTCCTGGCCCGGCAGAGGGAGACGGCTGCGCGGCTGCTGGAGGTGCTGGCGGACTTAGATCGAGCCCACGAGGAGTTCCAGTGGCAGGGACAGAGGAAGGCGGCCCCGGGCCTCCCAGCACCCTGAGAAAGTGCCAGAGCCAGGCAAAGGAGCCCTGGGGACCGAGGATATGGCTGTCCTTCAGTGCTCTTCAATGTTGGGGCCTGAAACTTCTAGAGACGTGCCCAGTGCCCAGTGCCCAAGGTCCAGAGGGGGCATGGCGGCCTGTCTGCAGGGGCCAGTCTTGCACTGAGCAAATCTCCCCCTGGGACGAGGAGCCGCGCTTGTCTGAGCTTGGAGCCCCGGCTTCGCTGGACCAGCCTCTGACCACACAAACAGAGCCAGTCTGGCCCTGAGCTGCTGGATACAGCTGTTCCTGAAACCCCATGCCTGTGTGGCCCTGTTGCTGCAGATAGAAACTACACGGGCTCAGCCTCTACTGTTTTTACAAATGTCTGGGAATTCCCGCCACCTTGCTGATCCTTCTGTGCCCTGAGCTTGGCTGTGGGCCCCATCCCTGAGATGACAGAATCGGCTTCCCTCAGGAAGAATGGCAGCTGGGAGACCTTAGTCACACTCTCGTCCTTGGTGCCTGGGACACCTGGGGCCCAGCTCTCCCCCTCCCCCTCTTTGAGGTTCCGTTTACCCCGTATAAAATCAGGGGCTTCGAAACTGGTTTGGGGAAAGGTGTCTCAGGCTGAGGTCAGAAGTCCATGCTTTGGGCCGTTTGCCAGAAATACAGATTTCTGAGCCCGCCCAGCCTCTGTCTGAAGGTCCGTGGGGTAGGAGCGGGGTTTTCAGCAGACCCCGGGGATGTGGGTGACCCCCGCGGTCTGAGGATCACGTGCCTGGGCAGCGGGCGAGTTTATATATTGGAGAGCGTGGGAAGGAGACACGGACCATAAAATGCTTGGGAACACCGGACTGGACGCGCTGGAAGGGGTCCGCGGATTTACTAGCAAAATCGCAGCGTGAGCAGAAACGTGGCGCGATCTCGCAGGTGACCAGCAGGGGTCGCCCGAAGCCACAACATCCACGGCGGCCACGCGGCAGCCCTGCCTATCGCGGGGCTCATATTTGAGATCGGGGACTCGGGGGTCCACCGGACTTGCCCGGGAGGAGCTGGCCCCTCGTCCCTGCCGGCTGGGGCTCTGAGGTCCCGCTGGGCGGATCCCAGCGTCTCCAGAGGCTCCCAGCCTGAGATCTTCCATTCTTTTAATCGTGTTGGGAAGGATGTGCAGGCCAGGCCACCTCCACCTGCCTGGGGGCTAGGAGGGCCTGCCTCTGCCCCCACCTGCCCCCACCCCTCTTCTGCTCCAGGACATGAGAATTAAAGGGACCCCCCACTCCTCCAGCGGTCTACAGTAATGGCTGGGGGCTGCCATTCTCTTGCACACCACCTCCCCCAGCCACAGAGCCGCCCACCTCCCCTTTTTTTGGCAGGAAAAGACCAGGCGAGGAGGAGAAAGACCATTTATTTCTCCACCCACAGTGGGACTGGTAGGTTTTCAAAAGAGCAATCGCTGGCGTCCCTTTAAATCTTGGCTGACTTCCTCCGGGCAGCAGCCAATCAACAGAGGCGGAGCTGGTGAGTTGCCTGGGCAACGGGCCCCTGGTTGGCTGGAGACCTCAGCCACCGCACTGCCCACTCCCCCGAGGAGGGGGAGATTAACTCTGCGCTGTGCGGTCTCCCTTTTTCGCCGGGCTGGCCTGACGGTGTCTCCTCTCGTGTCTGAAGCCAGAAAGAAACACAGCCTTCGGATCTCAGAGTTGGGAGCGTTCTGGTGGAGAGGACAGGACGGGGCGGGGAAGAGAGAACAGTGCCTTTATCTGTGCTAGACACAAGGCTTGGAGATGGGACAGGAGGAGGAGAAAGGCTGGGGTCCCAGAAGGACAGACAGACAAGCACAAAATAAGATGTCTTCACCCCTGCTCTCTCTGATCCATCCCTGGGTAAAAGCGCTCGGGCAAAAGCTCCCCGGGGGCATCCACCCCAAGGGCGCGCAGCCAGGTCAGCAGGTGGCAGAGACCGTGATGGGACTGGGGTGAGGCAGGAGGGGTGGACTGGGCTTCCCAAACCTGCGCCCCCAGCAGGCCCCGGGGTGCTCGGCCTGGGTCCCTTAGCGCAAGACACACCTGTACAGAAACGACACAGAGATAACACACAGGGCTTCACACGGGGCGTCGCGGGGGGCTTTCTGTCTCTTCGCCCCCAATCCGGGGGACAGTAGAGGCACGTGGGTGTACGTGCGTGTGTCCAACAGGACACGTGTGTTGGTGTGCGCGCGTGTATGCGTGTGTGAGTGAGGGGGGTGCTTGCTGTCTTTTTGGTAGGGAGGTCGCTGTGGTTTCTGGCGGGCGCTCCGCAGCCCTCAGGAGCTCTGGGTCCCGACGGAGCCCAGGGGCCTGGCATCACCCCTGGAAAGCTTCTGGCGGCTTCCGCAGGCTCTTCCGCAGCCCTGAACTCGGCCCGCCAGGGCGCACCCGGCCCAGGGAGGCAGGCGCCGCACCAGGGATAAAGCAGGAGTGGCGGTGGCCTCCTCAGGCCTTGGCCCCGGCCTCTGATACGCCCTGGGCCGTGAGCTCGGCCAGCACGTTGTCCAGATAGCTAGCGTCCGGGTAGCCATGGCCCGTGAGGTTGGAGCCGAACTCCGTCTTGTGGTGGATCTCGTTCCACACCACCGTGTCCGACTCGCCCGTGGTGTTGGACGTGCCGATCGTGAAGATGAGCCTCCGTTCCCAGGCGGTGATGAGCAGCCGCAGCACCTGGGGGCGGGTGAGGTCAGAGGTCATGGGTGGGATCAGAGGTCATGAGAGGGGCAGAGGTCACGGTGGACCAGAGGTCACGGGCAGGGCAGAGGTCACGGGTGGCCCCCACCCCCGGGAGCCTCCGCCCACAGCCCCAGCATGGCTCCCTCCAGGCTCCCAGACTGCCTGGGGAGTCATTCCCTAGGCTCGCGCTTCCCCTCCAGCCCTGTTAGTAAAAGCTCTTTCCAAGTTATCTGCTTCTGGGGCAAAGGAAGGGTCTCACCCTCTAGGCTGTCCTTGGTTTAGACCCCACACTGTCTTAGTTAGAATAACCACTGTGTCAGTTTGTTGCCAGCATTAATAAAACACACACACACGCACACACACACACACATGGAGGTTTCCCATGATAACCTGCCTTCCTGGCATCTCTCAAAACAAAAAACAAAAACTAAGTCAGACAACCGACAGTGTGGTGCAGAAGGGCTTGGACAGCCAGCCTGGGTTCAAATCCCAGCTTTGACCTGGGCGTGGTGGCGCACCCTTGTAATCCCAGCGCTTGGGAGGCTGAGACAGGAGGATCGTGCAGGTTCAAAGCCAGCCTCAGCTACTGAGTGAGGCTCTCAGCAACTTAGGGAGACCCTGTTTCCAAATAAAGTATAAAATAGGTCTGGGAGAAAAGCCCCCCAGTACCACCAAAAAAAAAAAAAAAAAATCCCAGCTCCACTACGTTGGTACTGTGTGACCGTGGGCAAGTCACTGGTCCTCTCGGAAGCTGCCTGTCTTTATCTGTTAAAGGGGGTCTAGCTCTAGACCCTTCGGGCTGGTGAACAGGCTCCGCGGGCCCTGCCCGGGCATCCACCCCCGCGCCCTCCCGGGCACCCACCTTCCGGCCCTTCTCGTTGTTGGGCAGGTAGCAGTGTCGAGGGAAGCCTCTGGCCGTGAACTTCTTCCCGGGGTTGGGGTGCTCCGGGCCCTGCAGAGACAGCCGGCAGGGGCTTAAGCCACCAATCGGCGGGGGGCCCGGGGCCGGCGGGGCGGGGGCTCACCTGGATGCCCGTGGGTATGTCATAGACGATGCGGATGGTCTGGGTGTCAGCGAAGCCGGGCAGCGCGTGGGGGATCAGGTGGAATTCCATCTTCCCGGGCGGCTGGGTCCCCGTCTTCTCCCCGTAGATGGCCTTGCAGGTGGGGCACTGCAGGCTGCCATCCTGGGGCGGGGGAGAGGGTGAGTCCCGGCCGCGCGGCCCGCCGCCCCCCGCACCGCCCTGCTCACCTTGTTACCGTTGGCGTACATGGCCACCAGGCACAGCAGGTGGTACATGTGGCCGCAGCGGCCCAGGCGCCCCACCAGCTCCGGCCGCACGCCCTTGTGCCGGAGCACGCCCTCGTAGCCCGACGCCGTGGCCAGCCGCTCCATACAGATGGTGCAGTCCTGGGGCAAAAGGCCCGGGGTCAGCGCGGCCCTTGCTGGAGGCCGGGCCTCCAGGCCATCACGGGCAGCAGGTGGATGAGAGGATGCCCCCCCCTAGACTGAGTTCAGCTAACTTCCATGGGAAGAGATGGCCCCCTCCCTTCATCCTCAAAAGCCAAACTTAGAGACCTCTGGAGGAAAATGTGACCGGAAACTGTCAGCTATCAGAAGATGGGTAAATGTGATTCTTTTTTATTTTATGTTATTTTATTTTATTTATTTTGGTGGTACTGGGGGTGGAACCCAGGGGCCTTCTACCTCCGGGCTATACTCCCAGACCTATTTTATATTTTATTTGGAAACAGGGTCTCACACTAAATTGCTGAGAGCCTCACTCAGTAGCTGAGGCTGCGCGATCCTCCTGTCTCAGCCTCCCAAGCCTGGGGTTACAAGTGTGCACCACCACATCCGACTCAATGCAATTCCACTAAACATAAGTACTTCTGCTCTTGCAAGGGCACACTGGAAGGACAGATCAGGATTACCCAGCACCCAGGATGCCGTGCGTGCGTGCGTGCGTGCGTGCGTGCATGCGCCCAACGCTCCCAGCCCTGTTTTATTTTTTTTAATTTTGAAACAGGGTCTTGGCTAGGTTACTGAGAGTCTCGCTACATTGCTGAGCCTGTCCTCGAACCTGCAAGCTTCCTGTTTCAGCCTCCCAAATACTAGGATAAGAGGCGAGTTCCGCCATGCTGGCTGACCCAGGACATCTGTAGGGGCTGAGGGCTGGGGCCCCCCACCAGGACCCGGACCCCCACCCGGCCTCACCTCCTCCGGTGGATTCTTCACCTTCTGCGTGTACCTTCGAACCACGTCCTCGGGGTTCTTACCTGCAGGGACACGGGGGCGTGGGTGTGGGGGGTCCCCGGAGTCTACTCCAGGGCGCGGCTCAGGCTGGGAGAGGGCGCTGGGGCTGCCCCAGTCCGCTGGATGGGTCAGGAGGGGTCAGGAGGGTCGTGGGAGCCATACTTTTCTTGAGATGCTTTTTCTTGGTCTTGCGGCACACGCCGGGCACGCCGGGCACAGGCTTCACGTCGCTCTTGCTCACGGGCGGCGGGTGCAGGATGGGTTTGGGGGCGCGAGTCAGGCACACGGGCAGCCCGGCCGCGCACAGCAGGATCCCGGTCATCCCTGGTGCGGGAAAGGGGCGGAGTCAGGGGCGGGGCGCCATATGGCCACGCCCATCACGCGCACAGCCTCCTCTCATTGACGGGAGGGACCTCTCCTTTGGACCACGCCCTTAATTTGCATACAGACCACGCCCGCTCCGCCGAACCCAGCTGGAGCCAAGTGCGCCCCAAGCCTGGGGGCGGCTCCCTGGCCCCGCCCACCAGCCCGCTGAGGGCGGAGCCAAGGGCTGATGGGCGGGGCTGCCTCCTCTCTGGCCTAGTTCTTCTTCCCCTTCTGGGCCTCACCTGCCAGGGCCGGGTGGACCGGTCCAGTGCCATTCAAGTTCTTCACCGGGAGTGCAGGGACCCTGCGGGGTTAAAATAAGAGGCTGCAGCTGGACTTCAGTTCCCCGACGACATCACGAGGCCCTCGTTTGCCTTCCTTTCTGACCCCTGGCACACCTGCCGGGCGTGGTGGCGCACGCTTGTCATCCCAGCATTCGGGAGGCTGAGACAGGAGAATCGCGGTTCGCGGACAGCCTCAGCTACTTAGTGAGGCCCTCTGCAACTCAGTGAGACCCTGTTTCAAAATAAAGAATAAAAAAGTAGGACAGGAGATGTAGCTTGGAGGTCAAATGCCCCTGGGTCCCATCCCCAGACCCGCAAAAAAAAAAAAAAAAAAAGAAAAAAAGAAACCCAAGTACCATGACTTGGCCTGGCTCGAGTCGTGAGTTAGGGGGGCACTGGCCCCACCATTCTGGGAGGAAGGATTCAGGGCCAACACAAGCCAGGCACTTGACTGCCTCTCTCTGGGACAGTCATGCCATGTCTGAGAGCTAATATGAGCCCTGGGAAGTCCTGCCTAACAGGGTCAGCAGTAGTAAAGCCAGGCTTTTCATGAGCATTTCTTCTCCACCTGTAACATTTACTGACATTAGTGCCTGTGACTCAGTGTCCCCTCTTCAAATGAAGAGTCGCTGGGGAAGTGTGTCCTCTGGCTTTGGGGCCAGCCGGAAATGCCTTCAGGTCTTGGTTCAACCTCCAAGCAGCTGGGTGACGTGGGGTGCATCACCTCACCCCATGAGCCTGCTCCCCGTCTGTGGCGTGGGGACCGTACGGGGCTTTCTTTTTGTCTGCTGTGAGGAGTCACCCGGTGCTACGTGACCAGGGACAAACACAATTCCTGGGGCCTAATAAAGACTCCAGGAGCGGCCGGATCCCCACCACCCGCGTCTCTGCTAAGTCACGGTGTGGCTTCTTACAGAGAAAGCCAGGCAGGGTCACCTTGAGCTAGTCACTTTTGACTTCAGGGGGAGGACCGAGTTCCTATGCTCCTGGATTCTGGTGGGCTTGGAGCCCTGGCTGGACGCGCTTAGGAGAGAAGGAGCGCTCTGAATTCTGGTTGGGGGGCAGCCTGGGGCTGGAGATGCCCAGGACGGGGTGCGGCACGGGAGGAACATGTTAGGTAGGGCGGCGGCTGCAGCCCCCTGGCCCACACCCGGTCACCGGTGCCTCAGGAAAGGAAGGTTTCAGACCTCAGCTGCCCCCACATTTCTGGAACCCCTTAAAAACCACAGAGCCCCGGGCTACAAGAGTCAGCCTGGCTCCCGGGCTTGCCCCCCAGCGTCGCTCAATCTGCGGTCCCTGTGAGAGCCGCGGTGGCCCGGCTCCCATGGTGCCGGGTGTGGGAGCCGCCTGGGCCGCTTTTGATGTGGAGTGTGCGGCTTCCTTCTCTGGTGAGAACATCCTCTTCCCCTGGTCAAGTGGCTGCTGGCCTGGGCTTCCCGGAAGTGGGGGCTGCCCTACCTCCTTGGGGCGCAGATTGGTTGCGGGAGCTCTGAGGACTCCTGCCAGGATGGGGTGCCTGACATCGGCTCCTTCCCGAGCGGGGTCTGGCTTCTCAGTGTGGGATGCATCCCCCCGACGAGCGCCTCTCTCTGCTACCTTTTCCTTTTTGAGCCCCGCATCAGGCCTTGGCTGTGCTCTGCGCCCAATCCCAGGTGGCTCCCATCTTGCTCAGGGGCGCCTAACCATCTGACCTGGCCCCGCCTGCTCTTGGGACCTCCTTCCTGTGTGCGCACCGCTCAGCCACCTTTCCCATCTTGTTTGATTGTGTGGCCCCACTCTTCTCTCCTCCCCAGACTGCAGGTCACTGGAAACGCATCTGACCCAGCCCGTGACCCCAGGGTTGGGGGTCACACCACAAAAAACGCGCTCACCAAGTCCTGGAGAGAGATGAGCCAATGAGAAACTGGCCCAGCAGCTCTGGGGTCTCTTGGGGGTGGTGGTGGTACTGGTTTCCATAGAAACGGGGGTTCTAATTTTAAATGTCACCCCAACCCCAGAGACCAGTTAGAGCAGAGAAATCTAATGCGTGGCCTGTACACTGCTGCACCAATCTGGCTCCCGTGGCAGACATCACCAATCCATCCCAGAACGCCTTACCAGGAAGCCAGGAGACATCACCAATCCATCCCAGAACGTCTTACCAGGAAGCCAGGAGGCAACTTCAGAATCCTCCTCCACACAGTGCCCCAGGGAGGCACCGTGGGGAGAGGGCAGAAATGCACAGGACAGGGAAGCTCTTTGGCATTTGTTTGCAGGTGACTGCAAGTAAGAGAGCCCAGAGAGGAAAATGACTTCATGAGGTCACCCAGCTGGTGAGGGGTACAGCTGGCACCAGGCCCTCGAGTTTCTGGGTCGGAGCCCAGGACCCTGGGGAAGGAGAGGCTTTGTGACACTGCTTGGGGTCCTGCAGGACTCGTCACCTTCTCTACTGATGGTTTCCAGGCCCCCCCTGGCCTCAGACTCCCCCAGGATACTGGCATGTGCCCAGCAGCTCCCTGGGGAGCCCCTGAGGGGCTTGTGCCTCAGTCACCTGGGTCCTAGTGGGTAAAGAAGGGACACAACCGCCGAGAGACGGAAGCCCTGGGCCCCACAACCATTAATTCCTTTTTTGCCTGTGTGTGTGTGTGTGTGTGTGTGTGTGTGTGTGTGTGTGTGTGGTGCTGGGGACTGACCCATTCTATTTCTGACCTACACCTCCAGCCCTTTTTATATTTTATTTTGAAACAGGGTCTTGCTGAGTTGCTGAGGGCCTCGCTAAGTGGCCGAGGCGGGCCTCCAACCCGCGATCCTCCGTCGGGCCCAGACTGTGGGTCGGGCCCACGGAGGCCTGCAGGACCCGGGGGCAGGGGGGCGCCCGAGCCCCCTGGGGCCCTGTCAGCTGCCGGCTGGCCGGGGGTTTCCCCTTCCCACGCGCCAGCGCCCCCACCTGCTGGGCGAGCCCGGGGCCTTCTGCAGACCTGTTTCCCCTCTGTCAAACGGGATGGCCGCCCCCACCCCCACCCGCCCACCTCCCAGGGGCTAAAGGGGTTAAAGGCCCCCTGGAGAGAGGTCTGGAGGGGCGACTCCACTTGGGGGCCAGGTGGCGCCCCCCGCTGCCCAGCGCTCACCCCCACCCGTGGGAGCCCAGGTAGGGGGCTGGGCCGCAGGCTGCGGTGCCCACGTTCCCACGGCCTGCGCGGCCACGTGGTGCAGACCGCGCTGCGGTTTGGCCTCCCGGGGAGCGGGACAGGAAGTGCTCAGGTGGGGGCCGGGTGGGGAGCGGCTGTGACCTCGTGGGGAGGGGCGCCGGCGGCCAGGAAAGGGGGGCCGCGAGGTCGGGTGGGGGTGGGGGGCCTGCAGGGCAGGACTTGGCCGTTCTCATCTTTGAGGACTTCTAAAAAATTTTTTTTAGCCATTTAAAGGTAATAACCATGAAGGAACCAGAGACACGATGTATGTGGGTTCTCTGCAATAAAATCACTGCAAGCAATATTTTAAAAAAAGGAAAACACCCCCCCCCATCTCCCCGCGGTCTGCCCATTGCAGACAGGTCTCAGGTTTGGAGTGGGGCTGTCACCACAGTCCCAAGGGGCCGCTGCAGCTCACACCCCGAAAGCAAAGTCCTCATCTTCAAGGCCCTGGGCCACTTCCTCTCCCACGCTCACCCTCCAGCCTCTCCAGCCACAGACCGCCGCAAACACACCAGGCAGCCTCAGGGTCTTTGCACAAGCTTGTGCCCGCAACCTGTACTTACTTTTCTTTCTGTCTGTCTTTCTTTTCCAGTGCTAGGGATTCAACCCAGGGCCTCAAACAAGCAAGGCAAAGCTTTCTACCACTGAGTCCCATCCTGACTCCAGAGATTCCTCCTCCTGTCCTGAAGATTGAACAAGGGGGGGCGGCATTCTACCTCTGAGCTGGACCTCAGCCCTTTTTATGTTTTAGTTTGAAACAGGGTCTTGCTAAGTTGCCAAGGGTCACGTTAACTTGCTGAGGCTGGCCTCAAACCTGCGGTCCTCCTGTCTCAGCTTCCCAAGTACTGGGATTACAGGTGTGCACGCCACATCCGCTCATGGCTTCCTTCTTAATATTTTTTGTTTGTTTGTTTTGTGGGTCTGGGGATGGAACCCAGGGGCATTCGACCTGCGAGCGACACCCCCAGCCCTGTTTTTTATTCTTTATTTTGAAACAGGGTCTCACTGAGTTGCAGAGGGCCTCACTAAGTAGTAGCTGAGGCTGTCTGTGAACCGTGATCCTCCCGTCTCAGCCTCCCGAATGCTGGGATTACAAGGGTGCACCACCGCACCTCACTTATCTTTATTTAAAATTGCATTCTTCTTAAAAATAAAATTACCTCCCTGCTATCATTCCCGACACTTCTTCCCTTTCTCATTTTCCTTGGTAGAAGCTGCTATTCTCTACCTTATTTTAGAATTTCTTCCTTTTCAGCCTTCCCTTTTCTTTTTTCTTTTTTTCTTTTTGATGCTGGGGATTGAACCCAGGGGTGTTCTAGCTCTGAGCCACACCCCCAGCCTAATTTACTGTGTGTGTGTGTGTGTGTGTGTGTGTGTGTGTGTGTGTGTGTGTTGCCAGGGATTAAATCCACATGCATTCTACCTTTGAGCTACACCCCGGCCCGATTTTATTTTTTATTTTTAAAACAGGTTCTCACAGCTGGGCGTGGCGGCGCACGCTTGTAATTCCGGCACTTGGGAGGCTGAGACAGGAGGACCTCAGTTTGTTGACAGCCTCAGCTACTACTTAGTGAGGCCTTTTGCAACTCAGTGAGACCCTGTTTCCAAATAAAGACTAAAAAATAGGGCTGGGGGTGTAGCTCGGAGGTCGAGTGCCCCTGGGTTCCATCCCCAGTACCGCACACACAGAAAAAGAGAGTCAAAGGGGGCAGCAATGGGGAGAGAGGCGTGGGGCAAAGGGTTAACGCCCGCGCTGCCGGGAGAGTGCTTCCAGACCCTTAAGGAAGTGATGCGCAGCCCAGAGAAGGCAAAGCAGAAGAAATAAATACGCAATTGGCAAGAAAGGCGCCCACACGCATGGCCAGTAAACAGGAAAAGGTTCTGAGCCTCCACTTGGGAAAACGTATACGGTGGATCTCACTGGGCGTGGGGGCGCAAGCCTGTGATCCAAGTACTTGGGAGGCTGAGACGGGAGGTCTGAGGACAGACTCGGCAAGCAGTAAGAATCTCAGCAACCCAGGGAGACCCTGCTTCAAAAAAAAATCGAGCTGGGGGTGCAGCTTGGGGGTAGAATGCTCTGGGTTCAATTCCCAGGATCAAAATGGATGGATGATTGGATGGGTGGGTGGAGGGAAGGATAGAGGAAGGGAGGGATGGATGGATGGAAGGATGGATGGGTGGGTGGATGGATGGATAAATAGATGAATGGGTGGAGGGATGGATGGATGGATGGATGGATGGATGGATGGAAGAATGGATGAATGGGAGGAGGGAGGGAAGGAGGGATGGAGGGATGGATGGATGGAGGGAGGGATGGGTGGATGGATGGATAAATGGATGGGTGGGTGGAGGGAGGGATGGATGGATGGAGGGAGGGATGGATGGATGGAAGGATGGATGGGTGGATGGATGGATAAATGGATGGGTGGGTGGAGGGAGGGATGGATGGATGGAGGGAGGGAGAGATGGATGGATGGAAGGATGGATGGGTGGATGGATGGATGGATAAATGGATGGATGGATGGGTGGGTGGGGTCTCTCCAGCACCCACCGGCTGGGCAGCGCTGTGCCAGGCTGACCGGGGGATAGGAGGGCACGGAGTTGACAGAGAGCTTTGACATCTGGGCTCCAGCTGGAGGATGACCTGTCTCCCCAGCCTCCTTTCAGAAGCTGCAAACACCAACGCCCAGAGAGGCTTGGCTAGGCCACACAGTAAGGGGGTGCTGACGCGGGGCCCTCTCCTTACGGCTTCACCCCTTCCTTTGGGCCCCCTGACCCCTCCTGGGCCCACAGCCTGAAATGGCAGGGCAGGCGGGGTGGGGCACCCCGATACCCTGGCGCATCTGGGGTTTCCAAGGGAGACCTAAGTGCGTGCGTTGGGCAAGTGGCTTCTCCTGTTGCCGCCTCTGAAGATGGAGCCATCAGGACCGGGGCGGGGCTGCGGGGCCATGGAGACGCAGGCGCAGCTCTGAAGTGGCGCCCGGGACGGAGCCAGGCGCAGCGAGCGCAAAGCGCTGGAAACTCTGAGCTCGCCGCAGCTGTGCCCCGGGCGCTGGACGCTGACCTCTCGCGAGGCAGGGCGGATCCCCACCCCTGCGCATCCCCCAGATGGAGACAGACAGCTGGCTCCTCGCCCTGGCGCAGGGCGAGTGGAAAAAAACCTCTGGCCAGGTGGACACTCAGCACCCCTCCCCCAGCTGTGCGACTCGGGGCGGCAATCACCCTCGGCCGCTCTCCTGGGCCGAGGGGAAGAGCTTTCTGAAGAGTCCTCTGCTCCCTCGCACACGGATCGTAGGCAATTTATCTATTTATTTTTTTAATACGGGGGAGTGAACTGATGGGTTGCTCTAACTCTGACCTATATCCTGTTTTGTTTTGCTTTGAAACAGTCTCTCAAGGGTGCTGAGTCTCACTACGCTGCTGAGGCTGTCTTCGAACCTGCGATCCTCCCGTCTCCGCCTTGCACGTACTGGGTGACAGGTGTATACTGTCGCACCCCGCTAGGTGATGGTTTTGCTACGTGGGCGTGCCCGCCCGCCCTGCTGAGGGCACCTGTGAGAGGTGGCAGTCGCAGCCCTGTCAGATAGGGAAACTGAGGCTCGAGAGACCAAGCCACTTGTCCAGTATCACCTGAGCAGGAAGGTGGAGAGAAGGGAAAGGGCAGAGCTGAGAGAGAAAGGAAAAAATAGGAGAGACCGGGAGACAGAGACAGGCCGAAAGAGACAAAGAAAGCCGGGCGTGGTGGCGCACGCTCGTCATCCCAGCATCCGGGAGGCTGAGACAGGAGGATCGCGGTTCGCGGGCAGCCTCGGCTACTTAGTGGGGCCCTTCGCAAGTCAGTGAGACCCTGTTTCAAAATAAAGAATAAAAAGTAGGGGAGGGGGAGAACCTCGGAGGTGGAATGCATCCCCCTGTTCAATTCCCAGTACCACACAAAAAAAGCAAAAGAGGGGGCATTCGTGGGAGGGCACACAGAGGACCCCATGGGGACACAGAGGGAGGACGGTCATCTGGGAGCCAAGAACAGAGGCTGAGAACCAGCTCTGCCTGCACCCGGACCTCAGAAACTAGTGGCCAGAACCCCAAAAGGACACAGCTCTATTGTGGAAGCCATGGCGGCGGTGGTACTGGGCTCCGGCAGCCCCGCAAATTCATACAGATACAAAAACTGGGACAGAGAGCCTGGAAGGGCCGCAGTGGGGGGTTGGGGGACCAGGGTGGGGGAGGGGCCTGGCTGGTGGAGCTCAGAGACCCCCCTCCCCACCTCTTCCCATCGCAGCCAGCTTGGCCTCGGTTGCCCTGGCAACGGGAAGCTTTCGCCTAGAGGAAGGGGGAGGAGCCACAGGCTGGCGAGGGAGGAGGGTGGCCTCCCAGGCCCCACCCCGTCTCCTGCTTTGTGCTTTGGGGTCCAATATCTGCTCTTAGAGAGGGTCAGGAATAACTTCCAGGGGACAGGGGCGGGTAAGAGAAAGGGTGTAGACTAGGGAGACTTATCAGGGGAGTTCTCCAGCAGGTGGGTGAGGGAAAGCCGAGTTTAATGATTTCCGCCCCCGGGGAGAAATCTTCCTTCTCCCCACAGCCCTTTGGAGCTCAGACATATTCTGTACCCCCAGCCCCCTTGTCGGTTGTACCAACCTCAGGCTCCCCTGAGGCCCCACACTCTGGCCTGATAACCCCATTTGTAAAATATAATCTCAGCTAGGCTTGGGGGTGCGTACCTGTCATCTCAGGGCTTGGGAGGCTGAGACAGGAGGATCACCGGTTCAAAGCCAGCCTCAGCGACTTAGTGAGACCCTATTTCCCAGTAAAAGAGAAAATGGGGCTGGGGGTGCAGCTTGGAGGTAGAAGGCTCCTGGGTTCATTTCAATCTCTAGCAACACACACACACACACACACCCCTCTGCCCCACTGACCCACAGGGAAGCATCTCTTCCCATGTGGTCTCTAGAACTTTCTGGGTCCGTTCCTACTTCCTCTCCAGCAAAGTCCTGCCGGGGATGCCCTTCTCTGGATGGTCCCTCACCCGGCCTGCCATGCCGCGCCCTTCAGGCCCCCTTAAAGACACACTTGGTGTCCCCTGTGCCGGGAATGGCTCTTCTCCACGTCTGGCTATCACAAGAGGTCCTCTCTGGACACCTGCTCCCTCTCGACCTTGGCCGTCTCTCCAGGGCTCATGCTAAGGGCGCATCCGCCTTCCCACCCATCTGCGCATCCCCGAGAACGCGCACCGCTCTGGGGGACCGCACCCTGGTGATCTTTGGAGAATTAACCCTAGAGTAATTCCCACCTGCCCGCCAACAGTGGCTTTCAAACATTTCATCGCTGACAAAGAAATTCTATTCATCTAGCCACCTGTTTGGGAGATGCAGAAATGTAAAAATTCATGCACAATTTTAACCGGTACTACATATGATGCACGCCAGTACATTCTATTGTTCTCTCTCTTATTATTTTTCTTTTTTTTGGGGGGATGGAACCCAGGGGCATTCTACCTCTGAGCTACAGCACCAGCCCTATTTTATTTTTTTTTGAAAC
Source organism: Muscardinus avellanarius (assembly GCF_963383645.1). Classification (NCBI taxonomy): domain Eukaryota; kingdom Metazoa; phylum Chordata; class Mammalia; order Rodentia; family Gliridae; genus Muscardinus; species Muscardinus avellanarius. Next base: position 8,009,319 of record NC_137807.1, on the reverse strand, counting down.
ACAGCCTCGCTAAGTCGCTGAGGCTGGCCTTGAACCTGTGATCCCCCTGTCTCAGCCTCCCAAGTACTGGGATTATAGGCCTGCGCCACCACGCCCGGCTACATCTTATCCTTTTGATTCTATTTCAAGAAAATTCTGGCGGTGGGTGAGCCCACACACACCATCCAGATCTGACCCGGGTAGACCTCAGGCCATCCCTGAGAATGACGGGGCCCTGCATGGGGGATCCGGGCGGAGTCCGCCGGCCCCGCCCCGGCCACAGCCACGCCCCCTGCCTCCCTCGCCCTGGCCTGGGCCCGGCTCTTCCCTTTCGCTGGACACCCTCAGGGGTGTCCACTCCCTCAGGGGTGTCAGGAACACCGCTCCCTGGGTCCTCATCCTGGGCTCTGGGGACACTTTGCCCAGGGAATTTCCAACCTGGGTAGGACCCAGGCTTGCTTTCTTTCACGATGAAGTCCTGCTGGGAAAGCCAGTTTTGCAAAAGAGCTCCCCCGGGGCTGCTCTAGGCCAGGGCAGAGAGCCTGGCTCTGCTAACCCGTCTCCTCGCCATTTTTCCGAGTTCTCCCAGAGGTCCCTGGAGCCCAGGTGGAGAGACAGCTTTTTAACCCGAGGCGATGGTGACATTTCCGCCCAGCGTGTGGGCAGCAACTAGGCGCTTGTCCAGCGGCCGCAGGGGCTGCACGGGGGTCAGGGGGCTCCAAACACTAATAACGCGAAGCCAGCACTGCGCAGCCGCGAGCCAGAGGTCTGGGTGCCCGCCTGGCTGACCTCGGAGGCCGGGCCTCTCCCGGCCTCGGCCTCCGGATCTGAGCTAAGGGAAGGTGGAGTCATTTGGGGGATAACAGGCGGCGCAGAGGGAGCGTTTGGGTGAGCACGGATTCCGCACCGCCTGGGATTCCGCACCGCCTGGGTGTCGCCCTCCGGCCCACCACGTGAGAGCAGCGCGAGGCTTTGGGCAGGCCTCGGCCCTCCGTGCCCCAGTGTCCTCGCCCGCAAACTGGGGGAGAGGAGAAGACCCACCTCATAGGGCCCCCGGGCATCGAGACACATGAGCGGCCACATCTTGGGGTGCCCATGAAGTGGGCGGTCCCTACCCTTCCTTTCTGGGGATTGCACCCAGGCGGGCACTGCCAGTGAGCTGCACCCCTAGCCCCCGACTCCTTTTTTTTTTTTTTTTTTTTTGGTGGTACTGGGGATGGGACCCAGGGGCCTTCTACCTCTGGGCTACACTCCCAGGCCTATTTTATATTTTATTTGGATACAGGGTCTCTTAAGCCAGCGAGGCTGGCTTCGAACCTGCGTGATCCTCCTGTCTCTGCCTCCCAAGCGTGGGGATTAAAAGTGTGGGCCATCACGCCCGGCTCTAGCCCCCCTTTTGAAATCAGGGACATTCTGCCTCTGAGCTACACTCCCAGCCTATTTTTTTTTTTTTTAATTTTGAAAGGGGAGCTGGGAGCTGGGCGTGGTGGCGCCCGCTTGTAATACCAGCATTGGGGAGGCTGAAACCGGAGGTTCACGATTTGCCGACAGCCTCAGCTCCTTAATGAGGCCCTCCACAACTTAGTGAGACCCTGTTTCAAAATATAGAATAAAAAATAGGCCAGGGGGTGTAGCTCGGAGGCGGAATGCCCCTGAGTTCCATCCCAGGACCCGCAAAGAAAAGAAAAAGAAAACAGAAAAAGAAAAAAGAAAAAGGGTCTAAGTTGCCGAGGGCATCGCTGGGTTGCTGGGACTGGCCTTGAACTTGCCATCCTCCCATCTCAGCCTCCCAAATAAATACTGGGGGATTCTAGATGCCCAGCCCGGCTTGATTAAAGAAAAAAAAAAAGTCCCCTCCCAGCCCTTTACAATTTTTACTTCTAGGCAGTTTTTCCCTAAGTCGCCCAGACTGGCCTTGAATTTGGGATCCTCCGGCCTCAGCCTCCCCAGAAGCTGAGCTCCGCCCCCGCGCCTCCCTGGACGCAGCTCCGGGCTAAACGCCAGGACCACCGCCCTGCCCTGCCCCCCGGGCGCACGGACCCCACCCGGACCCCCACCCCGGGGCCCGGCTTACCCGGGCGGGACGGAGGCGCGCGGGGCGCGCGGGGGCCCCGGCCGGTTGAGGTTGTTCTGGCCGGGCGCGGGCGCGCCGTGGGGGGCGCTCGGGCTCCGCGGGGGCCCCCCGGGGGGCGGCGGGGGCTCGGCGGGCCCGGCCCAGAGCGCGGTGCCCGCGAAGGTGGCGCTGGGGCGCACGGCGGGCGGCGGGGGGCGCGCGGGGGGCGCGCGGCGGCGCTGCGAGGCCAGGATGGCGTTGGAGGCGGCGCGCGTGCCCTTGACCAGCAGGCACTGGCGGCAGGAGCAGGGCTGGCCGGAGCTGGCGCCCACGGGCCACGACTGCGACTTGGGGATGGCGCCCACGGTGAGCGGGTAGGCCAGGTCCAGGCGGCGGCGCAGGCGGCGGCGGCGGCGCGTCTGGCGGTTCATCTGCGACATGCTGTCGAAGTAGACGAGGTAGCAGAAGCCGAGCGACGAGAGGTCGAGCCACGGGTGCTGCTTCTCGTAGGCGTTCTGGATGGTCACGCAGATGTCCATGTCGTAGGCCGTCCACGCGCCGCCGTCGTTCTCCCACTCCCACACGATGCCCTTGCCCGGCGCCGACGACGGGTCGTAGAAGTTGCGCCGCACCGGCCGCATGGTGCCTGTGGCCAGAGGGGAGAGGCTGAGGCCGGGGGAGGCCGGGAGGGGAGGCCGCGAGGGGAGGCCGGGAGGGGAGGCCGGGCGGGGAGGCCGGGAGGGGAGGCCGGGAGGGGAGGCCGCGAGGGTCAGCGCGGCGCCCAGGGGTGATCAGGCCCGGGCGGAGGCGCGCACGCAGGAAGGGAGGGAGCCCAGCGCAGGCGGGATCAGCGCTCAGCACTGACTGGGGATTGCAGTAAATTTGGCTCAGGGGCTGGGTCAGTGGTCAGCAGGTGGAGGGCCCTGGCGAGAATGCCCGCAAGGGGTGCAGTCAGGAAGGTGTGGGGGGATCAGGGGATCCAGGACCGCCAGCCCCATCTGTCCACCCAAGGTCAGGCGGGCACCCACGTGCTCACCGGCCCTGGGGGTGGCAGGGGAGGTGTGTGTGGGGGCCGTGATCAGCAGACAGCATGCACAGGGGCTCCCTCCTGGCATGCACAGGGGCTCCCTTCCAGCATGCACTGGGGTCCCCTCCCAGCATGCACTAGACCTCCCTCCCGGCATGCACCCCTTCACCAGTTCACACATTCATTCAAGGACTCGCCCACCCATCCATTCATTCATGGGCTTAGCAACAGGCACTGGTCCACTCATTGATTCCACAATTATTTCATTAGCCCATCCGTTTGTCCTGCTTGCAGTTCACACCTCCCTCCCTCCCTCCCTCCCTCCCTTTCTCTCTCTCTCCCTCCATCTCTCCCTTCCTCCCTCCATCCCTCCCTTCCTGCCCCAGTTGGGTTAGTTCCCTCACACCTGCAGCCCACCCACTCTGTCTGCTCCAGTTCACACCGCGGCTCACACGTTCTCACACACCCACTCACGCCTGCCTTCGCCCCATCCTGTCTGCAAGTGTGCGCCAATTACTTTTTTTTTTTTTTTTTTTTGTGGGTCTGGGGATGGAACCCAGGGGCATTCGATCTCCGAGCTACACCCCCTGCCCTACTTTTTATTCTTTATTTTGAAACCGGGTCTCAGTGAGTTGCAGAGGGCCTCACTAAGCAGCTGAGGCTGTCCGCGAACCGCGATCCTCCCATCTCAGCCTCCCACATACTGAATAACTGACTTCCAGTTATTCTTTGATTTCTTCATGGCAGCTGCTCCCCTGCCCTGCTCCAATCTCCTGCCCACTTATTTATTTTTTTCAGTCATCTGTTTGTTCATTTGTTCAACAAACACTTGCTGACCGTCTGCTCTCTTGTGTGTGTGTGTGTGTGTGTGTGTGTGCGTGTGTGTGTGTGTGTGTGCTGAGCACTCACGGGAAACCTAGGAAGAGTGAGTAGCAGCCCGGCCAGGTGGGCAGCGATGGCCCCATTTCATAAACCAGGGCTCGGAGACTCCATGGGAAACTCTGAGTTAACCAGCGATAACCCAAGACCCAGCTATAACCCAAGACCCAGCCATAATTTCAAGACCCAGCCATAACCCAAGACCCAGTCATAACCCAAGACCCAGCCATAACCCAAGACTCAGCCATAATTTCAAGACCCAGCCATAACCCAAGACCCAGCCATAATTTCAAGACCCAATGATAACCCAAGACCCAGCCATAACCCAAGACCCAGCGATAACCCAAGACCCAGCTATAACCCAAGACCCAGCCATAACCCAAGACCCAGCGATAACCCAAGACCCAGCGATAACTGCAAGATGTCCATCTCAGAGCCTTCAGCTTGTCCCAGGCCCGTGGGCTGCTGCAGGGAGATTCCTCTGCCCGACTCAGCTGGTCAGTTTTCAAGAAGCCTGCTCCCAACACTGCTCAGCTGCCGGCCAGCCCTCAGATCTCCCAGGTCTTGGTTTTCCTACCCCCAAAACGGGGTTGATGCTGACCCCACCCAGCCCCTGTGCCCTCTTCCTGCAGCCCGTTACCTTTCCTTCTCGCTACACACCTGCCTCCCTGGCCTGGCTGTTCCTACACATCTCTCTGCTAGAGTAGGACCCAGGTGCCTCAGGCATCCCCCGCTGTCTCCTCCTGCTGGGCTCTCAGCGCGGGACCCTAGGAATCTCCTCTGCTTGGCTTACTGCTGAACCCCTGTCCCTAGCCCAGTGCCCGCACACAGTAAGTAGGTCCTCTTGACATGGCTGTCATCCCCGCAAGGTGCCCGGGCCTGGGTCTGCAGCCTGGTGGGGACCCGCTGGGTCCTTCTGGACATCCCTGTCTTCCTGCCCCTCACCAGTGTCACCGCTTAGGGCTGAAAGAGCTCATGTCCCCGTCTCCCCTTCTACTAGGATGCTGATGGCTACAGCTGTTTCCTGCCACTTGCCTGGACCCCGGGAGCTGGGGAAATTGAGGCGCGAAGCCAGGGCTGTGGCAGGGTAGAGGATGCGGGGAGGTTGGCCTGGTAGCCTGGCCCCAGGGAATAAGATCCCTCCCTGGGCACCTGTAATGTCCCAGCCAATCACAGAAGCCATCCTCCCCCACCTGCAATGTCCCAGCCAATCACAGAAGCCATCCTCCCCCACCTGTAATGTCCCAGCCAATCACAGAAGCCATCCTCCCCCACCTGCAATGTCCCAGCCAATCACAGAAGCCATCCTCCCCCACCTGCAATGTCCCAGCCAATCACAGAAGCCATCCTCCCCCACCTGTAATGTCCCAGCCAATCACAGAAGCCATCCTCCCCCACCTGTAATGTCCCAGCCAATCACAGAAGCCATCTCCCCCACCTGTAATGTCCCAGCCAATCACAGAAGCCATCCTCCCCCACCTGCAATGTCCCAGCCAATCACAGAAGCCATTCTCCCCCACCTGCAATGTCCCAGCCAATCACAGAAGCCATCCTCCCCCACCTGCAATGTCCCAGCCAATCACAGAAGCCATCCTCTCCCACCTGTAATGTCCCAGCCAATCACAGAAGCCATCTCCCCCACCTGTAATGTCCCAGCCAATCACAGAAGCCATCCTCCCCCACCTGTAATGTCCCAGCCAATCACAGAAGCCATCTCCCCCACCTGTAATGTCCCAGCCAATCACAGAAGCCATCCTCCCCCACCTGTAATGTCCCAGCCAATCACAGAAGCCATCTCCCCCACCTGTAATGTCCCAGCCAATCACAGAAGCCATCCTCCCCCACCTGCAATGTCCCAGCCAATCACAGAAGCCATCCTCCCCCACCTGTAATGTCCCAGCCAATCACAGAAGCCATCTCCCCCACCTGTAATGTCCCAGCCAATCACAGAAGCCATCCTTCCCCCATCCCGGGCCCTGGGGCAGCCCTGCCTGCCACCTAATTTATCATTTTAATTGGGCGTGTGCATATCGATTTCTCCCTAGCAGAGGTTCTTCTTCCAGGCCAGACGGGATCGTTAAGAGAGGAACTCCCAGACCCCCCAGCACGCTGCCAGTCCTCCCCTCTCACAGCCTCAGCTTCTCCATGTTCAAAATGGTGCCCTACCTCCGAGCTACACTCCCAGCCCCATTTAATTTTAATTTTATTTTATTTTGTAGTACTAGGAGTAATAAACCCAGGGGCATCCTACCTTCAGGTTACAACCTCAGCCCTGTTTTATGTTTTATTTGAAACAAGGTCTCACCGAATTGCTGAGAGCCTCACAAAGTTGCTGAGGCTGGCTTTGAACCTACAATCCTCCTGTCTCAGCCTCCCAAATACTGTGGTTACAAATGTGTGCCACCACGCCCAGATTTTATTTAAATTTAAAATAGGGTCTTGGTAAGTTGCTGAGGCTGGCCTCAAACCTGTGACCCTCCTGTCTCAGCCACACAAGTATGGGATTACAGGCATGCCCCACCATGCTTGACTTTATTTTTAAAATTAAAAATTATTTATTTATTTACTTATTTATTTATTTATTGCAGCACTGAGGATGGAATCCAGGGGCATTCTACCTCCAAGCGATACCCTCAGCCCTAATTTTCATTTTTTATTTTGAAACAAGGTCTCACTGAGTGGCAAAGGGCCTCACTAAATAGCTGAGGCTGTCTGCGAATCTGCTGTCCTCCTGTCTCAGCCTCCCAAATGCTGGGATTACAAGCGTGCGCCACCACACCTGGCCATTTTTCGCCACCACACCTGGCCAATTTTTTTTTTTTTTTCCTTTGAGACCAGTTTTCACTGCATTGCTGCGGCTGGCCTCGAAACTTCGACCCTCCTATCTCAGCCACCCAAGTGCGGGGATTAGAGGCTTGCTGCGCTGTGCCTGGTTGGCTTTATTCTTAATCGTCCTCATTGGTGGCTGGCTTTAAGGAGGACGATGGCCGGGTCAGACCCACGGCCGTGTTTCCAGCAGTATCCAGCAAAGAGCCTGGTGCAGAGGCGCCGTCTGCCATAGAGACGGCAACGTACTTGGCAGGATCCAGGAGGGGGAAGGGAAGGAGGCTGGTCCTGATGTGGGGCTGCGGCCCCCCAGGGAGCCCTCAGGAGGGGAGGCCCCCGAGGGGCGAGCTCTGCAGCCGGGACGTGAAAGTGGCTGGTGCTGGCCAGCGCGGCCCCCTCCCCAGGGCTCTATTTACCAGGTATCGATTTTCTTGCCTGTTTACTGGTAGTTATTAAAGGCTGTGTCCCCGGAGTCCTTTTGAAGCCAGATTGGAGCCCGGAGAGCGGGGTAATTAGGGCGGCCGCTGGCCTCCCTGCACCCGCGGGGTCCTGCGCCCAGCCTGCCTGGCCACCTCTCTGCCCAGGCTGGCTGAGGACCGAGGTGGGGGGGGGGCGGAAGACGGTTCCCTGGCGACCCGCAGGGACGTCAATCTTGAGATCTCCACAGCAGCAGAGCTAGAAGCCTCCAGCTCCTCCGCGGTGGCCTGGCCTGGATTCAGTAACAGAAATAATGGGTCTAAGATGGGGCTGGGGTGCCCCGGCTGGTGGCCTGGAAACATCACTGGCCATTTTGCCCGTCCTTGGGCAGCCCACAACCCCAGGCCTCCAGGACTCTAGACCCGGGTCCCGGTCCTCAGCGTTAGACACCAGGCTCGGCGCCTGCCATTCCTAGCTGTTTTCGTGTGACTCTCGTTGACTCCCCTCCCCTTCCCGGTTTCTTAAGAACCGTTGGCTGAAAAATTCCAATCTCCTTCCAGCTGAACGGAGGCGAAAGGGCTGCGGTCAAATGTCAGCTGGGGGCCTGGGGGGGCTGAGACAGAGGGAGGGGGCCCTGGAGACGCAGGCGGAGAGAGACAGACCAAGGGGCGCAGAGATAGAGACACCGCCCAAGTTGGACTGGTTTCTAAGGGGTTCGACAGAGCCAGACGGTAGCTTCGCCTAGGATGCGCCCAGTGACGGGGCCTCGCTGCCGCCGCTGCCCTCAGTCAAGTGGGGCTCCTGCCCTGAGAACGCGGCCCTGACGCCTCCGCACAGCTAGAGGCAGGGGTCTCTGCTCCCAGCTCTCGCCTGTAAGTTGGCTGTCCAGAGGGAGAGAGAGCCAGAGCCCCCCTGCCTGCCCCAGGCCCCCAAACAGCTCCTCTCAGGCCGGCAGGAGCCCCTCCCGTTGGGCTGGCTTCCTGGAGGGAAGTGACCTCAGTTTGGGGGCACCCAGGGCCTGGTGGGAGGGGGTGTGGGAGGCGGTCATGGGACATCCTGTCAGGTGGGGGAGGCCCGGACTGGGTCAGGCAGGGGGGAGCTTGGCAGAGTATCTGCTGCTTCCTGAGCCCCAGTGGGCTTCACCCCAAATCCCCAAGCTCCAGACATAACTGCAGACAGTGGCTCCCGCTCAGAGAGCATTCTCTCTCTGTCTCTGTCTCTCTCTCCTCTATCTCTCTCTCTCTCTGTCTCTCCTCTTTCTCTCTTTCCCCTCCCTCTCTCTCTTTTTCTCTTTCCCCTCCCTCTCTCTCTCCTCTCTCCTCTCTCCTCCCTCCTCTCTCCTCTCTCCTCTCTCCTCTCTCTCTCTCTCTCCCAGGCACTGGGGATCTAACCCAGGGGCATTCTACCTCCAAGCTACACTCTCAACACCATTTTATTTCTTATCTGGAAAAGGGCCTCGCTAGGTTGCCGAGAGCCTCGCTAAGTCGCTGAGGCTGGCTTGAATCCGCGATCCTCCTGTCCCAGCCTCCCAAGTCCCAGGCTTGCGTGCCCGACTTGGGACAATCTTCCTGAGTCCCACAACCTCGAAACTGCCCTGCAAAGTTATGAGCAGGCGCCGGGTGGCTTGAGGACGCAAGCGAGGCCTCTCAGAACCCACCAGACCACCTGGCTCCGCTCTCGCGCGCTGGGTTTCGGGAGAGTAAGCTGAGGCACAGAGGTTACACCACCAGACATGGCTGCGGCCCACGCTCCCGGCTGGATTTCTAGAACCTTCTGGAACAGCCGCCTTTCCCCTGGACCCCCCGCTGGCCGAGGCCCTCCTCCAGCATCCAGGATTCAGAGGCAGCACAAACTCTACCTGGAGGTGGGCCGCCCGGCCGCCCAGGGCCTGCGGCAGCATCCCCGCCCGTCGGCACCGTGGCCCGGGTGCGGTTGCCAGGCGGGGAAACTGAGGCTCCTGAGAAGGAAGTCGGGACTCTGCGGGACACTGGCCAGGCGGGACACAAACTGTGGCCCGTGGGTGCCGGCTGCCGCCTGCTCCGGCTCCTGCCTGGGATCGATAAGCCGCAGTGTCGCTTTCCCGCCAAACTCCCCTCCGGGACTCTTCAGGGCAGCCGCGGCCTATTAGTGGTCTCTGCACCGTCTGGGCTGCCCGGGCTCTCTGGGGCTGCGGGAGGAGCAGGAGGAGCAGGAGGAGCGGGAGGAGCGGGAGGAGCGGGAGGAGCGGGAGGAGCGGCGGGGTCTGGGGAAGCCCAGGGATGCGGCACCCAGTTATCTCCGAAGCCCCCGCTCCCCTGGCACTTGCTGTGCGCCCCAGAGGCCTTGGGGCTTCCTGGAGCCCAGACCCCGCCTCAGCAGCAGCCGCCCAAAGCAGGACCGGAGGGGAGGTCGGCAGGGGCAATCAGCCCGCCCCGAAATACTAGAAACACCCGCAGAGCTCCCAGGGCCGTCCTGCAGGGCCGTTCTCAGGGATCTGTCGCCCAGGGGCATTCTACCTCTGAGCATCCCCAGCCCTATTTTTAATTTTTGCTTTCTTTCTGTCTGTCTTTTTTTTTGCAGTATTGGGGACGAAACCCAGGGGCATTCTACCTCCGAGTGACACCCCCAGCCCTATTATTTATTCTTTATTTTGAAACAGGGTCTCACTGAGTTGCGAAGGGCCTCACTAAGTAGCTGAGGCCGGCCACGAACCACGATCCTTCTGTCTCAGCCTCCCGAATGCTGGGACGACAAGCCTGGACCACCGCACCTCTTGTCTTTGTTTTGAAACAGGGTCTCACTAGGTTGCCAAGGGTCTCACTAAGTTACCGAGGCTGTCCTCAAACCTGTGATCCTCCTGTCTCAGCCTCCCAAATAAATACGGGGATGACAGCTGCGTGCTAACACACCTGAACCGCATGAGCTGACTCAATCCCACAAAGAGATTCCACGGGGGAAGGCACCGCTTTTAGTACTGTTTCGCATGAATATTGAGGGAGGCACTGAGAGGTGAAGTGGTCTACCTGAAGCCACACAGCTCGGAAGCCAGGACTGAACTCAGGTAGGATACAAACTCCTCCCACTGCCTCTGCCGCCACTCTGCCCAAGCCCCTCGCCTGGCCTGTCTGGACCCTGGCTGTAGCCTCTTCCCTGCATCCCGCCTTCCGCCCTCTGCGTCCCACGGTAAATTCTTGCATGACACCCAAGGGATTATTTCACAGACTCACGTCTGATCTCCTTGGCTCAACACCCATCAATGGCTCCCTAGTGCCCTGGGAATCGATCTCAGCTCCTGAGCTCAGCCTTCAAGCAAGGCCCATCACAAGTTATCTTAAGCGCGCCCAAACTCCCGCCCTTCTCTCTACCCACCACGCATGGTTACGCCTCGGCATTTACGCCCCTGCTGTCTGAAACGCTCTCCATTGGCCCCGCTCATCCTCCTCCCTGTGAGCGCCTACTCAATCTCCCCGGCTCAGCACAAGCCCGCTGTCTTCTTGGAACTTTCTCTGGCATCCTGAGGGAGGACTGCTCCTTGTTTTGAGGATCCCAAAGCACCTGGAGAAACCCATGAAAACACGCGGCTCCCCAGGGCCAGCGCATCTGCGCGCCTTCAGCACCAGGCTGGGCCGGCTTCAGCCTCCTCCCCTCTCTCTGCGCTATGAAGCCAAGACCAGGTGCCCACGGGTCTAAGCAACGCCACAGGACCAGGCCACAGCCCGCACACTGGCTCGGCGTGGCTTTGTTCTGGTCCCCACACTATTTACATTAAAAAAAAATAATAACGGCTGGTGGTGTTGGCACACATTTGTAATCTCAGTACTTGGAAGGCTGAGGCTGGAGGGTCACAGGTTCGAGGCCAGCCTCAGCTACTTAGCGAGGCCCTCTGTAACTTAGTGAGACCCAGTTTCCAAATAAAGAATAAGAAATCAGGCCGGGGGTGTGACTTGGAGGCAGAATGCCCCTGGGGTTCCATCCCAGGACTTGGGAGGCTGAGACAGGAGGATCGCACAGGTTCGAAGCCAGCCTCAGCTACTTAGTGAGGCTCTCAGCAGCTTAGTGAGACCCTGTTTCCAAATAAAATAGAAAATAGGTCTGGGAGTATAGTCTAGAACTAGGAGAAAAAAAACCTGGGTTCTACCCCCAGTACCAACAACAACAACAAATTAAAAATTGGGGCCAACCTATACAAGTCTGGATCTCCCAAATCCCCAAACATCAAAAGATGCGATGTGACCTAAATGACCGGCCTCCTTGGCCATAGGGAACGGGAACGGTCACCTCGTTCATGCCTTTGAGCATACATTGAGCACCTACTGCATACCAGGCACCAGGACAATTATAAACGTCTGCCTTCCGCTCATTGCATGTGTTTGAAAAGCTCGTGACCTTATAGCCTCTGTAGGGGGGACTGAGGCTCAGGGAGAGAAACGTGGCCAACACCACGGGGCCAATGAGAGACAGAGGTTTTTTTTTTTTTTTTTTTGGTGGTACTGGGGTTCCTGGAAGCCCTTCTACCTCCGGGCTACACTCCCAGACCTATTTTTACATTTTTATTTGGAAACAGGGTCTCCTAAGCCAGCGTGCCCGGCTGGCTTCGAACCTGCGCGATCCTCCTGAGAGAGACAGAGGTTTTTGTTTTGCTTTGGTACTGGGGATTGAGCCCAGGGTCATTCTACTTCTGAACTACACCCCCCAGTCCTATTTTATTTATTTGTCTTTGAAATAGGGTCTCACCTAGTTGCTGAGGCTGTCTTCAAACCTGCGATCCTCCCGTCTCAGCCTCCCTGGTCCTGGGATCACAGGCGTGCGCCACCACACCCGGCTGGAGACAGGCCTGCCCTGACGGCCTCTTCCAAGGCACCAGAGGACCCACAAATTGGCTCGGGTGAACATCTGCTCCCCAGATCCAGAGGAACCCAGAGGACGGTAGAGGAGGCGACGCCCCCAGCCTTGTGTGTGATTTCAGGTAAACTGTGTCCCGGGCCCCCGCCTGCAGAGGGACAGAGGCTCTGCCTGGGCTGCCGGCAGGACTGTCTCGGCACCTCTTCTGGCTGCCTGCTCCTTTGTTCTGCATTTCCGAGCACTCGCTCCAGGGCCAGCTGCCAAGTCCGTCACTGACCTGTCGCTGGAGGCTGGGCAGGTGGACGCGGCAGCCTGGAGTTGTTCCAGAAGGAGCCCAGAGAGGGAGAGGCCCTTGGCCAGGGTGTCAGAGCAAGGGCGCGCACGGCCGCGCAGGACCTGGAGGAGACCCAGCCTGTCCGCTCTGGGGCCCCAAGTCCCTGGCCGCCGGGCCGCCTGCGCCACCCCACCCCACCCCACAAGGGCAGCGTGCCCCCCAAGGGCAGGGCTCTGTAGCCCTCCTGTCTCCTGTGGCATTCCTGGTGCCTGCGACAGCGGCTGACCCATTAACAAGGGCCCTTTACGTTTTTGTGGACTGGCCAGGCACGGTGGTGCACGCCTGTAATCCCGGTGCTTGGGAGGCTGAAGCAGGAGGATCACAGGTTTGAGGCCAGCTTCGGGAAATTTAGCGAGCCTCTCAGCAACTAAGCGAGCCTCTTTCGTAAACAAACAAAAATAAATAAATAAAAAGGGCTGGGAGTGTAGCTTGGAGGTAGAATACCCCTGGTTCAATCCCAGTACAAAAAAAAAAAAAAAAAAAAAAGGAAAAATGGCCTTTAGCACAGGGCATTCCCATTAGCACAGGACAGGTGCTAATGTTCGGTCCATATTTCAGGCGCAGAAACTGAGGCTCGGAGAGGGAGCTAGTGGCTGGGAGGGGACTTGGAGCCTGGTCCGCAGCACTGAGGGTCCCTGGGAAGCCAGGCCAGGCTTTGGTGCCCCGGCCTTGCCTGAGTAGGCTCATGGGGGGCGGGGCCGCCTGTCCAGAGACCCGGATGCTGTCCTGGGGCCCGGCTACTGCTGGTGCGGCCTGGGTGTGAGCGGGAGCCAGCCCCCCAGCATACCTGGAGCTCCAGGTGGGGCTGGGGTGAGACAGTGAGGGGTCACCTGCTCGGCCAGTCCTGAGCACCCTGTCCCATCGCCCCTCCCTAATCTTATTTTTTTCTTTTTTGGGACTAGGGATTGGCCCCAGAGGCGTTCTATCTCTGAGCTATATATTCCTAGCACTTTAATTTTTTTTTTTCCAGTACTGGGGATAGAACCCAGGGATATCTGAGCTACACCCCCAGCCCTATTTTTTATTCTTTCTTTCTTTCTTTAATTTGGTGGTACTGGGGGTGGAACCCAGGGGCTTTCTAGCTCCAGGCTATACTCTCAGACCTATTTTCTATTTTATTTGGAAACAGGGTGTCAGTTGCTGAGAGCCTCACTAAGTAGCTGAGGCTGGCTTCGAACCTGTGCGATCCTCCTGTCTCAGCCTCCCAAGCGCGGGGATTACAAGCGTGCGCCACCACGCCCGGCTTTATTCTTTATTTTGAAACAGGGTTTCACTGAGTTGTAAAGGGCCTCACTAAGTAGCTGAGGCTGTCCACGAACCGAGATCCTCCTATCTCAGCCTCCCAAATGCTGGGATTACAAGTGTGCGCCCCCACACCCGGCTTTAAATTTTCTCTTTTTAATTTGAAAACAAGCCAGGCGTGGTAGCGCACACTTGTCATCCCCGCGCTTGGGAGGCTGAGACAGGAGGATCGTGTGGATTTGAAGCCAGCCTCAGCTACTGAGTGAGGGTCTCAGCAACTAAATGAGACCCTGTTTCCAAATAAAGTATAAAATAGGTCTGGGAGTACAGCCCGGAGGTAGAAAAGCCCCCAGTACCACCAAAAAATATAAATATAAATAAATAAATAAATTTGGAAACAAGCTCTCACTAAATCTCCAACTTGCAATCTCCCGGTCTCAGTCTCCCAAGTACTGGGATTACAGGCGTGAGACCCCGTGCCTGGCTAGGTCCCCCCCCATCCTAACCCCACTCCTTGCCCATGGCGGTCTCCACCACCTTCATCCCCAGGACAGACTCCACCAACTCCCCCAGGAAAGATGGGGCTGGGGGCTGGGAGAGAGCAGGGGGGGGGGGCGAACCCCAGAGCAGCCGCAAGGGGCGGGGAGGCGGGACCCTCACGGCCGGGCGGCCAGGACCACGGCGCTGTCCAAGGTACCGGGCGGCGGGGCCTGAGGCCCAGACCTGCAGCGAGGTGCCCAGCGCCCGCCCAGCCCCTGCGGGCCTGGAGCAGAGAGGCCGCGGCGCTGGGTCCCCAGGGCCTGGCCGCTAAACGGCAGCAGCTGCAGCCTGGCCAGCAGGCCGCGCAGCCCCGGGAGGCCTCCCGTCCCCAGGCACCGCCGCTCTCAGACCCCGCTCCTTCCCGTGCTCTATCTGCCAGGTCTCCTCCTCCTCCTCCTCCTCCTCCTCCTCCTCCTCCTCCTCCTCCTCCTCCAGGAAGAAGCCCTCTGCCTCAATCCCCCACATCACTGGTGAGATGCCTGGACCTCTCCTGTGCTCTTAGATCTCAGGTGCAGTGCTTACTACGTGCAAAGCCGCGCCATCTCCTTGAATCCTCATGACACCCCTCTCAGGCAGGGATGATTATTACTATTTTTTTTTTCAGTACTGGAGATCAAACCCAGGGGCATTCTATCTTACACCCGCAGCCATTGCTTTAACTTTGAAACATGGTCTCGCTAAGTTGCTGAGAGCCTCGCTACGTTGCTGAGGCTGTCCTCAAACCCGCGATCCTCCTGCCTCAGCCTCCCGAGGACTGGAATTGCCCAGCTCGCCTTGGAATTATTCTGATCGCCATTTTCCAGAGGGCGCAATGGAAGCACAGACAGGTCGAGTGCCCGGCCCATGGTCACACAGCTGCAAGGCTGGAATTCAGATCTGTACCTGGCGGCCTCACAGGACAGAGGGTCCCAATGCTATCATCCTCCTGCTGTGGATTTACCTTCCTCTCCACCAGACTCTGAAATGGATTCATTAGACTGACTAGCCGGGCGTGGCGGCGCACGCTTGTCATCCCAGCATTCGGGAGGCTGAGCCTGGAGGATCGCGGTTTGCGGACAGCCTCGGCTACTTAGTGAGGCCCTCCGCAACTCAGTGAGATCCTGTTTCAAAATAAAGAATAAAAATTAGGGCCGGGGGTGTAGCTCGGAGGTCGAATGCCCCTGGGTTCCATCCTCAGACCCACAAAAGAAAATAATAATAATAATAATAATAAATAATTAGACTAATGGGTTTTTCCCTTTTTTCTGGGGCTCCAAGACTCAGCCCAACCAAGCCCAGTACTGGGCCAGCAACAATGGCCACTGCATAAAGATGAGGAACTTGGAGGCGCCGGAGAGGGTCTTGGAGCCGGACCAGCAACGGAGGCCAAAAGAACGGGTCTGTCGTGTTGGAAACAGGTGTGTGTCGGCGGCCGCAGGGGACACCCATGTCCGGGTCGGTGCCATGAGAAGGGCCTCCCACCCCTTGCACAACACCCTTCTCGCTCCTGGTGTCAGGCCCGGCGGCTCCAGCTCGGGGGAAAGGGCCCCCGGGGTCCCGCAGCCAGGGAGCTGGCCCTGGAGGCACCGGGCTAGCTGGCCGTCCCTGCAGAACCCGCAAGGGAGAGGGGGAGCGGAGGCTTTCAATCCTGCCTTCTGTCTTTGCGGCCCACGTGGAAGGGTGGGCTCCAGCTTGGGATCGGTGGGCTGTGTGGCCCCGGGCAAGCCCCTCACCCTCTCTGGGCCTCGGCCTGCCCACGTGGGCCTGTCCAGGGTCAGCTATACGAGACACCTAAGAAGCACAGTGCAGTTTGGGGGCAACCAGGCCCGTGGCCCGGTGAGGAGGTCGCCACTGTGGGGTGCTGGGGAGCCAGAGACACAATATTCCCCCACCCCAGCTGTGAATGACATCGTGAGGCCGGGATCCGGGGGTCCTGCTGCCTCCTGGGGGAGGCCACCGCCAGGCCCGGCGGAGGCTTCGCAGGGGCCCCCCGCCCCCTGTGTGGAGGACTCGGCGGGGGGCGCAGGGTGCCGGGCAGCCTGCTGCTGGCCATGGGGGAGGCGATAGAGGGGCGTTTGTGTGTCCAAGGTGGACGGCCAGGCTGGGACTGTGCGCTCTGGCACACACCACAAGGATGTCCCCTGATGCCCAGGCTGCCCTGCCCTGCAGGGGCCTCACCCCTGGCCGCACCCACCCACCGCCTTTTGCATAGCTCAGGAACTGCAAAGGGTTTTTATTTTTATTTATTTTTTAAGTACTGGTGACTCAACCCAGGGGCATTCTCCCTCTGGACTACATCCCCATCCCTTTTTATATTTATTTATTTATTTATTTATTTATTTATTTATTTATTTTGTAGTACTGGGGATGGAACCCAGGGGCTCTCTACCTCTGGGCTATACTCCCAGACCTGTTTTTTATATTTTATTTGGAAACAGGGTCTCACTGAGTTGCAAAGGACCTCACTAAGTAGCTGAGGCTGTCACCAAACCCGTGCGATCCTCCTGTCTCAGCCTCCCGAGTACTAGGATTACAAGCGGGCGCCACCACGCCCGGCTCCATCCCTTTTTATCTTTTTATTTTTGCAGTACTAGGTTGGAACCCGGGGGCACTCTATCTCTGAGCTACATCCCCTGCCCTATTTTTAATTCTTTATTTTGAAACAGGGTCTCACTGAGTTGCAGAGGGCCTCACTAAGTAGCTGAGGCTGCCCGTGAACCATGATCCTCCTGTCTCAGCCTCCCGAATGCTGGGATGACAAGCATGCGCCACCACGCCCGCTCTATCCATTTTTATTTTGGAACCAGGTCAATTGTTGAGGGCCTCCCTAAGTTGTCAAGGCTGGCCTTGAACCTGCATTTCTCCTGTCTTGGCCTCCCAAGTACTAGGATTATAGGTGGGCATCGCCATGCCCAGCCTCATTTTTATTTATTTTTTGTGGTACTGGGGATGGAACCCAGGGGCATTCTACCTCCGAGCTACACCCCAACCCTATTTTTTAGTCTTTATATTGAAACAGGGTCCGAGTTGCAGAGAGCCTCACTAAGTAGCTGAGGCTGTCCTCGACCCACGATCCTCCGGTCTCAGCCTCTCAAATGCTGGGATGACACACGTGCGCCACCACGCCCGGCTCCAGGTACATTTTTAAACGGTTTAAAAGAAGAACACGTCAGGAGCTCTGAAAGTCAGATGACCTTGAAATTTCGGTGTCCGCAAGTCCCTCTCTTCTCAGCGCACAGGCCGCCCTCGCTCATTTGCGTATCATCTCTGGCTGCTGTCAGGGTTGAGTAGTCACATCTGAAGACTGTAGGTCCCACAAGGCCAAAATATTTACCATCTGCCCTCCCAGAAAAGTCTGCCAGTTCCTGTATTAGGGTGCCAGAAAAACCAGGCCATGTGCCTATCTCCCCCGCCACAAAACGCAAGTGTGGCTTCAGTGAGCGTATGGGGAATCGCACGATCAGCAAATCTAGACACAAGCTTTGCTCATGTCGGTGCCTATACGCGAGTTTCGTGTTTTGCGGTTTCATGTTGGTGTGCGCACACACGCATGTGTGAAACACGCTTTTCAACGCTAAGAATCTCAGTCTGTATCTCTAGCAAAAGAACAGGGGACCGGGTGATGCTTGCAGGGATAAATAGGTTTGATTTTTCTCTGGAAATCCAACATCCCTGCTGGCGATGTGCAAGGCTCTGGCCCATTTCACAGATATGGAAACCGAGACCGGAGGGGCGCGGGCCCGGCGGAGGCCACCCAGCTGGTGAGCGCAGAGCAGAACCTGGTTCTCAGGCCTGCTCTTTTCTGGACCATGAACAATACATGAGATAAAGAAGTCCTTTTTTTTTTTTTTGTGGTACTGGGGATGGAACCCAGAGGCATTCTACCTCTGAGCTACACCCCCAGCCCCATTTTTTTATTCTTTACTTTGAAACAGGGTCTCACTGAGTTGCAGAGGGCCTCACTAAGTAGCTGAGTCTGTCCGCGAACCGCGATCCTCCTGTCTCAGCCTCCCAAATGCTGGGATGACGAGCGTGCCCACCACACCCGGCAAGAAGACCTTTCTTGACATTGTTCTCCTGAATAAAGTGGGCCACCAGCTTGAGCCTGCCCCCCCCCCAGATTTCCAGGCGTCTGTCTGTCCGGGGGAGCGGACAGGTTGCAGGCCCTCCCCTCTCGCCGGGCGCTGGAGGACACCCAGGAGCCTGCAAGCCCGATGAGAGCTTTTTTTCCCTTTTCCGGAAAATAGGGGCAGGTGTGTGGTGCGTGGCCCTGGGAAGCCCTGGGTGGTGCTGGATGGGGGTGGGGGCCAGAGAGGCTGACTGCAAAAGGGGTGCTGTTGAGAGTGGGGGCCTGCTGAAGGGGGAGGGAGGGAGGGAGCCTGGGAACTGGGGACTCAAGGCAGGTGCTCGGAACAGAAGAGGAACCCCAGAAGGGGAGGGATGGAACCCAGGGGCATTCTACCTCTGAGCTACACCCCCTGCCCTATTTTTTATTCTTTATTTTTGAAACAGGGTCTCACTGAGTTGCAGAGGGCCTCACTAAATAGCTGAGGCTGACCGCAAACTGCGATCCTCCTGTCTCAGCCTCCCAGATGCCGGGATTACAAGCGTGCGCCACCACGCCCAGCTTCCCGGCCCTATATTTTATTCTTTATTTTGAAACAGGGTCTCACTGAGTGGCAAAGGACCTCACTAAACAGCTGAGGCTGGCCTCGAACCGCGATCCTCTTGTCTCAGCCTCCCAAGCACTGGGATTCCAAGGGTGCGCCACCACGCCCGGCTTGTAGGGCTGCTGTTAGCTCTGAGCTTGCAAGGCGCCAAGCCTCCAAGCAAGGGGAGACCCAGGT
This sequence comes from Muscardinus avellanarius, assembly GCF_963383645.1. NCBI lineage: Eukaryota > Metazoa > Chordata > Mammalia > Rodentia > Gliridae > Muscardinus > Muscardinus avellanarius. The sequence continues at coordinate 7,990,375 of NC_137807.1, read as the reverse complement.
CCCTCTGCCCTCAGCCCTGTGCCCTCCACCTCCAGGATGAAACAGAATGGGCAAGGGGGCACGGGGTCACCGGATACTCCTCCCTTCTCCCTCACGGCCTCAGCGCTCCTCTGGAGCACAAGGACTAGAGGGTGACCCCCTTATTCCCAGGACCAAAGTCCCAGTCCTCTTCACGGCTGTCCAGTACGTCTGTTCATCTGGACAGCCTGTACGTACCGTGCAGTCTGTCCGTCTGCACCTTGCTCCGACCTCAGCTCCTGACACCCTCGCCCTCTTTGCCGCCCTCTAAACACAATGGACTCGCACGGAGCCTGCGCCTTCCTACCGCGGGACCTTTGCAAAGGCTGTTGCCTCTGCCCCAAACACTGGCCTCCCTCCCGCATCCTGCAGATCTCTGTTCAGACATCACTTTTTTTTTCCAGACCCTCGTCTCTCCCCCGCCCTGAGCACTTTTGACAGGTCACCTCCTGCTCTCGGACCTGCGGCTGGTGATCTGTGTGATTCTGCTTGCTGGCTTCTCGGATGCCGTGGGGTCCTTCGTGCAAGTTTTCCACAGTGGTTCTCTCCTAAGGCCCTGTCTGGTCTGAAATGACGGTGGGGTGGAATGCAGGCGTGATTGGCGGGACTGGGGGCGGCAGCTCCTGCCTGGGGCCCTGGGGACACGGACAGGCTGAGATGTCACATCAAGAAGCCATTGTCTGGGGAGTCTGCCTCTCGGGAGCAGGGGCGGGCTCGCAGGGTGGCCCACGGTGTCCCAGGCTAGCGCGGCCTGCTGGGACTCTGCAGTGACGGTGATGTTCTCGGCATATGTTGTGCTGCGCGGGGCCTGCAGAGACCTTGGAGCATGGCTAGTTTGACCAGAGAACAGGAGTTTTACATTTTACACACTTTTACCACATTGAAATAGCTTCCTGTGCTAAGCAGCTATCCTATCTGGGAGCCCAGATCTGGAGAAGAGGTATTATTGTCTCCATGATGTTCGGCACGCTTATTTTTATTTTATTGGCACTGGAAGTTGAACCCAGAGGCATTCTACCTCCAAGCTACACCTCAAACCCTTTTCTTCTTTTTAATTTTGAAACAGGGTCTCGCTAAGTTGCTGAGGGTATCACTAAGTGGCTGAGGCTGGCCTCAAACCTGCGATCATCCAGTCCCAGCCTCCCAAGTACTGGGATTCCAGGCATGCCTAGTTTATCCCATGCAATTCTCTCATCCGGGGATTCATAAGAGCTTCCTCCAAACGTCCCCCAGCTGCTCCTGGAGGGTCAAACATGCCCAGGACTTTGGCATCTTCTATGAGGCAGGACCTCGCCGCTGCCCACGGGGACCGGGCTGCCACCCAGACAGCTCTCCACAGTGGCGCCGAATCCTGGGAACCAGAGAGTGGGCCGGAGGGAGAATGGGACCGTCACCGCTGCCACCTCTGGCATCACCACCAACGCCACCATCCCAGTCCCAACACACGCACCAACAGCACCCACGGCGCGCGGCACCACGCGCCAACACCACACGGCATCCTCAGCACCGACACCATCACCAAAGTCCCCGCGCAAAGATCGCCGCTGCCTCCGTGACCGCCTGACATCCCGCCGCAGCCACCAACACGACCACGATGTCTTCCGTGACTCCCCCACCCCGCTGTCCGCCAACCCCCTCCCTGCCCCCCATAATTCTCACCACACGCCTGCATCCCGACACACCGCCCAGCGCCTGCGGCCAGCCAGGTGAGCCCTCCGCCCGGGAACCCCACCCCTCCCGGGCTTAAACCCCAGCCCCGAATTCAAATCACTTGGCTCAGAGACTCCGTTTCTCCACCAGTAGTAATCACGGGACAGTAACACAGCCGGCGATGGCCGGGGAGTAAACCAGGGAGCGCCCCCCATGACTGGGGCCGGGTCTGCGCAGGGCGAGCTCTGCGTGCTCCCTCCTCCGGGCCCTGAGAGACAGAGGTCTCTCCATTCTGCAGACCAGGACGCGAGGCTCAGCGGGGTGATGCGATTTGCCCCCAAGGCCCCCAGCCTCCGAAAACATAAGTCTGCGCTGGAACCCAGGCCTCTCACCGGACTCGGCTGGGGACACCGGCGCTGTCTGGGGATGTGGCCTCCTGCGGCCCAGGTCCCCTGGGGGCGCTGGGTGGGTTTCTGCCCCGCTCACCTGTGTCCTGGCGGAACTGGTGCATGGACTTGAGGTCTATGATGTAGGGCACGAGCTGGGCGTCCACCTGGCCCAGGACCACGGAGCCGCGCGCGTCCTCCTTGAGCACGTCCTCGATGTGGTGGCACACGGTGGCCGTGTAGGGTCGCCAGCGGCTGTGCTCGTTCAGCCATTCCCACACGACCACCCGGGCCACGTTCTGCGGCGGGAAGCCCAGCCCGCTCCCGGGGACCATGGCGCCCGCGCCGGGCCGCGCCATGGCGGCTGCAGGTGGCCGCTCCTGTGGCTCGGGAGCCCGGCGGTGTCCGCGGCCTCCGGGTCTCTGGCCTGCGGGCCTCTCAGCCCAGGGGCGCCGGGGCGGCCATCCAGGCCCGGGCTCAGACGCGGGGTGCCGCCCGGGAAAGCCGGGGCTGGGGTCGGCTGCCCCGGGGTCTCGGCCTCTTCGCCCCGCCCGCGGCCCCTCCCCGACGGCCGGCTCCGGGGTGGTCGCGGGTCGCCCGGGCGGCGGCTCCGGAGCTGGGCCGGGAGCGAGGGGGCGCGGGCCGTGGGCACGCCCCACCCCACTCGTGCTCGCGACCTGCCGGGGACAAGACGGGGAGAGGGCCCTTTAAGAGGAGCGCGCAGCACCCCCTCCCCCCTCCCGGGAGAGAACAATGGGCCGCGGTGGGGGGGCGGCCAGGGGGCGGGGGTCGCCCCGCCCGCGCCCCCCGGGGCAGCCCGCGGGCGGAGGCTCCCCAGCCCTGGCCCCCTCCCCGGCCTGCAGGGCGCGTCCCCCGCCCGGGCCGGGGATGCGGGGGGCGCTGCGGGCGCGGCGGGGCCCTCGGGGTCGCGGCACGGGGTGGGGGGCAAAGCCCGATCGTCGCCGCCTCCCGCACCAGGGCTGACGCCCCCCCCCGCCCGATCCCCGCCACCGCGCGCCGACCCGCCGGCTTCGGGGGTGGGGTCCCCGCGCCCCGCGCTCACCCTCTCCCGCGGGCTCCTGGGGCAGAGGAGGGGGCCGCGGTCCCGCCTCCGCCCTCCCGCCCGCGGACCCGCAGACGGACGGACAGACGGACAGGCGCAGCACCCGCCGGCGGACGCCGGGATCCCGCGGGTGGGAGGCGCCGCGCTCCCGGGGAAGGCGGGGGGGGGGGGGAGGAAGGGGCGGAGACGAGCCGGCCTGCGCGCCCGGCGCCCCAAATCTCCCTAGGCCCGCCCGGGGCCCCCGATCTCGGCTAGGCCCGCCCGGGCCCGCGGGCGGGGAGTGGGGGTGCTCGGGGTCACCCGCTCCCATCTTAGGAAGGTATCTTTACGTTCCTGGGGCCTGGCACACAGTAGGTGCTCAATAAATACTTGAATGAACGAAGACGGGGCTCAAGGAAAGCTTTCAGGCAGCCCCCCCCCCCGTGCCCCGGGTGGGGGCCGCTTGGTGGAATCTGCTCTGCGCGCCCAGCAAGATCGTGCCCAGAGACAGAAGGGACCGCAGGTCTCAGGCCGCAGCGCACAGCCGCGCACCTCCCCGGCCCACTCCCACAGCACCCACCTGCTCCAGGAGGGAGAGGGGCCCAGCTGGGAGGGGCCTGCCTCTCAGCCAGGGAGCCAGGGCCTTGGGGAGGGAAAGGACAGGCTCAGCGGGCCCCGGGACCCGGGACTGTCATCCAGTGCTTGGAAGGCTGAGACAGGAGGATTGCTGATTCGAGGACAGCCTCGGCCACTTAGTGAGACTCCTGTTTTAAAAAAAAAAAATGTCTGGAAGGTATAGGACGCTTGGAGGTAGGTGCCCCTGGGCTCAATTCCCAGTAGGAGAGAGAGAGAGAGAGAGAGAGAGAGAGAGAGAGAGAGAGAGAGAGAGAGAGAGAGAGCGAGCGAGCTCTGAGCAAACCATAGGTGTTACAAAGTGCTGGATGGGCATTTGGCTGGATGGCTGGGGGAGCGCGGCCAGCGTTAATGGACAGTCAGTCCCTCCTCCCCCTCCTCCTCTTCCTCCTCCTCCTCCTTCCCCCAAGCTGGATGCAGCCAGGGACACTCATGGGCTGGAAGGGGGCCGACCGGGGCCTGCGCCTGGCTGTTTAGGTTGGGAGCTGAGGGATGTGTCTGGGAACTCAGGCCTGGGCGGCTGCCGGGGGTCACTGGCCCGTCCGGGAGCAGAGCGCACCCAGAACCCGCCCAGAGCGGCCCAGGCTCCTCCACTGTGGGGACCAAGGAGGCAAGGTCGGGGGGCCTGGTTGCTCCAGGGGGGAGCCCTTCCCAGAACCAAACTCCTCGGCAGCTGGGGTGTCCTCCCCCCCGCCCAGGGCCGGGTCCTCAGGAACGCCACTCAAACGGGACCTCCAGTTCTGGGATTTTAGCCCAGGGTCCACTGGCCGCTCTGTGGGGGTTCAGGAATCCCCAGTACTGGAAAATAAAAAAATAAATGAATAAATAAACAAACAAATTTAGGGGTGGAATCCAGGTGCTTTCTACCTCCAGGCTATACTCCCAGACCTATTTTATACTTTATTTGGAAACAGGGTCTCACTAAGTTGCTGAGAGCCTCACTCAGTAGCTGAGGCTGGCTTCGAACCTGTGCGATCCTCCTGTCTCCGCCTCCCAAGCGCAGGGATCCATCCTTCTTTTCATCCGTTTATCTCTCTCTGTGTCTCTGTCTCTGTCTCTCTCTGGTGGACTGGGGACTGAACCCAGGGGCATTCTACCTTTGAACTACACACCAGCCCTACTTTCTATTTCTTTATTTTGTATGTGGTACTGGGGATGGAACCCAGGGGCATTCTACCTCTGAGCTGCACACCCGGCCCTGTTTCTTTTATTATTTACTTTGAAACAGGGTCTCGTTGAGTTGCGGAGGGCCTCACTAAGTAGCTGAGGCTGTCTACCAACCGCGATCCTCCTGTTTCAGCCTCCCGAATGCTGGGATTACAAGTGTGCGCCACCACGCCCGGCTCCTATTTTTTATTTCTTATTCTGAATGGCAACCCTAGACCTTTTCATTTTGAAACAGGGTCTCACTAAGTTGCTGAAGCTGACCTTGAACCTGTGATCCTCCTGTCTCAGCCTCTCAAGTGCTGGATTACAAGCATGCGCCGCCATGCTCGGCTTTACCCATCTCTCTTCATTTGTCCGTCCGTCCGTCCATCCATCCATCCATTCATCCATCCATCTTTAAAATTTCATGTATGAAATATTCATCTTTTCCGGTCCCTTCCTTCCTGTGTATCCATCTTTCTACCCGTCCATCTTTCTATAAAATATCAGATTGCTCCTATGTGCCAGGCACTGGGCTCTGCCCCGAGATACACAGAGATAATCCGGACGGCTCGGTCCCTGCCTCTCTTGACCTCAGAGTCTAGAGGGAGTCAGAAATAAATCAGAGGCCAGCCGTGCTGCCCGCCTGGAATCCCAGGGAGACAGGTGTGCTGTTGTCGCCAGCCTCAGCAACTTAGTGAGACCCTATTTCAAAAAACAAAAATTAGCTTATTTCAAAAAACAAAAAGTTGTAATCCCAGCATTTGGGAGGCTGAGACAGGAGAACTGGAAGTTTGCCGTCGGCCTCAGCTACTTAGCGAGGCCCTTTGCAACTCAGTGAGACCCTGTTTCAAAATAAAATATGTGCCCTGGGGCATCCTGGGCTATTTACAACGAGGCACAGAAAAGCGTGTCCGTAACAACTGCTCACACAGCGGCTCAAACTGGGAAACAATCAAGATGCCCATCCACGGGAGAGCAAGGGACTAGACAGTCCTGAACTCCCACGCTGAAATATTACACAGCGCTCAAAATGAAGAAACGAAGCCACACACCGGGAGGTGGATGGAGCTTGGAAGTAAAATAGTCGATGAAAACGTCCTGCTACGTAAACACGATTGTCTTTTTATGACATGAAAAGCAACTAAATTATACAGACATACATATGCGATAATAAACCGTATGGAGAGGGAGGAAGGGAAGAATAAATACGGGATTCGGGATGAGGACAGTAGTTGAGGTGGCGCAGGGGGTTGGGGGACCGTGTGCTTAGACGTCGGTTTCAATTTTGGAGGCGGTGTTTCCACAGGTGTTTATTATGTTATTTACTAATGAAACGCTAGTAGGAAAGCCAGATATGGCTTTGCTACTCTGTAATCTCGGTACTTGGGAGGCTGAGACAGGAGGACAGAAGGATTCGAGGCCAGCCTCAGCAACTCAGCCGGGCGTGGTGGCGCACGCTTGTCATCCCAGCACTTGGGAGGCTGAGACAGGAGGATCGCAGGTTCACAGCCGGCCTCAGCTACTTAGCGAGGCCCTCTGCAACTTAGTGAGACCCTGCTTCCAAATGAAGAATAAAAAATAGGGCTGGGGTGTAGTGTAGCTCAGAGTAGAATGCCCCTGAGTTCAGACCCCAATACCACACACACACACACACACACACACACACACACACACACACAATAGAGCCAAGGATATGGTTAACCCATCTCTTTGTGAACCAACGTTAAGGATAAAAACCAAGCAGGCAGAAGAGGGAACGTAGGGTTTGCAATTTTTTATCGTTGCTCAGGAAAGGCACCATGGAGGTGACCTCTGAGCCCCCGACTGGAAGGAGGGACAGAGAGAGACACCCGCAGGGAGATCTGGGAAGGACTGTGGCCGGTGGGGACGGGAAGCGCAAAGGCCCTGGGGCACAGAGTGCTTGGCCCCTCCAGGAGGGGCAGAGAGGGAGGGCATTCCGGGCTCTGGGTCTGGACTCTGCCCCTCTCCACCACTGGCTGTTCAATCTCCCGGGATGCGACCCTGGGTTTGAGGTGTCCCTGCGTCTTTGTGGGCCTCTCCTCTCGTCCCTGGCCAGCGGGCACCCGACCTGGGGCCCCCAGTCTCCAACACCCAAGAAGCAAGGGCCTGGAGAAAGAGCGCGGCTTGGAGGGGGCCCCGGGCTGCGGCTGGACGTGGTGCGACTGGAGCACCCCGTCTTTTTCCCCCTCTGGAAATCGGGGCTCAGGTCCCCTGGAGATGTGGGATGAGATGGGAGCGTGTGCGGCGCGCCCCCTGGTGGCGGGTTTTGGTGCCTGGTTCTCTGGCTGGAGGCGTTTCCAAGGTGATTTTTAGGTATTTTAATTTTTTTTTATTGAGGCAAAAATGCCTAGCATAAGGTTCATCGTCTTAATCACGTCTAAGTGTGAAGTTCGGTAGTAGAACCCCACCGTCGTGCAGCCGAGCTCCAGAAACTGCTCATCTTGCAATCCCGAAGCCATACCTATTAAAGGACCCATATTCAGCCAGGTGTGCTGGCGCACGCTTGTAATCCCAGGACTTGGGAGGCTGAAACAGGAGGATCCGGGTTCACGGCCAGCCTCCGCTACTTAGTGAGGTCCTCCGCAACTTAGTGAGACCCTGTTTACAAATAAATAATAAAAAAAAACAGGGCCGGGGGTGTAACCCGGAGGTAGAATGCCCCATCATCGCAAAAATTCATATTCGCCGGGCGTGGCGGCGCACGCTTGTAATCCAGGTACTTGGGAGGCTGAGACAGGAGGATCGCAGCCTCGAGGACAGCCTCAGTAATTTAGCAAGACCCTAAGCAACTTAGCAAAACTCTGTTTCAAAATAAAAAAAATAAAATAGGGCCAGAGATGTAGCTCAGAGGTAGAATGCCCCAGGGATCAACCCTGCGTACAAAACTAAAAAACAAACAAAAAACCCCAAAACCAAACAAGAAAGCCACACTCCCCTCCTTCCCAGTCCCTGAAAACCACCATTCTGTTTTCTATCTCTATGAATTGATTCTGTACTACTTCACGTAAGGGGGATCGTGCAGTGTGGGGCCTTCCGTAACTGGCCTATTTCATTGAACATCCGGTGGGCAGGCTTCCCCCGGGCAGCTCGGGCGCATAGGAGGTCACTCTGGGACCCGGAGCCAGTGTCCTCACTCTGGTCTCCCAGGGGAAGCCCAGGCATTTGCATCGGATAAGCCAGTGTGAACCCCTGCAGGTTGCTGTCATTAAGATTTTTATTTCATTTATCTTGTGGTCCTGGGGATCAAACCCTGGGGCGTTCTGCCTCCAAGCCACACCTCCAGCCCTTTCATATGTTTTTATATTGAAAACAGAGTCTAAGTTGCTGAGGTTGGCCTGGAACCTGTGATCCTCCTGCCTCGGCCTCCCCAGGTACTGGGATTGCAAGCGCGCGTCACCACGCCCGGCCACAGTGAAATCTTACGGGTCCTTTGAACAGCACACCTGTTTTTGTTTTATATTTTTCTCCACTCCCATACCATGCATATTTGCGTAGGGGGGCACTGGGGATTTAACCCAAGGGGATTCTACCTCGAACCTCCATCCCCAACCCTTTTTTATTTTTATTTTATTTATATATTTTCTTTTTTTTCTTTTTCTTTTTTTTGTAATCATACATCACTTTGGAATACAAGACTTGAGAGGATATACAAGCACACATCATCCAATAAGCCCTCACCCAATCCCCATCCATTCCCTCCCCCTCCCTCGATCCCATGCTTAATTGGTGATTATCTTTGATATATTTGTTTACGCACCTCATGGGTTTTAAAGAGATTCCATCCTCCCCCATCCCCTCCCCTCTGATTGGTCGCCTTAGTTGCTTCTCTAGAGGGCACTTTCTACTACTCAACATCCTCCTGTTACCCCTTTCCTCCTAGTTCTTGCTAATTAGGGGAAGCATCTGGATTTTATTTTCTGTGCTGTTTCTCTGTGCATGCCGCATTGCAAGTTCCAGTCCCACTCTTGACAGCCCCAGTAGAGGCCTGGCCACCTGGAGGACTCTGATCCCGACCTCGCTGGCTCCAGCACTAGCTTTGTCTTATGGGCGGCCCCGATCCTGGCCTTGCTGGCCCCCGCACCGAAGTAACCCCTCAGCTGGCTCCTCTCCTGGCCTCAGAGACCCCAGCACCGGCCTAGCCTCACGACAGGCTCCAATCCCAGCCTCGCTGACACTGGTACTGGCCTAACCCCTTGGCAGGCTCCTATCCTGGTCTCGCAAGTCCCAGCTCCGTCCTTGCCTCACGGCAGTTTCTAATCCTGGCCTTGCTGGCCCCGGCACTGGCCTTATCCCTTGGCAGAGTCTGATCCTGGCCTTGGAGGCCCCAGCACCGGTCTTGCCTCATAGCAGGCTCTGATCCCGACCTTGCTGGTCCCGGCACCAGCTAAACCCCTCGGCTGGCACCAATCCCTGCCTCGGAGGCCTCAGTAGTGGCCTTGCCTCACAGCAGGCTCTGATCCCGGCCTTGTTGGCCCCAACACTGACCTCACCCCTCGGCAGGCTCCAATCCCAGCCTCGGAGGCCCCAGCACCGGCCATACCTCAAGGCAGGCTCCGATCCCGGCCTCGCTGGCCCCGGCACCAGCCTAACCCCTCAGCAGGCTCCTATCCAGGCCTCAGAGGCCCCAGCACTGGCCTTGCCTGACAGCAGGCTCCGATCCCGGCCTCAATGGCCCCGACACTGGCCTAACCCCTTGGCAGGCTCCGATCCCAGCCTCGCTGGCTCTGGCACTGGCCTAATGCATCATCTGGCTCTGATCCTGACCTCGGAGGCCCCAGTACCGGCCTTGCCTCATGGCTGGCTCCGATCCCGGTCTTGCTGACCCCGGCACTGGCCTAACCCCTCGGCAGACTCCAGTCCCGGCCTTGGAGGCCCCAGCACCGACCTTGTCTCACGGCAGGCTCCGATCCAAACACCCTCTTCACCCAGCAGGTTATCCCACGTTCCCAAGGGTGCGTGGTGGTAGTATTCTGCCTCTGAGGTAATTTCTTCAAAAGTCCCAGGTGTATTAAGTCAGATCTCTGCCTCCCCTGAGTACTTGCTGCTGCCAATGCGACTGCCTCCACCATTTCAAATCTTTCCCAAGCTCCAATACCGCATAATGTCCGTGTTCCTAAGCATGCACAACAGTAACATTCGACCTTTGGGGTAATTTCTTCAGAGGATCAGGGTGGGTTGGGTCAGATGTCTGCCTCTCCCAAATCCAAGTCTCCACCGCCATCTCGGCCAGTGCTGCCACCACCACCTTCCTCCTAGGTCTCCGCTAGACTCTCTCCTTACAGATGATGTTCAGGATTTTTAACGATGTAGAGAAGCCTCAGTCCTCCTTCACGGGCAATTTTTCCAAAAGTTCCAGTTCAGATGGATATGTTTAGTCTGCATCTCCAATATTCTAGCTGCATCCGCAGCCAACTTAACCCCTCTCGAATATTTTTCTTTTCTCGTTTCCCTTTTTTCCTTTTTAAATAAGAGAAGAGAGTATGTGTGGTTTGGGGAGGATGTGGGATCAGGCACTCCATAGCAATGAAAAAAATTTTTTTCTTTCTGGGTGGGAGGAGGGTCTCCTAAGGGTGCCCACCAATCCTGTCTGGGTCAGGGCCTTGCAGCCCGGACCTCCAGGCCCTTCCGGGTGTGTGTGTGTGTGTGGGTTGCCTAAGAGTGCCCTGCCCATGCCCGCCTACCCGCCCGGGGTCGGGGCCTTGTGTCCCGGATCTCCGGGCCCTTCTGGGTGGGAGGGGGTCACCTAAGGGTGCCCCGCCCGTGCCCGCCCACCCACCCAGGTTTGGGGCCATGAGGCCCGGACCTCCAGACCCTTCCCGGTGTGGGGGGGGGTTGCCTAAGGGTGTTCTGCCCGTGCCCGCCCACCCGCCCGGGTCGGGGCCATCCGGGTCCTTATGGGTCGCCCTTTTTATTTTGAATCAGGGTATCGCTGAGCTGCTGAGATGAGCCTCCAACTTGCAATCCTCCTGCCTCAGCCTCCCCAGTCCTGAGATAACAGGCCCGCACCACCACATCCACTCCTCACACATGATTTTTTTTTCTGGAACATTTGAGAATAAACTTTGCACCTGGTATGCATTCACCTCTAAGTAGCTTGATAAATACATCCTAATACAAGGGGATTCTTTTACCTAACCACAGCATAATGTTCACAGTCAGGAAATCGATGCCACGCTATTATCTAATCTGCAGCCCTTATTCCCAGCTTGCCAGTTGCCCCAACACTGTCCTCGATAGATAGCAAAATAAACAGATAAGAAGCCCGGGATCATGTACAGCCCCGGACCATTGACCGGGGCCAACCCACAGCTGTAAAAGTGGGCCCAGCTGCCCTGCACACGCAGGGGCTTATGGGAAACCATGCCTGGCTGTTGCTGTAAGTTACCTAGAGTTGGTTTTTCTTGCAGCAACAGAGCCAGTAAAGCAGGTGTACTGTTGCCGGGCGCGGTGGCGCACGCTTGTAATCCCCGCGCTTGGGAGGCTGAGACAGGAGGATCGCACGGGTTCGAAGCCAGCCTCAGCTACTTAGTGAGGCTCTCAGCAACTCAGTGAGACCCTGTTTCCAAATAAAATAGAAAATAGGTCTGGGAGCGTAGCCCGGAGGTAGAAAGCCTCTGGGTTCCACCCCCAGTACCACAAAAAAAAAAAAAAAAAAAAAAAAAAAAAAAGCAGGTGTACTAACCAGAGTCTCACTAAGCTGCAGAGGGCCTCACTAAGTGGCTGAGGCGATCCTCCTGTCTCAGCCTCCCAAGTACTGGGATGACAAGCGTGTGCCACCACGCCCAGCTTGGGCGGAGACTTTAATGACTGCAGGGTAGGTAGGCGCAGAGCAGCACTGGCAGATGCTGGTAAAATATCCAAGGAGCAACCAAACAGGGGTTGGGAGCGAGCTGGGTGGAGACAAGCATCCCCCAAGGTTGGGCATGGAGGGCCAGCCGGGTCTCCCTCACTGGACTGGCCCTCAGGCTGGCTTGCTCAGTGCCACTGAGGGCTAGCGGGCCCTTTGATTTAATTTTTTTTTTCATTACTGGGAATGGAACCCAGGGGCATTCTACCTCCGAGCAACACCCCCAGCCCAATTTTTTATTCTTTATTTTGAAACAGGGCCTCACTGAGTTGCAAAGGGCCTCACTGAGTAGCCGAGGCTGTCCCAGAACCACGATCCTCCTGTCTCGGGCTCCCAAGCGCTGGGATGACAAGCGTGCGCGGTGCGCGGCCTCCCCCTGCTGAGGTGGGGAGGATCCAGCAACAGCGGCTGCGGGCTCTCCGCGCTCCCTCGGCCTCCCAGTCTGGGCTCTGGCCAAGTGGGTGACACCTGGTCAGCCATCTGCTGACCAGCAAGAGCTGACTGTGTCCGAGGAGGCCGTGGGGGGCCGCAGCGGGGGCGGGGGGGAGCCCCCCAGCAGGGAGGAGACAAATGAGCCCCAGAACCCCCAGGGGGAGACCAAGGACGCGCTGAGAAGGACCAAGGAATCCATCTCACTCGCAGGACCCCCGCCAAGCCTCCAGTTTATCAAGTCATCAAGTCTCCCCCAGAGGTGAGGGAGGCAGAATTCTCCTTTTCCTCTAACAGAAAGGGCAGCAGAGGCCAAGGCCCCAGGCCCCGAAACCCAGACCACTGTATCAGTCTTTTCTTGCTGCTATAACACATGACCCCAAGTTCAGTGGTATAAAGAACATAGGTTTTAGCCAGGCACAGCGGTGCACACCTGTTAGCCCAGGACGTGGGAGGCTGAGACAGGATGGCGGATGTGAGGCCAGCCTCAGTAGTTTGCTGAGACTCGAGGCAATTTTGTGAGACCCTGTTTCAAAATAAAAAATAAAATGGGGACCAAATATACCACTAAAGCCGGGCGTGGTGGCGCACGCTTGTCATCCCCGCGCTTGGGAGGCGGAGACAGGAGGATCGCGCAGGTTCGAAGCCAGCCTCAGCTACTGAGTGACTGGTTCTGGGGATTGAACCCCGGCCATTCTACCTCCGCGGTTTACCCCCAGCTCAGGACCTCACTAAGTAGCTGAGGCTGACCTCGAACCCGCGATCCTCCTGTCTCGGCCTCCTAAGTATCACACGTGTGGCCACCGCACTGAACACGGCGGGTTTTGACGTTTGTCTTTCCCCAGCCCGGGCGTGGCGCCGCACACCTGTCCTCCATCATCCCGGCACTTGGGAGGGCCGCGGGTGGGACGGAGACCAGCCTGGGCAAGTTAGCAGGGCCCTGGCAACTCGACGAGACCCTCCTGCTTCCAAATAAAAAATAAAATAGGGCTGGGGGTGTCGCTCGGATGTAGACCCCCCAGCACCACACGCATGCACGCACGCGCTGTCACAGGGGGTGACTGGGTTCAGCTCCCCTACTCCGCTTCCTAATTAATGCCAGCTTTCCCACTTCTACCATTTTCTAAGGACTCCCGGCTTCTTGCTCGGGCTAATTTATTTCTCTCGACGGCCACCAGATGGCAGCAAAAGCACCCGCCAAGAGCGAGGCGGAGGACGGGGGTCCCGGGAGGAGGGGGCGCGGTTCGGGAGGATGGCGAAGGACTGGGAGGCCTGAGGCCTGGACGCCGCCGCCGAGGCTGACTGTGCACAAGGCCGAGGGACAGCGTCTTGCCGGGCGTGGTGTAGGCTACGTGGTAATCCTGGGATGACCGCACCTGTAATCCCAGGACTTGGGAGGCTGAGACAGGAGGACTGCAGGTGCGAGGCCAGCCTCAGCAGCTTAGAGAGACCCTGCTTTAAAAAAAACAAAAGGGCTGGGGGTGTAGCTCGGAGGTAGAATGCTGCTGGGCTCAATCCTCAGTACCGCAAACCAGATCAAACCAAACAACCCACCCCCAGCCCTATTTTATTCTTTTATTTTTGAAACAGGGCCTCACTAAGTTGCTGAGGCTGGCGTCGAACCTGTGATCCTCCCGTCTCAGCCTCCGAAGCGCGGGGAGTACAGGTGCGCACCGCCTGGCTGTTTATGGTCTTTTTTTTTTTACATGCAATAGTTTTGAATTTTTGTGAAGTCAAATTTATCAGTGCTTATTTTTTCTCCTGTCTTGATTGTGAGCCAGAGCTAGGAAGCCTCTCTCTACGTTCATGTTAGGAATGAATTCACCGTATGTTTTTCTAGTGATTTATGCTTTCGTTTCTTGCTCTTAGGATTTTTATTCCTTTTTTTGATGCAGGAATAGAACCCAGGGACATTCCACCTCTGAACTACACCCTCAGCTCTTCATGAAAAACAAAAAACAAAAAACAAACAAACAAACAAAAAACAAGGTCTTGCTAAATTGCTGAGGCTGACCTCAAACCTGCAAACCTCCTGTCTCAGCCTCCCAAGTACTGGACTTGCAGGCGTGCGCCACCCCGCCAGGTGAGCCATGCGGTTTCTGAGTCTTGGTTTCTTCACCGGGAAGTTTGCACAGTCCAGAGGGTGTGGGCGGGGGAGAGAGGAGGATTCTACATCTTCAGCAGAAGAACAGATTTCTTTCTCATCCTACACTTGATTGTGCAGAAAGGCTTGCAGCTTATATTTTCTGCTTGCCAATTTGGCCTTCTTCACGAAGATTCTCCCTCACCCGTAACCAGAAAAAAGAAACGCAAATTAAGGCCATCATGGTGGCGCGCGCCTGTACTCTCCATGCTTGGGCGGCTGAGACACGGAGGGGATCCCTCCCTCCAAAGAGAATACTCAAACTTTAACGAGGCCCGGGCTGGCGTTTGGCTTTTACCACTGAAGAGAATTTCCGTACTTATCAGCAGCAAGATTTAAAGGTGTGTGTGTGTGTGTGTGTGTGTGCGCGCGCGTGTGTGTGCGTGTGCGCGTGCGCGTGTGTATGTGTGTGCGCGCGTATGCGCGTGTGCGTGTGTGTATGTGTGTGCGCGTGCGTGTGTGCGTGTGTGTGCGTGCGTGTGCGCGTGTGTGTGTGCGCGTGCGTGTGTGCGTGCGTGTGTGCGTGCGTGTGGTGCTGGGGATTGAATCTAGGGGCATTCTATTTACGAGCTACACCCCCGGCCCTATTTTTTTATTTTTTTATTTTGAAAGCAAGGTCTCACTGAGCCTCAAACCGTGATCCTCCTGTCTCAGCCTCCCAAATGCTGGGATTACACGCGTGTGCCATCACGCCTGGCTCCGATTACATTTTAAAATATTCAATGCCAAATCCCACATCTACAGATTGACGCCTGGAGGTGTACCACGCCTGTATCTCTCCTGCCCGCCTGCCTTCGCCCCTTCCTTTCTTCCTTTTTCTTTTCAGCTGGGGATGGAAGCCAGGGCCTTGGGCCTGCGCGGCACAGGCCGGTCCGCCGAGCCGTGCCCCCGGCCCCGTGGTCTCTCTCCTCTTGACGCCGTGCTCTGCGGCTTTGGGAGGACACGGCCCCAGCCGTTGCAGAGCTCCCCGTCTGTGCTTCAGCTAGTGGCTGTCTGAAGATAATCTCTAAGTCATTTATCAGAGATTTTTTTCTTTTTTGGTGGTACTGGGGATTGAACCCAAGGGTGTTCTACTTCTGAGCTACAACCCCAGGCCCTTGTTTTAAGGTTTTTGTTTATAAACAGGGTCTCCCCAGGTAGCCGAGAGTCTCAGTGAGTTGCTGCGGCCGGTCTTAAACCTGGGACACTTGTGTCTCAGCCTCTCAGGTGCTGGGATCACAGGTGTGCGCCTCTGCGCCTGGCTAGTCTTTCAGTTTTCAACTGACCATCCTGCTGACCATCCTGCAACCCGAGTTCAGCACTAACTGCCTCGAGTGGACACGCAAATTCCAGAGCAAGATGGCCGCCCGTCTGTCCTTGCTACAGACACTGCTGGCTGCAGTGGGGTCCCCAGGCCCCTCCTCTGTTCAACTTGGCTACTGTGTGTGTGTGTGTGTGTGTGTGTGTGTGTGTGTGTGTCCTGCTGGAGATTGAACCCTGAGGCACTCTGTCTCTGTGCTATACCCCCAGACCTTTGTATTTTTTTATTTTGAAACAGGGTCTTAGGCTGGCACGGTGGCACCTTGTCATTCCAGCATTTGGTACTGGGGGTGGAACCCAGGGGCTTTCTACCTCTGGGCTATACTCCCAGACCTATTTTATATTTTATTTAGAAACAGGGTCTCACTAAGTTGCTGAGAGCCTCACTCAGTAGCTGAGGCTGGCTTCGAACCCGTGTGATTCTCCTGTCTCAGCCTCCCAGGCACGGAGATTATAAGGGTGCGCCACCACGCCCGGCTAAATTCAAGGGTTTCCATGACCCTCTTCAGGGCTGATAACCCACTAGAAGGAATCATGGAACACAAGAAAGATTTGGTTTTTTGCATGAAATTGCCATTTTATTATAAAAGGTAAAAAGCAATGTGGCTTCAGAGACACATTGTGGTGACTTGAGCTTTGGAGCTTCTGCCACCTCCCCAAGACAGCGCAGCCCCGGCCGCCAGGGGGGCCGAGCCGCACGGCCGGAGTTTCTACTGGGCCCCATTATGGAGGAGAACTGATTAAATCATTGGCCACAGGACCCAGCTCAGTCTCCAGCACCTTCCCCCTCCCTGCGCACTGGAGCCAAGGGCTGGGGGTCCCACGCTCAACACTGTTCACGGCCAACCCCTCCCTTGAAACCCGGAGGGGTCGGGGGGCGCCTGGCGAGCCTAGACCCAGGGTTGAGAGGGGCTTGTGAATATACCAGAGCCTTCGCTGGGAAATTCCATGACTTTTTTTTTTTTTTTTTTTGCGGGTCTGGGGATGGAACCCAGGGGCATTCGACCTCCCAGCTACACCCCCTGCCCTATTTTTTATTCTTTATTTTGAAACAGAGTCTCACTAAGTTGCAGAGGGCCTGGCTAAGTAGCCGAGGCTGTTAGGAAACCGCGATCCTCCTGTCTCAGCCTCCGGAGTGCTGGGATGACGAGCGTGCGCCGCCACGCCCGGCTGAAATTCCATGCCGTTGTGCCAAGAACTGGGCAAAAGGCCAGCTATACTTTTTTTTTTTTTTTTTTTTTACCATGTCACCCTGGGTTGAGGCAACCGATATAAATCTTTAAGTGAGGGGAGATGGGCTTAAAACGCGGGACCTTCAAGTCTCTTGGAAGCTAGAGCCCAGGAAGAGGCCTCTAGACTTGGCAAAAGGCTGCTCCTGGGGGGCGGTGGAGGATGAAGAGCCATTGCTGGGAGCCCTCTAGAAGTTTCTCCAAGCAAGATCATCCCAGGACCGAGAACATCTTGTTCACAATGGGATCGATCCTGGCTCCACAACTTCCCGGTGTCTGCACTGTCTAGAAACGAACAGATATATGGGCAGTGTTTCTTAACCGGTGGTTGAAAGGGTCTGGAAAAGCCAGGTGTGGTGGTGCCTGCCCGTAACCCCCGTTCTTGGGAGGCTGAGCCAGGGGGATCACAGGTTCAAGGCCGGCCTCAGCAACTTAGTGAGGCTCTCAGAAGTTAGTGAGGCCCTCGGCAATTTAGTGATACGCTGTTTCAAAAATTAAAAGAAAGAGGGGGGTGGGCATGGACTTGCGAGCCGGTAATCCCAGGACTTGGAAAGCTGAGCTAGGGGGTTACAGATGGGCTGGGGATGTAGCTCAGAGGTAGAATGCCCCTGGGTTCAATTCCCAATGCCACACACAAAAAAGAAAAGAAAAAAAGGTAGGTGTGTGTGTGTGTGTGTGTGTGTGTGTGTGTGCACGCGTGCGTGCACGCACGCTGTGTCTAGGAAGGAAACTGGGCCAGAGATACAATTTTTCTTTAACAGAGCAGCTCCTGATGACTAGATAGAGGAGACCCTGTAGTTGAAGGTCTAGGGATTTATTTAACATAGGGGTCCTCCAGCCGGGGACAGTTTTACTCGCCGGGGAACAATGACAAGGCCCAGAGACATTTTTAATGGTTTGCTCCAGGGTGCATCTAGTCAGACAGACGGGGCCCTGCTCTCCATCTGACAAGGCGCAGGACAGCCCCCTGCACAACGCTGGCCTGCCCCCAGACGTGAGCGCTGCTCAGGCTGAGAAACTGCCTTAAAGAAAGAAGCTGGAGCCGGGCGGGTGTGGGGCTGCACGCTTGCAATCCCAGCGCTTGGGAGGCTGAGACAGGAGGACCACAGTTTCAAACCTGGTCTCCGCAACCTAGTGAGACTTTCAGCTATCTGGTGAAACTTTTTTTTTTTTTTGAACCCAGGTTTTTTTTCTACCTCCGGGCTACACTCCCAGACCTATTTTATACTTTATTTGGAAACAGGGTCTCACTAAGTTGCTTAGAGCCTCACTAAGTAGCTAAGGCTGGCTTCGAACCTGCGCCATCCTCCTGTCTCAGCCTCCCAAGCACTGGATCACAAGCGTGTGCCACCACGCCCGGCTTAGCGAGACTGATTTTTAAAACAAAATATTTAAAACAAGGGCCTGGGGTGTTGCTCAGAGGCGGAATGCCCCTGGGTTTCAGTCTTCAGTAACACACACACACACACACACACACACACACACACACACACACACACAGCAGCAGCAGCAGCAGCAGCAGCAGCAGTGGAGACGTGCCCTGGTGGGGCGTACCGAGCGCATCTTGGAGGGGGGACGAGCTTTGCACAGCTGTGGTCGACACTCGTGGGGACCGACCCAAGCCACGTCCACAATCACCCGCACCCTCCTCCTCTGCAGCCCAACTGACTCTACCCACATGTGAAATATAATCCAACTCACGGGACGATGCTCTTGAGTCCCCGTGTTTGGGACCTTGGTTTCTTTTCCCTTTCCGCTCTTCTGGTGAGCCTGCCCTCCGTAGGCAGAGGTGCTGTTTGGAGGGAAAATTCAGCACCGACAGAGGGGGTTCTGGAACCCAAAGCCAGAAAGGGCCGTGGCCCGGCAGGGGACTTTGATAATGGCGGACATTTCTGGTTGGGGAGGTGGGTGCCTCTGGCATGTAATGGCCAGAGACCAAAGACTCGGCTCAGCACCTTCAGAGCCCCGCCCACCTCTCTTGGGAAGGCTACTTGTGGCGGGGTGGGGCAGGGGAGCCCGTGTTTTAGGTCTCCCCAGGTTTCTGAGTCGGGCTTTCAGTGTGGCTGCTACGGGCAGCCGTTCTCGGGTTCCAGCCTGCTAACAGGGCTCTCTCCCGATGGCACCACTTTTACATTACGACACGTACTGGCACCCGCCATGGCTTTATGGGGTAACCGGCCCCATCTTTGAAGCAGGAGGAGGACAACCATTCCTTGGCTTCTTTTGCCAGAAAATGCCAACACCAACGGTCTCCTCCACCCACGTCGCCAGTGGGTTCTGCTGGGTCCAAGATCAGAGGCCTAAATGAGAGAGAGAAGAGATTGGGTTCAATATCCCAGGACCTGAGGATGAGGACAAGGAGGAGGAGGAGGACGAGGAGGACGAGGAGGAGGAAGAGGAGAAGGTGGCGGAGGAGGAGGAGGAGGAACTGAAGGATCATGTCCAAAATTGGTGGCTTCAGCCAGGCACGGTGGCGCACACCTGTCATCCCAGTACTTGGGAGGCTGAGACAGGAGGATCGCAGGTTCCAGGCCAGCCTCACCCAAGTAGTGAGACTTTCATCAACCTAGTGAGGTCCTGTTTCAAAGTAAAAATAAAATAGGGCTGGGGGTGTAGCTCGGAGGTAGAATGCCCCCGGTACCACAAACAAACAAAATTGGTGGCTTCAGAATTCGGAGCCTGAGCACAGCACACTGGCACACATCTGCAGTCCCAATATTTGGGAGGCTGACACGGGAGGATTGCAGGTTTGAGGCTAGACTCAGCAACTTAGCCAGGCTCTCAGACCCTGCCTGTTTCAAAGCAAAACATAAAACGGGCTGGGGGGGGGTGTAGATCAGAGGTGGAATACTCCTGGGTTTAATTCCCAGGGCTCCTGCTGGCCCCCCACAAAGAATTTGGGGCTGACCTACTTTCAGCAGTGAAACATTCCCCTTTAGAGCTTAGATAGTAGCAACTTAAGTGTGCAAATACAGTTCAGAGTAACTTCCTAGAATTAAGTTAAACTTGTAAACAATGTTTGAGAAGCTGTTACATACTAGCCGCAAACGACACACACTGTAGCCCTTCTCTCTAGTTACTGGGGAACCTGATACAGCAGGTCATCAAATACAGTGTTGCCAAGCAGGGGGCGGTGCAGTGGCCGGAGCTGTTTTTTTTCTTTTCCTCTATTTTTTTCTCCAGACTCCTTTGCTTTCTCTCTTTCCTGTTTTTTGTTTGTTTGTTTGTTACTGGGGCTTGAACCGGGGGGGGGCATTCTACCTCTGAGCTAGACCCCCGGCTCTTTTTTTATGTTTTTGTGGTACCAGGGACTGAACTCAGGGGCATTCTACCTCTGTGCTACACCCTCAACCCAGTTATATCTATAAAAGTGGGAAACAGGGCTCAACTACATTGCCGAGGCTGGCCTTGAACTTGCAATCTTCCGAGTGCCTGGTCCCTCCTCCACGCCTTCTGGACGACACGTCCCTCCATCTCCCTCCGTCAGGGTCAGCCCCTGGAGTCCTTGGGCACTTTCCTCCCCGGGAATGAGGCAGGGTGCCAGGGGAGGGGAATCCAGGTCACCAGATGGTGCCGAAGGGAATCCGTTCGCTAGGCAAGGGGGTGGGGTGGGCACCTGGTTTTCTGCATCTGGGACAGCAAGAATTTCCTCATCTTGTCATCTTTGAGGTTGTAATTGATGGTCCAGAAGATGCAGAGGTCCTGGTACTGCATGATCAGCTCCAGGACCGTGCGGAAACCTTCGGCGGTGGAGAAATTGCTCATTCCGCTCCCGTGCTCCCAGGCGTAGACGGTGAGCAGCTCCAGGGCATACTTAGGGGGCAAAGACCCCTTGGAGCTCATTTTCCTTTCGCACTGAGGGAAGAGGGAGGAGACCAGAAGACCGTGGTGA
Organism: Muscardinus avellanarius; assembly: GCF_963383645.1. Classification (NCBI taxonomy): domain Eukaryota; kingdom Metazoa; phylum Chordata; class Mammalia; order Rodentia; family Gliridae; genus Muscardinus; species Muscardinus avellanarius. The sequence goes on along the minus strand of NC_137807.1, from coordinate 7,969,637 downwards.
GAGAGGGGGCCCCGGGAGCCGAGTGGGAGCCCCGTGATGGCTGGGGCCAAGGCTGGGCAACCGAGTCCAGACGCCGGCAGAGGGCTACGCGGGTTCGCAGGAGTCCGCCCGGCGGCCGTCTACACCACGCGCAGGCTTCTCTGTTGGGTTTTGGGTTCTAGACGCTCACACCCAGCCACGGTTTGCTGGCACCCCACTGCGTGCTGACGTGGGCTCAGGCATTTCACCTGTGTCATCCCCTCAGCCTACCAAGGACCCTGCAGAGCGGCACAAAGGTTCCATTTCATTGTACTTTTTAATTAAATTTTGTTTAAGCACTAGGATTGAAGCCCGGGGCACTCTACTCCTGAGCTACACCCCCAGGTCCTTTTTATTTTATTTTATTCTTAAAACAGGTCTCCCTAAGTGGCTGAGAGTCTCAGTAAATTGCTGAGGCTGGTCTCAAACATGCGAGCTACACACCCCAGCCCTATTTTTAAAAATTTATTTATTTATTTATTTATTTATTTATTTATTTATTTTGGTGGTACTGGGGTTCCTGGAAGCCCTTCTACCTCCGGCTACACTCCCACGGGCTACACTCCCAGACCTATTTTTATACTTTTTTATGTGGAAACAGGGTCTCTTAAGCCAGCGTGGCTGGCTTCGAACTGCGCGATCCTCCTGTCTTCGCCTCCCAAGTACGGGGATTACAAGCGTGCGCCACTACGCCCGGCCTAAATTCTTTATTATGAAACAGAGTCTCACTAAATTGCAGAGGGCCTAAGTAGCTGAGGCTGCCCGTGAACCTGCGGTCCTCCTGTCTCAGCCTCCCAAGTATTGGGATTACAAGCGTGTGCCACCACACCTGGCATAGAGGGTCTCCATTGTATTTATTATTATTATTATTATTATTATTAATTATTTTGTTGCAGTACTAGGAATTGAACCCAGGGGCACTCTACCTCTGAGCTACACCCCTCAGCACTTATTCTCTGTCTGTCTGTCTGTCTGTCTGTCTGTCTGTCTTGCAGTAATGAGGATGGAATCTCGGGGCATTGTGCCTCCAAGCTACACCTCCCCCCCGTCCTATTCTTTTTTTTATTCTTTTTTTTTCTTTTTTGGTGGTACTGGGGTTCCTGGAAGCCCTTCTACCTCCGGGCTACACTCCCAGACCTACTTTTACATTTTTATTTGGAAACAGGGTCTCCTAAGCCAGCGCGTGCGGCTGGCTTCGAACCTGCGCGATCCTCCTGTCGCTGCCTCCCAAGCGCGGGGATTACAAGCGTGCGCCACCACGCCTAGCTGGGATCTCCATTGTGAGTGGATACGGGGGGCTGCGGGAGTGAGCAGCTGGTGAGGCCCCCAAAGCCCCAAGCTGTCTCTACAGGGCAGGAGATGAGAGCCTGCAGAGGCTGAGGGGGAAACATGGCAGTTTAACCTGCCTTCCAAGGGCTGGCATCGCCATCCAGTAACCATGGCAACTGAGCAGCAGCTAAGCCCTCCTGGCGGCCTGTGGGCCTGTAAATCAGGGTCCCCAGGGAGCGCGGATGCCTACTGCTGGGTCCTTTGGGCAGGGTAAGGACAAAATAAACCACATGTAGCAGCTTTTTTGGGTTATTGTTGTTGTTTTGTTTTATTTGTTTGTTTTGTTTTGTGGTACTGGGAATTGAACTCAGGGGCTTTCTACCTCTGAGCTAAAATTTTTTTATTTTTTGTACTGGGGATGGAACCCAGGGGCTTTCTACCTCTGGGCTACACTCCCTGTTTTCCTTTTATTTGGAAACAGGGTCTCACTAGGTTGCTGAGAACCTCACTAAGCTGCTGAGGCTGGCTTCGAACCTGCGCGATCCTCCTGTCTCAGCCTCCCAAGTACTGGGATTGCAAGCGTGTGCCACGACGCCCGGCATCCCCAGCCCCTTTTAAATTAATTTAACCAATGAATTTATTTATTTAGGTACTAGAGGTTGAGCTCAGGGGCATTCGACCTCTGAGCTACACCCCTGGCCCTGTTTTATTTTTTATTCTGATCTCACTAAGTTGCGGGTCTCACTAAATGGCTGAGGCAGGCTTCGAACCTACCATCCTCCTGTCTCAGCCAAGTACTGACATTTCCGGGGCAGTTTGACTGTAGGAGGTCAAACTGCCCCGGACCCAAACTGCATGCCTGACCCAAGTGAACAGGGGTAGAGACAGGTACTCTTCAAAGATACCCAGGGCTCAGCCGGGCGTGGTGGCGCACGCTTGTCATCCCCGCGCTTGGGAGGCTGAGACAGGAGGATAGCACAGGTTCGAAGCCAGCCTCAGCTACTTAGTGAGGCTCTCGGCAACTTAGTGAGACCCTGTTTCCAAATAAAGTATAAAAAAAGGTCTGGGAGTTTAGCCCAGAGGTAGAAAGCCTCTGGGTTCCACCCCCAGTACCACCAAAAAAAAAAAAAAAAAAAAAAAAAAAAAATACCCAGGGCTTGAGCAGGGGGCAGGTTCCCTAGAGCGCCGGGCCCCTCAGCACGGGAAATTCGAACGCACAGGGAACTTGGTAAGTGTTGGTTTTGGTTTTATGACCACATCATACTGGTGAAAATAATAAACAAGAGCCAGGTTCACAGCCAGCCTTAGCTACTTAGTGAGACCCTCCACAGTTTAGTGAGACCCTGTTTCAAAATAAAAAATGAAAAATAGGGCTGGGGGTGTAGCTCAGTGATAGAATGCCCCTGGATTTGATCTCCAGTACTGCAATAAAATAAAATAAAATAAAATAAAATAAAATAAAATATAACCAGGGCCAGGTGTACTGGCTCATGTCTGTAATCCCAGTACTTGGGAGGCTGAGATAGGAGGATCACAGGATCGAAGCCAGCCTCAGCAATTTAGCGAGCCCCTCAGCAACTTAGTGAGACTCTGTTTCCAAATAAAAAATAAAAATAGGAGCCGAGGGTGGTGGCGCACACTTGTAAGCCCTGCATTCAGGAGGCAGAGACAGGAGGTTCATGGTTCGACGACAGCCTCAGCTACTTAACGAGGCCCTCCGCAACTCAGTGAGACCCTGTTTCCAAATAAAGAAATAAAAAATAGGGCTGGGGATGTAGCTCAGAGGTCGAATGCCCCTGGGTTCCTCCCAGTACCACAATAAATAAATAAATAAATAAAATAAAATTAGGGATTAGGCGTGTAGCCTGGAGGTAGGATATCCCTAGCCTGGCAGATGGCTGGCATGAGGACTGTTACCTATCGTACCTGTTTGTACCAGTGTTTCACCAGGCGGATTAGATCCTTCAGCTTGGTAGGTTTGGAGACAATGAAGTTACGCTGAAGCTCCGTAAAACACGTAGAAAACTCTCCCTCCAGGATGTCAGAGGACTGATACAGGTCAATGAGCTCCGAGTAGTCCCCGGCGTGGGGTGTGGCGCCTGAATTCAGCTGACCTGGCCAGGGGCAGAGATGGACCTGTGTTAATACGCATAGCAAGAAACAGCATAAAAACTTTTTTTTTTTTTGGTGGTACTGGGGATAGGACCCAGGGACATTCTGCCTCTGAGATATACCCCCGGGCCTATTTTTTATATTTTACTTGGAAACAGGGTCTCACTGAGTTGCAGAGGGCCTCACTAAGTAGCTGAGGCTGTCTGTAAACCGCGATCCTCCGGTCTCAGCCTCCCGAATGCTGGGATCGCAAGCGTGCGCCCCCGCGCCCAGCTCTGCTCCCTGACTTCCTCTCCACCCCTGGACTCCATCACTTCCAGCTTCCAGAATCTTCCTCACCAAGCACGGTGGCGCAAGCTTGTCATCCCAGCTTTCTGGAGGCCGAGACAGGAGGACCGCAGGTTGTGGCCAGCCTCAGCTACTTAGCGAGGCCCTCCGCAACTCAGCGAGACCCTGATTCAAAATAAAGAGTAAGGCCGGGTGTGGTGGCGCACGCTTGTCATCCCCGCGCTTGGGAGGCTGAGACAGGAGGATCGCGCGGGTTCGAAGCCAGCCTCAGCTACTTAGTGAGGCTCTCGGCAACTCAGTGAGACCCTGTTTCCAAATAAAGTATAAAATAGGTCTAGGAGTATAGCCTGGAGGTAGAAAAGCCCCTGGGTTCCACCCCCAGTACCACCAAAAAAAAAAGAATAAAAAAATAGGGCCGAAGGTGTAGCTCGGAGGTAGAATGGGCTTAATCCCCAGCACTGCCATTAAAAAAGTCTTTCTCCTCCAGAGCTGGGGTCCGGGCTCTCACCGAGCGCGTTAAACGCGGGCAGCACATCGAAGTCCACCTTCTCGGGGCCGTGTCTGGACTTCAGGGAGAAGCTCAATACCCGGGGCTCCTTCCATTTCGACATCTCAAACTTGACTTCGAAGTGCTTGCCCTGCGCCCAGGCCCCCAGCTGCTCCCGGATCTCCCGGACGATTCTGCCGCGCTCCTGCTTCTGGGCGGTGTAGCTTCTCAGGGAACTGGTGAACACCACGAGGTCAGCGTCGGAGCCCGTCTTCAGGGCCGTGCCCTTGGCCGCTGACCCTCCCTGGGGAAGGGGGGGCGGAGATGTTTGTTCATATTACAGGTTTAACCCAGAGGCCTTTTTACTTCCAACCTACCACCCCATCCCTATTTTATTTTTTGTCTGGAAAAGAGGGTTTCACTTAGTTGTTGAGGCTGGCCTCGAACCTACAATCCTCCCGCCTTAGCCTCCCAAGTACGGGGATTGCAGGCATGTGCCACCATGCCTGGCTACAGTGTTTCATTTTATAAGCAGATACCATGTTCCCACAGGTGAAAACTTTAATAGGGTACCTAAGATCCCCTACTCATATACAGATAAAAACTTTAATATTTAAAACTTTAATATTCTATTCCTTATATCCATCTTTCTTTCTTTCTTTCTTTCTTTCTTTCTTTCTTTCTTTCTTTCTTTCTTTCTTTCTTTCTTTCTTTCTTTTTCTTTGTGTGGTACTGGGATGGAACCCAGGGGCCTTCTACCTCTGAACTACATCCCCAGCCCTATTTTTTAGTCGTTTTACTTTTGAAACAGGGCCTCATTGAGTTGTGAAGGGCCTCACTGAGTAGCTGAGGTTGGCCACAAACCATGATCCTCCTGTCTCAGCTTTTTGAATTACAAGCATGTACCACCATGACCGGATATTTCTTTAAATTTTTTTAACATTTTTTTGCAGTACTGGGAGTGGAACCCAGGGGCATTCTACCTCTGAGCTACACCCCAGCCCTATTTTATTTTCTTTATTTTGAAACAGGGTCTCACTGAGTTGCAGAGGGCCTCACTAAGTAGCTGAGGCTGTCCGCGAACCGCGATCCTCCTGTCTCAGCCTCCCATATGCTGGGATGACAAGCGCGTGCCACCACGCCCGGGCCCTTTTTTTCATTTTAATTTTGAAACTGGGTCTTGCTAAGTTGTTGAGGGCCTCACTAAGTTGCTGGGGCTGGCCTTGAACCTGCGATCCTCCCATCTCAGCCTCCCAAGTACTGGGATTGCAGCCATGTGTCCCCATCCCGGGCAGAAAGCAATTTCTTAACTGCCAATGGCTGTCTCCGTACCTTCTCTTTCTAAGTGCTGTAGACCTTCTCTTCATGTTATGGGGTCCAGAAGGAAAGGAGCCCCCCACAATTCTAGTCACGTTCTGACAAGTCAAGTCGGGCTCTAGTCGTGAACTAGGGGAACAGCCATTGGCCCCGGCTCCTGGTGCAGGGTCTCAGCTTAGCGTGCGCTTGGGTCTGCTTTGCGGCGTGGCGGGCGTCGTTTTTACACCCTTGGGAGCCCCTCCCGCACCCCCGTGACCGTGAGCACCCGCTTCTCTGATCCTGGGATGGGCAGAGGTCAGCGTGTCAGCCCTAGACGGAGCCTGTCAGTCCTGCAAACCCGGCCGGCTCCTGTGCTGAGCTTGACTCCGTCATGGAAACCCGAGAGGGAGGTCATCTTTCTGGCTGCAGGCACCAAGCTTAGAATCTGCGATGGATTGAATGCTGGAACCCCCCAAAAGGGTCTGTCTGCAGGAAACTCATGAGTGTGACTACAGTGTCCCTCTGGAGCACCCCTAAAGGTCCCTGTGTTACGGGCTTGGGCCCCAGCTTGGTGATGCTCTGACTCTGGTGATACTGGAGACTGAACCCAGAGACATTGTATCTCTGAGCCACACCCTCAGTCCTATTTTATTCTTTCTTTTGAAACAGGGTCTCACTAAGTTGGAGAGGCCTCACTAAGTAGCTGAGGCTGGCTGCGAACCTGTGACCCCCCTGCCTCAGCCTCCCAGGGGCCGGCATTACAGGCGTGTACCCCTAAGCCTGGGCCTATCTCTCTTTGGATTCCCAGCCTCAAGTTGAGTGGCTTTGTTCTCCCTCATGTCCCCGCCCCCAGTCAAGAGAGCCAGAAAAGTGTGCATCCAAACCTCTGGAACTATGGGCAGAACAAATCTTTTCTCTTTATAAGGTGATTTATCTCAGGTACTTTGTGACAGTAGCGGAAAGCAGACCAGCACATGACCTTATTTGAAAAGAGGGTCTTGCAGATGTAATTTAATTAAGGATCTCAAGATGGGCTCTTTCTGGATTAGGGTGGCCCCTAAATCCAAGGAAAAAATGTCCTTAGCAGAGAAGGGGAGGAGACATACACGGGAGTCGGGGATATGAGGAGCAAGGCAGAGATTGGAGCCACACGCGTACGAATCCTAGGACAGAGAGGACGGCCAGCTGCCCCAGGAAACACGTAACAGAACCAGTCACGTGTGTGAGTGACGCAGGCGGCCCTCGGCGGCCCCACTGAAGGCCAGCGTCCCCGTCACCGGGCTGCCAGCTTCCTTTCTTTGTTGCTGGCAGAGCCCTGGAGAATTGTAGTCACTGCCCAGCTCCTTCCAGAAGCCAGAGGGGAGGGGGGGGCTCACCTTGACGACCTTCTGGACCTTGGTAGTCGAATGTCGAAAGCAGTCGTTCTTCAGGAACGTGCAGATCTCATCGATAGCCCTCTGCATGGGCTCCAGGAAGTCTTTGTTGGGCTGGAGGAAGTCCTTGATGAACTTGTCCAGAAGATGGCCCGGGGTCACAAAGAGCGGGGCAGGCTAGGACAGGCGGAGACCCAGGTGTGAGCCAGCTCCCTTCCCTTCCCGAGCCGGGCGTCTGCGCCTGCTCCCCTGCCCCCAACCCCTGGGCAGACACCTCCCTTAGACCTTGGACCAATTGGGCCCAAGAACGGTACCCGAGACCCCTCCCCACACACACAGCCTGGGACATGGCGGATGCGGTGACCTGTCGCAGGTTTGTGGGGCTCTGGGAAGACACGGGGAAGTTCATTCAATCATTTTTTCCGAGTATTATATAATTGGAAACCTTTTCAGTGTGTGTGTGTGTGTGTGTGGCCTTGGAGTTGGAACCCAGGGATATCCTACCTCGGAGGCAGCCCTATTTATTTCCTGTTTTAAAACAAGTTCTCGTACATTGCTGAGGGTATTGTTACGTCGAAGAGGCTGACCTCAAACCTGTGATCCTCCTGTCTCAGCCTCCCAAGTACCGGGATTAGAGGCATGTGCCACCGCTCCCAGGTTCATGTCTTTCTTGCAGAAGTTAATGAAAATCTCTTTGCTGTGAGAACCTGCTTTTTCTTTTTCCACGCCACAGTCCTTTAGTGGGAACGGGAGGCCCTTAGTGGTGTGGACCCCACAGGTCTGCCCTGGAGCACCCCCAAAGGTGATATTCCTTGGAACTGGGGTCTTTACAGATGTGAGCAGGTTAAGATGAGGTCCTTAGGGCGGGTCCTAAGCCGATACACCCGCGAGTCTGACACTAAGAGCCGACCAGTTAAACGGCTCGGTGGCCGCCCTGTAATCTCAGCGCTTCAACTTTAGAAGGAGGATCACAGGTTTGCAGCCAGCCTCAGCCACTGGTGAAACTGTTTCAAAATAAAAAATAACAACAACAAAAAATAGCCCTGGGAATATACCTCGGAGGTAGAATGCCCCTAGGTTCAATCCCCCACCCATGCACCAAAAAAAAAATTTTTTTTAAAGGGTCGAGGGTGTAGCTCAGAGGTAGAATGCCTCTAGGGACCAGGGCAGTAACCATGGCAACGAGGCAGCCACTTAAGTGATGCTGCCACAAGCCCTGGGTGCCAGCGACCTCGGAAGCTGAAGAGGCGGAGGGATCCCTTCAAGAGCCCGCGGGACAGCGCCACCTCGCGGCCGCCCGCGTTTGGAAGTCTGGCACCCAGAACAGTGAGAGGGAACTTATTTTATTTTGGTGCTGGGGCATTCTACCCCAGAGCTACATCCCCAGCCCTTTTTCAATTTTTTTTTCAATTTTTTTATAGGCCTGGGGATGGAATCCAGGGGCATTTGACCCCCCTGCCCTATTTTGTATTCTTTATTTTGAAACAGGGTCTCACTAAGTTGCAAAGGGCCTTCCTATGTAGCTGAGGCTGGCTGTGAACCATGATACTCTGGTCTCAGCCTCCTGAATGCTAGGATTACAAGCATGCGCCACCACGCCCGGCTTTTTTTTTTTTTTTTTTTTTTTAACGGTACTGGGGATGGAACCCTTTTACCTACGGGCTACACTCCCAGACCTATTTTATATTTTATTTAGAAACAGGGTCTCTTAAGCCAGAGAGGCTGGCTTCAAACCTGCACGATCCTCCTGTCTCCGTCTCCCAAGTGCAGAGATTACACGCCTGGCTCTTTTTTCTTTTTCTTTTTAAAAAACAAGGTCTCACTAGGTTGTTGAGTGTCTCACTACATTGCGAAGGCTGGTCCCAAACCTACAGTCCTCCCGTCTCCGCCTCCCGGGTACTGGGGTTTGCAAGTGTGCACCATCACGCCGGCTACGGAGAGGGAGCATTTTTGCTGTGCTGAGCTGCCCAGTTTGTGGGGCTGGGTTCCGGAGTCAAGGGGGGCTGAGCCACGCTGGCCCGGAACGTCCCGGTGTCGGGAAAGACTCCCTGCGGCGCCCGCGGCTGTGTCTGGGAAACCCACTCACCAGAACGTTCCATTTCGCGGACGGGTCGCTGCTCAGGGTGGGCGAAGACAGCCAGGCTTGGGCGTCTCCTTTCAGCATCTCCCAGGAGGGGACACCTTTGCTGACGTTATTGGTGGGGTCGGTTGGGTCCAGGATGACGGGCCTATGGATTGCGTTAGCTGAAGACCACTCAGCGAGCGTGTGGGGAGAGGGGGCCTGGACCCCCAGGCCCGGGTTCCTCCAAGCTGCCCGGGCTCTGAGATACCCCTGCTTTGAGCCTGCGTTCTTTGCTTCTCAGACACGCACCGTTTTGTTTTTTGTTTGTTCGTTTGTTTGTTTGCGGTACTGGGGTTCCTGGAAGCCCTTCTACCTCCGGGCTACACTCCCAGACCTATTTTTTTTATATTTTTATTTGGAAACAGGGTCTCCTAAGCCAACGCGCGTGGCTGGCTTTGAACTTGAGCCATCCTCCTGTCTCTGCCTCCCAAGCGCGGGGATGACAAGTGTGCGCCACCGCGCCCGGCTGGTTTTTTTTTTTTTAAATTTGAGGAAGGAATCCTGGGGATGGAACCCAGGGGCATTTTACCTCCGAGCCACGCCTCAGTTCTATTTCTTTTTTTAAAAAATTTTGAAACAGGGCCTTGCTAGCTTGTGGAAGGGCTCGCTGACTAGCTGAGGCTGGCCTCGATCTGCCTGTCCCAGCCTCCCAAGGACTGGGATTCCAGGCGTGCTCCACCATGCCTGGCCTACTTTTAAATTCTGAAACAGGGTCTTGCTAAATTGCCGAGTCGGGCTTCAACCTGCCATCCTCCTATCTCAGTCTTCCAGGTCCTGGGATTATGGGGGTGCGCCACCGTGCCTGGCCTGAGATGCTCCATTCACGAGAACAGCCAAAGCTGTTTTGATTACAGGTAGCACCCACCTGTAATCCCAGTACTTGGGAGGCTGAGACAGGAGGATCACAGGTTTGAGGGCAGCCTCAGCAATTTAAGAAGACCCTGTTTCCAAATAATAGCAATAATAATAATAATAATAATAATATCAGGTGAGGGTGTGGCTCAGAGGTAGAATGCCCCTGAGTTCAGAGCCTCACCCGAGCCTCCCTTTTCAGCCTCCCGTCCGCTCCCTCCCACCGCGGGGCACCGGGGGCTGCACGGGGCAGGGGAGACCCCAGGCTGCTGATGGAGGTCACAGGGCGTGGATGCCAGGTACCTCTGAGATCTGAGCTGGGACAGAAGGACATTCCTGACGGTCACATCCTCGAAGTCGTAGTTGAGCGTCCAGTAGACGCACAGCTGATCTGGCTCCCGGAGCAGCCCCAGCACGGTCCTGACGCCCTCGGCGAGGTCGAAGTCTTCGGCTCTGCACCCCTGCTCCCAGGCGTACACCGTCAGCAGCTCCAGGGCATACGGGGCGAACGAAGACACCTGGGTGGCACCCTCCCGATTTCTCTTGCACTGTGGGAAGGAATGAAGACGGAGGCTAAATCTGAGGCCTGGCTCCTCCTATGCCAGGGGCTTGAAATCAAGGAACCAGAAGTCTCTAAGATGTCACCGTCCCTTTATTTTTTATTTATTTATTTATTTATTTATTTATTTATTTATTTATTTTTTTGGTGGTACTGGGGTTCCTGGAAGCCCTTCTACCTCCGGGCTACACTCCCAGACCTATTTTTACATTTTCATTTTGGAAACAGGGTCTCCTAAGCCAGCGCGCGTGGCTGGCTTCGAACCTGCGCGATCCTCCTGTCTCCGCCTCCCAAGCGCGGGGATGACAAGCGTGCCCACCACGCCCGGCAGTCACCGTCCCTTTAAAACCCACAGAAAGCGGGGCATGGCGGCGCACACTTGTCATCCCAGCATCCCGAGGCTGACACAGAAGGATCGCGGTTCGCGGCCAGCCTCAGCTACTAAGTGAGGCCCTCTGCAACTCAGTGAGACCCTGTTTCAAAATAAAGACTAAAAATTAGGGCTGGAGGCCGGGCGTGGTGGCGCATCTTGTCATCCCCGCGCTTGGTAGGCGGAGACAGGAGGATCGCGCTGGTTCGGAGCCAGCCTCTTTGGCTTAAGAGACTCTGTTTCCACATAAAAATGTTTAAAAAAAATAGGTCTGGGAGTATAGCCCGTGGGAGTGGATACTGGAGATAGAAGGGCTTCCAGGAACCCCAGTACCATAAAAAAAAAAAAAAAAAAGGGCTGGAGGTGCAGCTTGGAGGTAGAATGCCCCTAGGTTGCATCCCCAGTACCTCAAAATAAATAAACCAACCAACCAACAAACAAATAAATAAATAAATAAGCAAGCAAGCAAGCAAACTAGCCAGGCATGGTGGTGCACGCTTGTAATCCCCATGCTTGGGAGGCTGAGACAGGAGGATCGCGCAGATTCGAAGCCAGCCTCAAGCCTCAGCTACTTAGTGAGGCTCTCAGCAACTTAGTGAGACCCTGTTTCCAAATAAAGTATAAAATTAGGTCTGGGAGTGTAGCCCGGAGGTAGAAAAGTGCCTGGGTTCCACCCCCAGTACCACACACACACACACACACACACACACACACACTCATAAAGCAAACTAAAGCCAGGTGTGGTAGTGCACGCCTGTGATCCCAGTACTTGGGAAGCTGAGACAGGAGGATCGCAGGTTCGAGGACAGCCTCGGCAAGTAGGGAGGCTCTCATCAACCTAGTGAGACCAAATTAAAAAAAAAAAAAAAGCTAAACTAGGGCTGGGGTGTAGATCAGTTAGAATGCCCCTGGATTCAGTCATCAGTACCACAAACAATCAAATAAATAAATAAAATAAGCAAACGAAAGCTGGGCATTGTGGTGCACACCTATAATCTCCCAGTACTTGGGAGGCTGAGACAGAAGGATCGCAGGTTCAAGGCCGGCCTCAGCAATTTAGCAAGACCAGACCCTCAGTAACTTAGCGAGAACTTGTTTCAAAACAAAATAACAAAAAGGGCTGAGAGTGTAGTTTAGAAGTAGAATACTCCTGAGTTCAATCCCCAGTAACACACACACACACACACACACACACACACACACACACACACACCAAGTGAAAACAGTATCCAATTTGAAATTACCTGTTGATACCAGTACTTTATGAGGAGGATCAAATCCTTTAGTTTTCTGGGATACTTGTCAAAAAACTTCTTCTGGAGTTCCACGAAGCAGACTGCGAACTCGCCCGGGGAGGCTCCGGTCTCGTCCATGGCTCTTTTGAGGTCGCGATAGGTCCAGGGACTGGGCTCCTCGCCGGGGCCTGACGGGAGAGAGGAGCAGGAGTCCTGGCGTTTGCGCCTGGCCGCAGAGCCAGGGCGGCCCACGTGCGGGGGAACCGAGGGTCGGGAGCTCCGTCCGTGGCTTCATCTGCAAGGGGCTGGTGGTGTCCATCGAGGGCAATGGCGACGGGGTTGCTTTACTGGGTAACAAAGCGTAGTCTAAAACCGCCATAATGAGCGGGCGTGGCGGCGCGCGCTTGTCATCCCCGCGCTCGGGAGGCTGAGACAGGAGGATGGCACGGGTTCGAAGCCAGCCTCGGCTACTGAGTGAGGCTCTCGGCAACTTAGTGAGACCCTGTTTCAAATTAGACAATAAAATGGGGCTGGGGTATAACTTGGAGGTAGAATGTCCCTGGGTTTAGCTTTCAGTACCCAAACAAAACAAGCCGGGCATGGTGGCACACGCTTGTCATCCCAGTACTTGGGAGGCTGAGACAGGAGGATCGCAGGTTCGAAGCCAGCCCCAGCAACCTCGGCCCTCAGGGAGTGAGACCTTGTTTCCGAATAAGAAAAAAGTCAGGCTGGGGGTGTAGCTTTTTTTTTTTTTCTTTTTCTTTCTGGGGGGTGGTGCGTGGCTTGGAGGTACACTGCCTCTGAGTTCCATCCCTAGTGTCATAAAAGAAAAAAACCAGTACCGAAGAAACAGAGAGTGAGGGAGAAAGAGGGTCAGCCTCCAAATTAGTAGGGAAAAGGTGGTTAAAAAAAAAAAAAGCCGGGCGTGGTGGCGCACGCTTGTGATCCCAGCATTCGGGAGGCTGAGACCGGACGATCACGGTTCCTGGACAGCCTCAGCTACTTAGTGAGGCCCGGTTTCAAAATAAAGAATAAAAAATAGCGCTGGGGGTGTAGCTCAGAGGTCAAATGCCCCTGGGTTCCATCCCCAGACCCGCAAAAAACCCCAAATATACAAACAAACAAAAAACAACCCCCCCCAAAAAAAAAAACTGGCCTTGGCATGTTGGCATACATCTGGAAGAAAAGAAAGCTATATTCTTGTGTGTGTGTGGTGTGTGGTGTGTGTGTGTGTACGCGCATGTGTGCCTGTGGTATTAGGGGTTAAACCCAGGGGCACTCTACCTCCGAGCTACACGCCCAGACCTATATTTTATTTTTATTTTGAAACAGGGTCTAAGTTGCAGAGGGCCTCACTAAGTAGCTGAGGCTGGCTGCGAACTCGCGATCCTCCTGCCTCAGCCTCCCAAGTACGGGGATGACAGTTGTGCGCCCACGCCCAGCTCAGTCCCTAGCTTTTAGCCTAGGCAGGGATCGGAATTGGAATGTATAGCTCTACCGCCATCTGGTGGTAGTATCTGGGTACTACATGCGAGGAAGCATTGATTTCTGGGTCTTAGGCCAACTGGCCCGACCTGGTGGGTGGGTGCAGCTGGGTCTTGGCTACTTTGCCCAGAGCCTCGCGGAGTAGCTGAGGCTGGCTGTGAACCCAGATCTGCCCGTCTCAGCCTCCCAAGTCCCAGGATTACAGGTGTGTTCTAACCTGCCCAGTTATTTTTATATTTATTTTGTGGTACTGAGGATGGAACCCAGGGGCTTTTCTACCTCCAGGCTACACCCTCAGACCAAATATATATATATATATATATATATATATATATATATATATATATATATATATATATATATATATATATATATATATATTTGGAAACAGGGTCTCACTAAGTTGCTGAGAGCCCCACTAAGTAGCTGAGGCTGGGATTACAAGCGTGCACCACCACGCCCGGCTCTATTTTTTTATTTTTATTTTTAAACAGAGACCAGTCTCAGTAATTTAGTGAGGCCCTTAGCAAGATCCTGTTTCAAAACTTAGCAAGATCCTGTTTCAAAATAAAAAGTAAAATTGCCGGGCGTGGTGGCGCAGACTTGTAATCCCCGTGCTAGGGAGGTGGAGACAGGAGGATCGCGCTGGTTCGAAGCCAACCTTGCTGGCTTAAGAAACCCTGTTTCCAAATAAAAATATAAAATAGGTCTGAAAGTGTAGCCCGGAGGTAGAAGGGTTTCCAGGAACCCCAGTACCACAAAAAAAAAAAAAAAAAAAAAGGTAACGCTGGGCATGGTGGCAGATCCCAGAACTTGGGAGGCTGAGACAGAGGGACCCAGGTTCACAGAAAGCCTCAGGTCCTTAGTGAGGCCCTCTGCAACTTTGTGAGACCCTGTTTCCAAATGAAGAATTAAAATTCAGACTGGGGAAGCTGGGCGTGGTGGCGCACGCTTGTAATCTCAGAATTTGGGAGGTTGAGACCAAAAGATGGCGGTTTGCAAACAGTCTCAGCTACTTAGCGAGGCCCTTTGCAACTCAGTGAGACCCTGTTTCAAAATAAAGAATAAAAAATAAGGCTGGGGGTGTCACTCAGAGGTAGAATGCCCCTGGGTTCCATCCCCAGCACCACAAAGATAAATAAATAAATAAATAAATACAAATAAAATTGTAAAATTGGGCTGCGGGTGTAGCTCAGAGGTAGAGTGCCCCTGGGGTCAATCCCCAGTACCTTAAGTAAATAAGTGAGTATAGCCGGGCGTGGTGGCGCACACTTGTAATCCCTGCGCTTGGGAGGCTGAGACAGGAGGATCACACAGGTTCGAAGCCAGCCTCAGCTACTTAGTGAGGCTCTCAGCAACTTAGTGAGACCCTGTTTCTAAATAGAATATAAAAAGGCCTGGGAGTATAGCCTGGAGGTAGAAAGCCTCTGGGTTCCACCCCTAGTACCACCAAAAAAAAAAAAAAAAAAAAAAAGTAAAAATAAGTGAGTTAGAAAACATAAATGAATGAATAAATAAAACTAAAAGAAGACTGCGGGTCTAGCTCAGAGGCAGGATGTCCCCTGGGTTCAGTCCCCAGCAGCTTCCCCTCCCCCACAGAAACAAACCCGAGGCCCATCCGCACGCACACCGCAGTTGGATAAGCTCTGCTATCGATTCAGGAGTCTGAAACATTTTTTTATTTTTTCCAAAGTCAAGAAGAAGAAGGGGAGGAGATCCCGAGAGGAGAGTAAGTCCCGAGGCTCTGGCCCCCATTGTGGGAAGAGCTGGTTCTGGCCCTCACTCACCCAGAGCCTTGAAGGCCGGCACCACTCTGAAGAGCACGGCCTGGTACCACGTGGACACCTGGATGAAGAGCTCACTGGGCCCGCGCCTGATCTCCCCCATCGCGGGCTGGCACTCCCGCAGCCGCTGCTCGAGCGTGTCCAGGATGCTCCTCTGGCTCCCCTTCAGATCCTGGAACTGCTGCAGGTGCTCGAGGAAGACGACGAGGGTGCCACAGGAGCTGCCCCTCAGCACGGTCTCCCGGCCGTAGGGGCCGCCCTGCCAGGGACACAGGAGCAGGTGTGTCTCTGGGCTGGCTCTCAGGGCACTCCACCGGACGGTGGTCTTTTTCAACTCACGCAAAAAGCCAAACATGTAACCACAGCCTTAAAATGAAATGGCTCTGGGATCCATCCGTCCACCCCAAATCCCGACGGGAGAGGCTCACTAGCTTTTTTTATATTGACCTGCTGGTGGTGGTAATTCAGCTGGTCACCAGTAATAAGATAATTGCAAGTGGGGTTGGGGTGCGGCTCAGGGGTACAGCGCTCACGGAGCATGCAGGAGACCGAGTTAAACTCCAACCAACACACACGCACACACACACGTGGTAGATTCACACGGTGGAATGCTACACCGCAATGAAAAGGGTAAACACTTACTGTGTATAACAGCGTGCGTTTCATAAAAATGGCGGGTCAAAGAAATCACAGGCCAAAGCTGTGTGCGATGTCGCTTACGGAGGGTGACCAAGCCATCCTGGTTCACCCAGGGCATTTCTAGGTGAAAGTCTCACATTATAGGAAAAACCTAATCCTGGGCAAACTGGGATAGTTGGCTACTTTACACTATTATTTATTTATTTATTTATTTATT
This sequence comes from Muscardinus avellanarius, assembly GCF_963383645.1. Classification (NCBI taxonomy): domain Eukaryota; kingdom Metazoa; phylum Chordata; class Mammalia; order Rodentia; family Gliridae; genus Muscardinus; species Muscardinus avellanarius. The sequence goes on along the minus strand of NC_137807.1, from coordinate 7,953,531 downwards.
TATTTATTTATTTATTTATTTCGTGTGTGTGGTGCTGGGGCTTGAACCCAGGGGCACTCTAACTTCAAGCCATGCCCCTCGTCATATTTTATTTTTATGAGAATGTTACTACCTGCTGAGGCTGTCATCAAACCTGAGAGCCTTCTGTTTCAGCCTCCCAGGTACCGGAATCACAGGCCTGCGCCACCACACCCAGCTTACCTTACACTTTTACAAAGTCAAGAAACAGGCCGGGCGTGGTGGCGCACGCTCCTAATCCCAGTACTCGGGAGGACCGCGGGTTCGCGGACAGCCTCAGCTACTTAGCGAGGCCCTCTGCAACTTAGCGAGACCCTGTTTCAAAATAAAGACTAAAATACAGGGGGCCAGGGGTGGGTGTAGCTTGGGGAGTAGAATGCCCCTGGGTTCCATTCTCAGTTCTAAAAAAAAAAAAAAAAAAAAAAAAAAAATATATATATATATATATATATATATATATATATATATATATATATATATATATACAGTAGGCACAGAGAGGGGGTCAGGCAGCCAGGCCGGGGAAGAGCTGGCTGCAGGGCCTGGACACCGCCTCCCACCTCGCCCTGCCCGGGGCGGGGGGCACCTGCTGTCCAGCCCGGGGCCTGAGGGGCGGCGGGCTGGCGAGCCCTGCCTGCCCGGGGTGGGGGGGCTCTGGACCGACCGCGCCCGGCTCACCTTGGCCACGCTCTGCACCCCGGGCGCTCGCTGCAGGGCGCGGCAGACGTCGGCCACCTTGCGCTCGATCTGCAGCCGACAGTCTTCGTGGGGTTTCAGGTTCTTCTGCACGAACTCGCCCAGCTGCGGGGCGGGGACCGCGGACACCTGCGACTCCCAGTTGCCCATGGCTGCGGGTGCCGCTGCTCCCAGGGGGCACTAAATAAATAGCTGCGGCCCGGCCCGCCCCGGGACACCTCGCCCGGGAAACCGAAAGCCCGGCCCAGGGCTCGTCCCGCCCCCCACAGCCGGGGAAACCGAAACTCTCAAGATGGGAAACCGAAAACTCCTGAAATTCGGGAGCCCGGGCATCCGCGCAGCCTCCACAGCTGCCCCAGGGCCAGGGTGTCCCCAGCGCGGCCCCCTCTAGGCGCCCAAGCTTTCCCATTTGTGGAGTGGGGAGAGGCGTGGTGGTTCAAGTTTGTAATCCTAGGACTTGGGAGGCCGGGGCAGGAGGATGGCAGGATCGCAGGGTTGAGGCCAGCCTCAGCAAGTAGTGAGAGTCCGGGCAACCCGGTGAGACCCTGTTTTCGAATAAAAATAAAATAGGAGCCGAAAAGTAATCCCAGGTTTGCTGCCGGCCTCAGCTACTTAGCGAGGCCCTCTGCAGCTCGGTGAGACCCTGTTTCAAAATAAAAGAATAAAAAATAGGGCTGGAGGTGTAGCTCGGAGGTAGAATGCCCCGGGGTTCCATCCCCAGTACTGTAAAAAATAAAATAAAATAATAAAATAAAATAGGGTTGGGGGTGTAGCTCAGAGGTAGAATGCCCCCTGGGTACTGTATGGGAATGGCCTAGGAAGATTTGAGAAAGCTCTGATTATTAATATATTTCAAAAATAATTGTGTCAAGATGGCGGCAGACCTGGGTAAAGAAAGGACTGGATTTCTGGCTAAAAGCAGGCAGCTATTCCGGTGTAGATTAACCTAGCTAAAAGTAATTAACAAGTCAATAGAGGAGAGCTGGGGCTCCCGCTTTCCAAGACAGATCTACATGGTGATCCAGGGAGGAGGGGGCAGGGGTGGCCTTCCACCTTCCTGGAAGGAGACACCTGCCACGCCTTGCCGGGGGAGGCACCTTACAGGGCCTCCCTACGTCAGAATCACGCAAACAAGATGGAGGCCACAGGTGTAAAAAGTCGGGTCCACGTGCTGTATCTTGGGGGGTGATGAGTCGGCCCGGACCCCCCCCCCCCATGCCATTTTGTCACGGGTCTCTATTTTCTGTATTTCTAACTTTTTAATAAACTTCTTTAAACCCTCAGTGAAAGGACAAAGTTTGACCACACCAGAGGAGGGGCCGGAATGAAAGAGAGAGAGAGAGAGAGAGAGAGAGAGAGAGAGAGAGAGAGAGAGAGAGAGAGAGAGAGAGAGAGAGAGAGAGAGAGAGAGAGAGAGAGAGAGAGAGAGAGAGGGGGAGAGAGAAAGAAGAATCCGGAGGAGAGGGAGCTGCTGGGGTCAGGGTTATATAGGGCTTGGGCTTACGGCTTGCGAGCTCATAGGCTAGGAGAAATGCCCTTTGAGCTGATTGGCTAGAGTCCCACGGGAGGGGGTCGGTAATTGTCTGTAGTCAGCGGGGAATGTCCCTTTCACTGATTGGCCCAGGGCACCAGAAGGGGGCGGGTCTCCCAGGTGAGTGACAGGTGCGGTCAGAGGGGGGCGGCAGCTTAGCCGGTCAGACCTGGGCCTTTCAGGAGACTTGGCTTATGGGGGGGGGGTCTGAAATATGAACCTAATTCATCTAACACTCAGCAACCGTCCGAGCTCTGCATATTTATTCTTAGCTCAGGACAAGAACCCGCGTTTTTTTTTTTTTTCTGTTTTTGCTCATTTTGGGTTTTGTTGTGGTTTGAGGAAAAGTGTGTCCGGGACCCTAACAGGGGTCCCCGGGGAACAGTTTCCCCATAACCATATTCTCCCCAATCTGTAACAGGTACAATCCCCAGTACTTCCCCCCCCAAAATAAAAATAAAAAATAAAAAAATAAATAATAAATAAAAGAAGCAGTACCTTCCTCAAAAGGTTCAGTAATACCGGAAAAGAACCCAGCACTGCCCACGGGGAATGCTATTTAAGTGCTGAGGAAATACACATTTTTGTTGTTGTTGTTGTTGTTTTTGGGAACTGGAAATCGAGCTCAGTAGCATTCTACTTCCCCAGCCCTATTTTATTTTATATTTTGAAACAGGGTCTCACTAAGTTACTGAGGCTGGCCTTGAGCCTGCACTCCTCCTGTCTCAGCCTCCCGGGTACTGGGATGACAGGTAGGTACCACCACGCCTGGTACTACTGCATAGAGTGTGAAGGCTGTCTTTACTTATTTATTCTTAAAATTGGTGCATTAACTGGGCGTGGTGGCGCACACTTGTAATCCCTGCGCTTGGGAGGCTGAGACAGGAGGATCGCACAGGTTCGAGGTCAGCCTCAGCTACTTAGTGAGGCTCTCAGCAACTTAGTGAGACCCTGTTTCCAATATATATATATATATATATATATATATATATATATATATATATATATATATGTACTAGGTCTGGGAGTATAGTCCGGAGGTAGAAAAGCCCCTGGGTTCCATCCCCAGTACCACCAAAAATAAATAAATAAATAAAAATAAAATAAAATTGGTGCATTGTAATTATCCACCACACTGAGGCACAGAGGGGTAATATAGTAATATACATGCTCAGGACTCCTGAAACATTTCCCTCCAAGTTCTGCCTGCTTCTTCACCATCCCCTGGAGATGTCTTTGAGATTGTGTGTGTGTGTGTGTGTGTGTGTGTGTGTGTGTGTGTGTGTGTTACTGGGGATGGAACCCAGGGGCTTTCTACCCCTGAGCTCCACCCTCAGCCTGATTTATATTTATTTGGAAACAGAGTCTCACTACTGGCTGAGGCTGGCCTCGAACCTGTGACCCTCCCGCCTCAGCCTCCCCAGTACCGGGATTACAGGTGTGCGCCCCACGCCCGGCGTGAGGTTGTCTTTGGAGGGTTCGTTCTCTCGTCTCCAGTGACCAGGGAGCTCGGACCCAGGGAGGAGACTGGCTGGCCAAGGCCGCACGGCACGCAGGGCCCAGATGGCCCGGGGCTTGGGTGGGCCTCGGCGGGTTCCTGGGTTCCTGGCACACATCGGCGCCTGCTGGCACGCTGCCCAGCAAGGGCAGAAAACGGGTCGTGGGGTGCACAGGACAGAAGGGAGGCAGGTGAGCAACTTCCTGTACCCAGAATCAGGAAAATGAAACTTGACGGATTTGCCAGCTGGCTCCCTTTGCCCCAGTGATAATTCACCCCGCAGGCCGGGATTCCCAAGGCACGGGAAACAGGGCTCTTGCGGGCTGCGATGGTCCATTTTATAAATCAGCTTGGCTGCTGGGCGTGTTGGGAGGCTGAGACAGGAGGATCGTAGGTTCGAGGCCAGACCCAGCTACTTAGTGACGCCCTTGGCAACTCAGTGAGACCCTGTTTCAAAATAAAGAATAAAAAATAGGGCTGGGGCGTAGCTCGGAGGTAGAATGCCCCTGGGTTCCATCTTTGGTGCCCCCCCCCCAAAAAAAAGTAAATAAATCAGTTTGAATGAGTCAAGGTCTCCAGATACTTGCTTTTGTTCTAGATCTTTCTGGTATTGTAAGATGAGATTAACATTTGTATCAGAGTTGTTGGGTTGGGGGCACAGGCCCGTACTCTTAGTACTTGGGAAGCTGAGATTGCGGGTGTGAGGACAGCTTCAGTGAGTAGCAGACTCTCATTAACCTAGAGAGATCCTGTTTCCAAATAAACATAAGATAGGGATGAAGGTGTAGCTTGCAGGAAGAATGTCCCTGGGTTCAATCCCCAGTGCCACAAAAACCAACCACACAAAGACATTTATTCTTTGTTTAGAGGCAGGGTCTCACTAAGTTTCGCAGGGCCTAAGGAGCTGAGGCTGTCCGAGAATCCCGATCCTCCAGGCTCAGCCTCTCATACAAAAACATTTAAATCAGTAGACGTGGAGTACAGTAAATGGCCCACCAACTGTGATGGGCCTTATCTAATCAGTTGATTGCCTTACTAGAAGAACAGCCGGAGCCTGAGCTTCCTTAAGGGAGCGGCCTCGCCAGCACACCCCTTGCTTGTCAGCTGGAGTTGTAGATAAATACCAGCTCTTCCCCCGGGCCTCTAACCTGCCAGCCACCCTGCAGATTCCGGGCTTGCCAGTGAGAAGAAATCACATAAGCCAATTCTCTTTTTAACAAAATCTCAGAATTTAGCCGGGCGTGGTGGCGCACACTTGTCATCCCCGCGCTTGGGAGGCGGAGACAGGAGGATCGCGCAGGTTCGAAGCCAGCCGCGCTGGCTTCAGAGACCCTGTTTCCAAATAAAAATATATATTAAAAAAAAATAGGCCTGGGAGTGTAGCCCGGAGGTAGAAAGGCTTCCAGGAACACCTATTTTTTATTCTTTATTTTAAAACAGGGTCTCACTGAGTTGCAAAGGGCCTCCCTAAGTAGCTGAGGCTGTCAGAAAACCGGGGTCCTCCAGTCTCAGCCTCCCAAATGCTAGGATTACAAGCGTGCGCCACTACGCCTGGCTAAGACTTTTTTTTTTGGTGGGGGTTACTGGGGGTTAAACCCAGGGGTATTCTACCTCCAAGCTATACCCCCAGCCCTAATTTATTTTTATTTTGAAATGATTTCACTAGGTTGATGAGAGTCTCACTTCTTGCTGAGGCTGGCCTCCAACCTGCAATCCTACCATCTCAGCCTCCCAAGTACTGTGATTACAAGCATGTGCGCCACCACACCCAGTTTATAAAACTTATTTTTCAGAGAACAGGAAACTCAGAGAAGTGGAGACATTTTTCCCAAGGTTACACGGCTAGCATGTTATCTGGCTAATTCTTCTTTCTTTCTTTCTTTCTTTCTTTCTTTCTTTCTTTCTTTCTTTCTTTCTTTCTTTCTTTCTTTCTTTCTTTTTTTGTGGTACTGGGGTTCCTGGAAGCCCTTCTACCTCCGGGCTACACTCCCAGACCTCTTTTTACATTTTTTGTTTTTAAATTTGGAAACAGGGTCTACTAAGCCAGCGCACGCGGCTGGCTTCGAACCTGTGCGATCCTCCTGTCTCTGCCTCCCAAGCGTGGGGATTACGAGCGTGCGCCACCACGCCCGGCCTATCTGGCTAATTTCTGACTTAAACACGGGCAGATTTCAAAGCTCATGCTTCATGTGATATTTAAAAAAATTTTTATTTAAAAATCATGTGAAATGCCAAGAAAGCCAGCAAGCTGAACATAAAGATTTCCCTGAGTTTCTTCACCTAGAATATTTGATGCTCCCCCATCCCACACATCCCCTGAAGATGAAAATAAAAAAGGAAAGGGGAGGGAGGTCGACCAGTTGTCTCATTCTTGACCCGGTGGGGGGTGCAGACTGCCCGATATTATACACCCTTCCTGGGAAGTACCTTAACCTATATTCCTGAAGAAGAAGAAAATAGATACTTTGTTACATAAACACAGAACCAAGACCAATTTGGAACATAGCAGTGACAGTGTTACCACCTGTCATTCTGTGTACATTGTATCCATTCAGATGTTAGAATCCCCCAGCGGTTACAATGTTAAGTCATCCAAGGTCACAGGTGAGCTCCAGGAAGTCCGCTCGGAAGGGGGTGGTGACTTTGTTCCTGGGATCATCCCCTCGGTGCTCAATCCGGCCCCTATCAGCGGGCGAAGGGGCCAGCGGAGCGCGCTTCTCCATACAGTGGCCCATGGTTAGCAGTAACAAGGGCGGCGGCGCCAGCTCACGCTCCAACGCAGACGGACCTTGAAAATCTAACGTTACACTGTCATCCCAGGACTGAGGAGGCGGAAGCAGGGGGATTGCGGGTTCGAGGCCAGCCTCCTCAACTTAGCAAAATCCTGTTTCTAAAAGAGAAATATAAAAGGGCTGGGGGTGTAGCTCAGAGGGAGAAGGCCCCTGGGTTCCATCCGTACCATAAAAAGAAAAGCTGCACATCTCCCGCTGCCGTTTGTAGGAAATGTTTGCAATAGACACACAGTAGGATCGGTGGTTTCCAGGAATCAGCTGGCGAGGGGTGGGGTCAGTGAAGGAATGAGGAGAGGACGCTAATAAGTTTCAGGCTCCTTTCAGGAAAATGAAAACGTCTGTGACACCAGGGTCTACGGCAGGGTGTATGGCTGGTGTAAATTTTGCAAGTATTCCAACTACAAACCTCGGGAACACACTAAAACTGCACACTGAATTATACATTATTATTATTATTATTATTATTATTATTATTATTATTATTATTATTGCTCAGTACTGGAAACAGAACCCAGGGCCTCACACGTGTTAGGCATATGTGTTGTACTGAGTTGTACCCGTAGCCTTTTTTTTTTTTTCCAATACTAGCGAGAACCAGGGACATTCTACCTCTGAGCTACACCCCCAGCCCGATTTTTATTCTTTATTTTTGAAACACGGTCTCACTGAGTTGCGGAGGGCCTAAGTAGCTGGGGCTGGCTGTGACCCTGAGATCCTCCAGTCTCAGTCTCCCATGTACTGGGAGACTTTATTTTTGAGACATGGAGTTGCTAGCTGCCAAACTTGCAATCCTCCTGCCTCAGCCTCCCGAGCTGCCGGGAACGCGGGGACGCCCCACCACGCCAGGATCCATCTTTTCCTCTCGGTGCCCAGGCCAGACATTGCTAATCAATCATGGCACCCAGACCACTGCTTTCCTTCAGGGCACTTCATCCACGGCAGACATCACTCATCGATTACAGACTCTTTGCCAGGGAACGTGCTTGGGCTTGGGAAGACAGAGAGGCCACTGGAAGGCAGGGATGGTTTGGGCAAGAAGGCGATGTGCGTTCCTTTGGGTGGTCAGAGGAAGGCGGGGAGGCACGGGCGTCCCTGGCTGGATGGGATGAGGGACGAGGCCTGGGTGCAGCCGCAGAGTGGGGGCTGTGGAGAGGCTGGAAGTGCAGGCTGGAGCCGCACGCCGTGGCCTGGACCCCGGGCTCGGGCTGCAGGAGGCAGGGGCGTGCCTGGCTGATGCCAGGTGCTGCGTAGGAAGCAGGAGGGCAGGGGGAGGTTGGGAGAGCGGGAGGTGGGAGACCAGGTGTCAGATGGTCTGAGGATGACGGTGGATCTCCCACACAGGCGCAGGGCACCCCGAGTTGCTCCGTGCAGGCGGCTGGTGTCCACATCTGTCCAACCAGATCGACCACCGCTCTTTCAGATTTCACAGGGCAGCCTGGGGAAAGGGTAACATGGGAGGCGCTGGCACCGGACAGGGTGCCGAGGCCTGGGAACACACCAGGGGCCTGCCCGGGCCCTCTCCAGCCACAAAGCACCCACCGAGGCTCAGCCCTCCCTGCAGCCCGCGTCCCCTCACCTTCACGGGCCAGGGTTGGATGGGGGTACCGTCGCGGCCCAGGCAGCACAGGGCGGAGGAGCAGGCCACCGCCTCCTTGGCCAGCAGGTCCCAGCGGGCGCTGTGACCCAGGTTCCCTGTGGGGTCGGCTGGATCCAGGATGATAGGCCTGCAATTCCATCCAGGGTCAGCCTTGCTCCTGAGGACACCTAGGTGTCCACCCGCGGCATCGGCGGGCCACTCCTCACCCGGGGCGATGCCCCAGTGCTCAAGGCCCACCCTCTACACACAGAACAACTTCCATGCTGCGCCAGGCAGACATTACTAATCAACCCCTGAGCTAATGCTCACCTCTCACAGGGAAAACAGGCATTGTTAATCAATCACAGAGACGGTCCTACCACTTCCCCTGCTGAGTGGAAACTGCGTGGGCTACTCTTTACATCAGGGGAATCACAGTGTCATAGTCTTTTTCTTTTTCTTTTCTTTCTTTTTATTTTTTGGTGGTACTGGGGTTCCTGGAAGCCCTTCTACCTCTGGGCTACACTCCCAGACCTATTTTTTAAATATTTTATTTGGAAACAGGGTCTCTTAAGCCAGCGCACACGGCTGGCTTGCCTCAGTTGGCTTGAGACCCTGTTTCCAAATTAAAAAAAAAAAAATTGGTCTGGGAGTGTAGCCCGGAGGTAGAAGGCCCTTGGGTTCCATCCCCAGTACCACCAAAAAGTAAATATAAAAAATAAAAATAAAGCCGGGTGTGGTGGCGCACGCTTGTAATCCCCGTGCTTGGGAGGCAGAGACAGGAGGATCGCGCAGGTTCGGAGCCAGCCGCCCTGGCTTAGGAGACCCTGCTTCCAAAAATAAAAAATATTAAAAAATAGGTCTGGGAGTGTAGCCCGGAGGTAGAAGGGCTTCCAGGAACCCCAGTACCAAAAATAAATAAATAAATAAAAAGATGGCTTCTAGAAAGCAGCGCTGTGCCCTGGGAGGCGGGGAGGGGGGGCGCGGCCCAGCCCCAGACCCCGGGACGGGGCTGGACTTGAACCTGGGCTTCTGAAGCTGCCTCTTCAGGAAGTCCCCGACGGCCGCGTCCTCGGCGCTGTAGTTGACGGTCCAGTAGACGCGGAGCTGGCGGTACTGACTGACCAGCTCCAGGACTGTGCGGAAGCCCTCGGCCATGTTGAACTGGGGGTCCCGGCCGCCCTGCTCCCAGGCGTACACCGTCAGGAGCTCCAGCCCATGCTGGGGGGGCAGGGAGCCTTTCCCCTTGGGCATCTTGTAGCACTGGGGGACGAGGAGAGAGATGTGTTGGTCCACACTGGCAAACTCGTGTGTGTGCGTGTGTGTGTGTGTTACATACCAGTGATTGAACACAGGGGTACTCTACCTCCAAGATACACCCCCAGATCTATTTTACTTTTTATTTTGTAACAGATTCCTGCTAGGTTGAGGAGTGTCTCACTACTTTCTGAGGCTGTCCTCCAACCTGCGATCCTCCTGCTTCAGCCTCCCAAGTACTGGGATGACAGGTGTGCGCCACCGTGCCCGGCCCATGTTGGCAAACTTTTAACAAACATCTACATGTGCCCGGCAGCCTGCTGCCCGTTACCCCATCGGACTCTGGGGCCTGGTTGTATCATCCCCAATTCACATCCCAGGGCTACGGTGTGACTGTATTTTGCTCCGTCAACCCAGGGTTCCGGCCAGCCTGGCACAGTGCCCGGGAGGCAGAGGCAGCCCGCCGGTTGGCAGCGGGAGCCCGTGCCCGCGCCGCACCTGCCGGTACCAGTGCTTCACCAGGCGGATGAGGCTCTTCAGCTTGGTGGGCCGAGAGACGATGAAATCCCGCTGCAGCTCCGTGAAGCAGGTGGAGAACTCGCCCGCGCTGTTGTAACTGCGGATCAGGTCCGCGTAGACTTGAGGGTCGGGCCTGGAGCCGGAGACCAGCTGGCCTAGCGCGCAGGAGAAGGTGACAGTCACCGCGACCCACAGGACCCCAGTGGGACCAGCCTCGGAAGGGCTAAGACCCCGGTGGGCCCTTCTCGAAGGGTGGTCTGAGACCCACTGGGAGGCCAGCGGGTGTTTTTAGAGGGAACTTAGATGTAGCCCAGCCCAGCAATAAATCCCCACTGAGAATAATATTCTCTCTTTTCTGCCTTAAAAAAAAAAATTCTAAGGCTGGGCGTGGTGGCGCACGCTTGTAATCCCCAAGCTTGGGAGGCGGAGACAGGAGGATCGCGCAGGTTCGAAGCCAGCCACGTGCTGGCTTAGGAGACCCTGTTTCCAAATAAAAATATAAAAATAGGTCTGGGAAGGTAGAAGGGCTTCCAGGAACCCCAGTACCACCAAAAAAAAAAAAATCTACTGGGTTAGTGAAGCTGTTTGTAACTCAGTGAGAACCTGTTTCAAAATAAAGAATAAAAAATAGGGCTGGGAGTGTAGTTTGGAGGTAGAATGCCCCTGGGTTCAATCTCTGGTACCAAAAAAAATTTTTTTCTACTAGGAATTAAACCCAGGGACATTCTGTCTCCAGGCTATACTCCCAGCCCTTTTTTCTTTTTTTATTCAGAAACAGGGTCTCACTCAGTTGCTGAGGGGCTCGCTAAATTGCTGAGGCTGGCCTGGATCTTGTGACCCTCCTGGCTCAGTCTTCCAAGTACTGGGATTATAGATGGGCACCTTCATGCCCAGACACCCCTCTCTTTTCTAGGGGACTAAGGACTGAACCCAGGAACTGAACTGGGCTACATCCCTGGCCCCTCTTCTTTTCATACTGAGACAGAGTCTTGCTAAGTTGCTGAGAGGTGGCCTCCAGCCCGTGACCCTCCTGCCTCAGCCTCCAGGGCCACTGGGATCCCAGGCGTGCGCCGCCATGCCCGGCTAAAGGCGTTCCTCCGGATCAGCACTCCGGCTCCCTGACCTGAGGAGCTGAAGGGAGTCAGAGTCATTTCTGCATGAATCTCTCCTTTGTTACTTGTTCTCCCCAACTGGGGACCAGATATATTTAGAGGCGGGCGATTCTCACAATCTGCAAACTCTCCAATCCAGACTCAGAACTAAAGAGATTTGTATCTGTTTTGTTCAGGACTTTTTTTTTTTTTTTTTTTTTTTTTTGTGGTACTAGGGGTGGAACCCAGAGGCTTTCTACCTCCAGGCTATACTCCCAGACCTTTTTTATATTTTATTTGGAAACAGGGTCTCACTAAGTTGCTGAGAGCCTCACTAAGTAGCTGAGGCTGGCTTCGAACCTGTGCGATCCTCCTGTCTCAGCCTCCCAAGCACGGGGATTACAACCCTGCGCCACCACGCCCGGCTCTGTGTTCAGGATTTTTCTCCTGGTCCTTGAAGAGTCCCAAGCACAGGAAAAAAAAAAAAGGCATTTTTTATTTAATTATTCCTCTTTACTTTGTGGTACGGGGGAGTGAACCTCGGGCCATTCCACCTCTGAGCTACATGCTCAGCTCTTTCTTTATCCTTTCTCCTTCTCTCTCTCTCTTTTTGGTTTGAAACAGGGTCTCGCCAAGTTGCCAAGGGGCTTGCTAAGTAGCCGAGGCTGGCTGCGAACCTGCGGTCCTCCTGTCTCAGCCTCCCAAGCGCTGGGATGACAAGCCTGTGTCACCAGGCCCGGCTAAAGTGCATGTACTGAATGAAACGCACGGAGGCCTGGGCGTGAGTAGGCCGCCTGGACGACTGTCCGTGTGCGTCCCGCCTCTGTCCTCCCCCGTTGGGCCCGCGCCTCACCGAGGGCGTCGAAGGCGGGCAGCACGTCGAAGTCCACGCTCTGGTCCAGCATCGTGCGCGAGGTCAGCGTGAAGCTCAGCACGCGGGGGTTCTCCCACTTGGGGATCTCAAACTTCACCTCGAAGCGCCGCTGCTGCTGGCAGGCCTCGAGCTGCGCACGGATCTCGGAGATGATCTCCGCCCGCCGGGCGCCCTGCTCCGTGAAGTGGCCGAAGCAGCTGAGGAACACCACCAGGTCAGCGTCCGAGCGGCCGCGCAGGGCCGTGCCCTTGGCCGAAGAGCCACCCTGGGGAGGACACGGCAGGCGGCTGGGCGGCTGGACGCCCTCCGCCCGCCCCAGGGCTCCGGATCCTGCCCTCCTGTGTGACCTTGGGCAAGGTGCCCGACCTCTCTGTCCCCCATCTTCAGTATGGCATAATTGGAAGAAAATGAAATAATAATATTTCATTATTAATATTATTAACACACATCTGGGCCTGGTGGCGCACGCCGTGATCCCAGTACTTGGGAGGCCAAGACAGGACGGTCAGAGGTTCCAGACCTGCTGGGCTGACCCGGGATCCGGCTCCTGCCTCTGCCACCCACCTGGACCATGTTCTGGGTCCTTCTCCGAGCCCGCCCGGCCGGCAGCTCCCGTGGGCCTCACCTTGACCACCTTGAGCACTTTGGTGGGAGAATTCTGGAAGCAGTTTTCCCGCAGGAAGGAGCAGATGGTGTCCACGGCTTTGTTCACCTGGGTCAGGAACTGGCGGTTGGGCTGGAGAAAGTCACAGATGAACTTGTCGAGGTCCCCGGCCGGGGTTTGGTGGAGAAGAGCCGGCTGCAGAGAGAAGCCAGGGAAGCCGGCTAAAGCCAAGACTCCCACTGAGCTCTTAACCCCTGGCCCCTGGTTGTTTGCTGAGGACAAGCCCCCCCCCCCCCGCCCCATCTCCAGCACCCCCTTTTCCTTCTCAGCAGGTTGGCAGGTTCTGCAGGGATCTGACTTTTGAGTTCTGGTTTCATCAGTAATGCACGGCCTCAGTTTCCCCATTTCATTTCATTTCATTATTTTTCATACTGGGGATTGAACCCAGGGTGATTCTACCTCTGAGCTACACCTCCAGTCCCTTTTTAATTTTTATTTTAAGCCGGGCGTGGTGGCTCACGCTTGTAATCCTAGCATTTGGGAGGCTGAGACTGGAGGATCGCGGTTCGCAGACAGCCTCAGCTACTCAGTGAGGCCCTCTGCAACTCAGTGAGACTCGGTTTCAAATTAAAAAAAAAAAATAGGGCAGAGGGTGTAGCTCGGAGGTCGAATGCCCCTGGGTTCCATCCCCAGATCCGCAAAAAAAAAAAAAAAAAAAAAATTTATTTTAAAACAGGGTATCACAAAGTTGTTGAGGGGATTGCTAAGTTGTGGAGGCTGGCCTTGAATCTGTGATCCTTCTGTCTCAGAAGGATCCTCCTGGGCTGGGAGGCAGAGACAGGAGGATCGCACAGGTTCGAAGCCAGCCGTGCGCGCTGGCTTAGGAGACCCTGTTTCCAAATAAAAATGTAAAAATAGGTCTGGGAGTGTAGCCTGGAGGTAGAAGGGCTTCCAGGAACCCCAGTACCATAAAATAAAATAAAATAAAATAAAATAAAATAAAATAAAATAAAATAAAAGAAGGATCCTTCTGTCTCAGAAAGATCCTTCTCCCAAATATTGTGTGTGGAGAATGCAAATGCCAGAGGCAGTTTGATATTTGCCTAGGATAGATCTAAGGGTCATGGAAAGTCATGACTGGACTGTTGAACTGATTGAAAGGAGCCCGTTCCTCCAGCAATCCCAGTACTTGGGAGGCTGAGACAGGAGGGTCACAGGTTCGAGGACAGTCTTAGCAACCAGCGAGATTCTTACCAACTCAGCACGACCCTGTTCCCTGTGTTTCTTGCTGGCGCCAGTTCCTGAATATCCTGCTTATTAAATGTCTTAAGAATCCTCTGCACACCCTCTGCAGTTTTCTTTCTACCCATTATCTCAAGGACTTTCTGAGTGGGCGTGGTGGCGCACGCTCGTCATCCCAGCATTCGGGAGGCTGAGACCGGAGGATCGCGGTTCGCGGACAGCCTCAGCTACTTAGTGAGGCCCTCTGCAACTCAGTGAGACCTTGTTTCAAAATAAAGAATAAAAAATAGGGCTGGGGGTGTCGCTCAGAGGTAGAATGATCCTGGATTCCATCCCCAGTACTGAAAAAAAGGACTTTCTACAGGTGTCCTGCAGTTTGCCCAGTTAACTATTACCTCAAGGTCTCCCTGCATGTTTACCCGTTAAACATCCCCTCCTAGACTCTGCGCGTGCGCAGCAGTATCCAAACCATGACCTTCCCACTTAGGGTGATAATAAAAGCTGCGGATGGACCAGTGTCCAGCGGGGCCTTTGCCTCAGAGTGAGGCCCCTGGCTGCCCCTTCCGATCTGCTCTGTGTCTGGGTCATCATTGTCCTCTAGGGCGCTGCTGGATATCACCCACGACTGGGATGACGGGCCTGCACCGCTGCAGCTGGCCAGTTTCTCGATTTGAAACGGGTGCAATAGTGAGTACAATACAATATCCGTTTGGAAGACACAAATGGTTACAATATAATACAATATTGTATTGTACAATAGAGTACAATGAAATGGGTACAATAATATCCTTTTGGAAGATACACATGGTTTACGTCTCACTGGACTACTGTTGAAGGTTGGGCACTGGTTACGAGGCTCTCACCGAAAAATAGCCCAGTGTGAGCATATCTCATCTGCTATAATTTAGACATGGTTTGTCCCCAAAGGTTCATGTGTTGGAGGCTTGGTTCTCAGGGTGGTGGCAGGGGGTCCTTTAAGAGGTGGAGCTTAGGGGGAGGCTCCTGGGGGCACCACCCTCAAGGGAACCCTGAGATAGTTTTCCTCAGAGGGAGCTGGTGTAAGAGTGAGGCCAGCCCTAAATTGTTCTCTGGCTTTCTGTCCCCAGATGTGGTCTCTTCCCCCCCCACACCCTCCTGCTGTTCCCCACAGGGTCCTCGACAGAGCTGAGCTGATCTGGGCACCACAGCCTTGAACCTCCTGAAATGTGAGCCCAACACACCTCCTTTCTTTATAAATTTTCCCAGTCTCCGGTAGTTTGTTACAGTAACAGAAAACGGACTAATACAGTATCCTTTCATAAGATACAAATGGTCTATGTCTCAAGTTGGTTTCCTTAGAAGTAGAGCCTGATGTGGGAGTTCTTGTGCAGCCAAATTAACTGGGGTCAGAGGTCACAGGAGACGGGACAAGAGGGCAGCAGCAGAGGGCGAAAAAGAGATGAGCTTGTGCCTGGTCCCTCGGGCAGCTCAGGGGGTGTGACTCACATCCTAGAATTGGTCCAGCCCCAAGAAGGCCAACCCCGTAACCATCAGCAGCCAACAGTCCTAGCAGCTGCAGACCCCGAGCTGGCAGGTAGCGGGCACCTGGCAGGGCTCCACCAGGGCCACCGCCTGAGGGCCCCGCGTCTTACCATCACATCCCAGGGCTGCACAGGGCTCCCGTCCTTACTCATAAGGCAAGCCTGTGTCTCCAGGGCTGCCGCGCTCTGGGCCAGCAGCTCCCAGCTGCCCTGGCCCACGTTCCAGGTGGGGTCAGCAGGGTCCAGGACCAGGGGCCTAGGAGCAGAGTGGGTGGGCAGGAGAGTGGGTGAAAAGACCATGGGCGGCTGGCCTGGGAAGGGGCACGGGTGTTGGGAAGAGTGTCAGGCCCACAGGGTTGGTCCTTCTCACCCTAGGTCACTCAGTTCCCAATGGCTGCCTTTTCAGAAAGCTACTGGGTGGCCCTTTACTTTGAGAACTGGCATTTTATTGTGCTAATAAAACTGGGTCTGGTTTTTCCTGGGGCTCCTGTGGGTACATCTCCTCATCAGCGTCCAGGGGCAAGCAAAACGAGGGGTGGGACTGGGGACTCACACTCCATCCTGGGCCCTCCGGGACACCCGGGTGACAGCGGGGTGTAGGGGAAGTGGGGGTGCACCTGGGCTTCCGAAGCTGGCCGAGCAGGTGTGTTCGCAGAGCCGGCTCCTCGATGCCGTAGTTCACTGTCCAGTACACGCAGAGATGCCGGTGCTGCTGGACAAGCCCCAGGACAGTCCGGAGGCCTTGCGCCATGTTGAAACCGTCCTTCGCACAGCCCTGCTCCCAGGCGAAGATGGTCAGAAGCTCCAGGGCGTAGGCTGGGGGCAGAGAGGCGGGCGCTGGCTGATGTTTGTTTTGAGCTGCGACCTGTCACCAAAGGCCACACAAGGATGAGTGTGAGTGGGCGCCATTGCACGCTGTGTAAGGCCCCCCTAAGCACTGGGGAAGAGGACGGATGTGTAAATCAGAGCCACAGGAAGACCCAACAGCGATGGCCCGCCTGGTACTTTTCTTCTTTTTTCCTTCCTTCCTTTCTTTCTTTCCTTTCTTTTCTTTTTTGGTGGCAATGGGGAGTAAATCCAGGGCTATTTTACCTCTGAACTGCACCTCCAGACTTCTTTTTTCCAGTACTGGGGATGGAACCGAGGGGCATTCTGTCTCCGACTTACATCTCCAGCCCTATTGTTTATTTTTTTAGTTTGAAACAGGGTCTCACTGTTGCAAAGGGCCTCACTAAGTAGCTGAGGCTGTCCGTGAACTACAATCCTCCTGTCTCAGCCTCCCAAATGCTGGGATTACAAGTGTGCGCTGTCATGCTCGGCTCAGACTCTTTTTGTTGTTGTTGTTGTTGCTGTTGTTGTACTGGAGATGGAACCCAGCGGCATTCTGCCTCTGACCTACATCAGCCCTATTTTTTTTTTCTTTTTTCTTTAAAACAGGATTTCATTAAATTGATTGAGTGCCCCCCCTTCGGTACTGAGGACGGAACCCAGGGGCATTCTCCCTCTGAGCTACACCTGCAGCCCTAGTTTTCATTCTTTATTTTGGAACAAGGTCTCACTGAGTTGCAAAGGGCCTCACTAAGTAGCTGAGGCTGGCCTTGAACTCCCTCAGCCTCCCGTCTTGGCCTCCCAGATGCTGGGATGACAAGAGCCACCACACCGGTCTCTAAGTTGCTGAGGGTTTTCTCCAACCTGTGACCCTCCCGTCTCAGCCTCTCAAGCACTGGGATTACAGGCGTGCACCACCGTGCCCAGCAGTACGCTTCATTTTACAGGCGGCTAAACTGAGGTCCAGAGGAGGCAGGGACTTGTCCTAGGTCACACAGCGAGGCTGAGAGCTTAGACCTCGGCTGGTCTGGCGTCTCTCCTCAAGGAGCTGTACACGAACAGCCAGAGCAGCGTGTCCATCTCGGTTTCCCGACACCCATCCCGACAGTTAGCGACAGTGGGCGCTCCACAGATGTTTGTTGGTGCATAAACACTCAAACGTTCGGTAAGGGAGCCCCAAGGGGTACTCAGGACTTAGCACAACTTGCGAAGAAGCGTGTTTCATCTGCGTGAAGACGGCAGCGTTTAGCAATGCCTCTGTGCACCAGGAATGCCATTAATTACATACATTAACGTAATCAATTTCAACATTAGCTGCGTAACATTGCAATCAGTCATATACTAGGACATCGGGTAATGATAAGAACTATTATATTATGGTTATTTGTGGAACAGCAGTGACAAAAAGGCCCAGAGGTGGAAAAGTTCAGAGAAATCATTAGGACTGAGAAGGAAGGAGAAACAGATGAGTTGCACAGGGCCCCGGACCCCCGGCTGCAGAAAACTAGGACTTTGGACTGGATGGAGAAAAAAAAGACACAACGACTTCCGGACTGGGCAGGGAGTGCAGGGTGGAGGAGGCGGGTTTTCCCGTCAGCCTGGCCAATGATATGCAAGGGAGGGAAAGTGCCTTTGTAAGGGAGGAGCTGATTGGCTGGGGCAGTTGCCATGACGATGTGGCTTCCTGGGACGCCACGGGGCACTCACGTGGCTGTACCAGCGCTTCACCAGCAGGATCAGGTTCTTGAGCTTGGCCGGGCGCGTGTTCACGAAGTTCCTGCGCAGCTCGGCGAAGCAGGCCGCGTACTGGCCCCCCCGGCAGCCGCTGTCGAGGAGGGTCGAGTACACCTGGGGCTGAGGCTTGGCGCCAGGACCCAGCGGCCCTGTGGACATTTAAAGACAGTCTGAGTGTGCAGCCCTGCGTGAAGACGGCAGCGTTTAGCAATGCCTCCGTGCACCAGGAATGCCATTAATTACATGCATTAGCGTAATCAATTTCAACATTAGTTGCATAACACTGCAATCAATCATATACTAGGACATCGGGCAATGATCAGAGCTATTATATTATTGTTATTTGTGGTGCTGTGGACTGAACCCAGAGTCATGCTACCTCCACGCTACACCCGCAGCCTTTTTTTTTTTTTTTTTTTTTCCCCAGAACTGGTGATGGAACCTAGGGATGTTCTACCTCCGAGCTACACCCCCAGCTCTATTTTTTTTTAAATTATTTTGAAACAGGGTCTCACTAAGTTGCAGAGGGTCTTACTCAATATAGCTGAGGCTGGCCGTGAACTTATGATCCTCCTGTCTCAGTCTCCCAAGTACTGGGATTACAGGCTGACGCCACCTTGTCCGGCTTACCTCAGCCCTTTTTATTTTACTTGTTTATTTTTTATTTGGAAACGGTCTGCTAAGTTTCTAAGAGTCTGGATAAGTAGCCTTGAACCTGTGATCTTTCTGTCTCAGCCTCCTAAGAACTGGGATAACAGGTGTGCACCACCCTGCCTGGCTTTTTTTTTTTAATTTTTATTATTATTATTTTTTTTGGTGGTACTGAGGTTCCTGAGAACCCTTCTCTGGATTACACTCCCAGACCTATTTTATATATATTTATTTATTTGGAAACAGGGTCTCTTATGCCAGCGAGGCTGGCTTCGAACTTTCATGATCCTCCTGTCTCCGCCTCCCACAAGCGTGCGCCACCATGCCCGGCTGGCTTTTTTTTTTTTTTAAACATGTGCCCTGGTCTCCTGAGATCCCTGTCTCTCTCCAAGGCACAAGTGGGCGCCCCTCACCCACGGCATCAAAGGCGGGCAGCAGGCTAACGTCCATCCGGCTTCCTAGGGCGCTGGACACCAGCTGGAAATGCAAAGTCTTAGGAGTGTCCTGCTCAGGAAACGTGAGGCTCAGGCCGGGGATGGGACACCAGGAGTCCAGCTGTGCCCGCATCTCCGTGAGGATCTCGGCCTGGCGGGGCCCCTGGTCCTTGAAGTTGGAGAAGCAGTTGAGGAAGAGGATAAATTCAGCGTCGCTGTCTCCCTTCAGTTCTGTGCCTCGGCCGAAGGAGCCGCCCTGAGGAGAGAGGAGCAGCTCGGACCGCTGACCCATCTGCGGTTGGGAAACGTCTCTCTTGCTGATGTAGGGCGCAGGGCCACCTCGAAAGAGGCAGAGGGCGTGAGCCCCGTGACCTCTGAGTCGTAGGGGCTTGGCTGAGAGACGGCTGCACCTGCCTGTACCCGCCTCTGGTCCACGGCGCCTGGGCAAAGGCAGACAGATGTGCAGCTGCTGATACCTGGGGTGGGGAGTCTGGGCAACGACCAAGCCCTTTACCACCTGTGGCCCCCCCCGCTCATCTGGATCAAGAGGTGCAAACTGAGGCCCCAGAGGCCGTGGGCCTGCAGGTTTGTTCTTTGGGTCTGTTTAATTATCATCCAATCAACCCATTGGTTCAATGATTCAGTGATCTGTTTGCCCATCAAATGTTTATTTTTATTTTTTTATTTTTGGTGGTACTGGGGTTCCTGGAAGCCCTTCTACCTCCAGGCTTCACTCCCAGACATTATATATATATATATAGTCTCTTAAGCCAGCGTGGCTGGCTCCGAACCAGCGCGATCCTCCTGTCTCCGCCTCCCAAGCGCGGGGATTACAAGCGTGCGCCACCACGCCCGGCCATCAAATGTTTATTTTTATTTATTCATTTCCTTTGGTGATACGGAAGGTTGAACTCAGGGGCTTTCTACCTCTGGGCTACACTCCCAGACCTTTATTTCCTTATTTTTTTATTTGTGAGGGAGTCTTGCCAAGTTGCCGAGGGTCTCACTAAGTTGCTGCGGCCAGCCCTGCGATCCTCCCATCTCAGCCTCCCAAGTGCTGGATTCTCGGCTCCAGACCCACCTTAATGACCCTGGAGGCCTTGTGCTTGCAGCTCTGCTGGAGGCAGCGCAGGATGCCGTCGGTGGCCTTTTTCATCAGCTCCTGGAACTTGGGGCTGGGCTTCAGCTGGTCCTGGATGAAGCGGTCCAGATCCTTGCTTGGGATATGAGACAGCTCTAGGGCTGTCTCCGGCACAGAGGCAGCGATGCTGGCTGCCCTCGGGGGACCGGGGGCAGGACGGGAGGGCTGCTTGCTCCCTGTCCTTGGGCGCCCCTCCTGGAGGCCCTGGCTGTCAGTGGGGGGCCCCTGTTCAGGGTCTCGCTGGATGGGGTGGCCCAGACCTGGGCACCCAGCACGTGGAAGGCCCTGGAAGGTCATTGAAGGGGTGAGTCACCAGGTGCAGACGTCTCTGCGCCCACCCAAGTCCTCTTCTCAGCCACCCTGCCCTTTGTGCAGCTGGGGAGACTGAGGCTTAGGGTGGGGTAGTGGGAGACATGGCGGCTCTGTGCAGATTAGAAGGAGCCTTTTGGGGAGGAAGGTAAAGTGCAAGAAGGTGCCCCCTGTGGTGGGCGGAGGGGCCTGGTAAGCAGACGATGCTGCGGACAAAGGTGCTCCTTCCTCCGGCAGTCTCAATGGTGACCAGGACCCTCCCTCACCCCATGCAAAATCCAAGGGCCCTGGGACCCCCCCCTCCCCCAATTTACCGGCCCCTCCCAGGGCTGCACAGGGTCCTTGTTTGCTTGCAGAAAGCACGGCTGGTCATAGCAGGACTCGGCCTCCCGGGCCAGCACACCCCAGAGCCGGGCTGCCCCGCTGCCCACATCCCAGGTGGGGTCCGCTGGGTCCAGGATGACAGGCCTGCAGCACAGCGACAGGTGCTGGTGAGCAGGGAGGTCGAGGTCGGGGCTCCAGACCCAGCTCTGGGTCCGTCCCGCCTCTGCTGCGTGCCAGCTGTGTGTCCTGGGCCGGATGACTTGAGAGCTCTGGGTCTAGACTTCTCCCTTGCGAAATGAGGACGACAGTGCCTACATTGATGGGAACTGTAGAGGTTAACTGTGAGCAGTGGTCCTGAATCCCGGCTGCACGATGGTATCACGAGATACCAGGGACTCTGGTGTCACTCGCTCTGGGGACTCTCGAGTTATACCGTGCGATCTGGCGATTTCATCCCCAGGTTCTACCTTCACGGACGCAGATGAAGAAAACCACACACAAAGACTCTTCTACTTGTGACAGCCCCAAACCGGAAGCAATCCGAAGATCCATCATCGATGGAAGAAAATCATACCATGATAAATCTACCCAGAGGAATACTATGTACCCATGAGAAAGAATCAACAGCTATGCCGACTCTACAGATGGGTCTCAGAGGCTGAACGCTGAGAAAGAGAAGCCAGACACAAACAGACGTTCTCTATGGTCCCATTCAAGTAAGATTTAAAATCAGGGGAACCTCTGATGACCAAAGTCAGAACAGAACAGAGCCTTTGCTGCATCGCTGACTGGGAAGGCTGGAAATAGTCTCTGCCATTCTGGGTTGAGTTTTGCAGACATTACTAGACAGTCATCAAGATGTATGTATTATATATTAGTAAAACACTCACACAAAACACGTGTGGCCTGAACACTGTTATTAATTTTAACTCACCAGGTGATTCTAAGGTACGCAAGCCCTACCTCATCGCTCTTTACCAGCTCTGCCTGAGCCCTACCTCATGGCCGCTCACTAGCTCTCCCTGAGCCCTACCTCATGCCGCTCAGCAGCTTGGTCCGAGCCCTACCTCATCGCTTTTTACCAGCTCTGCCCGAGCCCCTACCTCATCACCGCTCAGCAGCTCGGCCCGA
Organism: Muscardinus avellanarius; assembly: GCF_963383645.1. Taxonomy (NCBI): domain Eukaryota; kingdom Metazoa; phylum Chordata; class Mammalia; order Rodentia; family Gliridae; genus Muscardinus; species Muscardinus avellanarius. Next base: position 7,931,761 of record NC_137807.1, on the reverse strand, counting down.
GCCCTACCTCATTGCTGTCAATTAGCTCCCTGTGGCCTGGGGAAAGGAAAGGAGAGCAGGTGTGGGCGTTAGGAAGTACCTGGGTCTCTCAAGCTGCCTCTGCAAGAACTTCCTGATGTCAGGGTCCTCGAAGCTGTAGTTGACGGTCCAGAAAATGCACAGGTGCTGGTACTGCTGGACCAAGCCCAGGACAGTGCGGAGGCCCCGGGCCAGGCTGAAGGCCTCCTTCCCGCAGCCCTGCTCCCAGGCAAAAATGGTCAGCAGCTCCAGGGCGTAGGCCAGAGGCAGCGTCGTCCTCCTGGCCTCCTGTGGACACACCTGTGGGAGGATGGGAGGGGTCAGCGGGTAGCGGGAGAGAGCTTGCTCTCGGTACAACTCCACTGGCCATCTTGGGCTCCAAGCTGGGGAGCCCGCAGGCTGGCCGGGACAAGATGCTTTGCTCACACCTGCCCCAGGGGAACCTGGCATTTCTCACCTGTGCCCACTGCCGATGGCTTCAGCAAAGTGATGGGCTCACTTTCTGAGAGAGTGGAGGGGGAGCTCAAGCCCAAGGAGGCAGAGGCAGAGAGGGAGGTGGGGAGACCTGAAGCCACTGTCTACCCCCTAGCAAAGGGGGGACACCCTGGCAGGTGGCTGGCTGGAGATGGGACAGCGCCAGGCAAGGCGAAGGCCGGGTCGCCCTCTCTTCCCTGGAGTGGGAGCGGGGCAGCCGACCAGGGCTCTTTCCCTCCCTCCAGCCTCTGCCCCCCACCCACAAAATGAACTCGAGTTTCTGCAACATATACCCAGCTCCGTGTGGCGAACGGATCACTCTGTGCCGTGACAAGAGTCGCCGCCTCTGGGCTGGCCGGGAAGGGGCGCCTTGGCTGGAGAGGTGGCCCGCTGGCATGAGGGGCCAGCAGCCCTTCTAACGCTGCCCACCCCCGTCTGTGTGCACGAGAAACAAGCCCAGGCACCATGTGTACCCGGCACAACGTCATGCCAGAATCCTCCTAGCACCCAGGACACCTGGCTCCATAGTTTGACCTTTTAATAGCTACTACTACTCCCTGCCCTGGAGAATCCTGTCTATGTGAGAAGAACCAGAGGAAGACAGACTCTTATATTCCTTTTATATACAACTGGAGGAAGAAGAGGCCCAGAGAAGGCGAGACACTTGTCCAGGGTCACACAGCAAGTCAGTACAGAGCCAGAAATGGAATTCAGAATTCCACATTCCCAGGCCTGCCTCTGACGCACGGCCCAGCAGCAGGACCAAGCTCTGCACCCCGAGATCTGAGGGGGGCTTGCTTTCTCATCTCCAAGCACAGGCTGGGCGCGTCTCCCCGAATGCACAAGAGTCTATCAACGATCGCAGACAGCACAGGCTATAAAAGGCAAACGGTTTAGAAGACAACATGGGAAAATTCATTCTAGGGAGTCAGGATAGGGAAAGACCTCTGAAGGGACTCAAAGAACAAATCACTGGAGGAGATTAACATAGGCGATCACACTAAATTCAAATGCTTTAACAAAACAGAAGTTCAAGCTACAGGCTGGGAGATCACGTCTGCCTTCTATCACGTCCATAAGAATTAGCATCCACAATATATAAAGAGCCCCATCAAATCAACAACAAGAAGAGAGTTAAAAAAAAACAAAACGGACAGCCGGCGTGGTGGCGCACGCTTGTCATCCCCGCGCTTGGGAGGCAGAGACAGGAGGATCACGCAGGTTCAAAGCCAGCCTCAGCTACTTAGTGAGACCCTGTTTCCAAATAAAAATATAAAATAGGTCTGGGAATGTAGCCTGGAGGTAGAAGGGTTTCCAGGAACCCCAGTACCACCAAAAAAAAAAAAAAAAAAAAAAAAAGGAAAAAGACCATACACAGGCACTTCCCAGGAAAAGGCCCCACAGGGCTTCTAAACATAAGAAATTATTTTCACTATCGAGCAGAACAAGGAGAAAATATTTTCACTCTCATGAGGCACAAACCCAACAGTCAAATGTCCGGGGCCAGGACCCTCGCAAGCGGCCTCACCTGGCGGAACCAGTGTTTGACCAGCAGGATCAGGTTCTTGAGCTTGACCGGGCGCTGGTTCACGAAGTCCCTGCGCAGCTCGGTGAAGCAGGCGGCGTGCTCGCCCTCCTGGCAGCTGCTGCCCAGCAGCGCCCGGTAGACGGGGGGCTCCGGCCGGACTCCGCGGCTGAGCTGCCCTGGGGGCAGAGACGGGGGTCAGGAAGGATGCTGAGGTCGCAGCATGGGGCGGCCTGGAGCTGAGCTCAGCCTGGGACTTGGGGGGCTGGGAAGAGTCCGCTTCCGAACAGGGGGGCGCCCCTCCTTCCTCCTGGGGCCAGCTGGCCCTAGGGCTGAAGCTCAGCAGCCCAAGATGGGAGGGCGCCCAAGATGGTTAGCCAGGTGGGAGGGCTTCCAAGATGGTTAGCCAGATGGGAGGGCGCTCAAGATGGTTAGCCAGATGGGAGGGCTTCCAAGATGGTTAGCCAGATAGATGGGAGGGCGCCCAAGATGGTTAGCCAGGCGGGAGGGTGCCCAAGATGGTTAGCCAGATAGATGGGAGGGCGCCCAAGATGGTTAGCCAGGCGGGAGGGCGCCCAAGATGGTTAGCCAGATAGATGGGAGGGCGCCCAAGATGGTTAGCCAGGCGGGAGGGCGCCCAAGATGGTTAGCCAGGCGGGAGGGGAAGGAGGAGGAGGGAGGAGGAGGAGGAGAAGAAGAAGGAGGAGGAGGAGGAAGAAGGAGGAAGGAGGAGGAGAGGGAGGAGGGAGGAAGAGGGAGGAGGGAGGAGGAGGAAGATGGGAAGGAGGAGGAGAGAGAGGGAAGAGGGAGGAGGAGGAGAAGGAGGAGGGAGAGGGGAAGGAGGAGGAGGGGAGGAGGAAGGAGGAGGAGAGGGAAGAGGGAGGAGGAGGGAGAGGAGGCTGGGCTGGAGATGCTTAGCTGGGGACCAAGGCTCTGGACAGCAGGACCTTGGTCTTCCTGGCCTGTATCTCGTCCGAGCCCAGTATGTTCAGTCAAGAAATTGAAGCCCAGAGCGGGCCGGAGCTCGGCGGGCCACACGGCGGGCAGACGCGGGCCAGGACCCGACGACACCTCGCTCCCAGGGCTCCTGCCCAAGCCCGGGCCGGCGGGGCCTCACCCAGGACGTCAAAGGCGGGCACCAGGCTGACGTCCAGCCAGTTCTCCAGGTCCACGGACGCCAGTCGGAACCGCAGGTCCGCGGCCTCGTCCTGTCCAGGAAACTGAAGGCTCAGGCCAGGGTCCAGGTCCCGCCGCCAGGCTTCCAGCAGCGCCCGCATGTCCTCGAGGACCTCCGCGCGGCGGGCCCTCTGGTCTTCAAACCTCTCGAAGCAGTCAAGGAAGATGACCACCTCAGCATCGCAGCCGCCCCTGAGGGCCGTGCCCCGGCCGTAGGCGCCTCCCTGCAGGAAAAATAACATAACAGGATCCTGCTGTCGCCAGTGTCAGTGGCAGGCGGCTGGGCTGGGTGGGGACGGTGGCCACGCAGCTCTAGGCGTGTGTGTGTGTGTGTGTGTGTGTGTGTGTGTGTGTGTAGGTGTTACGGGGGATTGGAACCCAGGGACCTTCTCCCTCTGAGCTGCAACCCCCAGCTCTATTTTATTTTTCATTCTGAAATAGGACCTCACTAAGTTGCAGAGGGCCTAAGTTGCTAAGGCTGTCCTCGAACCTTTGATCCTCCCGTCTCAGCCTCCCAAGTACTGGGATTACAGGCGTGCGCCACCATCTCCGGCAAGCTCTAGGCATTTAGCACCATGCGGGAAGGCAGGTCTGGGCAGCTAGGTCTGGGTTTTTAAGAGAAACAATTTTAATATGCAAGCGCATGGGGTTTTTTTTTGGGGGGGATTGAACCTAGGATCATTCTACCTCCGAGTTGTACCCCAACCCTAGTTTTTATTCCTTATTTTGTAACAGGGTCTCACTAAGTTGCAGAGGGCCTCAATAGTTGAGGCTGTCCATGAACCGCGGTCCTCCTGACTCAGCCTCCCAAATGCTGGGGTTACAAGCGTGCCCCACCACACCCGGCTCAAAGACTTTTCAGGAATATGTTCAAATCTACGCAAAAGAAGAGTTTAAGAGGTCTTTTGGTACTAGGCATGGCAGTGCATGGCTGTAATCCCGGTACTTAGGAGACAAGAGGATCGCAGGTTTGGGGCCAGCCCCAACAACTTAGCAATACCCTGTTTCCAAGTTTAAAATGAGGCCAGGCGAGGTGGCACGTGGGGGACTCCCGGTACTTGGGAGGCCGAGACAGGAGGATCGCAGGTTTGAGGACAGCCTTGGCAAGTGGTGAGACTTTCATCAAGTGAGCGAGACCCTGTTTCCAAACAACAAATAAAATAGGGCTGGGGGTGTAGCTTGAAGGTAGAATGCCTCTGAGTTCCATCCTCAGCACCGCACAAATTAAATAAATAAACAGGGCCGGGTGTAGCTCAGAGATAGAATGCACCTGGATTCAGTCTGTAGCACCATAAAAATAAATGTAAAAAGATCGTCTTTTGCTCCATTTTTCCAGCCCCCCCCCCATTCCCTCTTTTTACGTGATTTAAAAAGAAATCACAGCTGGGCGTGGTGGGCACGCTTGTCATCCCAGCTTTCGGGAGGCCGAGACAGGAGGATCGCGGTTTGTGGACAGCCTCAGCTACTATTTAGTGAGGCCCTCTGCAACTCAGTGAGACCCTGTCTCCAAATAAAGAATAAAAAATAGGGAAATAGGGCTGGGGGTGTCCCTCGGAGGTAGAATGCCCTGGGTTCCATCCCCAGTACCGCGAATAAATAAATAAATAAATATTAATAAATAAATATTTATTGGCACAGGGCCAAGAATCAGCCTCCCTGGATTGGGGTCTTTGCTGAACTGCTTCCAGGCCGGGCTGCGTTCCCCGTGCCTCAGTTTACCCACCTGTCAAGCAGGAGTTGAGAGCAGCTCCTGCTCAGGGGGAGCTTTGTGTCCTGGGGTGCCCAGCCCTGGCCTGGGTGGGCGAGCAGCACCAGGCCGCCCCCGGGGCTCTCCCCCCACCTTGGCCGTCCTCAGCACCCCGGGGCTGTCCCCCCACCTTGGCGGTCAGCACCCCGGGGCTGTCCCCCCACCTTGGTGGTCTTCAGCACCCCGGGGCTGTCCCCTCACCTTGGCCGTCCTCAGCACCCCGGGGCTGTCCCCCACCTTGGTGGTCTTCAGCACCCCGGGGCTGTCCCCCCACCTTGGTGGTCTTCAGCACCCCGGGGCTGTCCCCCCACCTTGGCCGTCCTCAGCACCCCGGGGCTGTCCCCCCACCTTGGCCGTCCTCAGCACCCCGGGGCTGTCCCCCCACCTTGGTGGTCTTCAGCACCCCGGGGCTGTCCCCCCACCTTGGTGGTCTTCAGCACCCCGGGGCTGTCCCCCCACCTTGGCCATCCTCAGCACCCCGGGGCTGTCCCCCCACCTTGGTGGTCCTCAGCACCCCGGGGCTGTCCCCTCACCTTGGCCGTCCTCAGCACCCTTGGTGCCGGCCCGGCGGCCCCCCTGCGCGCCCCGCGCTCCCGGGCGGCGGCCACCAGGGCGCCCAGCGCTTGCCTCGCGGCGCCCGAGAACCCGGCCGGCAGCTTCAGGCCCGATGCCAGCCCGTCCAGCGCGGCCGCCGGGGTGCGGGCCAGCGCCGCGTCCATGGCGCCCGGGCGAGGCAGGTGGGGGGGCGAGGACCGAGGACCGAGGGCAGGGGAGCCGCCCCGCGGCCGCGCCTCCTCCCAGCTCGGTCGGTTTCATTTCTTCCTCTTCCCCTCCTCCTTCTTTCTTCCTTCTTTCTGATTTCAGTTTCATTTCCTCCTCCTCCTCCCCTCCTCCCCCTCCCTCCTCCCCCTCTTCCCCCTCCTCCCCTCCTCCTCTTCCTCCCCCTCCTCCTCTCCTCCTCTCCTCCCCCTCCTCCCCTCCTCTCCTCCTCTTCCTCTCCTTCTTCCCCCTCCCCCTCTTCCCCGTCCTCCCCCTCACCGTCCTCCCCTCCCCCCTTCCCCCTCCTCCCCTCCCCCTCCCCCTCCCCCTCCCCCTCCCCCTCCTCCCCCTCCTCTTCCTCCCCCTCCTTCCTGGGCTGTGTGAATTCTTTAGCTTGTAAATCATCACATGTTGGTAAATAGAAACCAGAATGTGTGTGGCAATTAGCCAGTGGAGC